>NC_073695.1:115464452-116126489 GCF_029784165.1 Wyeomyia smithii | reverse complement strand
ATGTTTTTAAGACTGCTTGAACTCACCCAATTTTTCTCAGAGATGGATGGACCGATTTTCACAAAATAAGTTGCAATAGAAAGGTCTAGTTGGCTGATAAGACCATATTGAATTCTCTTTTGATCGGACTGTAACTTTATCTGTTATGTATCAAAATGTAAAAGTTTTAAAACTCCATTATCTCAGAAACTACACAACCGATTTGAAAAAAATAGGTATCAAATGAACGGACTATCTTTAAAACCCCTAAATAACGAATTTCATGATGATTGAACATGTAGTTCGAAGGTTATGAAAAGAAACGTGTTCGGAAAACTTTTTTAAATTCACTCGTTTTACCAAAGATGGCATGACTGATTTCAACAATCTTAGGTCTACTGACTAAAGTTAACATAAACAATCTTAGTATTCATACGCAGTACATGAGTACAAATCGATTATACCACGATCAAAAACAAAATCGCATCATACATTTGAAAGAATTTAAAATTATTTGCATGTACACTACCCGTCATAAGTTTGAAATCGCTTTACTGAGTATTGCAACACCCAGTTTGAATATTGCAACACCTCCCGAAAAGTTTAGCATCACCAGGAATAGGCGGATATCTCGTGTTTTTGACAACCTAGAAAGTTGCGGTTTTCAGCAAACTTGTTCAGAAGGTCAAAGGCTACTGTATGGTAGTCAATTCAGTGTGAAATTTTACCGCAATTAGGCGCTAGTGGGCACACAATGTGTCGTATTTTGAACTAAACTAATTTCACGATTCCAACCCGCTGGTAGACAATTTAATACTGAATTACCCCGCTATGTGGCGTTAAGGTGCATGCAGTTTTTCGTATTTAGACTTCAACTTATCGCGTGATTTTTACTACCCACAAAGTTGCTTGTGCCACCAGTTCTGGTCGAACATGTGTGTTCCAAATTATTCCATAGATTCTATTTTCATTACAATTCAGTGTTATACGAAATGCCCTCTGTGGTGTTCAAATCCTTTAACATCGGATTAGAGGCATGTCTACTGCAACTGTTTGCAGCTGTGGTAATCAATTTAGTCGCGATATCGTTAATTTTTCCCATTGTAAAACGGGTTGTGAATGTTGGTGATCAAACTGTCAACATACCAACACAGTCACATGTAGCAGTTTAACCTCCTCAAATAAAAGCATTTTTTTTATAATGAACACACACAAGCTTACGTATTGTGTGAAGTGATCAAACTTTCAACACTCTAATTGGTTAAACTTCGTCATGTGTAAACAATCATTGCTTATAGAATCGCGTAAATAAAAAGTGTTACTGTGTTACTGAATATTGCAACTATGTAAACAGAGATAAGATAGAGTAAGTTGAAAACACTAAAAACTTTATGCACACTAGCAGCACATTGAAGAAAAACTGATAGCCAGCCAGAAGCTCTTGATCTTTTGAGTATCTTTGCTGAAAATCGCAACTCTCTAAATGATGGGATTATTGAGCTAAACTGAATTCGATACGCTTACAACTAAATGCACACTAGCGGTGCGTTGCGGCTGAATTCCGCACTATACTGTCCACCAATTACAAGCCCTTGACCTCCTGAGAACTTTGCTGAAAATCGCAACTCTCTAAATGACGGTATTATTGAGCTAAATAACGCTCGAAACACTCGAAAATACATGCACACTAGCGCCGCGTTGCGGCTAAATTCCGCGCTATACTGTCTGAAAATTACAAGCCCTTGACCTCCTGAGCAACTTTGCTGAAGATCTAGACCTACAACTAACTAGGTTTCCAGAATCGAAAGATATAGTTACATAAATCTGCCCATTTCAAGTGATGCTAAACTTTTCGGGGTGTTGAAATATTCAAACTGGGTGTTGCAATACTGAGTGAAGCGATTCCAAACTTATGACGGGTAGTGTATATGTGTTAATGTATGTTCATATGTGTGTGTGAATGTTATACTTTAAATGTTCGGTTTAGTTGTGTTGTTGCTTGGTTGTTTAAAATGATTAACAAATCCTGCAGAAATTATCAAGGTGTATTTTTAAGTGTTGGTGTAAATCTATTTTAACAAATAATAAGTTCGAATGAGAAATGCTGGGTCTCACCGCTAAGTGGATTAATTTAGGTTTTTATTTATGAAACGTTCTTTTTTTATCAGTTATGAACAGGGCCGGCGGTTGATGTGGGTAGTATTGGTAGTGGTACCCACTCGAAAAATATCCTTGTGGGCAGGGCTCCTGATTCCTGCATTGAATCTTCATTCACTTCGTGAACCGTTCGCTGTGGACTAATGTCAATGAAACACGAACGCATACTTCATCGGGCGCGTACATGTGTTCGGATGAACTGAAACGATCGATTCGTGTCTTTCCCTTTTCCTGCTGTTTCTCATTATTTGCCGATTGGATACGGTTCAAAATCACATCGATGCAACTCAGTAAATATTTGTATCGGTTCACCGTGGCATTGATAGATTCATCATGGCAAATAAAATCGGGACGAAGACAAAATAGCATTCGCATCGAACCGTTCACTGAAGCTTACCAGAATTTCTGAGCTTGTTCGTACATTTGCTGGTTCTATGAGATAATAGGCCGTATGAGTTAGGCCGAAAATATACTGGCGCGTCTTGCACTGCGGAGACGGTTCGCCTTGCCGTGGGTTAGCTGTAGGGGTAAGCGGGGTAAGACCGCCCCCTTAAGCAATTCTGTTTATAGAAAAAAAAGTTGCGGCTGCAATTTCATTTTTTCTTCGCTAAGAGGTTCTTCTATTCAATACCCGCATTTTAAAAATAAGAACTGAAATATTTTTGTTTATTTTCCAGATTTTTTTTAAATTTTTAAAATTCATTGAAAATGTGCAGATCTTTTTCATGTGGGGTAAGCCCGCCCACCAGCGGGGTAAGATCGCCCACCTTTTTTTGAGGATAAACAATATTTTTAGGGCCGAAACGGTTGATTTTATCGGTATAGTGTCTCTGACAAAGTTGTAGATGGTATTTTTTTTCTTTTTAAATAAAATATACACTGTGAAAAATCTGAAAAAAAAAATTTTTTTCTAAGTTTAAACTTATTTTGTTTTCTGATTATTCAAGTTCAAATCAACGTTTAGGTAACTTTTTTGGTTTTCAAAATAAATAGATTTTTCAGAACTGGGGTTTTTCAAGATATTGAATTCATAATATACCTATCTTTAAGCTAAACATTAAAACTCATTGAACCTGTCTGTATGATTCTTTGAAGACTTATTATGTATAGAATAATACTAATAATTATTATTTCTTTTATTTATATTTTCAATTTTTTTATGCTCTTTTTTTTTTGAAGAAGAAAATTACCAACGACTCTATACACCAAACAAACCGCCCAAAAAAATTTCTTCATTAAATTTGAGCTATTAATATTTCTATAACTCCATGATCCAACAACCATCAAATTTTAGCTTACCTTTTGTAGATTTTACGGGCAAAAACATGTTTTTTTAAATAAATTTGAAAAAAAAAAAAAAAAAAAATATATATATATATATATATATATATATATATATATATATATATATATATATATATATATATATATATATATATATATATATATATATATATATATATATATATATATTAATTCTGTTTTTATATCTTTTCTTTAAATTTTTTTAGAGTGTGTACTTTTTTCGGAAGTACTATTTTTCAATTCTGCCGGAGACGTCATACCAATCAAACAAACCGTCCTGGCTCTAAAATTATTTTGGTTTATTAACACCATTTTCAAACAGGTTTACTTTTTTCAAAAATAAGTCTCGTTAAAATATATTACTAGAAAAGCTTCAACCAAATCGAAAATGGTCGGTTAACATCGATGTCTTATGTGGCTTGAAGTTGCTTTACTGATCCTGTAATTATTCCCTTTGTAGTTTCGAGGCATTTGGGTCTTGAAGTAAAACAACAAGCAGTTGTATACGTGACGGTTTTACCCCTTGTATAGTGGGCGACTTTACCCCCAGTGGAACATTTTCATATTTGACCGAAAAAGTAATCAAAATTACAAGATTACTCATGGCATTCGATATTTCCGAAAGAAGATAGATTCAGGCAAGCGATTAAACGTATTTTCAGGAACAAAACAATAGATTTTTAGACTGAAAAACCTTAAGTCCCGTTGCCGCAAAACAATAGCGCATTGACTGGTTGCCAGCTGAAAGGTTGTTTTTATTCATTTCTGCAACCGTTCGCGCTCTATCAAAACAGAAAAACGTGTAAAATGTTATGTAATTATACTGTAATAGACACGTTAAAGAAATTTTTTAATTATTTTTTAACTTGGTAGTAAAACTACGGTGGGCGGCGTTACCCTGTTTACCCCTACATTACCCTGCGGCAGGGCTTTCCTAGGGCTGTACATTAGCCTACGGCGCTAGTATGTTCACGGCCTTAAAGCGTTGACTTTATTCGCCGGTGCAAATACTACGAGACAAGCAGGACAAACTTTTTTGTTCATACGGCCGGGATCAAAAAAGCTTTTATTTTTGTATCTATGTCGTGAAGATTCAATAAAACAGCGAGCATAGTTTCTTAAGAAAACAATTGATGTTGGAAATCATACAAAATTTAGTTGAATTTATTATGATTGACGACGGGGAACATATTGTTCATATTTTTCACGGTTTTGAAGATGCATGGCAGCGCCGTGTTAGTTGTGTTGTAAATTAATATAACTAATCATTTGCTTAATTTGCGAGGTCTGTCTCATTTATCTAGAATTTTTTTAAATATTCCAATCCGAATATCCAAATTTTTGAAATAACTGAACAATTAGTGTGCTTACTAATAATTCTTGTACTCGGTAAATATGGTTACATAAATATTTAAAAATAATTTTTAATCGATGTTTGCAATATACGGTAAATAATTAAATTGTAGCTTTAACCCTCTAGTGCCCGAATTAATTTTCAGACGGACTTCGAAAAAATTAATTTGAAACTTTATAAACATTTTTTAAGTATTGATTGAAGCTTTTTAGAGGTTCAACTGAAGACCGTCTACAGGCGGCACTGGGTACTAGAGGGTTAATTTATTTATCTTGGAGATGAAAAAACGAATTTGCAACCAACAGATTTTATTTAAAAGGTATAGCGCTTTCTTCAAAGTGTTCTCATTGCTCGGAGGTGGTTTTTCTTAGTTTTATTTTTGGGGTGAAAAATGCGATACAGCGAAATAATCTTTTGCATACGCTTAAAGATAGGTTTTGGCATAGGAAAATAAATGTTGACTAAGAAAAACGCAAAATGGCATATTTTAACAATCTTGTTTGCTGGATTGGCGTGCATAAATAAGCTAAGGTTGCTGCTCATAGGCGTTTTTTTAACGCGGGTTTTTTACGCGAATTCCGGAATTTACGCGGTTTTTTTTACGCGACACGTATCCCTCGCGTAAAAAGCGACTTTAGTGTATAGAAAAATTACTTAAGTTATTTATACAAATTTACATTTGTTGCAAACCCGATCAGAAAGAAAAATTAGTTGTTAGTTTGTTACGGGAAAAACCTTACAGGCTGTGTTTTCAATTTGGTCCCGTTAGGTGTTAAAATGACAGAAATTATAGCAGAAATGATTCTACTAGTATCAAACACATAATAAAATTTGTTACCAACATATTAGCTTTCTAACAAAATACGATAGTAGGGTAATCGCTCCTATATTCATCTCAGTACCTATATTCATCTCATCACGCCTTTTTGATCAATTTATTTTCAGATTTTACCATATTTTCAACGTAAAACTTTCAGCCACTTGAGAAAATCGAGAAGCCAATAGATTTACTTTCAAAAATTTGGGAAAATATGACGGTAAATTGGACAAATGAGAGAAATAAGATGAATATAGGTGCACCCAGCTGTTAAGATGAATAATGGAGCGATTACCCTACATAATACAATATAATAACAAACATTGTTAGAAACAACAGGTTTTGATAAAAACGAAAAGTTAGTTAGACTTGTTTCAGAACTACTTCATTACACGTTTTGTTATTATATATATTCAGATTCAATTTTGTAATCAAAATTATATGGAAAAATACAAAATTGTATCAAAATATGTTATTTGTATCTCACGTTGATAGAATTTTGTAATGTTTTAGTTGTGCTCTTCTGACCGGGAAGACAATTAGTTTTACCACAGTTGAGAAAAAAATATTTCAACGTTCAATACTTCTATTGCTACATAGTAGCAATAGCATAGTAGACAGACAGATTTTCACAATGATTATGAATTGCATGATTACGAAATTGTGAATATGTCCGCCATTTTGTATGTTTCTTTTGTCGATATTTTTTTCTTAACTCTTAAGTTACGTTTAAATAAATGCAAATGATTGTTTCTTTGTGTCGCTTGAAAACATCTCAAAAAAAAAAATCGAAAGAAGAAACCCTTTCTCAAAAGTAAAAATCTTTTCTATTTATTTAAACGGAACAATTTGATACCCTCTACCTGTATCTTCTTGGAGACTGTTTCCGCGTCCTGGCCTAACAAAAGCCAACTAGATAAGCTACGGATCAAAGCAAATGACTAAGGCCGTGAACATACTACTTATTCAATCAGAAGCAACCCACCGGACATAATCATATATATATATATATATATATATATATATATATATATATATATATATATATATATATATATATATATATATATATATATATATATATATATATATATATATATATATATATATATATATATATATATATATATATATATATATATATATATTTTTATATTTCGTCTTCGACATAAAACATCGTACAGACAATTTAACTTATGTTCTAATTCTTAGTCTAAACACATATTTCGACACACCAAAATCAAACATGTTTATCACATCATTAAAATAACTACAACAGACATCCAATGGGTCATTCATTCCATAGAGAGTGCGGTGATTTGGTCGGCGGAAAAACCCAAGTTGACGTAGCAATCGAAGGGGTGTGTTGAATCGCAATTTTCCAAGAATGTCCGCGCATCTATTCGATCTGTTAGCACATCAAATATTAGCATACGTTGGAGGAAAACTCGTCTACTTGACAATGTGGGCAAATCGATCAACATACAGCGGCTTTCATACGATGGTAGGTTAGTTCTGTCCCTCCAGTTTAGAGATCGAAGAGCATATCGGAGAAAGTGTTTCTGAAACTTGTTCTAATCGGTTGATGTGTATTGCATGATACGGCGCCCACACTTGCACCGCATATTCCAGGACACTGCGCACGAACGAGCAATACAGTATCTTCAGCGTGTAAATATTGTCGAAGAATTTCGAATTTCGCTTCAAAAAACCCAATAGGGAGTAAGCTTTAGCCGTGACTGCAGAAATGTGCTCCGTAAACCTTAATTTGCTATCGACAAGCACTCCTAAATCTTTCACTGTGGTCGTGCGGGCCAAGCTCGTTGACGCCATTTTGTACTCGAAGGCAATCGGTGCACGCAAGCGGCTGAATGAGATCACGCAACATTTGGTCACATTGGCTTCCATTCCGTTCAAGCCACACCATTCCAGAAGCATGTCGATATCCATTTGGGGCGCACAACAGTCAGCCTCCGTTGTGACTACACGGTAAAACTTGAGGTCGTCAGCGTACAATAATTTTGGAGATTTCAGCTTCGTGCAGAGATCGTTTATAAACAGTATGAACAACAGAGGGCCCCGAATACTGCCTTGAGGTACTCCTGAAAGAATCTCAAAAGGTGTAGAATACGTTTCACCTACCTTCACCGAAGAATTACGTCCGGTAAGGTACGAGTAAATCCATTGTGTCAGCCACTCTGGAAGTCCTATCCGCTTAAACTTTTCAACAGCTAGAGTATGTGGCACCTTGTCGAATGCTTCGGCAAAGTCAATGTAAATCGCGTCAATTTGCTGCCGTTTTTCCATCCGATTTACAAGGGTCGAAACATAACTCATCAAATTTGTCGTAGTAGATCGCCTCTGAACAAATCCGTGCTGATCAGCTGAGATAACGTGTTTAACAGATTGGTAGAGCACATTGTGTACCATGCTTTCGAAAACTTTCGGCAAACAACTTAATATAGAAATTCCGCGATAATTTTCTACATCGTTTAGCGAACCTGATTTATGAATCGGTATGATCGAAGCGGATTTCCAAACGGTGGGAAAGCATTCTTCACTCAAAGAACGGTTGAAGAGTATACTTACAGGCAAGGCTAGAGCGCTTGCACAATTTTTGACAACGAATGGTGGCAATTGATCGGGTCCAGGGCCTTTCGATCCGTCGATGGATTGAAGTTTGAGCAGAACATCATTGGGCGAAAAGTTCATCCGGGGCATATTTAAGTCGAACTGCGGAATACTGCTCAAGTATGTTTCAGTCAAAGGTGGTGAGTTATTACTTGTCATACTCTGAAAGAAAGACGAGAACATATTCGCAGAATCCAGTGGCGTAAAGGCACTCACTCCCTGGTAACGAGTGTTCTGAGGTATTCCTTTCGTTAATTTCCGATTGTTGATGTATTTCCAAAACGATTTAGGGTCAGCTTTAACGTCATTTTCAATGCGATGAATGTAATCACGAAAACATCTTGCGTTCAAAGAGTTGTACTGGGCCTCTATTTCACGCATTTCAGTTTTCAGTGATTCACCCCTGTGTTTGAAATACCGTTTTCTAGCTTTCCGAAGCCGGTTTCGAAGATTCCGAATATTTGCGTTCCACCATGGCATATTTGTGTGCAGTTTATATATATATATATATATATATATATATATATATATATATATATATATATATATATATATATATATATATATGTATATATATATATATATATATATATATATATATGTATATATATATATATATATATATATATATATATATATATATATATATATATATATATATATATATATATATATATATATATATATATATATATATATATGTATATATATATATATATATATATATATATATATATATATATATATATATATATATATATATATATATATATATATATATATATATATATATATATATATATATATATATATATATATATATTTATATTTATATATGCCGTAGGCTGCATTTTAACGTAAGCGCCAAATTTTCAAATTTAATTTTTTTAAATAATACTATAATATAGAAAATCACCTTCAAGATGCTTGTTGCCGTTTCCAAAAATTTTGATAAATAACTGAGAAATATCAAAAATAAGAAGTGACGTTAGCGCCACTTTACATAGAAGTGACGTTGAGGTACGAATACGATAGTGTATCACGCTTGTGGAGTGCATAATTTTATTTATATCCTTGCTGCTGAGTACCGACCAGTACGCATGGCAAACTAGACTATTCAGGCGTACCAACGTCACTTTTAGTGCAAAACTTTGAAATGGTTTTGCTGTTTTGCAAGAGAAGTGACGTTGGCATTAAAACTCAATGCGTTTACATAAATAAACGTGTTAAAGCAATGGGGTATGTTTTTCATCATATTTACTCAGATTCTATCAGATCAGTTTGCGTAATAAAGCGCTTCTGTTAATTTGCAAACGATTTAGATCTGTAGCGATTTTGTGCTCTTGGCGCTTACGTCAAAATCCTAGCCCACGGCAGTATAAGCTTCTTTCTCGGCAATTTTCATTTTTCGTTTGGATTCGCCCCGAAGCATCATTGCGGTTGGTAATACCATTCACGGTGAATATTCATCGGCATTGATCTGAGTCACAAAGGCTTCTGAAACGATGTATTCCCATCCGATCGCTCAATATCGCTTCGGATGACTTGAGTAAATCGTAGCCAATACGAATCAAACACGAAGGTAATCATATTACGTTTTAATAACTATTCATCGCCCACAAGCCACTCATAACAGTTCAGTTCACTATAGGCGTTGTTTCCATTGCTGAGTGAATACACTGTTGCCACGTGTTGTTGTGCTTCGGCAATAATGAATGAATACGAATGCAACGAAGTGATATATATATATATATATATATATATATATATATATATATATATATATATATATATATTTATATTTATATATGCCGTAGGCTGCATTTTAACGTAAGCGCCAAATTTTCAAATTTAATTTTTTTAAATAATACTATAATATAGAAAATCACCTTCAAGATGCTTGTTGCCGTTTCCAAAAATTTTGATAAATAACTGAGAAATATCAAAAATAAGAAGTGACGTTAGCGCCACTTTACATAGAAGTGACGTTGAGGTACGAATACGATAGTGTATCACGCTTGTGGAGTGCATAATTTTATTTATATCCTTGCTGCTGAGTACCGACCAGTACGCATGGCAAACTAGACTATTCAGGCGTACCAACGTCACTTTTAGTGCAAAACTTTGAAATGGTTTTGCTGTTTTGCAAGAGAAGTGACGTTGGCATTAAAACTCAATGCGTTTACATAAATAAACGTGTTAAAGCAATGGGGTATGTTTTTCATCATATTTACTCAGATTCTATCAGATCAGTTTGCGTAATAAAGCGCTTCTGTTAATTTGCAAACGATTTAGATCTGTAGCGATTTTGTGCTCTTGGCGCTTACGTCAAAATCCTAGCCCACGGCAGTATAAGCTTCTTTCTCGGCAATTTTCATTTTTCGTTTGGATTCGCCCCGAAGCATCATTGCGGTTGGTAATACCATTCACGGTGAATATTCATCGGCATTGATCTGAGTCACAAAGGCTTCTGAAACGATGTATTCCCATCCGATCGCTCAATATCGCTTCGGATGACTTGAGTAAATCGTAGCCAATACGAATCAAACACGAAGGTAATCATATTACGTTTTAATAACTATTCATCGCCCACAAGCCACTCATAACAGTTCAGTTCACTATAGGCGTTGTTTCCATTGCTGAGTGAATACACTGTTGCCACGTGTTGTTGTGCTTCGGCAATAATGAATGAATACGAATGCAACGAAGTGATATTCAGCAGCCCTGCTTGTGGGTACTTACCCAGTCGGAATTATCGGACAAAATTAAATATATTACAATATTTTCATCGTTCGAAATTTAAATTACGTGCTCATGTATGAGTGACGGTAAGCAAGCGGCAGTTTCTAACGTCAGATCTAGAACCTCTCATTCTCCCTTTTCCTATTCCACACATATGTACATCGCGAGCTAAGATGCAAGAATCTTTCGAGAGAAAATCTGAAGATCTGGCAACTCTGATCACGAGTGATGCATGTGAACGAAAGTGAAGTGTAGCGTTGCCACATCTATACTGCCCTTCCAAGCATAGTTGTCCCAGCATACATAAGGTTTGTGTAGAACATGGGACTACTATGATTGGAACGGCAGTATATCCCTCCCACATTCCTTACTCGGGAAAAATGCTGCTCTGGTTATGAATCAAATTTGTTAATATAAAAAAAAATGTTTCAGATAAAAACATTGAAAAATTTATGGGATTGCAAAACGTATATTCTCCGATAAATAATATCCATGCGAAACAAACATGTTCTGACGTTCAAATTCATTAGTACAAAATTAAACAATCCTCTGGGATTATTTATGCAGTAATTCCCAACTGGTGGTCCGCGACGGGCAGAGGGCCACGAAGCTCTTCGTGAGGGGGCTGCAGGGCTCTTTGTGTTTATCAAAAGGGGTCGTGGAGACAAAAACTTTGGGAACCACTGATCTATTATATGTATGTATGCACTTTTTTACAAAAGGAATAAAAAAACCTTTAAGAAAAATCTCACTTGCTGAGGTACATTTGAAGAGATATGAGCTTTGATATAAACTGCTTGCAAGATCTACGTATTTGTTTCACTTCCACGAATGTACAATATACGGATGAATCCGCAGAAAACCATAGAATCTTCAGATTAACAGGAAATAGCTCTAGCGTCTTTGACATGGGCCTAGATTTTTTTATTTTCTCGTCAGTGGCTTAGAAAAGAGATGGGTTTTTTTATTTTTTTAAAGTATTAACACACTAAAAAACAAGTTCTTTTTTATTCTAACTGTGGTGAAATAACGGCGTATTCTAATTATCCTAATATAGAATGTAATTTTGTATAAATTAAGTTTTTTTGTAATCATGCACGTTATTTCATCAGGAGTTGCCGTGTGAGATTGTTAATAAGTCTGCCATTTTGTTTTGTTGTTTATCAAACAGATTTTAAACGTTGGATAACTTTTTACGGCAACATTCTAGGAGGGGTGGAACTTGAAGTATCGAAAACATCGAGAACGCTACGAAAACTGTCCAATTTGAAAGGTTAATAACTCAGTCAGTTTTCAACAGATTTCCTTCATTCTTGCAGTAATCGAATGGAAAATTGCCTAAGCGTTCACCCGTCATTAAGTAAGATATCGAGGCTACTCCTTTCAGAGGAGAACACTTCAGGAATCCAAAAAAGCCCAGCTGGAACTCTTTTAAGGAACATCCTGCCATACGAAAATTCGAACTCCAGTTGAATTGGTCATCGCAGTGCGTGACTTACAGCTTACAGTTAATCAAACGAACAGTCTGCCGTGATGTGCCCTGGTCAAACGAAACTCTCAGCAACCTTCGTCTGGAAACTAGACGTTTGTTCAAAAGGGCTAAAATCCCGTTCAACTGGGATGCCTATAGAGTATCCCTCACTACATGCAACGCTTAGCTACGAAAAGTCGAAAGGAGATCTAGAGCTCGATTCTGTGAGGACATTCAGACTCTGCCTGAGGCAACATAACATGATTGCAGAAGCGATGTTCAAAGATCATACAAATTGGAAATGGGAGATGGAAATAAAATTTGTTCCACTTAGATTTTAGTCGTTTCCTTTTAATTACCTCAGCGTCTCTAGTTGTCTTACTGAGAAACTAATGACAGCGTTTTGATCTGGAAGGTTTGTTGATTTAGTGGTGAAATATTTGTCAGGATTGGTACACGCGTTGAAAAGTTATCCAAGATGGAACGCGAGTGTTCCCGACGTCGAAACAAACACCGTCTTTTTAGATGCTTATTTAGCAGCTTTAGCTGTAATACATTTTAGGTTCTAACAAAGTGTTAAACATATAGATGAGGAAAGTGTTAAAGATAATTTATAATTTCTTGATTATTCAGTGTTTCTTGGTTTTTATCCGAAATTCTTCAACTAATCCCTTTAGGGGGTGACACCCATGAGGAAAATTTTCATACGTGTTACCTTCGAAAGGGTGATATCCGTGAGATTAACTATTTATTAGGTGGAGGTCACTGTGAAACCCCGAAAATTATATTAATTTGCTTTTAAGAGAACAATCGCAACCATTTTTTTGAAAATCGGTAGATTTAGTTAAATTGAAAACGAACGTGATATCTCTCACAATTTCGGGTAACAAAATGATTTCACTGCAACCTGGCGGGGGTGACACCCATGGGGAAGGGGTGCCAAATTTTCCGCCCCGGGTGTCACCCGGTCACGCTACGCCACTGCTTCTACCCTTCAGGAAAACCTTCTAACTCTTCTCTTTTCAAGTCCATCAGCGATGAACACCGATTAGCGGTAAGTATTTCCTGTGTGTTTTAGGTTAAGTTACAGGTAAGTACAATTTTATAACTATTTTCGCAACGTACCTTTGCCTTATAACCTGCTTTATATATACCACTTACTACGTGGTGAGCAGTACTGCAGTACTATTTGTTTAAATATAGTAAATTTCTTCAACCCGTGACTGTTATGCGGTTTCACTTGCTATCGAAACTGATTAAAATGTGACGTTTACGGATGTTTACATTCTAATTGTCATTTTGTTCGCTCGATATGAAACGGTTCGTTGTTCACACCCCTTTTCGCCGCAACGGGGGGTTTCGGCGACACGAGGGACGAGAAAAAATTGTGCACACCTACGTTGAAAACCCAACATGATCAGGAGGAAAGATCGCTAAGGCTCTCAAACTACCGAAATCGAATGCGAATACTGTGCTCAAACGATTTCGGGTCGCTTTGACGGAGGATCGCGAAAAACAAACTAAACGTAGAAGTGGAACATTGGACCGGAAACTACGAGCGAACGTCATCAGGGCAGCCCCGAATAATCCTGGGGTCTTCCTACGGGATTTGGCGGAACGGTTCAATGCAGCACATAGTACAGTTCGTCGAATCTGTGCTCGTGAAGGATAACGGTCGTATCACGCCAGCAAACAACCCTACAGGACGCTGAAATAGAACTTGGTTGCCAAAGCCCGAGCAAGAAAGCTATACGAGCAAGTCCTGACAGAGTATAACGGATGTATTTTGATGAACGAATATAAGTCGAAATGGACTTTGAACAAATCCTGGGTCGAAAATTTTACCTTGCCAACCATAAGGGGAATGCTCCAGTTAGGTAAAAAATTGTTTTCGCAGATAATTTCGCCCGCAAGTTGATGATTTGGCAAGCCATCTGTGGCTATGGAAAGAAGACAAAAGTTTTTATCATTGATGCAACCATCAATGGACAAATTTACAAGGAGTAGTGTCTTCAGTAGATAGTTTTGCCGTTCATACAGTCACACGAAGGCCCCGTGTAGTTCTGGCTCGATATAGCTAGCTGTCACTATACCCGGAATGTATTGGAATGGTAGAAGTAGAATAATATTGATGTTATCGAAAAAAGGATTAATCCACCAAACTGACCACAGCTTCGTCCCAACAAAAGATATTGGGCAAAATTCAAGCGTAAATTGAAGAAATGTGACAAATCAATCAAAACATCATCTGATATGGCGAAGTGGTGGGAAAAATGCCACTGCAACTGTACAGAAATTGATGGGAGGTATTCGACGAAAAGTTCGAGAACTCTTCCGAGCTCACCACCTTTACATATCGCGGTCAGCTGGCGTAACGTTAAGGTGATATTTATACTAAAGCCGGGCAAAACATTTTCCAAAGCTTTAAAATCTAAAAGTCTGACGTCAACGTTTCTCAAGTTGATGGAGAAAATTACGGATAACTACATCCGCAGCGAGTTTTTAAAGGACTTACACTTGTAAATCTACTGAAACCGCTTTGCATTGTCTCATTGATGCATTGATCGAGAAATCACCTAAATATGGAGCCGCTTTTTTGATATTGAGTGAGCTTTCGATAACATGTCCTTAACACGGCTCTACAAAATGAAGTCAACAATACCACAATGAGCTGCAAAGTAATGGAGGTGCGCAGTCCTAATTGTTCGGGGGAAATGTGATGGAACTCTATCTAGTCGTATGCAAACGATTCTTAACTCTACTCCCAAGCGGTACTTAGATAAGGGACCTCTAAAACAGTCTCATTGGCAGCATGCGCAGGTTTGACTCAAGCTCAATAGTTTATCTACCGCAATTTTGCGGTTACCAGGAGACTTCTTAGTTTAACTCATAAAGAACTACGCATCATCACGGGATACTGTCTCGCTCTTTGTTATTTAAAGCCCCAACCGACTACAACGAAAACAAACCATATACCACCCAATATAGATATTTCCAGGTCAACAATGATGCCCAGAAACTGAAAATCAACTCCAGATACCATTTCGAAAATTAGGAAACAGCCGAAAATGAGCTATTGCAAGAAATACATTGACATAAGGCAGGTTGTTACAATCCTACGTTAACCTTGCGGTCGTGTCTCACATACAACCAATTTAATTTTTTCCGTATATACACTTTATATTCATTTTAATACAAAAAAAGTTCCTCTGTGTTCCTTTTCCTACCGTAAAAAATCTCTTTAGCATGAGATATAAACAGAAAACAACCGTAGTTGATGGGCCTCAGTAAAGCTCAAAAAAAAGAAAAATGTTCGTTTCTTTAACTAATTTAAGAGCACGTTTTTAGCTGCCGTCGGCTGCATCAGTTCAAGATGCACCTCACACTGGTTCCGATTGTAACGCTGTTTCATCTCGATTTTTTGCTCACCAAATCTCTTCCTTCGAGTGGGGTGTAAATAAGATTACTTTCACAAGAAGATTTCCTTCATAGCCGACAGGCCAAGTTGCTTTGCATTAGTTAACTCAGATCCTCGCTTGCCCTTGTTTGGCGAGTGTGATAAATAGCCTCATTTGCGCGAGCAAACCTTGAGGCGACTGCAACCAAGGAAAAACCACCAACATCCAGGCAAACGTCTGCAGCGACAATGGCCGTATAAAAAAATCGTGTTTACCGTGGAGTGGGAAATTGTAAACTATTGTCAGAGCGGCAGCCTCGGTAGCATTGTAGGCGCTAATTTGACAGAAAGTGAAAGCTGTTGCACGATGACGTGAACGCGCGCGCCGCTCTCTTCATGTTCTTGTTGCTCTGTTTTCCGGCAAAGTGGTTTCTTATTCTTCGTCGCGCTGGAAAAACTGAAGCGAAGATTGATGAAAAGCTGTTTGTCTCTCGACGCCTAAGGGGGAGACCATCGGAGTGCCATCTTTGCCAGCTTGCCCTGACTTGATGGAGATTGAAAGATTGTGCGATGAAAAAGATTGGATGCTGATGGATTTTGAACTGAGCCGGGAGGAGAACAGTCGGTTGAAAAAACAAAAGCTTAATTGGTATCATCTTTATTAGAGTGAAGTGTGTTTCACTTTGTGGCTGATGGAATTCTGTTCATTACTACGAAAAATAATCTTAGTCGAAAATGCTTTATTAAATTTTTGCTGGAATTTCTAAATTGAAATCAATGTGAACTTCAGCTTTATCGTGAGTAATTCGTATTCACTTGGAGCAACTAAAATTGTAAACACGTGGCAAGCTTGGAAATGCGGCATGGAGACCAGAACAGCGACTATCAGAGACACGATAACCAAGATTAATTCGGCAAAACACAGGAAAAGCCAAGAAAAATAAAACTTTATGACGTAGGACTATGCCTTTCTTTACTATACATGTTTACATGCTGTGAAAACCGAGCATGTGTCATTTGAAGGATAGAAGTTATAGCTTTCAGATAACTGAACATAATGCAATATTCAGTCGTTGCATAGTTAGAATGTACAAAATCTTCATGATATGATAATAATAATTATCATTTTCTTGTTATCCTCATGCATTTTCCCTAATTTTTCCATAACGTAGATATCAAAAGGGTTGTCGAAGCTACGATTATGCCAACAAATTGGCATCGTATATAATATTTTAATGAAAGTACCTATCTATCGCGAACAATTAACATTTCTGTTTCAGAAGGCATCGGAATACCTCAGGGTTCAGTTACAGCAATCTGGCGATGGAAATGACGTTTCAGGTTAACTTCATCTTAAGGTTGTGTTTCTTTCGACGGTTACTGCTTTCATGGTTAAAGTTTTAGTATTTTATACTTGGCATTGGAATTTATTTACTCATTTAATTATAGATAACTCTTGGTTATTCGTCACCCGAAACAAATCATTGATAAATGGTTTCGGCATATATGCATAGACATGATACTATTGTATTAAAATTTGACTCACTGATGCTGGTGAAAAACAGTTTCGAAATTGATTCAGTTGCCATATTTGCTTAGTATTCCTGTTTTTCATAAATCTTTCATCTCTCTCACTAGACTTCTATGTTTATTAATTTAGATAATAACTCAGAATTGCAGATAGTGTTTCGATGTACCTTGATAGCACAATCTTTTCAATATATTTTTTACCGCTACATCATCAGCAAACAATTTTCCAATTATACGTTGTAAATCTTTCACGACAAAAAATATCTCTGGCGTGAAAACTGACTGCAAAAAAAAGACCATTATATCCAGTGACTGAAGAAAAGTGATTTAAGCAGAGCTTTCATTAGCTCGATCTCTCTGTCAGACGTACCCCTTTCCAAGAGTTGGTTGGAGCATTTTGCAACTCATTTACTCGATCTAGAGCAAGCATCGAGGATTAAAATTCTAATTATTCCTTCTTGATTTTCCAGTCGACAGACAGACGACAATGGATTCACTTTCCTAGCGCGTCCTCCTTTTATTCGCCTGCACCGTTTCGCTTGCAAGTCGTCCAGTTTGTGTATTTCTCCCTCTCCAGCGGAAAAGAGTGGAAATTTCTTAATATTTGAAGCGTTGAAAATGACTTCAAATTATAGTCAGTTAGCTTAGTGCACATCATTACAGTTCAAAAGTGGCCAGGGTTTTTTAATGTTGCTCCTTTTTTCTTCGTCCCATACTATGCGACAGTCCGGAAAAACAACCATCTGCCCTCATCCCGTCGAATTAAGTACAACAGTCAGCTTCGACGCTTAGTAAAAATAGTTAATCCAATCAAATATGTTAATGAATGGTGAAAGTACAGTAATCTTCCACCTGACCGAAGTTTTCCGAATCCGCAGAGTCTAAAACGTTTCTTTCTCTAAGTACCGAGAGACCAGTAACAGTGGCACATTATTAGGTTACACGGAACCGTCAAGATCCCGTCGTTGTGTGATTACAAGTAATTAGAATTCAATTAATCCATTAAAGACAAAAGTGGTGCTTTGGCGTCTCACAAAGTTGAAAACGCTAGTCGTGCTCGGTTGGCCGCATTGTAATAGCAGTAAACTGGCTAGACAAGGCGATGCTAGTGATAGGTACGTAGCTATGTCGTTGTATTGCTTGACTTGATATGGTAAACATTTATTTTATTACTACGTGGTTTCTTATAGCTGTGTTGAAGGAATAGCGGAAGTCCTGTGACAATGGTATTTATAAAAGCTGGTTTATTTGGACTCCTGTTTTTCGAGCGTTACCGCATTTGGTGCCTAAGAAATAAAGAAATAATTTTACTGGTATGCCGAAAATGTTTATCGATCTCTAATTATCTACTGAATATCTAAACCTGGAGATTTTGTTGAGCTTTTTGTATATTAAGTACTTCAGCGTTGTTAATCTTCTAATTATTATTCGTTTAACTTTAAGCAGACCTTGCTTCAGATTCCATTTTCAAAATGGGAAAAGAGGTGTCAACACCGCTGGGTTAACTTCGAGGGACAATATCAGTTTAATGAATTGGACAGTCAGAATAAGTTGGCAAACTCGGTAGCTTAAATGTGTTGACTGTCAGAAATGGCAGCAATTTTAAGAGAAGATAGAGTCAGAAAAATGATAATAATGTTTAAAATAGAGCTTGAGTTATAGAGCCAGGTTGTAGAAGCTAAAGCTATCAAAATTGTTAGTCGTAAGCTTAATTAATTAGTTCAGATTAAGCAAATTTGTGCATAGTAAAAATATAACAATTTACTGTAAGTGCATGCAACAGAAAACCTGAAACGGTTCAATGTCTTCGAGAAAGTGGTTGAGCATCCAAAATACTATTCTTTTATGTAATGTAGTGCAGTAATAAAGTATTACTGGGAGCTCTAGATAAGAAACTGCAAGAAAGTAGTTTTTCCCATACAAATTTTCATACAATTTGAAATGCAATGCGCCAAGCAGAGACAAAACCAATCGACTTCCGGTAAGTATAGGATTATTTCGGGCATTTCAAAATTTTAGAATAAATTTATAACAATATTTTTGACATTAAACCGAGATGTTCCCGATCAAAAGTAACTATTTTGAACAGTAATACAAAGCTTCCACTTCAGCCGAGTAGTAACATGGAAGAGCTTATTGATGCAATCGATGCAAAAGATTGTTTAGGTATCACCAATAATTAACGATAGGGTGATATGCACTCAAAAGGATAATTTTATCGCATAGCCGTCGACTTCGATATTGAAACCACCGCCCGTCAGCAAAATTCAAACCATCTCTCAAAAGCACGTAGAAGATAATAAATACTTGTTGTTAGTGGCAAAAAATAGTCCAAACAAAAACTTCAAAATGTTGTGATCACTCATTTAACATATATAATAACATATACTTTAATCGATTTTATAATAAGCGGAAACGCCGCCTCACAACATAACATATTCAACTGTCTTAGTCGATCAGATCATAACAAACAAATTTAATTAATGATGCATAAATTTCGGCACCAGCAAGAAAAAAAATTCTTACGCATAATCAGTCAATCTAGCAGAATCTCCTTAGTATCGTTTTTGCGGCATTGGAATATTTTATACCGAACTGGTTGATACTGGTTTCGGTATAAATTATGTAAATGAATATGTTTATGACGATAATCAGAAGCAGTAGCATGGCGACTAGCAGCAGTGTTCACACACACGCGCGTGCGAAAATCGAGAAAAGCAATCGACAGTGATATCATTCAGTGCCTCTTTGCTGCCAGTGCCACCGAGCGTGGTCGTTATCCCAGTAACAGTGACGATGAAACAAAAATCTCGTCCCCCTACCTTCAGCCTTCGGAGCTTTCGATATGAGCGGATTGCTTTAGTCCCATTCATGCGGTTTTACGCGTCCAAGATGTATTGAATTAGGGAATGTGTGTTTATTACAATGATTGAAGAGTTTTATGCGACAGCGCACGACGATATAAAAGAACAATATTCGCAATACACATACTGTATAAACACTCAGAGCAACTGACGATCGTTGAACGCGTAAGCCGACAAAAAATCATAAAATTAAACGAAACGACAGCGTGAAACCAAAACACCACACCAATCTTGTTCCGTGCGTATGTATTTATACATTTTTTTCGACTTTCGCGAGGCGATTTTAGCAGCTATGCTCTGTCAATTTGGTGATTCCGTGGATGGGAGGTCATAATTCTCGTTCTTCGGTTGCGGAGGTTGTATGATGCTATTCTGGCGCAGAGTGGCTTCATTTCGTGGTGCCGCCCGCTGGCTGGTTGCGGTTTATAGGGAGGAATTACTGCACACCGTCAGCAAATGCCGCTGAATAATTTAATCCACTGGTTTATGAGCTTTTCTAATATTTAGTTCTAATCATCAAAAATTTGTATAATTCTATTAGCCAGTCGGGGTGCTCCATCACTGTAGGAATGATCAAATGTGCGTTGTTTGGCTGTAGGATAAATATTTGCATATGAATAAATTTGAGAACCTCTCTACTGATTACTTCAATGAATGATTTTGCCGATTTATTCAAATTTTCATTTGCAATCAAATGATTTAAATTGATTTCGATACAGATACTGACCATTCAACCATACAGTCAGCACTTATTAATTTCTCACAAATTTTCCCATGCCGAGCCTAATGTCATTATCAAAAAAAGAAAAATATAATTGGAATATAGGTTTCTTTTTGAACTAATTAGTATTTTCATAACGACTGTTTATTTGTCATCATTCACGCTCTGTAAAGCAGACAACATACCTATGCAGTAAGGAAAGCGAAAAATAAGCGAATTGGAAAATGTGGTATAGACTTGATAACATATACCTCATCCAGGATTGAACTCCCCCCTCACTCTGTCTTCGGCATGGTGTTTATTCATTTTTCGTTCTCTAATCTCAATTTTCAAGCAAACCTTAATCGCATTTTTTATTATGAGACTTACCAAAAACCAAAAAAAAACGCTTTCAAGGAATGGCGGTTTTTAAAATCAAACTTTATTATTACGAATGAAACCAAGTTGTACAGTGATTTAGAAACGATCGCTGTACGGTGCCTTTCAAAAGTCAGTTTTTGATGCAGGATTGCACCAAGATCGTTTATATAACCAACTCTGTCCAGCAGCTTTCAGTTAGTGACGTACTTTAAAACTATCGGCAGTGGAACCTGGTGAATTGTAATAACTTCATATTTCGCTGGGCTCTGTATTAAGGCATTTAGATTACATCACACCACAAAGCAGTCCCTGACTGTAAACGATAAAAATCTACGATTCGTAATAACAACTCACTATTGAATCGCTAGTAGCACCGACTACTGCCGGCGGTACACCAGATTTGCTCGCTAATGAATCAACAGAATCGAGCTTGGTTACTGGTGGGGCGTCAAGTTATTGCACTCTCGGGCTTGGTTTAAATTACTAAAAACTAACTCTATATAAATTTTTCCATGAAAGTTGAGTTCACTATGATATTTTGGAGATGTATGATAAAGATGGAACCTCCCAGCTGGTCTCGAAGTATGATGCTAGTCTAACAACGCACTCGTCGTATGTTCGAATCTCTGCTCGGAAAAAACTGTAAGTGTCATTAAAAACGTGACGTTCAGTCGACACTGAGCAGTTGGTTGGTAAATGGCTGTGCAGAACTCCATCGTGATCCATACTATCCTGCCCAGCAACTCCTATCCCTACCTCCTCGTGGTACCAGTCGGGATACGAGTAACCTAGCGAAGATCATGATAACCAATCCGTGGTAGGACCTCGGCCGTATGCTAACAGAGAAAAGAGAGGAGATCATAAACGGAAAGTCTAAATAACCTTTTTTCCAGGTGAGGGGCGGCTCACGACAGCGTCTGACCTGGAGCGGGTGGCTGAAATTAGGAACTTGTTGTCTCGGACGCTATAGCCAAGATCACCAGTCTCGGTAGAGCCCTAGCAAGGCAACCTAGCTGAGCTATGGAATATGGACCACGAGTGGAAACTAAATTTGGCAGGCTGGGACAGAGTGCTGCTCAAGCAGTTAGAACTTCACAAATCCAGCATGATGTCTTTGCAGAAGATCTGTCGTAAATATAAGAAGGGGTGGAATGTCCGGGGCGGCTAGACCCTGTTTTGAGCTTTTTGTGTGATCGGGTGTTTATGTGATCGGCAAAATGCAGGATCACGTGATCAACTGAAAGGCGATCAACGGGAAAATGTGTTTGTTGAGGATTTGAGGTTCTTCCTTGAACTATAGACCGTTCCGGTAATAATAAATACACTTACGATCAACCGTCATTTCAAATAACGTGCAGTATTCAACCAAACGTTGACTGCGTCCTGTTGTTTACATTCAAAAGAAACAGATGCTGTATTTTTTCTAACATTTAGTACGAAATTTTGAAAATGCGTGGCCTTTCTCCCGAGCAAAGAAAGCGAATTGTGCACAAATGGGGCACCGTGAGTGGTCTTTCTATAAGAAAATTAGCCAGAGAAGAAGGTATAAGTGTCGGAGCAGTTAGACCGCATTGCGGAATTATTGTGAAGAGTGCACATTTACTGATGCCCCAAGACGTGGTAGAAAACCCGGGCCTGTTGATCCCACAATGGACAAAAAGGTTAAGGAATGCTACAAGCGGCATCCTTCAGTATCAGTACGAGATGTGGCGAGAAAGCTTGGAACTTCGGCGAGTAACGTTATGCGTGCCAAGGGAAGAATGAGTCTGCAGACCCGTCGGAAGCAGAAGCAGCCAAAACGAAATCCAAAACAAGCTGAATCTGTGAAACCGAGAGCTTGAAAGCTTTATGACAAACTTCTGACCAAAAAAATGGGGTGTGTTATCATGGATGACGAAACCTACATAAAACTGGACTATAAGACTCTGCCAGGACCGCAATTTTATACATCACCGAAGGGAAAGGATGTCCCTGGACCAGTGGAAGCCATTTACAACGTAAAATTCGGCAAGAAGGTAATGGTTTAGCAGGCCATTTGTGAATGTGGGAAAATATCTCGTCCATTCATTGCGAATGACACAATGAATGGTAAAATTTACGTGAAAGAGTGTTTGCAGAAAAGGTTGTTACCCATGGTTAAGCAGCATAACAATCCTCCAATCTTTTGGCCCGATCTTGCTTTCTGCCATTACTCTAAAGATGCACTAGGGTGGTATAAAACAAATAATATCACAAGTGTCCCAAAGGAGATGAATCCTCCAAACTGCCCTGAAATTCGCCCTATTGAAACTTTTTGGGCTTTGACCAAGGCAAAGCTGAGGAAATATGTCAAACCAGCGGACAATGTTGAAAAATTTAAAAAAGATTGGCTTAAAGTGGTAAAAATGGTCGGAGAACACACTGTGCAAAAGCTTATGAGTAGTGTTAAGAGAAAAGTTAGAGAACTCGCGTATCCTACGAAAAATAATCCCAACTTGAATTGAAACTGGAAAGAAAACACTTATTATCTATATTTCAGAATAAAATGACCCGAAAAATCCTGTATTTTTGGTTTTATTCGAGAAAGAAGATGTTTTTATATTTTTCGGAACAGTCTATACAGCATAACCAACGTGCACTGGTAGAATTAATGACTAGAAGAAATCGTTCTATGCTCAGTTGGAGGCAACATACAGGAGATTGTCAGTTAAGACTGTATTCAGAAATATGTCTTTATGATTATTTCTTATGTGAAATCCTGAGTATAGAGGTGTCGCACGTTATATTTTCCTTCAAAAATGTAAATTTTCCCTACTACAGGTTCTTTTGAGGCATCCAGGTTGTTCCAGCTGCCTGTGTTCAAAAATATGTCTTTTGGAAGTTTCCTGACATAAAATCCTGATGGTAGAGGTATCGCACGCTATATTTTTATAAATATTGTAAATGTCCAAACGTACTACAGGTTCCTCTGGGGACTTCCGGATGAAAAATAGCCTTATCGCGATAGGTTCTTGGCCGATTCATGATCTTGGTGATCCATTCGCTTCAAAAATGGTTCTCCCATCTATGCTCATGATGCAAGTAAGCATTTTCATCAGGCAATCCATTACCAAAACCATCTGAAAATTAGAAAATTTGGCGTGTCTACCGGATTCAGAATTATTTTTTTCATCCGGTGACTTAGGTCCCATGTGTGGACAGAAATTGGGACTTTAAAAGTTTCCCAGTTAAATGATGTTCGAAATAATAAAATCGAATAATATTTGGCAAAGTTACAGCATTTCAAAGTTGGCCAAATGCCTATCCTACTTATTTTGGCCTTCCTCTGCATGACAGCTGCTCTCCACGGGACATCAAGATCGTTATCGGGGATATGAACGCCCAGTTTGGTATACAGTGATGTATTGATCCGTGATAGGGCCTCACAGCCTACCGAAGCAAACGACAACGAAGCATCATCTTTGCAGCTTCCCGCGGCTTGGTCATTAGAAGCACCCTTTTCCCCATAAAAATATCCACAAAACCACCTAGCGATCACCCTACCACCGAACAACCAACCAAATTGACTACATTCTCATTGATGCCCGGGTTTTCTCAAACATCACAAATTACATTCTCTCCAATCGTCTATAATCGGCAGAATTATATCTACTTGACGAGACACTATCTTCCACGGACTCTTGATATCTGCTTCGACTCTCCACGATAGGTAGGGCAAGCTACGTTCGTCCATTGGAGAGGCCGCAAACTCGTGAGGTATCCTCGAGCCGACAAAAAAAAGGTTTGGCAGAGAACGCCAGCAAGCGATAGAGAGATAAATAGCTTGGAAGAACTATTTAAGCATCGCCACTAGCGGTCAAATATAGAGACGAACGTTCACGATCCTGAGGAGAGCGCCAGCAGGAATACAGAGATCGTGAAGAATTGGAATGACTGTTTCGGATTAATAACATGCGCCAGATATGTATGGACGTGGATAGAAACCTTATCACAAGCGACCGTGGTGGTCAATAGGTGGAAGCAGTTCTTCGATGAGTCTTTCAAAAGCGGAGCAACAGAAGAAAGCAAAAAGAGAGTTAGCATTGAGAAGCGTAAAAACGATAGTAGTGTTCGAGTTCCCGATATCCTGGAGATCAAAAGAGGAATTGGGTCACCACAGAACAATAGTGCCGTAGACAAGGACAAACTATAGGCAGAGTTCAATAAACACGGTTAGCAATGGCCTACACTGATAATTTCCAGGATTTGTGAGGAAGAGAGACTATCATAAGCATGTATGGAAGGGTTTCAAGCTCAAGCTGGCTTCACCCAAGCATGGATCAATTTCTCGCTCTCCGGCAGATCCCTCAGATTTAACGGGGGTACAACGTGCCCACACATCACAGCTTCGTGGACTTCAAGACATTATATGATACAGTCGATTGAGATCAGCTATGGTAAATAATGCACGACAATGGTTTTCCTGATAAACAGACACGACTTATCAAAGCTACCATGCAACCAGTCCTTTGCTACATGTGCGTATCGGAGACACTCTCGAATCCCTTCGAAGCGCGCAAAGGGTTGGGACAATTAGATGCTATACCCTGCACGTTTTTTAACTTTGCTCTTAGGGTGCAAACCAACGAGCAGACATCGAAACGATTTTCAACTAAAGTAGGCTTTGCAGATGACCTCAACATTATTGCAAGAAACTTTGCGACGGCGTAGGCAATCTGCGCCAGATTGAGAGTAGAGGCTTAAAGAGAACTAGAAATAAATGTGTCAAAACCAAGTACACGAAAAGGAGAGGCTCGAGAGAAATCAATACTCGCCTCCCACGAACGATGATTATGGAC
The DNA here is from genome assembly GCF_029784165.1 of Wyeomyia smithii. NCBI lineage: Eukaryota > Metazoa > Arthropoda > Insecta > Diptera > Culicidae > Wyeomyia > Wyeomyia smithii. The sequence continues at coordinate 116,100,344 of NC_073695.1, read as the reverse complement.
AGCAATAACACAAGTAATAAGATTCAATCCAATGACGCATAAGCTGAAAATGGGATGACACCCCGTTAAGCATACAGACGCGAGGCATACGGACGCGAGGCATACGGACGCGAGGCATAGTACTCTAGGCATAATGGACGGCGGGCATACGGACACGAGGCATATGGACGCGAGGCCGAATGGACGCGAGGCCGAATGGACGCGAGGCCGAATGGACGCGAGGCCGAATGGACGCGAGGCCGAATGGATGCGAGGCCGAATGGACACGAGGCTAAGGGAAAGTGATGCGAAATATGTTATTATGGTCATCATTATCACAGCCCTCTTTCAATAACAAGTATTTCGTTTTGAAGTGTCATTTGGAAAGCTATACACTCGCGGCCTTCGGTCGATTCGCTGTTCGAGCGAATGCTGTCCTTACACGCTACCGCTCGTTCGGGCTTAACTAAGGGAAGAAAACTCTGTTTGAGTAGACCTAGCAAACCAGTAGATCAGTCGTTTGGGTGCGAGAGGCCGCCGCTTCCGACGGCGGGTCGGCGGCCAGCTCGGACTGCGGAAACCACGGCGGCTTAGTGCCGCCTTGTTTCCTTGCTCTCGATTATGCGTCTTCGCCGCATGATTTCGAAAAAAGTATTATACCTAACTTAAACTCTTTAGGAGGATATATACACCTGAACTACATAATTGGATCTCATGCGATCGTACAACATCGCATTCGGCCTCGCGTCCATTCGGCCTTGCGTCCATTCGGCCTCGCGTCCATTCGGCCTCGCGTCCATTCGGCCTCGCGTCCATTCGGCCTCGCGTCCATTCGGCCTCGCGTCCATTCGGCCTCGCGTCCATTCGGCCTCGCGTCCATTCGGCCTCGCGTCCATTCGGCCTCGCGTTCATTCGGCCTCGCGTCCATTAAGCCTCGCGTCCATTCGGCCTCGCGACCGTTATGCCTTGTGGCAGTATGCCTCGTATCCATTATGCCTCACATCCATTATGCCTCGCGTCTGTATGCCTAGCATACTATGCCTAACATCCATATGCCTAGCGTCCATATGCCTCGTGTCCCGTCTCCGAAAATGGGGCCTACTTTACCTTCCGCAGGATGCTTCGATCCAGCAGCATACGCCGCCGTACGAATCTAACCATGTACAACCGCAATTAGACAAACCGACGATGTACAATATCCCAGTTAGACCAGTAGTTTTCTATGGACTTGATACCGTGATGTTGCTCACAGAGGACACATGTGCACTGGCTGTATTTGTACGAAAAGTGTGGCGGACAATAGCTGGTAAAGTGCAAACCAAAAGCGGGGAGTGACGTAGACGCATAACGAGCTTGGAGAGATACTCATTGTGAACCTGACAAAGGTTGGGAGGATACGATGGGCCGGACATGTCGTGAGGATGCGACAGTGCGTTAAAATCGGTAGTCTTCAAGAACCCCACCGGCACCAGAAACAAAGGGGCTCAACGTGCAAGATGGCTTGACCAGGTTGAAGCGGACTTGTATGTGTCGAGACGCCTGGAAAATTGGCGACGAATAACCCAGGGCTAAGCAGAGTAGAGGTAAATTGTTGATACGGTACTAGACACCACGGCTTTAGGCTACTAAAGTGAGTAAAAAGTATAAGTAAGAAACTAACTAAACAGTTGACCGCAAATTCTGATAATTAAAAAAAGGTCAAGTTTCGATTGTGATAAATTATATTCTTTAATGTAGCAAAATTTATACATTAAAAGTCACCCGCAGCCGGTTCAATTCATAATACTAGAACTTACCGTATGCTGGATTAACTGGTTAGCTATCTGAAGTAAATCATGACTTGTTATTCCGTTTCCGTTACGATTTCGAAGCATTTAGGTAATATTAAATTAACTCCATCAGTAATTAATCAATACTAACAAAATGTTTTTATTTCATACTGTTCTGTCATTTCAATCAAAGGATTTTGCTATGTTTGTTTCTCTGTGGTCTCTACTAAAAAAAAGAAAAACAAACAAGTCAAACAACCTACTTACCGTACTACATTCTCGTATGGTGACTGATTTTATTTACTGTCAGCCTATCATAATCGTTAAAATTGTAATATAAATTGTTTATTTCTGTTCCTAAAACAATTTTTATACAAAACTTGTTTTATTTTGTTGGTTGTCATATATTATTGTTTCGTTTTTTATGTGTTTTTTTTTCTATTTAACACCAAAAGTAGAAGTTCCTACCAGTTCTGATACTCAACAGCATGGTTGCAATTTCACGAAAAAGTTTAACAACGAAAAAAAATTTGATCACCTCTCGTGCTATAAGGGTTCCCTGTCGTAAGCGTTTTTTTTTTTATATTCCCCATTGCCTCATACCTCCCGTACATCCTACCGTTCACTGCCAAGCAGCCGCATAATTCCCCGTCACGAAAATCTTGTTCCATATTTCATGGCTCTCCGATTCCCCAAATACTAATTTCCACTTAACGCTATTGTGTTGACTCTGCTGCATATAAAAATTCTCATTACACCGCAAAGGGTGGGGCCTGGGAGCACATTCTACCGCAATTTCACAACGCCCATCCTCTTCCTCCAATCATTCGCTTAATCGAAATCACAAATTTTTGCACACGCTCCGCGGAAAATCGCCAATTTATGGCGCAGCAGTGAAGCCTCTCTCTATCACGCTTATGCTCATATAATATCACCCATGGACAAGATTCGATTATTTACAGCTTCATTCAGTAACAAACTCGCTTATTCACGCTCTGATAGCGATTTTGCTGGTGTCTTCTATCATTTGCTGGCACTAAACCTAATGTGATATCTACTACAATTCCATACAGACACTGTCGTCATAGACAAGAGTATCGTGGTAAAGTCTTAATGGCTAATTTTTATTTGCTTTTGGATTCGTTAGATATGGTAGCGGGTGGAGGCGGAAGGAACGTTCTGATTCCTTCCCCGGCCTATCCCTATGCTTACACGCTAAGTTTTATTGCTTTTCGATACTTCGACATTTTTCATGTTTCATTCTCGGCACTGGTGCTCCTCCCACGGAAGCAGAGAAAATCCACGAGCCCACGATGCGGGTGACGACGTTTTTTTTCACTCCTCTATTATTTGAACAGTCATTGTTTACGGCTATATCGTGCCAATGATCGAAAATAACTTTCCTACTGAGGGTAGCCCTTGATAGGTCCTGAACCTTGTTTAACTTTATTTTGAAATGTTATCTTACTTTGTTTCACTGTTCTGATTTTGTAATCACTACGAACTTGAATGCATGAATAAACTATCAGACAGGATAATCAATACATTTCTCACGATCGTGAAAGAGTGCAATATATATTTTTCATTAACTTGGTTAATAATGCACTGGTTTAGTATTACCTCCATGTACTCTCTTACGAACTTTCAATTATCCTTTAAAGAAATGCATCAAGTGGCGGTTTTTTCCTTGGAAACCATTTATTCTCTAACTACACCCTCAGAGCACCAAGGTAATAAAAATAACAGGTTGAATTGTCCGTCTGGTAATTTATGAGAATAAAATACCTTGTTGTTCAATTGTTGATTCCTGGGAATTCAATCAATCCGCTTTCCCTGACTGCAAATGCATCGGCAGTAACAGTGGTCGATGGATGCACAGCTCGTTCGGAATTTGCTATCGAAGAATTCAAGGGCTAGGGTAGAATTCTATTTAAAAAGTTAACTCTCAGGACATTACAATCTTATAATTAAAATAGAGGTACAAAATACATAATTTAATTTACTACAAATAAATCCGACAGTTTGAACCTATCCTAGAAGAAAACAGAGACTCGAAATATTTTGCACTTGATGACAAGTAATTTCGAATTCAATTGAAAAAATTCAACTATGAACTGTTTGATTTTGTATACTTTTCTATTTTGAGTTAAGAAATCAACTCTCGAAAAACGAAAATCCTTTGACAGATCAACAAAAGTAAATTTGAGCATTAAAATGAACTCATCGAACTATAGCTGAATAATAGTCATATAGTAATCAACAGCGGTATGAATACAACTGACACAGAAGCAGTAAGTTGTGACAGGCGCAAAAACAAAAGACTGTGAGCAGTCGTAAAAATAATCAGGCTTTACGTGAATGTATTATTCATCAAAGGGCAGAATCTATTGTTCTAATACTTCGAGTGAAGTACTGAGGATTCGAGTGCAAAATGCGCTATGAATCCATTTACGAGTACAAACATTCCATGGATATATTATATAAATTTTCGTAATTTGATGTAAGTTGTAAGTGTTTTGTAAGTTTGAAAGCGCGTTGAACATCGCTACTCTCTCTCAAGCTATTACGCGGAAATGAAGGCATATCAATGCTTCACAGACAATAATGTTGCAATTAACTTGCATCTATTCCGGTTCGTTTGCTATAATCAATATGAGACCTATGTATCATTCGCAATAGCGCCAATTAAATTCATAATTCATAGACATTTGTAGACAGCTGGCGCATTGGAAATTGTGAAGATCATGTCAGAATTGACACGAATATGAATTTTCTTTTAATGGTCACCAACATGCCATTTGTGCGGACTGGGATTTTTTTTAAGGTGGGGATTTGTTAGTAGCTTAAGTATTTATGATAAATATTAGTAAATAATGAGTATGTGTGTCCAATCACAAATGGTGACTTCTCAACACTGTTAGAAATTTGATATCAGAATTGACAAATTCAGAGTAACGGGTGACAACTGAAATTTTGGATTATATTTTCTCGGGTTTTTTACTTATGTGGCTTGTACATGCACACTCAATGTTGTTTAAAATGGCGTCGAAAAAAGACACTTTGCGCAATGGCATTGTACAGTTCTTATTGAACTGCTGAAAAATACGGCGAAAAGTTCAAGGTAAACTATTTAAAAGCACAAATATCCGGTTTCAATTGAGTATACTATCCTGCAAACCTCAATAATAATTCGTAGTGGAAACCAGGGTTTAATCCCAGTTGTTTGGTTATCATTCAAGATGTGTACCAGAGCGAAGGTTTGAAAAAAATTCTGACTCTATTTCTTCAAAACCACCATGCTGAAGGAAAGTATGTACCCAAAATACGCAAGTAAACGAACCACTGTCGCCTAATTCAAGATTTCTTTGGGATTTTTGGTTCATTGGTGTACAAGAACAACTTGGGAGCAGCAATCTGCAAAACAGTTGATTGGTAATATTAAGAGATGCGTTAGAAAATCGACATGAAGACTGAATACTTTGGCAATTTGCTTTGGATGAAAGGCTTACAAGAAGCGTACAGTTCACGGCGTTTCCGATTCCTCTCAGAAAAAGAAGCTCTATAGAGCGAAAACGGCAGACTGGTCTCTAGTTTCTTTTTTTATGATGAGAAACTATTTTTCCAGGAGTGACCACACAATGCACAAAATGATCGATCATAGGTATCAGGAAAAATCAATATTTTGGAGTCCCAAAGTAAAGCAAAGCAAAGCAAGCAAAGCCTTGGTGCTAAATTCCGATTCGGAACTCCACCTTCTGTTTATCAATACACAGACTTCGCAGCCAAATGTTTAGTGTACAGGACAATTGCGGGGCTAGCGCTACGACCCTACTGACACTAACATAACACAGTCTTCTCCCGAACCGAGCGTCGAACTTACGATGACTGGCTTGTTAGGCCAGCATCGTACCTCGGGACTAGCTGGAATGACCCAAAGTAGTGTTGGTCTATTCCAGAGGGCAGCTCCAGTGATAGTTTGGGATGTAGTTTGCAAGCTAGGTCAAACTCCACTGGTTTTCATCGATAAAGGTGTCAAAGTCAATGCTGTTTGTTATAAAACGGAAATTACGTAGAAAATTGTTGCCCTGAGTCTTCGTAAAAGACCACTTTGTGTTCCAACAAGATCAGCACATGCGGCGAACTTGGTTTAAGGCTAGTCTGAGATAATTTGACGGATTTTCTGGATAAAAATAGATGGCTTGCAAGCACCCTTGATCTGAACCCAATAGGCATTTTTGACTAATCCTGCATAAGGTCGAAGCTTGCTGATTACAAGATCTCGAACTTGAAACAGTTTAAAGTAGTTATCCAGATAATCTGGTATGAAATACCCATGTAATCCGAGTGTGTCGCCTGCGACAGCTTCGAAAAGCGTTCGAAGCTGATGAAGCTAACTAAGGAAGGGGCTATTCCAAAATATCTGCTATAAAGGTTTACTATGAGAAATACTTTCAATAAAAATACTTAGAAATGAAATGAGTGATATTTGAATATCCTTATGAATTTTGGAATTGTATCTGAATTTATTAGAGACTAGCTGACCCAGCAAACTTCGTCTCGCCCATTTTTGTGTTTAATTAAATAATTTTAAACATTCCAAATTCATTGAATTCTTGCGATGTGTTTATAGTCTTCAAATGCACGACGAATCGGCCATAGGATATGATCAAAGTCAAAAGACAAATCGTTTGAAATGATTGGTCTTATCGGAATGTACATCCAGGGCCAATGTTTGGTTTTAAGCATCATCTCGATTACAAAAATATCCATATTGAGTATTATTCGGTCATTTTCGGCTGTTTCCCAGAAGTTGCCATCTTACAATTCAAAATGATGCCTAAGGTCAATTTTTAGCTCATTGCATCATTCTAATTCCGGAGATACTCATATTGGATGGTATTTGGTTATTATAGACCATTTTTTCACAAACCAGAAGTCGCCATCTTGGATTTCATAATGGCATTTGGAGACATTTTCTGGCCCTTGAGCGTCATTCTGGTTGAAGAAGCACCCATATTGGGTGTTATTCGGTCATTTTCCGCTGTTTCCAAGAAATCTCAATCTTTAAATTTAAAGTGATGTCTGTGGTCGATTTTAGCTACTGTTTATCATTCTGGTTCCGGAGATACTCATATTCCGGATTCCGGAAACATCAATATTTATTTGGTCATTTTCCACTGTTTTTCAGAAACCGGATTTCAAAATGGCATCTAGAGACAATTCCTGAGCGTCATTCTGGTTAAACAAAAACCCATATTGGGTGATAAAACAAACACCCATATTGGGTGTTTACCATCTTACATTTCAAAATGGTGTCTGTGGTCGACTTTAGCTCCTGTGTATCATTGCGGTTTCCGAAATACCTATATAGGGACTTCTCGCTGTTTCCAGAAACCGGAAGTCTCATCGTGGCTTTTGGAGACATTTTCTGGCCTCTGGGCGTCATCCTGGTTCCGGAAACACCAATATTAGAAACAGGAAATTTTCATCCTCAATTTAAAAGTGGCGTCTGGAGTCGAGTCTATTTGATAAGTTCTTGAGTTGTGAAGAAATTTGATTATCATTTGCATGAACCCGCTCCTTCAGAAGAGGGAGGGGTCTCCAACCATTCAGAAGAAGAAGGGGTCTCCAACCGAGACAGGTTCCACCAGGAACCTTTCTCGGCCACAAAAACCTCTACATACAAATTTTCACGTTGATCGATTCAGTAGTTTCCAAGTCTATATGGATCAGACAGACAGACAGACAGACCGGACTGCATTTTTATATGTATAGATGTGGCACACTCGTTGTTCCTCATGGGCGCCGTTACTTCTAAATATCTTCAGTTATATCATTATTTTGTGGCATAAACTAAAACTTGATTAGTTAAAAAACTGGAATCACAAAACCAGTTGTATTTTGGAATTGGTTAAAGGTACAAAAAAGTAAAGAATTCCCCTTCGGATACCCTCTACCAAAGTTTAGACTCGCTGTTGGTCAACCTCAGCAGCCAAAGTATTACACGTTCTCTTCATGTCGAATCACTTTAGTACTCGTTATCAATTTCCGCTCAACAATTGATTAATATTTTTTAACTAGCCTGTTTGTGGCGAGAATCTTGATCCACAGCTGCTATCCTTTGTCAAATCAAGATTTTACCGGCAAGTTTATCAGCTAAAACAAGCTTCGATTTGCAGGGGATATATTTGCCTTGTAACCTTGTAGTATTTCAGGCTTGGCAACTGCTCAAAATCCCTCCTCATGTACGTTTCGTCATTCATCAAGATGCATCCTTCGTACTTCTTCAGAACTTTTTAATGAGGGTGTCCAAAATCAAATTTTTTCTCCCCACTTTCATCCTGCGCAATTTTTTTTTTTCAATCAAAATTGATCAATATAAAATTTTTATAGTCGAAAAATACAAGCTTTCCAAGAAATTTGTAAGTTAATCAAACCTTTTATTGAAATCGCGCTCAGCAAGGAAGTACTGTGAGTCCACCAACCCTGATGATGACCTGACGATTTTTTTCGATTTTTTCAATCTTGTATATGTACCTAGGTAATCGAAATAATCAAGATAATTAAAAATTATTATTCAATTCATTAACGTTATCACAAGTTCTTATTGTTTGTGCAAAATGTACTGTGGTTAGTCTGATTAAAACAGTCCCACACAGACACAATAACACACCCATGAATCTGGCGAAGGCGTAAACGGGTCTCGGGTTGGGGCGAGTGTTGTCGAACATTATCCACTCGAGGGTTAATAAAATGTTTACGACCTACCGGTACAGAAAAGCGTTTCCAGCGGCAGTAGCTCTGTTCGCAGGACAATGAATTTCGCGCTGGTAAAAAAATCGTCTGAATCCTTTCGACGACATCAGCGTGAAGCTATGGGTTACGAATTAATGGTTGTAAAGGCGTAAACATTTAGATGGGTAAGCCAGGGTTGTACTCTGTTGGGGTTGGTATAGGAAACAGATTTATTATTTGTCAAGTAAAAGGTGCTCTAACGTCTGTTTCAAATCCTTATTTCGTGCTCACTGGCTTCCTTCGAGCAAGTCATGATTTACGACTTGTCTCCAAATTTCAACTCTCACCCCTTTTAATTCTCCTATTAAGCTGACTGCCTACCCGCCCCATCCGAATGGGAGTGGAAAATTAAGATCTGCTTGCGGCAATTAATTGGGTCTTGTATTATGCTCTGAACAAGACACGAATGCCTACTGTTTCTGCATCATAAACATTAATAAAAGAGCCCAATATAAGAAGTTCAGGGAGGAAGCTACTATCACTGCCACCATGTACAGACAATTCATGCTCGTCGAATAATGCATACATAAACATAATAATGGGTGCCACTTTGCGCGAGCCTGACAGATCCGCACTATTAGCGCAGAATTTTTATGCCCACATACGCTATCAGGCGGATAATCTGAAAGCCTTTGAACGAATAACCAACCTAACAATGGCCATTTGAAATCTGGTTTAGCCGACGTTGGATTCGCGCGTTTCTGTAAATAACCAGCGTATTCGGTTGTTTATTTGCGTTTATTGCTGTGAATCTGCTTTACCCCAATAGCAAACGGCATCGCCCAGGCAACGAGGGAGCTGATTATAGCAAAACATTTTGCTTTATGGTGTATTTTAAATTCAATTTCATTATTGCAATGCGAAGCATTTATTCAGATTTGGTTTAAGGCATTGCTATATATTTTTAAAGTTAAGCCATTGTGGTTCAAATTGAATCACTGAAATAACGACAACCAATCTACTGTCTTTTCAAAAGTGATCATTATTACTACTCCCAACAATAAGGTTCTTTTCTGTATAATATACAACGAACAATGAAGTACATAAAAAATGCATTTTCTTGTTGCATGAAGTACATCACTATTTGGCTCCCGCGACTTTTGGAATATTGCCCCGTTTTTCGATAGGATTTCTACCAGTGCCTTATTGCTTATCATTCATGTCGAATAATTGATTTACCTAAACATAAATTGCCGAAAAAAGTATTGCTATATCTTTGTGAAGACATTAGTTTTCGTTTAATTGCTTATTTGAATTGCTACATTTGTGTACAGAGGTGTTTTTTCTCTACATTTCGATGTTACCTTCGTTGTGGTGACTATCTGATTTTTTTACCTAATTACTTTTATCGTTTTACCTTATTTATCTTACTAGTAACATTTTCCAAAATTACACAAATCATTACATTAAAATGGGATTATTACTCAATTTTATTTACAATGCATCTGTTCATAGAATAGCCGAAAATATCGATGAAGATATTTAATACAGTTTCGTTTTTCACTAGTATTATGTTTTATTCGAATTAGTTTCGCTATATTTAAGGATTATTACTTATACTTTATTTGGAGGGATGTTAAATAAAATCTGTGTTATGTTTAAATGGAATTATTTCAGCAAAATGAAATTTTTACACCCTTTTCTCTCAAGTTTATAGCAAAACATGCAGAACATTAGTATACTTAGAATGTAATACATGCATAAAAACTAAAAAGAAATCATTAGATGCTTGAGACAGATAAAACGCGTATGCAAGCATAGTCCGTTAAGTGTTTTAGTATTCGTTTATCCATAAAACTTAAATCAAAGACAGTCTATAAAAATAATCGGCCCATCATATTCGTAAGCCTTTCGTAGCTTCAATTTCAAAACCGGGAGTTGAAGCACAAGTGGCTTCTCCTGGGAGTTCGTTTCCAGGAGTCAGGTGGTGTTAAAATAAAAGGTATCAATACAAACATCTCGCGTGCTTCATAGTATAACAACCAACGAACCTTCATAAATAACCAATTTTCACCGTAATAAAGTCGATTTATTTTATTACGAGACTGATTCTATTACACTTGGGTGCGATCGGTGAAGAAATATAGCGGGGTACCAGTATTTCGGAATCGCTATGTTATTGTAAAGAAAAAGTTCAACACATTGGTTTGAAATGTCAAACATAGGCTGGCAACACTGATTGCCATCAAAAACGAGTCTAAACAAAAAAAGGTCAGTCTCAAGTAAATCGACTTTTAGCTATACAAACAGCATTCGAAACGGAAACCAATCAAGCCGTGCTAAAGAGGACCGAAATATTCGCTTGTTGCCGATCAGCTGCGCCTCTGGCACAGCGTCGTAACCCGCTATGCTATACGCCGCCTTCCAGGAATCGAATCGAATCGAGCACCCGGGACGGGATGAATCAACCAGATAATTGCACTTTCCACTGTGACGGACATTCGAAAATTATTCGGTGCAAAATTTATCACCCAATACTCTACGAAAAGATGAAGCAGAAAAAAAATCAAAAAACGCAACACATGAAACCGACCGCAACGACCCGAAGCCAATTAAAAAATTTCCCTCCACTTGCCGCATCCTACTTTCATTTGAATGATTAATTCTAGGGAAGGGGCGAGCCTCAAGCCTATCAGAGTGCAATGATAGAAGGCTACGGAAAAAAGTTGGAATCAACCAAATGAAATCGTCCTGCTTTCAGTTAATTAAACCTCAATTTTTAACACATTTAAAATATTTTTCAATCAACACGAAGTGGAGCTCACGCGTGAAGTCAAACGAAAATAACGATGCGAGAACCCCATACAAAAAGACACGACTCAGATTTTCTGTCTGTTGTAAATTTGGTATCAAAAATTCGCCCCTTTGGCACCTTCGGTGACGGTTATTTTTCGTATTGACCATAGATGCATTTCAATCTTTGAACAATATAGTAGATCAATATTTAGAGTTTGTTTGCAAGCTGTGAAAGATGGGTTGGAGCGAAATGAAAAGAACCAGGTTTCAAACCCTGTATTGGTTTTGAGATTGAAACTCCAGGATTACGGTATATCTTTGTTAAAGAATTGGTTATCGATCTGGCATCGCAGAAGAAAGCAGGTGGAAAACAACTTATAGTTTTTAATTTTTCTCATTCAATCAATCGGTGATGTTCTATTGAATATTCAGCCGTCCGTTCGGCCGAATATTCGGATGAACAGACGGCCGAATATTCAACGAAACATGATGATAAGATGAGAAAATAAAAATCAAATTATTCTTGACTTAATGTGACTTACCCTAGACAAGCTCAAGTTAAAACCAACATTATGTAAACTGAAAATTCGATACTTTTCACAAAAAATGTTTTTCCCAGCCCTATTATTCGGTGCAACGCTACTCGATAATTACTACAGTTCAAGCGGTGGCCTTTTTGTAAATCGGGCATATGAGACCTCCCAATTCAAGGGCAATTCTTCACCAGCCCACACTTTCAGGCTGATCCGATGTATGACACGATACAGTTGTTCACTCCCGACCTTGAAAAGCCCAATTCAAGGGCAATTCTTCACCAGCCCACACTTTCAGCATGATCCGATGTATGGCACGATACAGTTGTTCACTCCCGACCTTGAAAAGCTTCTTGGTTTTGCGGACGGCATCGATATCATCGGTATCAACCGTAAGGCCGTGGAGGAGGCCTTCGTACTTTTTAATAGGAAAGCAGGGAGATTGGGACTTGTCATTAACTCTGCCAAAACGAAGTACATGGCAGCTAGCAGAGAGCGTGGGAGTCCCCGTGGTGTTGGTGCTGAGGTGGAGATAGATGGGGGACGATTTGAAGTTGTTGACGAATTCGTTTATCTTGGTACGCTTGTGACATGTGACAACGATATGCGCCATGAAGTGAAACGACGAGTTGCAGCTGCGAACAGGGCCTTCTAAGGACTACGTAACCAGCTGAGGTCTCGTAGTTTGCAAACTCGCACAAAACTTGCGCTGTATGAGACGCTGATACTCCCGGTGGCCCTTCGCGGACATGAAGCATGGACGCTAAAGGAAGCTAATCGACGAGTGCCCAGAGTTTTTGAGCGTAAAGTTCTGCGATCGATACTTGGCGGTAAACTGGAATCACGAGTTGTACCATGTATACAAACATGCTGATATAGTGAAGGTAATACAGCGGGGCAGGCTTCATTGGGCTGGACATGTAGCCAGAATGCCTGACGAGAGAGCCGCCAAAACTATCTTCAGAAGAGAACCAGGAAGGACCGTCGACTCCGTGGTAGGCCTCGCACGCGGTGGATGTGCGCGGTGGAAGAAGATACACGATCTCCTGGTGTATGAAAAGACTGGAGAACGGCTGCCCAACACAGAAGAAGCTGGACATCTTTAATTCGTTTGGCCCTAGACCGATGAACGGTCCGTTAGCCAACAAAGTAAAGTAAAGTAAGTATAAGTAAGTAGTTATGCCTCGATAGTTACTTCAGTCCAGACGGTGGCCTTTTTTGTAGATCGGGCATATGAGATCTTCCAGTCCAAGGACAATTCTTCATCAGCCCACACTTTCAGCGTGATCAAATGAACACGCACGCACGATACAGCTGTTCGCTCTCGACCTTGGAAAGCTCAGCGGGAATACCTTGCAGTTCCTTAGCTCTTTAATTGCTTTCTTCACTTCGTCCATGGTTGGTGGATCTACAGCTTGTCCATCATTCCAAATGTCAATTCTGCTGCTTTTGACGCTTCTGTCCTCCTCACCGTTCAACAGCGCACTAAAATGTTTTCTCGAATGCCCGCTCATTTAGGATTTATCGGTAATCAGGTTCCTCTCCCTGTCGTTGCACATGACAGGGGCAGACACGTTTTGGTTCCTGATTCCGTTAATCTTTTTGTAGAAGCTCCTCGCATCGTGCCTAAAGGAGCAGCCCTCCGCCTCCGCAAGAACACGCTTCCAATGATGGCGTTTCTTGCAAAGATAGAGTCTCTTTTCAGCGGCTCTGACGTGTCGCAGTCGTAGCCCACATTTGACATCTTGCGCGGTTCTTTTCATCAGTCGCTGGCATTAACCTCCAGTTAATAACTGCTGGATGTTCAACCGTATCTTCTTGGTTGTCCTTGATTTTCTTAAGTATGACAACCGGGTGCAAATCTTGGATACCACGAGATAGTGATCCGTGTCAACGTTTGGTCCTCTAAAAAACCTTTCTGTAACGTTTGGAAAGTGCTGACCATCGATCAGAACAAGGTCGGTCTGAGAGCAGGCCACCCCAGGTGTGCTTACGAATATTCCGGCATGCAAAGTAAGTGGCTGCAGTGAAATTGATAGACCTCTGGCCATTATCGTTCGTAATAGAATGGCAACTTTCTCTGCCAATTACGAAGCGTAGAGAGTCATCCTGCCCGACCTGCGCATTTGCATCTCCGATGAGGATCTTGATGTCGTGTCCTGTACACTTACTGTTTGCCATTATTTCTCAATACGCATATACGGTCACTGTTCGGCCTCCACCTAATGACACTCTTCATCTGTTCCCCAATTACCACGAAACCAACTCCTCTTTCTGTTTTCACGCCGCCACTGTAGTAGATAAGGTACTTAAATGAAGTGTCCGGAATTCACGATCCCCCGTTATTGGCCATCGCACCTCCTGGATAGTTGCGACCTCCACTTCCACCTTCCGCAACTCTTTAGATAGGATACCTGCGCGTGCCGGTTCGAGTAGAGTCCTTACATTCCAAGTTCCAAGTTTCCAATACTCGTTGTCCTTTTTCGAACGCCTAGGTCTATGCTGATTATTCCGTTCCGTATTATCATCTGGATTGCTCGTAGTAGTTCAGATTCGGCTACCAAATCATTTAACACCATTTGAATACAATTACCTCCTTGAAATCGTTGAAATTGAGAAAGGCCTGTGAAAATTGTCTTATATTCCACCATCATCATCTGCCCAACATGGTTACAATTCTTTTTTGTTGTACCGTAAGCCGGGGTGAGATTGTACCATACAAACCCATTGTTTGTCACAAAAAATTTTCTTGAATATATGTCCTCGAATACTCAACCAAGAAAGATTTGTCTTCAGACCCGAAATGATGACTGACAAGTCACGGGTTGGATGGCTCAATCTGACCCCCACTGGCACAATCTCACACCGGTTGACGTAAACTTTAAATTTAGGGCAAATTTTATTTAATTTCAGCTGAAATGTTTCCGGTGATAACATTTGACCAACATTCAGTAGATCCAGTATTTTAGGATACATAAAATCGTATTTTTTTTTTGATACTTCATATATCACGTTTCGAATAGAATGGTAAAATTTTCGTCATCATTCAGCAGAGCTAAGTAATTTTTGTAGGGGGTAGGTGGTGGCATTTGTTGCATAGAGGGGGGGGGGGGTCAAAAACTGGTTTTCTTGCGTTACGTAGTTTAAGGATGTCGCATAAATCGAAAGTAAAATAATTGTTGTTATATTGTTTGTACACAAAAAGAAATTTTTCGTTTTTTAAATTTCGCTACTTTTCAAAATGGTTTTTCACTCTCTATCAACATCTAGACTTGAGAGAGAAAAATCAAAATCATTTTCGAAATCAGCAGATTAAAACTTTCTGTAAAAACAAGGTCAGACGTTTGCATGAAAAAATGTTTGTTTTATTTTTTGACTGGTGTTACTGTAGTTAAGATTTGAAATAATCGTTTTTTGTGGCAATGTAATAAAGCTTCAATTCGGGTATTATCCCAAGTAATTACTTTTTCTATGTGTGAATAAGTGAATAAAAAATTTCATTGAACACGTATAGGACTTCAATTAAATACTTTTTGTGCAAACAAGCTACGCGGCGATAAATGGTTTGTTAATTTCCTAATATGTACGGGTCGAATATCGCACACAAATCATCCTGGACTATATAGTACCACAGCAGAATAATATATTGATCGAATAGCGATATTCGAAAACCCTACAGCACCAATTGAGAAGTGAAAAACATCTTTACACTGTCAAACTTATAATATCTCATTGGACATTTTGAACACGGTGCTTCCCCATTATCTCACATACCGCGTGGGTAGATGCACTCTTGGGTGTTCGGTTGATATGCAGCTCGAGGTTTGGTGACAACTGGAACACAGTGGGAGTCGCTAGGTGCTGAGTTCGATTCTCGTGTTTGAGCCACGGCATAATTACAAAATCTACCAAACCATCAAGACCGTCGAGTTTCATAAAGTGGAATTGTTTGAATGTGTGCAGTCGAACTCCCGGCTCGCTCCACAGGATATTTAATTATCCTCTGAACGGTGAAAATCTGATGTAAATTTCCACTATTTTGCACGTACAACCATTTGCCAGAAAAAAAAAAACATTCGATTTCAATGGCACCGATGATTGGTGATGTAATTGTGCGAATTGGTTTCACAAATCGTTGATAAATTGCGTTAAATCATTATGATAAAAATAAAACGTGTTATCTTCATGCTTGTTATCTTATCCCGTTGAATATCCGTCCTCGTGCGCGGTAGAGAACCTAGGGGTAAATTATTAAGCTTTACGATTGAATACCGATGCTGATGGGAAAAATTATCATCCGTGTTTGAGGGTGTACGCTAACGCCATGGACAGCATAGCAATGAAACGTAATTTAATGCTTTCTCTGTATAGAATGTGGCGACCATTACTATTAAACAAATCAACGTTCTGTTTATAAAAGTTACAAAATGCCGTTTAATAATGTTGTGAT
The DNA here is from genome assembly GCF_029784165.1 of Wyeomyia smithii. NCBI lineage: Eukaryota > Metazoa > Arthropoda > Insecta > Diptera > Culicidae > Wyeomyia > Wyeomyia smithii. The sequence goes on along the minus strand of NC_073695.1, from coordinate 116,084,082 downwards.
TCTTGATGCATCAATCAAAACAAAACCATTCCAGTTTGACTAGGTTATGTTCGTTCAAAATTTTACACAACATCTGATAATGGCAAGTCAAATTTAAACTATATTTCTACTAAAAAAGACATAAACCTACGTAAACGCATCGATAAAACATATCTTCTTGAATGGCACGCTATGCAATACAGCATTTTAATAAGTTAATTCAAGTCGGAACAATCTGTTACCCCTTCCGAATACTCAACATCATCGCTATCATTTAATTTCCAATGATAATCGAATCCAAACCTTAATCACCGTATCGAATCTGTCATCATCGACGGTCTAGCTGTTGACATCTGTATCACCTATAAGTAATGGGACCATACTAGAAATACATAGGAAGAATTCCATATCAAATATGCGACTTCTCAAGCCGAATCAGAGGCGCGTGCCTGCGAATACAAATGACATAACCAAAGAAACATAAGCCGTCCCCATCGTCAGTCATCACCTGCTATTGCTGCTTGTTGCTAGTGATGCGAAAGCAACTTCTTGACACAGATTTACCTTGTCATATGGCCGAGGCGTGGTACTGGTGTGTATCGTGTTTTTTGGTGGCGCAGAGCAGCAGGTACGGAAAACCAGGAAAAAGTTTGCGGTAAAAGTGATGATAGATCGCAGGTTCGATTCATTACACCTGTGGGCCAACATTTCGGTACGTTCGATCGATGAGTCTAAAAACTTATTCTCATATCGTGGTTTCTAGTCAAGCGCACGAATATCATCCCTATTGCGGTTCTTTCCAAACACTGGAGATTGAGTTTTCTGTTATTTGACGCATCGAATCGATGATGTAAATAATGACTCATTCTGCGGCAGGGATGTTCAATATATTTTTTTGACGCAAAACTACGCCTTTCTTCTTTATACCGGGGTACATTCCATAACATGAGTATGCATCATTTTAGGGAAGGAAGGGTCCAAATGCTTATTATAGTTTTCAGACATTTAAACAGAATATAATGAGTCGATGGATATTTATTATCACAATTTTTTGTTACAAGCTGAAATATGAGCATAAGCCTTAAAATTAAATATCCCCATGCAACTTTCATACGACTGATTCTGTTCCCTAACGTAAACATCAAAAACTAATAATTTTCATTTTAAATGTTCCAGTCAGTGTTGAAAGAATGAAAGTACAATTGGTATTTATGTCTTCATTTGATAAGTAAATTATGTTTGTATGGGTACCCCGGAATTCTTGCTCGTGGTTTCTCTTCGAGATCATTCTCCAAATACTCATGGCCAATCTATTCTCAGCAATTTGATAGTATGGTGCTTGTTACTGACCAGTAGGTACGTAAAAATGTATAGCTGAATTCCTAACTATTGACATGCGTCAAAACTCACATCTTCGTTATCCAGGTTTCATGGTTAACCAAAATTTGCGTTTATTTTGCACAATATTGTTATGGTTTTGCATCATTTAAGTGTTGAGTGCTTATAACAAAATCTTTGTGGTCTTTTGTCCGAACAATTGTACCCTGTGCGGTTGCAAATCCAACATTGAGTGAAAAATTACCCTGATTGTGGTACTACTGTAAGAGCGTGTATCTAACATGACAACTGCTCACCAGCGGCACTGAATTCGCGTTGACGGTGTTGCTGATATTTGTTTGGTTTCTGCGTGCGAAAAAGAAAGAAGGAAATATTTTTGCTTTTGTCTTCACGCACATTTTGACAATTACATACGAGAGTTCACGTAGGTGCGAACAGCCTTCGAAATCTCTTTCAACGCGAATAAACCGAATATCGTACATGTAAATTAGTTTGTTTTCGGTCGTTTTCTCGTTTGTGAACAATATTTTCGCGTTGAATCAGTTTGACAAATTTTTATGTTATGTTTGTGATAAGATGTTTGATCAATGATCAATTTGGTCGCGATTTTTCTCTAGTTGTTAAAAAGTGGTGCTGAATTCGATGTTTTGATCAGCAGAATAGACAGCAATCGCGAGATCTTGCACTTTAGCCTCGATGTCGGTACAAGACACACGCAGCGTTTTATTATTTATTTTTTTTTTGTTGTGCGTTTATTTGCTTTATTTTTGCATTCTAGGTATGTCCCGTGTAGTTTACTAGTTTGCAGTCAAGATTTTTCCGTTGCTAAATCCAGCCTAAGGGCAAATGTTTTGGGGTTTTTATCCGATTAGGATAAGCAAAGTCCCTCGCTACCTCCGGCTTATCAACAAGGAGTAGCAGAAAACAGCCACTCCGCCAAAGACCGTTGCCGTTGGACTGCAGCACGACGGTTCCCATTCGGATTACCGCTACTGACAGTAGAGTGAAGAGCGGAATGAAACAGATAAGTTATAGTTTTTTTTATTTTGTTTGTTCGTTTTCTATTTTTGAAGTGTATAAGCAAAGATCCGAAAGTCCGATAAAGGTAGTTTGCCACACTGTAAGGGTTTCGAAGGACAATTTAAAGTTAAAACATGTTGGCCTCACGATAAAAGCGGGTTGAAAAATTAGACACCGTGATTCATTGATCTGAAAACTACGAAAAAGATGTGTGCGTCGTAATAGTTTACGACTAGTACTCTACCGGAGGTTTCACTAGACATGGTAGAAAATTTGATTCGTTGACTCGTTGCAACTGACCGCTATGGAGACAATGGGTCAATTGTGGATATTGCAAAAACGTGTCGTACAGGGTGTTCAAAGGCCAAATACAACTTGTCATCGTTATTTAGTTGCACACCATGTGCATTCTGTACTTTAGCCTCATATATAGGCTAATCGACGAGCACGGCGTCAACTTGCTGTCATCTGTTGTTTGTTTTCTGCGCACGATGAAGAAGAACCACTACGTCATAGTATAGTTGTTTGCGAGAGGTGAGTGATTCGAAGACATACTCCGGCGGTTGAAATTCCTCGGTGGAAAGCGGAATTTCATCTATACCACCATCCGTCGGTACCGAGAAAGGGACTCGGCCAAGAACTGGGCGAGATCCGAGTGGCCGCGTTCGACGAAGACGCCAGCAGCCATCAAGGTTGTGAGAAAGTGGGTTTGTCGAAAAATGAAGCTCTCGATTCAGAAGACCGCTGTTGACCTGGATATGTCGATCGGGACTGTCCACATCATTATGACGAAAGACCTGGGATACAAGCCGTACAATAAACGCAAGGTTTACGGGGTAACGGAGGCTGCAACAAAGAAGAAGCTGGATAGAGCCAAATTGATACTTCCGCGGCACGCAGGTCAGGAGTTCGTGTTTTCTGATGAGAAACTCTTTGTTTTGCAACAGCCGTACAATGTCCAAAATGATCGATTTTTGGTGCCGACACTAGCCAGTACCCCCAGTTCCACACAAATATTTTGTGGATCCAGAGCGCTTCATCGGTGATAGTATGGGAGGCCATATCATGGCGTGGAAAGCTCCCAATGGTGTTTATCGAGAGAATCGTGAAAATCAACGCGGTGTACTATAAGACCGAGGTTCTGGAGAAGGTTGTGGCCCTGGCATTTCAGGACCTCTACGGGAAGGATCATTACGTCTTTCAATATGACGGCGTACCGATCAACACGGCGTAGTATCGGGAGAATTAGACTGATATTCCGATAAGACTTTGAGACCACCCAGCTCCACCTTAATCCCCTGAACTTTTATATTAATCCCCTGAACTTTTATATATGGTCGTACAAGCTGGCCAAGCAGTGCGAAAATGAAGTGAGCATTATGGACCAAATTAGGAAGCTCATTTCTAACATCTGGAACGAGGTTCGTACCGCGTGCGAGGAGTGGGGGTAAAGCGGTTGCTCTCAGGTTCTCGAAAAACATTTCCTCGTTGAAAATTAACACAGAAAATATCTTTTTTCAAAACATTTTCAAAGTGTATTTGCCCAAGCTACTTAGATATTGGCTCTTATGAACATTCTGAGTAATTTTGAATAAAGTGAAGCTTAAGATTTATGTATTGCCAAGCGGACAGTGTTGAAAAAAGTTTATAAAATATACTTAAAATGATAAACTAGTTTGAAGACAGCATTGCGTGAAAGTTTCAGCATGTTCTTAAGAGTAAAACTACCGACAAGAGAAACGTAAGGAAACATAGAGGCACAACAAGCTCAAACTATTCAAAATTATCGTTAGTGATGTGATATATAGCCTATATAGTCTATGAGCTATATCTCTAATGATCAGCACGGTTTCATGCCTGGGAGATCTGTTACCACGAATTTGTTGGACTTCACCAGCACCTCTATTACTGCAATGGAGAACAATACTTAAGTTGATGTCATCTACACAGATTTGAAGGCGGCTTTCGACAAAATCGTTCACAATATACTGTTGGACAAACTGTCTCGGATGGATCTTCTTCGAGGCTTGTATCGTGGATTAGGTCTTACCTGACTGGTCGTGAACTTTTTGTAAAGTTGACTCCTGTGTATCTTCGAGCTTGTGCAATTCAATCGAAGTGCCCCATGGTAGCAACTTAGGTCCGCTGTTGCTTACGCTATTTTTAAACAACGTTGCTTCAAAATTGCGTCTGGGTTGCAAACTCATCTACGCCGATGACTTGAAAATATATTTGGTGATTCGTTTAATTCCAGACTGTCGCTGCTTAAAGAACCAGCTGAATCTGTTCACGGACTGGTGCTTTCGGGTTTCATTTCGAAAGTTGCCAAAGACTTCAATGATCCTACTTGAAGTCATTTTATTGTGCGCTGGTGATACCAATTCTTGAGACCACTTGTATTGTCTGGAAACCTGTAGAATCGTGCTGGATCGATAGAATCCATGCAGATCGATAGAACCCATGCAGACATTTGGACATGGTCTCACTCGAAAAAAGGCGTAAAATTCAACAGGCGTTGTTTGTCGCGAATTTGCTCAGTGGAGAAGCTGCTGGGTTTTCGTGTTGCTCAATGTCCTCCTCAGTACCGGTCACTGCTGCAGGAAAGATTACATCGTACTGATTTTCATGCTTGTAGAGGATCTTTCCGACTTCAGTGAAACTTCTGGTCGTTTCAGAAGTAAGATTTCACGTTCCACAAATTTGTAAACTTTTTTTTTTTATTCAATGTCAGATGAAATTCAGACAAATACAAAAACAAAGAAAACAGCAAAAGAATATTTATGACTTACGAAAAACAATACTGGTCGAAATCAAAATTGAGAAAAAAACTGTTTTTGACAATTTTGATAGTTAATGGAATTGGAACTTGACAATCAAAAATCCAGAAGAACCTTTTTTAGAGAATTAATTTTTGTAACAAACTCTACTGAAATTGATCACAATCGATGGAGAAAAAAACATAACAATCTAACAAATATCTTGTGCAATCCATCTGATTATCCGACAGTTGTAAACAAATTTAGTTTTGGGTTGGAAGATAGGATTCATATGCACTATGTACAAAACGTGTTGTGCCTTGTCTGTAGTGAATATTGACCTAAAATTCTTCTCAGTTCTGCCACATAATGTTCCATAGATTTTGTGTCTGTAGGTGAACACCAACACTGTTGTTAAGTCCAACTTGTCTTCGATAAATTTTATCGAATTAAACCTATAACTGATTTTCAGACGCGAAGTCTGTTTACAAACTTCCAGACAGCGCACGATTCAATTAGGCAATAATAATTAGGACAGCAGAAATGTTTCAGATAAAAACTTTTAGGTTGGTTCGCAAGTATAGTTCAGTATTGCATGTTCACTTTCAATTTAAATGACACTTCATCACGTACGTCGAATACTCAAATACTTTACGTGCTACACGTAAACTATCAGTTTATTTTGGTTAAAATTAGTTAAAAATTTTAGTTGAGAAATTTTAAAAGTTCCTACCCAACTATATGGTTATTTCTCCTTGAGTTATTGTTTGGTGCTACTCTTCAATGCAGTATGATAGTGAAAATATTTTTAAAATAAGTATAATTTTAGTCAATCAGGATAAATTATACTTGTTTGTTTGTCGACTGTAGCGGTTAATTCTGTAGATTTATCGACTTAATCAGTCCGTGTATAGAAGCAAAAACAATTTTTTGTTTCTTAATCCGACAAGTCTCCGAAACTGTCGGATTAAGAAACAAAAAATCGTTTTTGCTCTATACACGGACTGATTAAGCCGATTAATCTACAGAGATAGATTATCCTTTAAAGCATGACGATCGCAAAGAGAGCAACGTACAATCTAAAAGATTCGTTCCAAAAAACTCGTACTTGAATTGTGTAAAAAAATATCTGAGATACACACCAAAGTAACTGGGAACCCCTAGAGCAATCTATTCAGATCCACCCCAGCTCAAGTGGCTTTTGATTTCCGACAATGTTTGAGCCGTTATCTATCATGTCATCAGGGCGAATGAGCGGGCTTGTCTACTGAGGAGAAAGTTGCCGCTGATTTCGGTTACCGTTGCGACTAAAAGTATGCTGGAGTCATCAGGGGCACAAGTATATGTAGTCACATTTTGCGTCAGGCCCTTGGGGCGCCCGTCCCATGCACTCATACACATGCCTATGTGTGATGTGTGGTGCGTGCTTCACTGGCCGCACGTATACACTACGCGTTCGCCCGCTCGTTTCCCAAGGAAAATTCATTCGAAAAGAATGATTGAAGAATACCGATAACGAACGTTGAAGAAATGAGATTTGATTTCTTCCTGCTGCTTTTTTCTGCCAGGTTCTGTTGCGTGCTTCCGACAAAATTTGGTAGAAATACCGGCCGAACCGGCATCGGTGACCGGGCAAAGTTTGTTGAACGTGACGTTAGCTCCGGTATGCTTATTTCGCCTTTTCCCATTTGGAAAGGCAATTCGGGGTGAAATATGGTTGATTGGCATCGATAGAGGTTTGTTTTCGTAGAAAATTTGGGATTCAGGTGTTGCTTGTTATCAAACATTGATGATCAAGTGCATGGCCCAACATATTTGAGGAGAAGAAATTTGATGAAATTGCGCTTGTTGTAGATTGAGATGGTTTTTTTTATACATTTGTACAAAGTGATCAGCTAAACACAATTGCAAAAAAATTAAATAGTAGTTTATCGGAAAATTAATGCATACTGCAGCAGTGGTTTAAAGAGAGAAAATCTTCTCTGAATAATTTCGAAACTGTTCCAATTTTTCAATATTTCGTTGAAAGCGGATGCTCATTATAAACTTTTATGCAGCAGGCTCAAACTCAGGCTCTTACGCGGTGAATCTAGCAACAGGCAATCAACGGTTGCTTAAGTCTGTAGCAAGCCAAAAGCATAATTAGAGTCGCTCGCTGTTTTCAAGAGGTTCTCCGTTTCAAGATTGCGACGAACGTCTGCTGCAAACTTAGCTGCTATAAACGAAACAGGCGAAGCAAGCCGGAACCAGCTTGGTCGGAAAGTCGAAACCAACGACTCGAATAAATCATAAACACACTCTAATTAATCAACGGCAGCCAGCGCAACAGTTTTTCCTCTCATTTGAAGGAGGATTAAGGAAGCATGAGCGTTCAGTAGTTTCATTTTTTTCGAATAAAATAAGCACAGCAGAGAAAATTTGTTCTGCTACGGAATTATTATTTTGGGAATCTGTCTGACCAGTCACTGTCAGCGACAGCAAGATTAGCGTGGGCTTATTTCTCAATTTATGAAGAAGTTTTAATGTGAATTTGTCTACTTTCTATAAATAATATTTTATAAGAATGCTTGGTTTTTTATATAAAACTGGAGTAAAATCAGACATCAATAGCTCTGATTTTCTTGAAAGAAAGAAAAAATTTAAATAATCATTTGACAGATACGATGAGTGCTACTGAAAAAGTTGGATTTCAGAGGAGATTATTAAAGAACTTTTAATATGCTTAACGATATGTAGGGCATTCAGCCAGCAGGTTTGCAAACGATGTTGCACTGTAATCTGCCAATATTAATCTTTTCATTGAGGTAGCTGAAAAAATATTGTTTCAATGGCTCAATAAATTAACCAACAATTGATTAGAACTGTTTACGGACACACGGATCATTTAGTTTGATGTTCCTTTAATCTTTATGTAAGCTCGCCAATATCACAACCAGGAATTCGACATGCACAATGGCCAAGTATACCCTCCCTGATAGGCAGTACATCAGGTTAAGCTCACTTAACTCACTCCGTCACGTAGTAAGAAGAACCAACGAGTGTCGCCAAATGAACCGGTAATTTACCTGAATTATTGATGACGCAAACATTTATATATCTTCCACTGATTGTCGGGAAGAGGGAAAACCAGTTTACCTTGTTCCTAAGAGCAAGACCGAGGTAGCTCGCAACCAGCTCAGGACGTAAAATTTGCTCAATCATTAATCCATCTTGCGCTGCCAGAATGGGGGGCTTCACCTTCCGAACATCCTGTCAGAGCTGGATAAAGGGCCACAGATAAAATACTCGGCAGTAAGGTACAGATCATGTTGTGTTTCTCGGAGACATGGATTCTCAAGTGATTAGCTGAGCTGGTAATTAATTTAGAAAGCTCTATTAGGAAAATGCGGCACAACACAACATCAACTACCACTACTACTACTACTGCTACTACTAACGGGGTTGCCAGGAGCGAAGAGTTTTCGCCTAAGCTTGCCGCAATTTGTGTGCTATGGAAGCGCCACTCACATGGTTTGAGTGGCTCCATCCGCCTGTGAGATAGGAAGGAAAATACAAGTGTCAATTTGTTTTTAAGCTGGTCGGGTGTATAATATTGTTCCCACTGAAATTAATACTGGTGGTACCTAATGCAATCGTCAGTTTTCAATTATACAATTTATAACATACATGGTAACAATTATGCGCATCCGAACCACAGCATTAGCTAAACCTTCCAGCAACATAAATCCCGATTCGCCACAAATTCGCTGCGAACTGCATCAAATTTTCTCTCGCATTGCTCGACCTTTGCGGGGTGGCCCATTAAAACACATTCCTTCAATTAAAATTTCATACCGCAACCACCAATCACAATAAAACTGCAGACATATCGCAAGAACAATTTAATCTCGTCGGGTCTCGGCGCTCTTGCAGCAATAGCAGCAGCACCATTCCATTGCGATTGCACAAGAGCTCGCATGTACGATCCAATGTAGATTGAGATGGTTTTTTTTATACATTTGTACAAAGTGATCAGCTAAACACAATTGCAAAAAAATTAAATAGTAGTTTATCGGAAAATTAATGCATACTGCAGCAGTGGTTTAAAGAGAGAAAATCTTCTCTGAATAATTTCGAAACTGTTCCAATTTTTCAATATTTCGTTGAAAGCGGATGCTCATTATAAACTTTTATGCAGCAGGCTCAAACTCAGGCTCTTACGCGGTGAATCTAGCAACAGGCAATCAACGGTTGCTTAAGTCTGTAGCAAGCCAAAAGCATAATTAGAGTCGCTCGCTGTTTTCAAGAGGTTCTCCGTTTCAAGATTGCGACGAACGTCTGCTGCAAACTTAGCTGCTATAAACGAAACAGGCGAAGCAAGCCGGAACCAGCTTGGTCGGAAAGTCGAAACCAACGACTCGAATAAATCATAAACACACTCTAATTAATCAACGGCAGCCAGCGCAACAGTTTTTCCTCTCATTTGAAGGAGGATTAAGGAAGCATGAGCGTTCAGTAGTTTCATTTTTTTCGAATAAAATAAGCACAGCAGAGAAAATTTGTTCTGCTACGGAATTATTATTTTGGGAATCTGTCTGACCAGTCACTGTCAGCGACAGCAAGATTAGCGTGGGCTTATTTCTCAATTTATGAAGAAGTTTTAATGTGAATTTGTCTACTTTCTATAAATAATATTTTATAAGAATGCTTGGTTTTTTATATAAAACTGGAGTAAAATCAGACATCAATAGCTCTGATTTTCTTGAAAGAAAGAAAAAATTTAAATAATCATTTGACAGATACGATGAGTGCTACTGAAAAAGTTGGATTTCAGAGGAGATTATTAAAGAACTTTTAATATGCTTAACGATATGTAGGGCATTCAGCCAGCAGGTTTGCAAACGATGTTGCACTGTAATCTGCCAATATTAATCTTTTCATTGAGGTAGCTGAAAAAATATTGTTTCAATGGCTCAATAAATTAACCAACAATTGATTAGAACTGTTTACGGACACACGGATCATTTAGTTTGATGTTCCTTTAATCTTTATGTAAGCTCGCCAATATCACAACCAGGAATTCGACATGCACAATGGCCAAGTATACCCTCCCTGATAGGCAGTACATCAGGTTAAGCTCACTTAACTCACTCCGTCACGTAGTAAGAAGAACCAACGAGTGTCGCCAAATGAACCGGTAATTTACCTGAATTATTGATGACGCAAACATTTATATATCTTCCACTGATTGTCGGGAAGAGGGAAAACCAGTTTACCTTGTTCCTAAGAGCAAGACCGAGGTAGCTCGCAACCAGCTCAGGACGTAAAATTTGCTCAATCATTAATCCATCTTGCGCTGCCAGAAAGGGGGGCTTCACCTTCCGAACATCCTGTCAGAGCTGGATAAAGGGCCACAGATAAAATACTCGGCAGTAAGGTACAGATCATGTTGTGTTTCTCGGAGACATGGATTCTCAAGTGATTAGCTGAGCTGGTAATTAATTTAGAAAGCTCTATTAGGAAAATGCGGCACAACACAACATCAACTACCACTACTACTACTACTGCTACTACTAACGGGGTTGCCAGGAGCGAAGAGTTTTCGCCTAAGCTTGCCGCAATTTGTGTGCTATGGAAGCGCCACTCACATGGTTTGAGTGGCTCCATAAATGTCAATTAACGAGACTGCTAGCTTCTGCCTACGACCATTGGTTGAGATTCAAAGAAGCGGATGGATTTTCCAAGGCTTTCTTCGGAATCTTAGACTAGGCTCAAGCAGGCTATTCATTTCATTTGCAACATTATATCGTAGATAAGTTTTTGTTCCGTTGAGAGTTTTTGTGCGAAAGGCATCCTGTTTTGTTGCGGTATAGTTTATTTGATCACAATTAAATGAGTTTTTTCAGCAACTGAATGGCAATATTGCTGTTTGGTATAGCCGACTAATTCCAGTGTCACAAGCTAGACAAGCGAGGCTGTAATCTGATAATTTTGTTTTATTTCTATTGGAATATATGCTATGTAGATAACACGCTATGTATAAGCACATGTAGATGCACGTTTTACTTCACTATCAGCGACGGATGGTAATTTGCGACAACAGCGCAGAAATTGGTTTTACAAGTTTTCTTCTAATGCTTATTTGTCAGTTTAATTTCTAAAAACAATTGAATTATTACTTAAGCCTATTACGGTACTCGACCTACATTGAAGTGATTGGTCCCATAATGTCAGCTGACGCAAGCACAGTAAATAAGTTAAAAGACCTAAAAATGTTACAATCGACATTGCATCCGGCTGAAAATATAAAAGAGCAACTGGCATCGTAGCAGAAATAGAGAGAAAAACATTCCTCAAAGTTTCTATTTACAATAATTTTGCAGCAATCCCTGTTCTCATTGATGCTATTTCTCCCACTAGAGAACTGGTAACTTGATCTCGAACTGGTTTGGATGAGGTGGATAGGGTTGAAACTACCCCCTAGCTTTGAAGCATGCCGTATGAGATGCCGACCATTCAGCCCTGTCTGCAATCAACAAATCGGCACACCCTTGTACACACGGCAATCCAATGCGGAACAAGGACATAAAGAAGCCTGGTGCTGGTTTTCCTGTACAAGGCAAAGGAATTTGTCTATTTACTTTTCGAATCCGGGTCGTCTTTTCCGGGCTTACCAAGTATGAATATTTGGAATCTGATGGAATGCCTCAATGGCTTAGCTAGTCAACTTGTCGTTGCACAGGACTTTCAGGTGTGGTTAAGAATGGGATTCCTTCGGCCATACGCAAACTCTATGACCAACAAATAGACCTTTATGTGGCCTGTGAGATAGGAAGGAAAATACAAGTGTCAATTTGTTTTTAAGCTGGTCGGGTGTATAATATTGTTCCCACTGAAATTAATACTGGTGGTACCTAATGCAATCGTCAGTTTTCAATTATACAATTTATAACATACATGGTAACAATTATGCGCATCCGAACCACAGCATTAGCTAAACCTTCCAGCAACATAAATCCCGATTCGCCACAAATTCGCTGCGAACTGCATCAAATTTTCTCTCGCATTGCTCGACCTTTGCGGGGTGGCCCATTAAAACACATTCCTTCAATTAAAATTTCATACCGCAACCACCAATCACAATAAAACTGCAGACATATCGCAAGAACAATTTAATCTCGTCGGGTCTCGGCGCTCTTGCAGCAATAGCAGCAGCACCATTCCATTGCGATTGCACAAGAGCTCGCATGTACGATCCAATGTAGACCCGTATGCATCCACGAGCCTATAACCTGCATGTTGAATTGCTGCAGCGAAAGCAAAATTTCCTTCGTATCAGTCGCTTCTCACCAACCCAGCTGGAACTTCTCCACTGCAGGATCCAACGAGAGAACCGACCTGTCTGTTTATATGTAACATTATACCTGTACATGCGTTGCGTTACTATAACAGTTACACACAAAGGTAAATTGGTGCAAACTAGAATCACCACATACCAAATTTGGTTTAGAAAGTAACTTTTCATAAGTTTTATTTGTATAAAAATCGCTTACCCCAATTGAAGTCATCTATATTTTATTTGACCTAATAACTAATTGTGTAGTTCAGTCTTTTTTTTATTTTTTGAAAGACTACGCTTCGAAGCGATATTTAAAATGCAAAAACTATGAGTGGCCGCAACATCGAAAGACTGTGAACAATTATCATGATATTCATATCATCTACAATGAGATTGTTCCGAAAGTTTTTTGTGTAAGGAAATTTGAGCATATTTTGTTAAAAATCATGAATAATCGAGTTCAATCCGATTTTTTTCTCAAACAGACAACATTATTATACTCTGCATATTTCTATCGTTGGTAGAGTTTAATCCTTTTTGTGGTAGTCAGAAGAGTATTTCTGCACAATATGTGGAATAAATTGCATATGAGAATCTGGAGATGAAAATTGTAGAACCTATTGTATTCATAACAACGACAACATTTGGGTGTCTGCGCTGCTTTCGAAGGCAAATCTAACTATCCCTGATAGCTTGCATGCGGTTGAAGCCTCTTCCGTCGTCGCCATCGTTGTTGTCGCGTCGGTTTCAACAGACCACAATGCTCATGGAAAAAGGTATCCATAAGCGCAGCCCACTACCAACCATCTCTTCTATCGGGAAATAGTTTCAGAACAAAAGTAATGATCGAAAAGGGTTGAATTAGAAGCAGTTTACGTGAGCTTCCGAAACGATTGGCAGCAGTTTTTTCTATTTAATTGCAATTTTGAATATATTTTCAATAATCTTTTTTAGCATAATAAACAACATGAAAAGTTGCTCTAGTTTTTAATTACGCTTGATTTGATTGCAATTGTAGCGGAATTGACCCTCACCTTTTCAGTCAGCTCCAGGTCGCAGTGTCCAACATCCTTACGACACGGCCAGCCCACCGTAGTCTCCCGATTTTTACCTTTCGAACGATGACTGGTTCTCCCAGTAGCTGATACAACTCGTGGTTCATCCGCCTCCTCCTTGATCCATCTTCTATCTGCACTCCACCACCCACAGATGATACGCAGCACCTTCCGTTCGAAAACCCCAACGGAACGGTTGGTCCTCCACGAGCATGGTCCGAGTTCGTGGCTGTAGAGGACTACCGTAATGTTTTGTAAATGGCCAACTTCGTGCGGCGGCGGATTTTATTCGAGTGGAGCGTCGTTTGGAGTTCAAAGTAAACACGATTTCCTGCCATAAGGCGTCGACGAAATTCTCTGCTGGTGTCGTTGACAGCAGTCACCAGTGAGCCCATGTACACGAACTCGTCCACCACCTCGATTTCATCATCGCTAATATAAATTCGTTGTGGGAGGTTGATACTGTCTTCTCTGGAATCTCTTCCTCTCATATACTTAGTCTTAGATGCGTTTATGGCCAGTTTAATTCGTCCGGCTTCAACCTTCAGTCTGATGTACGTCTCCGTCAGCTTCTCAAGGGTTCGTGCTACAATATCAATGTCATCGACGAAGCCAAAGAGCTGAACAGACCTCCTAAATGTCGTGCCACTCGTGTCGATACAAGCTCTACGTATCACAAACGCAATAGTTGATGTCTTGTACAATCATTGTGTCTTCCCGATTTTGCACAAATGTTGCACAGAAATCGCACAATAAATGTTTGAAACGTATAACGCAACAGTTGTACTGCGAATACATTGACATAGAATGAAATCAGAACATGTATCATATACCGACACTTTATTTCTCACGTCGAGTCTATTAGTGGCTGCTACTCATGGAGCAGTACAAGCAGCAAATATCAACTTGTGAACTCACTAGATTTAAATATAATATATAATACTCGATCGATTTATCTCGATGGCAACACTTGTAAATTGTGAATAGCACAGTGCAACAAACATTGACTTTTTTTCTGCCTTGGCTTCTATATATGATTTTTTTGTGTATTTTTATGCAAAACTAAATTTCCCCGAGTTAGAACATATTTCAACTTAAGGGGCAACAATGGCGCCATTTTGAATTTTTGAGAAACCGGTAATTTTCGATGTTTTTTTGACACCATTTTGTTTTGAGACCAAATATCAAAATTCTAAGAGTTTGTCCACATATTAGCATCTTTCTACCCATCTTTTAAAAAAACAGATCTTAAATCGGACAAAAACTGAGCTCAAAACGGTGATTCTACGAAACCGGTTTTGGCATAGTTTAAGTATGTTTCAGAAAGCAAAATAATATCGAATATATATATATATATATATATATATATATATATATATATATATATATATATATACATATATATATATATATATATATATATATATATATATATATATATATATATATATATATATATATATATATATATATATATATAAATATATATATCTATATATATATATATATATATATATATATATATATATATATATATATATATATATATATATATATATATATATATATATATATATATATATATATATATATATATATATATATATATATATATATATATATATATATATATATATATATATATATATATATATATATAAACCTATTTTAGTATTATAGAGGAATTGGGGCAAAATCGACATTTTGCTGAAATTTTACTCACCATTCGATTTCTGAGACTTATTTACTCAAAATGAGATATAATTTGACTACCACTTTTAGATATTAGCGCATTACCATGAATGCTCAGATATACTCGATATTATTTTGCTTTATTTAAAATTTTTATCAGACACCCACCATCGATTTCTGAGACTTATTTACTCAAAATAGGATATAATTTGACTACCACTTTTAGATATTAGCGCATTACCATTAATGCTCAGATATACTCGATATTATTTTGCTTTGCGAAACATACTAAAACTATGCCAAAACCGGTTTCGTAGAATCACCGTTTTGAACTCAGTTTTTGTCCGATTTAAGATCTGTTTTTTTAAAAGATGGGTAGAAAGATGCTAATATGTGGACAAGCTCTTAGAATTTTGATAGTTGGTCTCAAAACAAAATGGCGTCGAAAAAACACCAAAAATTTCCGGTTTCTCAAAAATTCAAAATGGCGCTATTGTTGCCCCTTAAGTTGAAATATGTTCAAACTCCGGGAAATTTATTTTTGCATCAAACTTCATCAAAAAATCATACATAGAAGCCAAGGCAAAAAAATTGTTGCACTGTGTAATGATTATTTGTCATCCTGTGCACGCCCTTTTTTTTTAAGCCACGGAGAAGCTTCTCTCTCGCTCGTATGATTTCCATGTGCGACCAGACTAGACACATCACATACAATTTGCAGGTTGCTCTTTCGCTTCTCTTTCGGTTCGGATTGCGACGCGCAAGGCGATGTCATGTCGCTTTACGAAATGAGCGAGACACCAGTGCAGTACATACTTGATACCAGTGTTATTAGTCTCACTCATGCTGTCGGTGCGTGCTTGCTGCTACTCAGGGTAATGCATGAAAAAGAAAGAGTATCTTGAAAGCGTGTGTGCAGAAGACTGGAGAAATGCCAAGCAGAAAGAAGGAGAAAGGTTTTGCTTTCCGCTCGCTTTGCAATGCTGCTTGATACCAGTTGAAATTGTTTAAGTGTAGTAGTTTGGGGCTTCCAAATACATTGAAAAAACGCTAGAGCATTAATTGCGTTATGCCCAACACGCAAACATTGTACTGGTTTCAAATTACATCAACGATTGCCCTAAAAACGAACAATTTTGTACTGGTCTTACACCATCCAACTTTTGCGTGCACCTGCCAAAGCGATGTTGAATAGCAAGCACGATAATCCATCACCGTGCCGAAACCCTCTTCGAGATTCGAAGGGACTCGAGAGTGTCCCCGAATATCGAACTACGCACAAAGCCCGATCCATCGTCAACTTGACCAACCGTGTCAGTTCATCCGGGAAACCGTAATCGTGCATAGTATGCCATAGCTGATCTCGATCTATTGTGTCATACGCCGATTTAAAATCGATAAACAAATGATGTGTGGGTACATTATATTCCCGGAACTTCTGTAAGACCTGCCGTACCGCGAATATTTAGTCCGTGGTGGTGCGAGCACCCGTAAATCCCGCTTGGTATTGCCCCACGAGCTCCCTCGCAAACGGTGATAGTCGACGGCACAGAATTTGAAAGAGTACCTTGTAGGCGGCGTTCAGCAGCGTGATTGCACGGTAGTTGCAGAAATCCAACTTGTCGCCTTTTTTGAAGACAGGGCACTCTGTACCCTCCATCCACTCCTCCGGTACTACCTCTTCCTACCAAATCTTGGCCATAACTTAGTGTAGCGCCTTGGCCGGTGATTCGGCACCGTGTTTCAACAGCTCGCTGGGAGTTGGTCTGCTCTAGCGGCTTTGCTGTTTTGCCTGTTCAATGCGCGTCGTTTGGTGTTGCAGCGTTTGTACTGAACTCTTCTTTTCCACTAACTAACTGTTCACACTCGTCGTCAAACCAGCCGTTTCCCCTGTTCGAAGCCATTGTACCAAGTGCCGCTACAGCAGTACTACCTATGGCTGATCGAATATCCATCAGGCCATCTTTAGGAGTAGCTGTTCCAAGCTGCTCTTCCGTTGGTAATGCTGGTTCCAGCTGGAGCGCGACCTCCCGTGCAATTTCGGCGTCCCGTAGTTGACCAATGTTTGGTCGCGGTGGGCGACTTTGACGCGTGTTTCGCATCGTCGAATGTTTTAAACGCGTGTATGCTGCAACAAGGTAATGGTCAGAATCTATATGCAGTATGAACGTTGATGACGTCTGAGAAGAATTTCCCATCGATTAGAACGTGGTCGATTTGGTTCTCCACTTGTAAGTCAGATGATCTCAAGGCGGCTTTGTGGATGTCTTTGCGGGGGAAGAGGGTACTTCTGACTATCGTACCGAGGGAGGCTGCAAAGTTCACACATCGTTGGCCGTTATCATTTGATGCGGCTTGCAGGCTATTCGGCCCGATCACCGATCTGTACATTGCCTCCGATTCATAACACCGATGACGATCTTAACGTCTCGTTGCGGATAGCTATGATACACCTGCTCCAGCTGCGCATAAAACGCCTCTTCCTCGTCGTCGGGTCTTCCTTCGTGTTGCTCTGCTCTAGCGGTGTACGTTGATCATGCTGTAGTAGAAGAACCAGCCTTTAATTCTCAACTTACACATCCTCGCACTGATCGACTGCCACCCGATCACGCGTTGGCGCATCCTACCCAGCAACATAAGGCCAGTCCCAAGCTGGTGGTGCCACAGCTCTGATGAAAGTAGCCTCTCGGTCCGCTTTTCCATACCTTCTGTCCCAACCAGCAAAGTTCCTGCAGTGCTACGATTTCGAAGTCGCGTGGATTGAGTTCATCATTTATGATCCTACCGCAGTCGTGCAATCCTAACGATCTGCAGTATGGAACTGAATTTCCAATCGTAGTTCTTGTTTCGTCGCCTAGGTCTTTGCCGTCTGTTCCAATTCGTATTTACTTTTTCGATATTTGCAACGTTCGGTTTTTTACGGGGCGGCTTGTTGGCCTTCCCCAACCCTCTGTCTCGCTGGCCGCTCAGCCGCTCCTAACATGGAGATTAGACGCTGTTTTGAGCCGCACCATCTTTGTGAACAGTCGCTCAGAAATTGACCCTCATTACCTAATAAATACTTGCTTTCAAAATAACTAACTATAAGGAACCTCTATTGTCATAACAATAGTGGCAAACGAAATTAAAAGAATAAATATTTACGTTACTGAAAAAATTAGAGCAGTGAAGAAAGTAGAGGATAAAATACAGCTAACCACAGGAGTAGGAGAGATATCTTATAGACTGATAAAACAATAGAAATAAGAAAAGGGCAATAAGACATGCTTGATTTTTTAGTTATTTGATTTTTTGATTGTTTGATTGTTTGATGCTTTAATTCTTTGATTCTTTAATGGTTTGATTCTTTGGTTCATTGATTCTTCGACTCTTTGATTCTTCGCATCTTCTTTTTTTGTTTCTCTGAATCTGAGCTTTGTTCTCAGCGATTGGTTTGCTAATTTTTACATGAACTTTTACTCACAGTCACAAGCATTACGTGGAACTAGGTCGATTGCGACATCTTCGGCTTCACGATTGAGCAAAAATTTTAAATGTGCAATATAAAATACATTAAAAAACTAAACCTCAGAAATCGCCTTCAACCCTGGGTACGTTTCGAAATTCTTACTGCATTGGACTGTCGATGGAAACCGCTACCATAACCGGTGCTTAGTAGACCACCCGGTAAACGATAAATTGCGGAAGTGCAGGTGTTGTTTGCAGCGATTCCGCCCTCTAGCTCCTAGCACCGTGTCACGGACGGATACTAGTGCTCACATTCGTATACTTGTGTAAGAAATCGCCAGCGAAATAGAACGAAGTTGCGTTTGGCATCCTCTAGTCATAATAATTAAACCGACAATTTCTCTCGTACGCCAAACTATAACCACATTGTCCGCACGTATTGTCCGCTGCGATGGTACGAAAACCGGCAGAAAATCAGGCCCGTAAAAGCTGCACCATTCTACCGTGTGATTCTAACTTAACAACTAAAGCGATTTTACTGGTTTTGCTTCTAACTTTTCTTTGATCTTATGAAGTTTTCATAAAGACATTTAAGGTACTTGTATCATTAGTCGAGTTATTTTTTATGCCAACAAGTTCCAGAAAACTTAATTTTTTCGTTATAAATTCCAGCAATGTGTTCTTTGATACATTAAATCATAATTAGCTGAAAAACAGTTGCATACTGTATTCAAGCTGCCACTTTTCGATATATCATTCCGCAAACGGTGTGTCTTGCCTACCATTTCGCACGAATCGTATGGGTAACGTGGTAATTTATTGAATCTTCAACCAATTTATCTTGAAAATTTATCAAATTTAAATTGCCTGGGAGTCGGAGCTCACCTGCTGACCTGCTGCCGCAGCTTGGGTCCGTTTGGTGCACCAAACCGAAGCCTGCGTCCTTGCTGCGTAGAATTTATCTACGATGCTCTGTTGCGTACCTACGGCGTGCTTATGCAATGTCTACGCGCGGTTCTCTAGCCTTCGTACCGGAAGCAGACAGTTGTTATTTGAAACCGTTCAGTGGCGGTCAAGTGGGTGGCAATTTGCAATAACCAAGTGAGTGCAAATATGGGATTAATTTGCATATCACAAACACTGCTGCGTTTGCGTCCCTGTTCTTGGTGGATAGTGCAGCTTCTGTGTACTTGTAACGCCTAGCCAGCACGGTTCCATTGGCTACAGTCACGGTAACTGGATGCATCTATGGACAGTTATTTACGTTTAGCAAAATTTGAAATAGACGTAAATTTTTTTATAGTTTTAAATCACATAAGCTGTGGCTTTAATTGAACAAAATTATTTAAGGTTTTCACACTAGCTTCACCCTAGTCGAATCTCCTCATCAATCGTATAGAAACCACAATCGCAATATCTCTAATAGCGATCTTGCAGTTGCAATGCAACCAACCGAAAAGCCAAACGCCCTCCTGCTGTTGTTAGTTGCTCCATGGTCTGCAGTAGAACATAAATGAACTGGCGCTTAGGCGCACGAAGCCACGCCACACCATCAGTAGAAGCACTCAATCGAAAGTGCAGCGTACCGATATCCCCGCATGTGCACCCCCTCCTTGAGTCCTTCGTGTAGCCATCCACCCTTTCAATCTGACAGTAGCAAACACACTTTCGGAAATTGTTTGTAATTAATATGGCTGATTTATGGCACTTCGAGATCAATCGTAAAACTGGAATCGACTCTTCACCCCGTCGCTGGCTCTCGTTGCTCACTACGTCGTTATGCAGCCAATTGTTTTGATTTGTAGCAGAATGCTCCGATTTCAAGTCAGCAGCAGCTGGGTTGTTATAGAACCGAGATTTGCATCGGAACGCAGCTTTTCAGCATTACCCAGCATCGGCCGTGGCAACAACGTAACGCAGCGGCCAACGGAAACCTGCTGAGAGACTGCAACGGTGATGGAATGCTTTCCGACGAGTGACCCATTTAGGCAAGTGATTCGAATACGCGAAGTGGATTGCACTGATTGATTTATGAGTAAGATTGAGGGCGGATTTGGGTGTTTTTGTTGGGTGCTGCTAAATTGGAAAAACATAAGTACCTGTGCTGTGTGGGTGGAGCCTCTGATTACGCGACCAGGGAAATGAAGGCGTTCTCTTTTTTACTGGTCAAGTAGATGCAATTGAATAAGCGGCGCATCCCAACAGTTGGATGCTTACTATTACACATTATGTTCGAATAGTATATAATCTACTTGGCACAGGTAATCTTTAAAATTTGAAACACGATCAATTACAAAATATTGTGAAGAATACCTAGAAGGTAATTTAGAGGAGTATGTCGCAGCGCATTTTGGAGAAAAGAATTTGGAATTTCGGTGGGTTTCTTTTCTTTACCATTTTGAAAAGAAGACAGAATCGCTCGGTGATAAAATAACTAAAAATAGGTTTATGAAAACCTTTTCAACATATAAAAAGACAATTTGCTTGCATTCTTAAAAGAATCGTTCAAAATCCAGTTTTTTATTGGTAATATTTGAAGGCATTTTCTCCAGCTATATGAGTTCGGGGAACTTCAGGCGTCTTTGTTCTGAAACTGGGAGTCGTGAGAATGGAAACAGATTGCTACTGCTCTTAATAAAAATTTGAAAAAAAATACCCCACATGGCTCTTCCCATCAGACATCTAAATACTTCAGCTTTTAAGACTAGACAGGATCGGTGTAGAGGGTGGCCATCGCGGTGGGGAGCAACGTCGAGCATTGCCTTCTGCTATGTTTTCAGCTTAAGACAATCGGAGTTGAAGTCAAAACCTCGCTCGGTGCAATCATCATAATCGCAGCGTACTGTCCCAAGCAAGTCACCACCCGAGACGGGAACGCTGCTCAACTACGAAACAATCTGGCCAAGCTTGCTCGGCGGCAGGCGAAGTATATCATCGCAGGGAACCCGAACACTCACCTGGCGGAGGACCTTGAAACTGGGTACTGCAACATATTGGCACCGGAGTACCCTTCTTGAATCTCCTGGTCCGGGATTCACTCTATTCTAGACATCTTCCTGACCAACATGGCCATCTCCGTGGTACCATTCGTATTCAAAGAGCTATCGTTTGACCATTATCAGGTTGTGCTAATCTTGGGTGCCATTGCTGAAATGGTGGCAGGACATCCTCGACGAAACTACTTTCGCTACGACTAGGTTCGGTTCTATCAAATCGCCGATGAGAGCACCAACATCGACCACCCTATAAATACTCCCACCGAGATCGACTAGGCTATAGACACCCTCCAGCATGCGATTGCCGTCGCTTGAGACTCGGCGGTCCCAATATAACAACTTCAGGTGAGTACCGCTCTCCATATTGACAACATTACTAAAACATTATAAGGTTGCGTAACATCTATTGGTGCCAGTACCAACGAACTGGTGACCGATCCAAAAAGATCGACTGACCAAAGTTATCCAGGAGCGAATGTAAAGAACTGCGTAACCACGAGTTTTGCCAAAAGTGTCACCAAATCCCTCCAAACTCAAGACCTTTCTGGTCTCTGGATAAGGTCTTTAAAAAGAGACCTAAATCCGCTTGTCATGTCCGGGGAGGGTAAATTACTTATTACACTTCCCGAAAAGGTAAATGCGCTGGGGCGAAAGTTAGTGTCGTCACACAACTTTAGACGTAAAACCGCTAGCCCCTCGCTGGATGTCTCCAAGGGAGTCGCCGCCGTCTACAATTCAATCAGCCTGGTCCCGGATGATGCAAGAGTAACAGCGAACGAGCGCATCGGTCTTGTGAGAGAATCGAGGAACATGAAGGCCCCCGGCTTTGATGACACATTATTCAGCCTCGAGCCACGGCACATTTGCTTTTGTAGCACGGGTATTCAATCGATACAGGGAGCTTGGCTGCTTCCCTTCTATGTGGATGTTAGCCAAAGTCATTCCAGTACTCAAGCTGGGGGAAGATCCTTCTGTTCCCATGAGCTATCGCCCAATCAGTCCTCTCTAAGCTGTTTGTAAAGTAGATTCAAAGCCATCTGCTTTCGTTCGCCGATGAGAATGGTGTCCTCCCTCAGGAACAGTTTCGGTCCTGCAAAGGCAGATCCACCATCCATCAACTCAGTCGAGTTACCAACATCATCCAGCGAAACAGAGGCGAAACGTCTCCACCTACCACGCTGGTGGACTGGGTTCAAACTTCAACGCCGATACCTATGTGTCGATGGTTGTGGGGTGGGGTGATCCACTCACAATCAACCCATATGCATCTGGTCTAGATGCAATGCTGACCGACACAGAGAGATTTTTTGAGGCGAAAAATCTCTGAGATCACGCCTACCATCGCATGAAGAAGAAAAGCCGTAGGCGCCGGTCCATTTTTCTACGAGTCGTGAATAAGGGTTATGGGTGGAATCGCATTTCTGGATAAGACCGACGGACAATGAACGTAAAAAAATACAGCGAAACAAGCTTTTGAACAATGAAAAGGCTTTCGATAATGATGTGGCATTTGGGTTTGCAATCCCGGGAACGATTTCCCGGGAAATACCTTTTCCCGGGATTCCCGGATCCCGGGAACATAAATATTGATTCCCGGGATCCCGAGATTCCAGGGTTCCTCGAAAAATTGCTTCATTCAAAAGATTCATTATAATTTCCAATACAATATTGCAATAAAACTAAATACCCTATCAAAACGCGAAATTGACGTCATGAAAGTGTCAAGCAGCACAAAAGTGGGCATTACACAAAGCAAATATGTGCTTAAAATGACGGTCAATATTTGCTTGCCGGGTAATATCACATTATTTGCTTCAATTATTTGTCAAAAATATTTGCTGTTTTATTCAGTAAACGAATCATGAAGCAAATATTCGCTTCATCGAATGTCGTTCTTTGCTAGTTAGTTCTCTACTCAGCAAATAGTTGCTTGATTTTTTTTTGTTCACCTATAAAAATTCTCAAAACCAACCTGAAATAAATATTTTAATAAAACTCAAAGGCAGTGTAACATCGGTCGTGGCCTTGATTTCAACGTGTAAATTTCCAGGTTAATTACGTCGGGTTTGTCAAGGTCTTTCACAGAAAACTACCGAATAGCGACATAACGTTCCAGTTAATTAAACAAAATAATTACACGGAACCTTACTCTGTAAACAATGGTGATACAAAGTGAAAACTAGATTTGTTACGCATTTTTTTTTAATAATTCGCATGGTGTAGGTCATAGCATAGCAAATATATTTGATAAAAAATGAGCGAAGAGGATTGGTTACCGTTCAAGCAAACAGAGTTTTGAGCATTTGCTTCTGTGTAGTAGTAGATATTAGCCCGAAGAAATATGAGCAAAATGAAAGACTGTACCAAATAGAGCTAATATTTGCCTCGTCTAATGCCTGCCCAACACTCAGCTTTATCTCCAACGAACTGGGAGAATTGAACATTCCAGTTTTTAATTGAATGTAGCAAGAGCTGGAAACGGTGATTTGGAAGTATCCTAGGAATCAAACACCATCGATGTTTCAGTGGATTTTAGCAAAGTTTTACGGAAGGAAATTACATTGTTTGGGCTTAATGGGAAATAGTCAGTTTTTCATACGAATGGATAAATTGTTAATGATTTTCTGTTACCTTTTATTGATAAACTCATTTTTGTTAAGAAATTTTATTCATTCCCGGTTCCCGGGAATTCCCGGGAAATGAGATTTTTCATTCCCGTTTCCCGGGAAATCAATTCTCGGGAATATTGCAAACCCTATGTGGCATGATGGTGTACGAGCTACATAGACACAATTTTCCAATATATCGGATTAACATCATCATCATCATCTCCCAGAAAGAGCTTTCCAGGTTTCCTTGCGCAATGCGTATCCAGAGCAGTTTACCTTCGACGCAGGAGTGCCTTAGGGTAGCATCTTAGGTTCACTCCGGTACAATATCTACACCTCGGACATCCCACCTCTTCCTGGTCCCAATTACCGCGACCATGTACAAAGGTTGCTTTATCGGAGCTCTGATACGCAGGCTGCAGGAAGGTCAGAATGCTTTGAACGAGTCTTACACCAACTGGAAAATTGTGACCAATGTGGCGAAGACCCAAATCATTCTGTTTCCACATTCGAGATCGTGCAGGCTTGTTCAAGCTGACGATTGCAGAACTCGCCTTTTAAAGTCATCTGATCTTCAGGTCACATGTGGACAGAACTGTGAACAAATGTGGTGTTCTCCAACCTCCAAGCTATGACTGAGAAATAAAATCCCTCGCACGCGCACAGATTTAGGCATCAACGTGTACAAAATAAAATTTTAAATTTGATTCTCAATCTGCCCCCCCTGGACGAAAACAAGCGAGGTGCACAAGTTCGCAAGCCTGGATACCTTGGCAATGAAATTTAGTTTGATTGTTAAATAACTTGAATATGGGGAGAAGTGTTCAACCTCCAAGCACGCGATAATTCGCAAGTTTCAGAGTTAAATTGTATATAATATGTTAGCTACGTAGGTTATTTTTAAAATTCAATTAAAAAACTAGAAGCCCAAGCATCAACAATTAACATAAAAACAACTAAATAAGTAACAAAATGCCAAAGCTCAGTATTTCAACTACAAAAAATGTTTCACCGAGCGAAAGATCAGGAAAACTGACAGAAAAACAACGTTTCTAGAGGCTTGTTTTTGTTTTCATGAGCTTCGCTGAGTACCAAGTGCCCCACGGATAGGGAACCTGTAGATTAGAGAAACAGTATACAGCTCGCCCGTTTTAATGTTGACAGTTGCCTTAACGGTGAGTGCCTCGGCGTCTCTCTGGTGTATAGACTCTCTACCCACGGAGCACGATTTTCTTCTTCTTCTAAACGATTTCTAAACCCCTAAACTACAAATATCATATTGGTACTTTAAAGTCGCTTTTTACGCGGGGGATACGTGCCGCGTAAAAAAACCGCGTAAATTCCGGAATCCGCGTAAAAAACGCATAAATTCCGGAATCCGCGTAAGAAAAACGCGTGAATTCCAGAATCCGCGTAAAAAACCGCGTAAATTCCGGAATACATACATTTAGCTTGATGTAATTTCGATGTCTACGACATAATATATAATACTCGAGACACAGCAGGAATTGTTGCGCTTGTTTTTGCTAGCAAGAATTAAGAGAGGAAAATTGTATCTAAGATTGTGGTTGCTTAGAACCTTTATATTTTATTCTCGGAGTACATCTCAACTGAAACTAAATAATCATCCCTCATCTTTCTCTTCTAGTGCAGTTGAATCAAATAGGTGTTGAGAGTGGTACTTTGCTCTTTGTGTGCAACACTCACAGCCAGC
Organism: Wyeomyia smithii; assembly: GCF_029784165.1. Taxonomy (NCBI): domain Eukaryota; kingdom Metazoa; phylum Arthropoda; class Insecta; order Diptera; family Culicidae; genus Wyeomyia; species Wyeomyia smithii. The sequence goes on along the minus strand of NC_073695.1, from coordinate 116,058,158 downwards.
GTTGCCAGGTATCCAGATTTAGCTGGATTATCCAGATTTTTGAACATGTATCCAGGTAGACAGCTTTGATGTCCAATTATCCAGTTTTTTTCATATATGATCCAGATTTTATTTTCTCTGTTCCGCAAAAACGGTCATCACTTTGATTTTAGCGCGAAATTTTGCAATTTCGTCACCTCAAATTTTGCGTACCCCAAGACTTTTATCCGAAAAATTAACCTTTCACCCCACGAAATGACTGCCAGATTTTTTCCAGATTTTATTTTGCCTTTTCCAGATTTTTGGAAAAATGACCTGGCAATGCTGCTCACAGCATAAAGCTCGAAATCAGCACACGCACTTGCTCGAAAAAGTCTCGGTAGGTACAGTGCCTCCACAGTTATGGGTCAGCTACAATTATGGGTCACTTTTGCGTAAATACGTCTATTCTAACGAAACTGAACAGTTTTCATTAGCAGTGGTATTTTTTATAACTCACTTGTAACCTCATTTATACGATTAAAATGATTTAAAGTTGAAAATATCCCTAAAAATTATGACTGTGCTCGGTGCAATAACTGAAGTGACCTATAATTGTAGTAATGTTACATTTTGCGGTGCACAATTGTGGGTCAGTCCATGTTTTGGCTATTCTTTTACTTTTACATGATAACGCATCAAGAGTGAATAAAATAACTTATTATCAAGCTTTTACAACAGTAAAATAACTTGCGTTATGTATTTTGACGATATTATAGACTTAATGATGTTGAATGCCAAAAGTTAACCATAACTGTGTCTTTTGCTATGTAAGTGATATTTTTCTTCCCAACCGATTTACACGCATAAACTGCAGTGAAACTAATTGTTGATCGAAAGTACACAACAGATCACAGAGATAGATAGTAAAACATTCGTAGTTGATAACTTTTTCGCTTTCATATCCATTTTTGAACATTCAGACAACACGTTGACTGACTCATAATTGTAGAGGGACTGTTACTTGACGTTTACCTTCCCTCTCTGCTGTCGTTTTAGTCGCAGTAAAAATGTTGAAAAGTTGTGATTGCGTGAACTGTACTAAGTCTATTTTTCTTACGGTCCTTATCGATATATATATTTTTGAAGAATCCTTATGTGTTTTCGATTACTGAATTGTTGAAGGAATGAACAGAGTCACGAAAAGTGGTAATAGCAAAACCTTGGTGCTTCAATTCAGCAATCGGAACTTGACATTTACCGACTCTGCGGCCAATTATTTATCAGTGTACAGGGCAACTACTTAGCATGCGCTTTGATCCTTCTGTACTGAGGAAATGATTCGAAATCTTAACACCATAAGATAGAATTGCTTTTTCGACCTGTGCCAATGTGACAACGGAATATGTATCTTAGTCTACTCAAAGAATGCTAAACCGGCTTCCTTTGTTGGTGCATCTACTTCGGAAAGATAATCACATTTTGTGCGTAAAAAGACAATTATCTTTTTAACTTTTATATAATTGAAAATGCAAGTTTTTCTTCATAAATTATTGATGAATGATCATGACGGTGTTAACACATCGTTAAATAACAAGCACCAGAATTTGGGCTTAAATATTTCTTTATTGATACGAAGAAAAAGACGCACTTTTATAAAAAATTGCTCAAAGCGAGGAGTCAAATTGACGCAGAATATCTCTTCAAGGTTTAAGCTCTTTTGTAGTTGTTACAGTAGATATAATGATACGCCGATCCATGACAAGTTTTTGAACGGTCTCGCGAGAGTGAGGAGTGAATCTGCACAATCCTCTCTAGCTGATGAAGCAAAAACAGCTGAAATCTGCAAAGATAGTCTCTTGTATATTATATTTTGTCACCTGAGCGGTGTTATGACAATTGAATCAAGTTTGATCACCGGGAATAATGATGGTAGAAATACTTTAAGACATGTTTGGATAAGCCAATATTATAGCTATTTGAAAATCCAACAAGGATTCTGTTTTTTGGCCAAATTGAGATGCGAAATGTTGCATTCACCTGAACCGTTGTTGTACGGTTATAAAATGCGGTACGTCTCTTAGGATATAACTTAAGAAGTGTTTGAAGGCTCTAGTCAGTTAAATTTTTATGATGATGCCGATTTTTATCGTCGCAAATAAGTCTTTACAAATTCAACTTGTATAAGGAGTCAGCATTCTATTTCTCAGTAAAATCGTTTAAACATCAATGTTTCAATTAAATCTAAAACTTTTTGTCATCTGACAGACTAATTTCAAACTATAGAGAAAAAGATTGATCCCAAATGAAGAACACAAAATTGAAATGGGAATATTGTAGAAATGCTAGGTCATACAAAATACATTTTTAAACTAAACAAATACACTTGCCGTAACTGCTACTTGCACCATAAAATATATTATTCACACAAATGCGAAAGAACATGCACCAGAGGATAATACGAAATAATTTGCAATTTCAACAAAAAAATAAATTAAACATCATGCAATAAAAAAGCAACAGAATATTACGTTTGTGTTCGTGTATGATTGTGTGTGATTTTGTTTGCAAATTCCATTTTCAATCGCAGTACAAATACGATATTCTTTTTCAGTTAACTTAAAATGCTAATTCCATTCAAATGTTATCGTACAATGGACTAGATATTGAGCATGTAGCTCTGTTAGGAACTATTCACCGATTTTCCGTAGCCTACCTATGCACTATTTGCATTAAAGCTAAGAATTATAAGAGATAGAAAGAGAACTGAAACTGCTAGATGGAAATTCAATAAAAAGAAGAAATAGTTGATTAGGAATTGGAAATTCAACTCGTTTTCAATATAGTGGATACCGGATAATCACACACAAACTTGCGCATTTGTTTCGTACTAATTTGTACTTCAGAAAAATATAAGTAATTATCTAACTCGAATTGCAAGGTACTTACCCTTGTGTTTTCTATCAGCAAATATAAAAACGAGGTGAATTTCAGATGAAACTCAGCGGATACAGGAAATGTACATCAGATACAAACCAAATTTCAAACCAGAAAGAGCATAATTAGAAATAGGGACAGAGAGAACTTAGGATATCAAAGAAAACAAGTTGATTTTGCTTTTATGAACTTTTTAAATGTTTCACTATATTTCATTTTTTTCTTGACTTACTCCTCTTCATCAATCGATCAATGATTCAATAATAATTATAATTATTTTAATATAAATAATGAAAATAGAAGGACAATAATAATAATAAATATCTGTTTTTCCGAATGCTGCTTTGGTTTGCTGTGTAGGTTAAACAACAGCAGTTGTTGTTCACTGTTCGAATTCCGTGTTTCAATTAATAGTTAATCGGGCGCAATTTGCATTCTACTATTCTATTGCACCCGATTGATTTCCAGAATAGAAAGGACATAACTAATGAAATAAAGAAATTTTTAGCTAACCTTGAAACATCTTTTTGTAGTTCTTGTTTTTCATTTAATTTTTGTTCCACTTGCAGGGGTTCTTTCGTTTTCTGTCTGTTGTTATAAAAATACTTTGTTTTTGTTTTTGTTTGTCGCTAAGTTTAAATATATTACTCACTACTATATGTTCTGCTACTGCTTGTTGTATTTTTGGGTATTGTTTGCATTTTGCATTTTAAAATTAATAATTGCTGTTCTTTTCGCATTAAAACTTGAAATATTATCCTTTCTGTTTTGATATATATTATATATTGCTTATGTACAATTGCTCTTCCTTTTTTACTTCTCAAATTGCTAGCAGTATTGTTTATCTTTTTCGTCAAAGTAAAAAGACTAAATGTATGAGTATATGTTTGATCAGTACTGGCTACAATGCTTGCTGAGCATAATGTTAGTAAATAAGATGTATAAATAAATTAAAACGATAATGAATAAATAAATAAATAATCGTGCGCTTAGACTCCTTGAGATTTTTAAGTTAAAAGGTGCTGCAAAAACTAACTTTAGAAGTTTTTTTTCTGTTTTGTTGTTTGACTTTTATTGTGTTTGTTTAGTATATTTTGCTAAACCTGGCAAACTGTAAACTACTTACAAAGGTTGTTTCAAGTACAAATGGAGGGGAGTACAAAAACAAATCAATCTTCTATATCAGCTAGAGTATATATATGTGTATATTTAGAGTAAATGTTACTGTTGTCTTCGTTTTATTGTAACTTTTTGCTTTCGCGCTAGTCTTCTTAGTCGTACGCTAATTTTTGGTTTTCGTTCTACTGTATGGGACCAACCCTCGATTATATGTACAAGTTTGTTTGCGGCGGGTATCGCCTTCACCATTGTTGTTTTGAACCCTAACGATCCTGAGAGAGAATGAGGGGGTTTCCTTTATACATACTGTAAACTCTATTGAGATCATTGAGAAAGCCTCGTCGAACGTTCCTAACTTGACTAGATCACACTCCCTTCACAATTGTGTTTGCAGATCGCCCACCAATTGGTTAGCTGAGGAGGGGGTTTGGTTACTCCTGGCTCGAAGGTTCTGGATCGTTCGTAGAAGAACCGCAGAGTCCAGAATCAACAGCTGCCGGAGCTTCCAAAGTTAACTCTACTGTTTAAAGAGGGGTAATAATTAACAAGGGGGGCTTACCAGAGTTACACTTCATGGGGTATTAAATGTATACATATATCGAGTAAACGTTTATCTACCAAAGTTAAGGGCTAAAGCTCTTTGGGTTTCCGTTTGGATGGAAATAACTAATTGCTTTTACGTTATATGTGAGAGTATAATTAATAGAATTGACGATCGCTGCTCCCCGGGAGGAGTGAATTCCCCTGGGAGACATCGGTAGGGATATCCCGTATCCGAAGAAACGAAATTGAAATTGACTATACAATGCGGAAAAAATATCCTAAGGCTCACGAAAACGCACACTGCTACTTCATTCGAGTTTGGGAACAGGCCTTTGACCAGAACCCATCAAATCCTATTGCACGTCTTACCCACGTCCGTCCACAACAGCACAACCGGCTGTCTGATTGCTTTCAGGGGAAAGGAATAAGGAGAAAAGAAGGTTAAATCAGGATAAAAATCTACTTCTAATATTTTACACACAATCACTCACGCACACGTACATACTCAAACAAGTGTCACAGTTTTTTTTCTACTTTTCGCCAACTTCCAAATACACATTGGGATTTTAAGGAAAAGGGTTACCGTTGGAAAATCTTTGACCCATTTCTATCTATTTTGCTTTGGGTGTGTTGGGCTTCTTAGATAGGTGCTGACACCTGTCAACCACAAAGCGGAGCTATCTGAAAGATAATTCATTATCGGTTATCCCTTCCGGTGGTTACTGCTATACTACACTCAAATGTTAGTAATCATTCTCAATATAGGGAACGAAAGAGTATAGCGGAGACTCAGATCAATCAAACGGAATTGATTTGACAAATTTTTCCCGGATACAATAGGGATAACTTTTAAGCTATTTACAGTGTTGAAAACCCCACAAGAATGAAATGCAAATGAACATGCTATGACATGACGAAATTTGCCGAACTCCGTTACCGTTTTACTGAATCAACATCTAAAGAAGCAGATACAGTCTGTAACGCGTATTGTGTCAGCGAAAATTCTACTGTCATTTATAAAATCAAACAGTCTGATGACTCAAATTGATTTTTTTTTACGAATAAGACAACACATTTTTTCTTCATTCTTTCAATTGCTGGGAAAATTTACGTCATTCGCAGCTCTTTTGAGAGCTTTCAGTATGTTTTTCAGACAATTTGAATTGTTAGATTTTGATGTAAATCTTGAAAATCAACAGCGAATTTGTCAAAAGAAAGCTTTTGTTTCCTCTCTACCAATTGTTTCGTTTATTCTACAGATTTTTTCATTATTGCTTCGGTACGAATTTTGATTCTGCTGAAATAAAGTGGTGATATTCCAGTTCAAGTTCTTTTTTTGTTATCATTGCTTTTGGTGTTGGTATGTAATGTCATGTATTATATCAAACGAACAAAGATAATTAAAAAAATTCTACTAGCAAGAATGGCAACTCTGTCAAAAATAAAAAAAAACAATGATAATTTTTTTTGTTTTTTTTTAAACGAAACAATAACCTATCACTTTGAAATTGATGATCCATCATCACTGGAAGAGAACCTCTGTTACTACTGTTACGCTTTTCATTTATGTGTGATCGTAACAAAGTTCGCAATCTGATATTTGAGATATTGTTAATATAGCGTAACATAACGCAACAAATAAAATTAATGTCGTAGTAGTTAGTCTTCATATAAAACATGCAGTTCGACAAAATAAAGAAGCACACAATGATAGTTGAAAAAAATCAAATATCCATAAATCATTCCACGCGAAGAAGTGTTTTATGTACAGAAAAAAAGACGTGCGGACAAAGCCTATCCCACGTGTCTGAATCAAACTACTGGAGAATATCTGCAAGAGCTTACTTTATAATTCGTTGTTTGAGAAACGTTGCTTTTCGTTCGTAAATTTTCGTTGTTTCTTTTGAACAAGAGGATTTTGTAAGTGTTGTATAATCGATTTTCTTCTATTCGATTATTTTCTAACTTTTGCTGTTTCTTGTTAATACCGTTCACCTGCAATATCAAAAGCAAAAGTATGTGCAGCATTCATGCAATCCAATGTTTGCTGAACGCTGCAATCTTCGATGTCACAAATAAGGAGTAAATATTAACTAGAAACCTCTAAAATAGGCGATGAAACTATTGCTATTTACAAAACTGTACAGCATTGGCAAAGACTAGAATACAGTGCAGTACTTTTGGATGGAGGCTTACAGACTATGAAACTAATATACGCGGGAAATGTAGGCATCCGCTGTTGTATAGGTGTGTACTAACTTTATCTTACTTTGCTTACATAAACAAGGACGCCTTACAGAAAACTGAGCGGTGCTTGTCTCTAGACTAGGTGAAGACTAGATTTTTCAATGTTCTGTCATTTTCGATATTCATTCGTCTTACGCTCACTATTTGTTACTATCTCCTTCACTAACTTCCGATTTCGTGAATACTTTTAACAATCGTGTCTGACTTGTAGCATTTTTATTCCATACTTTGCTTAGTGGCTAACTTTCTTGAAATAAAAACGGCGTTAAATGCTAGATGATCATTATTTTTCTACTATGATACAAGAGCTTCAAACAGAACGGGATTTAGTAACTGTTAACGGAAAACGAGTTATGTTTTAAAAACTTTTTTTTTCTTTGTGGATGCTAATGAGAGGCGCATAGCAAATTTTATTTGCATTTCTCTCATCCAATAGAACAAGAGATTAATACTTTGAATTTCTTAAAACTTTCCTTGGTTTTAAAATTGTTTAATGGACGTATTCATGTTATTAAGTTTTCATTTGACTTAACTCTTTAGAAGAACGCTTATGAGATCGTTTGGTAGAGCTGTCGTAATTAGTTGCATAGCTTGTGGTTAATTCTTTCTCTCTCACACTCACATTTCTGTTTTTAATTTTTTTTTCTTAATGCGAACCCACTGCACGAGAAGTGATCGTGATGATGATAACGCTATATAGCACCCTCTTACAACGAGTGGGCGGTCAGTATTAACGAAACTTGGAATGGGGATAAGAAATTGTACACGGGCGATGAATAAATAATTGAATAAACTGAAATAATTAGCTGGCATGATAGAGTAACATGCTCTGACGGTAGAGTCGTACCGTTTTTCTTTTTCTTGTCGCTGCGCAACAGAACGTTGTCAGCTTGAACGAAACGAGAAGTCTTCGGAAGATTGATGAATAATGGGAAAATTACTTGGATAGTGTTTTTTACCTTCTTGCATATTAGGTTACCTACGGGTAGCATTTTACAGGTGCCTCGTGAATTGAAAATATGTCGGACATAATTGTATTTGTTTCTAGCAACTTGTTTATGTCTTAGAATAAGGATCAAGAGTCGTAATAATATATTTTATGTTGGAAATACGTTATTTTCCTTCCGCTGAACATAGAAAAGTCCTATTAAATTTCACGAATCAACGCCTAGATTTGTTCCTACAGTTCGCTTACCGTGTGACCACAAATTTTACGCCTCAAAAATGTTACCAGTGTCAGGTAGAATCGAACCCAGTTGGGGAATGAGGGGTTCATGTTAAAACATCAATCACTGCCATCAGCGTTCATTAAAATATGTTTGAAATGTTACCATGTTACTTTCACGTTTCTGAACACATTTTTGAACAGATGCAACACGGCTGGAGAAAACTCTTTTTCATCTTTGTTGTGGCGAAAAAGCATAAAAATGTCACGCTAGATGCTGCAATTGCCAACTTCTTCGAATCACCCTGAACAAGAATGAAGTCTTGTCACAAACTCACCGCGGCAGTGACCCTTTATCAGATAGGTGCAGTCAGCTGGTTAGTATTTATTTCTACATTTTCCTGCAATCACCGGCGGCACAGGTTGACATCCTGTCAGAGGCCTTCGATCTGCTGTCACAGATAAGCGAGTGCGAAGAGAACAAGTTGAACAACGCCACTAGTGAAGGAAAATCGTTTGACGTTTGACTCCCTGGCGATAACCGCAAAGTTGTTCGTGGCGTACATTCCTTTTGGGTTGTTTCGGTTTCGGCCTAGTTAATAGGGTCGAATGCGATAAGAATTTCCGCCTGCGCTCGGGTTGACAAGAGGTCTACATAGCTAAAAGGAAAGATAACGTAAACGAAAAGGAGCGGAGCTTGTGGTTGAGTTTAAAAAGGTAATTAACTTGAAGGTCTGATAGCTTGATTCACTTTTCTTCTCAATTTTAATTGTCTAACATAATCCTACTTTTATTTTTAGTTTATCTTACTATTTTCATCGACTTTCTTAGACCTGTGTGGTATGCGGTGTTTGTGTTTGGTGTCTACTGATTCTATGTAAATATAATGACAATAATAATAGGATATTGAATAAACTTTAAGGAAAGGTTTCGAGCTTAGGCAAATGGTGTAACGACTGGCAGCGGCTGCAAAGAGTCTATAGCGTCACATTCTTCCTAGCATTTCAGTCGCTGCATACAGCCAACGCATAATTGAATCGTAGTACTAGAATAATTGAATCGAATTGCTCTTGGGATTGCTGGTTTAGTTTCTTTTTTAAAAACCTTTGATAAAATTGTATAGTGTGGTTTTGGTGTAAATACGTTTTTCGATGCAGCTAGTGTATATAATGCTTTCTTTCGCTATTGGAATATTGATCTGCGAAAGATGTTTTTCTAGTGGTTAGGAGAAGTAGAAGAAGCTAGTAACGGGAAAATGAGAAATTCTTTGTAATATGGAATGCTACTTACAAACTGTGACCTCTCACTCCCTATAATGCTTCAAAGTTAAAACTTCAAAACTACTAGTAAAAGCGCGCACCTGTCAAAACTGGAGTGAGAGAGCAAACTGAGCTTGCCAACTTGTTAACGCACTCGTCAACATAATGTACGTGTGCGTGATTCAGTTTAAAATAATACGATACGCCTTGGTGGCGGCCACAGCGGCCGCTTCCATTATTGGTTACCCGCTAAAGTTGACATTTATGTGCACAGCCGCCGTCGTCGGATTGTGACTGCCAGCAGCCGCCGAAGTAGTCAATATAGCGGTTGTTCCATTGACAGCTCCCAACACTGTGGCTGCAGTTGACGGATTTGTTGTCAAAATGGCGGTTGGCGATGTACCATTACTACTACCGGATAATAAACTTCCGGCTACATTTTTCATAACGAGAATGTTTCCGGCGGTGGCTCCGCTGGCCGCAGCCGCTGCTGCCAACGTAGCAAAGTTTTGATTTAAAGCTTCCTCATTATTGTTTTCTTTCTTCACCAGCAATTTAGCGCCAAGTTTGTCTACGAGAGTTGCGCTAACCAGTTTGTTGTTGTCGATGTTGTCCATACTGTTGCTTGATCCCAGTGGACTCATGCAGGAGTCCTCCTTGAAGCAGGCTGATTCGAGATGCTTATTGAGGTACGATTTGAGTGCAAACGTCTTATGACACCGTTGGCACTGATAATTCTTATCGACGGAATGTGTTTGCATATGTGCTCTCAGATTGGACCGATCGGCAAATGCTTTGCCACAATGAGCGCATCCGTACGGCTTTTCCCCAGTGTGCGATCGTAAATGACCTTGCAAAAGCCATGGTCTCGAAAAAAGTTTTCCACATACCCCACAACTATGAGACAGTTTGTGCGTTAGAACGTGCATTGCGAGTGCCGGCATCGATACGTAAGCTTTGCCACAAGTCATGCACTTCTTGGCCGATTGAGAGTCCAAACTTCGATGCGTTTGCTTATGCCGTGACAGGTTGCTCGAAGTAGCATACTGCTTACCGCACTCTGTGCAAGTGTACTTGGCTTTGGTCTCTAGAACCGTTTTCGGATCAGCAATTTTTTTTTTCGATCGTCCGTCACTGACAAAAAAAGCTTCGTACGTGTAGGCTATAGTTTTACTGGATTTTTTGTCATCCAAGGTATTAGTGCTGTTTTTATTTTCATTCTGTTCTGGTGAACCGAGGGAACTGGGAACAGTATGATTTCGTTCCTCTTGGAGAAGCTGATGGTGTTGCAAAATTTGGTGTGGAGCTGGTGGTGGCAGAAATGCTGTCGATGCGCTGAGGTCCAGAATTGCATGAGCCGCATGCAAATCCTCCTCCGCTGGGATTCGAATCTCGTAATTGCGCGGCCTGTCGTCCAGTGAGTACGGCCGGTAGATATCCTTTTTCTTCGGGGGCAGTGAAAGCGCAGTTCCGGAACTACTAGTGAACAGTGCCTTTCTGGCGGGGGAGAGACTTCCATGTCTGGGACTTTGCTGAGAATCTTCGCCTGGAGAGCGCGGAGGCGACGTTGGTGTCGGCGGTAGTATGTAGTGCGTTTGCTGGTACCCGCCATCGTGTTCGATTTTCGGTAAGAAGGCGGTGAAGTGATGCGAGATGTCCTGCGTGTATCCTGTAAAAGGGAAAAAACAACGGATAGTGATCATTAGATCTAGTGGTAAACACCAATGAGGATGAACTTTTGTTACACTTAATTTTTTTCAATTAAGAAACAGATATTTTAAGATTCAAATTAAAAATGAATTCTCTGGTTCTATTCATACGCAATCGGTTCTTCGTTACTAGCACAAGCGTCAGTTAATTCTGTGGCAAAAAAACATCGCTAATGGCTTTTAGAGATGGTTCATCGTTTATATGTACCAGCTTACGAAAATGAACTACAGTTTCTTGAGCGCCCCAAAACTAATCGCTCGCCCGAAATCGAAGTTTACCGAAACATTACGACTTTTGTGTGTATGGTACATATTCTGATTTCGATCTCTATCAATGTATTCATTGTACAACAGTTGCGTTATATATTTCACATATTTTTGTGCGATGTCAGAGCAATCATTGTGTGTTTTTAGAGGAATCATTGCTTAATGGGTATAAATGGACCTAAACTCCCACGAAATAAACGCCGCTGAGCTGGCAACCTGAAATATAGCATTTCTTGTGTAAAATTGGTTAAAAAATCGATTGGTTATGGTTTCATATTTGCGTTTTTTGGGTTTACTCTGTTCTAGCTACGATTGCCGCTGAATTTTTTGTGCTAAAATGAACGAAAACCTCGATTACATTGGCGAAAGACTGGTGTTATTTAGTTCCCGGCCTAGAAATTATAAATATTTCTGCCCTTTTCACTTTATTTATATATGTGATTTTTGTGCTGAAACGTGTATAACAAAAAACACCGTTCCTTACTGTTCAAAACTGATTTTAGCCGTTTCGCTAATCCTAATGGTTTTTCGACAGCGTATATGTTCAATTTAGCAACAAACAAATCCAATGCCAGTGAGAATGTTGGCAAAAGGCAAGCCAAAGAACTTATAGCAATGAAGACGTGTTATTTTTCAGCATTCATTTAAATGCAAGTTACAAATGTCGTAGCTTGCATACAAATTTTTATTCAAGATATTCCGTTTTTTTTCTCGGTGTTATTTATTTTTCACCCATCCTCGGCTTACCTCGATTAAACATGAGAAGAATTCGAAATTTGTAGGTACCAGCCTTATTAGTGTGAAACTCTAGAATAATGTAGTGACCCTGAAAAGATTCAAAACTGGGGTTCAATTTACGACCTATTTACATCATCCCGGTTCCGGAAGTTCTCATATAAGCTGGTATTTGACCTTCTTAAGCATATTTTATAAAATTCAAGTCCGAAACACAGAGCGGGGGCCTAGTGTGGTTGGTAACGTCTCCGCCAACCACGCTCGACGCCTGGGTTCGAATCCTACCGCCGACATAGGTGTCGATGGTTGTGAGGTGGCGTGATCCACTCACAACCAACCCAACTGGTCTAGATTCAATCCTAGCCGACACCGGGAGATTTTCTGAGGCGAAAAATCTCTGGGATCACGCCTTCCATCGCATGAGGAAGTAAAGCCGTTGGCGCCGGTCCGTTAATAAACGGGTCGTGAGTTAGGGTCCTGGGTGTGGAGTCGCCTCCCTGGGCGTCGGTGATTGGCCACAACAGTGGCGGAACTAGACCGACGGAAAATAAGCGAGAATAAAAAAAAAAAGTCCGAAACATTGCATTCTAATAATACCCAAAATTGGTTGCAATCTAATTGATTTACAACTGCAACATTCCGTCAAATCGATGTTGAGGTCGATTTACATTTGGGATGCAACAAAGTACAACAACATCTCTGCTCCAAGGCATTACACGAAGCCTATCGATTAACTTGTTCAGTTTCAGAAAACCAACAGCAATGGACAAACGGATCCATGGCCGTGTATAGTGAAACACGCCACGGAACCTAACCCCGCCTGTGCTTTACTTCCATAAAATATCACCACCTACCCACCAACCGCAGTAAAAACGGGCCATAGCGACAATGCCGATGACTGCAGTGCCATTTATGATTATGTTATAACAATAATAATAATTATGAAAGCGAAAATATTTTAACGACCAAATTTCACCGCAAAACTGTTTCACGACAAGCAGAAAGACCCCTTTCCCGGCGACAGCTTCGGTAGCTCATTCGGCCTGACTCAGGATTGTTAGAGTTTATGGATTTAAATCGTACAGTGGGCCAGCAACAATCCTTCGGGTTCCACACATTTGTTTATTTTTTGTTTTCGACTGCATTTGTGGTCTGCAAGAGCAAAAACGACTGTAATTCTTTCGATGGCATCGCTTGGCACCGAATCAGCAGGTTTTATATTTCAATTGTAAAACTGGCCCCCGGCCTTGGTCATCCTTCCTTTTGCAGTGGAGTGCCAAGTGGGATAATGAAGTCACCTACACCACCATCACCACCGCCATCGAAAGGAACTGCAGACATGCGAAGCGAAAGGAAAATCCAGGTGAGCTTTCTTATTTATGGCTTTGTCGAATGCAGTGGGGTACGGACGAGTGTAAACAAACGACTAGAGTGGTAACATGCTCGGAAAAGAGACAGAAATTGAGTTGTTTTCTCTTGCCGCTCGACTGAGCTTTTAGCAGAATGTAGGCAAGATGTGGAAACGTTCCGTTGTCGAAAATTATTTTTTGATAGCCAGTTGTTTGCGAAAACAGCACGGTAACATTATGAGGCATTTCCGGAAATCAGAACAGGGTGCAGGGCGGGTTTCTGCAATAGGACATGAAACTTTTTAGTCGTCGTATTTAATTTGCTTTATTATCCCACATTACTATGAACATTGAAGTTTTATGACCCATTCCATCATTTGCGAATGAAATCGTTTCGCCCTTCCTTAGTTCGTGATCCTCTTTACCGCTGCTTGTTCTGGATGACCCGAAACTGGGACGTTAGATCGTCTATCTTTGTATCGATCTAAATATAGAAAATGCGACCGGAAAAAAACGAAGCTACTTCTTTGCTTCAGATTGGAGCATGCCTATTACAGAGAAATGAATAGTTTTGGTGATAGTCAGCGAAATCATTATATCATCGATTTAAAATGCTAAACTAACACGAAACAAAAAAAAATAAGACAAACTGACATATTTAATTAATCAAGAGGTTATAAATAATAAAATTGTCTCATGTTCTGAAGCCATTTGACTGCTTTTATAACCCTAAAGAATTTAATTGCTCAATGTATCTCGGTACATATAATCATTGAAGCGTTATGTAACAAAATTTGGAAATTGTGTAAAAATTGATGGATGGATATTCTGAGGCATTGAAAAAATTGATTCAACATAACGACTGTGATGTTGATTATGTTCACTATTGTTGTAGCGTACAAAATGCATTTTTTTTTAAATTTCCTAGTTAGCCAAGTTGGAGGATGATTTTTTTTTCACTTCGTGCGATTTGAGTGAAAACAAAATTAAAACCCCAATTCAATTAGTTGTAATATAAATTTCGTACTTATAATTAATCATAATTTAGTTAACCTCTCGTCGTTCAGAATGAAAAATTTTGTTTCTGTAGCATTTGTTTTGCTTTTAAAAAACTTAGTTGATCCAGAACGTTAAAGAAAGATAGCAAACTAGGCAACATATGTCCCAGTTTTACGTAAACCCAAATCGTCTGCACATAGCGAGGCTTCGAATTTCCTCGAACTACACAAGTTGTCTAAGCAGTGAGCATGTGTGAATGGAACGAGTCGATTTGTGTCGCTTAGTACGCCTGTCGACATTGTCGTCATACGTCATCGTTTTTTCACTGTTTTATAGTGGTTCCTAACCGAAGAAGAGGCCAACTGATTTGAGAAACATGGTAGCATGGGTTATATAAATACTATGAATACGTGCCACGTCTTGCATATTTAAAGGAAAGGTACCGGCCGGTACGGACAAAGCTTGGCTCGTTTCCTTCGTCAATATCGTAAAAATCTACGACGTGTCGTGCACCTTCCGCACCATACAGTTGAATAGCAATAAAAAAAGTTCAGAGTTGACAGCTTTTCGTTCGCTAAAAAAACAGTGCAGCGAAGGAGAGGTTCAAAAACATTCACATTTGAGCTGCAATGTGGATTTTTGCCTGTTTTTTGCACTGCCATCAGTGACAAGAATTATGTGCTTGCTCGTACGTTCATAACAATATCTTGCTTTTTTGCAGATTTTCCAAAAGATTATGGTGAATAACGAAAGAAAATATTATTGTTTCATTTCGAAATGTTGTATTTGCCACTCTAATGTTTGATTGACTCAACTAATTCTGCGAACTTGTTCTATAAAAGTATTCACGCAGTCCCTTTGAATAAAAAATGGAGAGATTTAACTCAGGTGGTTGCCTCGACGTGTTTAGTAAACAGCTACTGAGTTGATATTACGCAGAATTTTAATAGAACCTACAATTCAAATTCAATGTTAACAGTAATCAAAACATAATTATGTAGCAATCGTTGGTTAGTTTGTTAATTCACATTTTAGGTAACTGCAGAAAGCACAGCAATATTTGCTGCAAATTTTCCCGTAAACTTAAACTCTTAACCATCAGCTCAAATCAAGTGAAGTTATTCTGCACAAAACAACAAACTAGTGCTCCAGAACCAGATCGCTTCACTCCATCTACCGCATGACGACATTCAGACCGCAGTCAATAATCTCATTTCCCGAAACGATTCCGCACTCATAATAGCCTGTTTGTCGCACCAAATCGTTATGCCTCCCATTGCGTCCCGCAGCAGTCGTCGTCACTCGTCGTTGGTCGGCTGATTCAATGAGGATCAAATTGTCACTGAAAATAACCATTAATTCAGCCTGCTTGCTTTCTCGTTCAGGCGGGGGTCAGGGAGCGGTACCATGATAAAGGACCTAGCTTCTTTTTTTTCTCTCGCCTCTCGTACGATATAGGTGACTACTGCTTGCAGAGTATTCATACCTATCTGGAGCTATCGAGGAAACGGAAAAAGTCGTAAAGCGATAATGCTGGTTAGTCGGATCGGGGCCACACTTCCAAAGTCCTCCTGTGCAGCATGAGGGGGATAAATTTCGTTATCGCTTCTAAACGATTGATGAGCTACTGGTTGCCTGGTTGGGTCTTCTGCTGACGCAGGGTGTTTACTTGGTGAAAGTGAAGGATATTAGGCAAGCACGAGGACAGAAGCAAAGAGACTTTAAGTGCGATTATGGTTTTCGTAAACTGCAGTTTGGTAATGGCAGCACTGAGTATGTTGCTTTTAGGTGAGGTTGGCGAAGAAAAACGTACTTGTTCCGTGGGAGGCTCTGATGTGGTAATGATCGCTTTGAATGCAATTTCGTCAGGCTATAAACACTTACTTTTTCCACTCCCCGTAGTCACAGCGGGGGTGGCTATGAATGTGCGTGATTTCTCCAGCACCGGGAATTTTTATGTCGATATAGGAATTAATGACGGATACATCTGCGCGGCTATCGTTTTCGGACGGATCTTTTTGGTTTTATCACGTCCTTTTGATATGACGCGAGAATCCCGAGGAAACCTGCTACGTGATAACGGTGCGAAACTGCTTTATTATCTTAATGCCGCTGTTAAGTATTGTTTCCGCCACGGGTGTGTCTTCCAAATGTTCTGTAGTCATTTTTCGATGTGGCAAGAAAAAGTTTTAAATGGGCTCAGATGTGGTAAAGTTTCGCTTCTTTATACGATGTTTGTGGATTAGCGGAAAATACCTCCGAGGCTTAACGAAAAGAGTATAATTAAATACTGATAGTTTGATAGCGGTTTGAGTTATAACTGAAGTAACTTTGACAAAACCCGATATCGGAGTTTGGCTATAGTTCCATGAAAAGCTTACAACTAGAGCCGTACATCACAATAAAGAAGAAATACCTCTCCTCCAACTTCCTCCATAGTAACGAAAATCTTTGTTCTCTTCACGCACAGTGACGTCTTTCGTTGGATCGGGTCTCATTCGGAAAATGACACCCCTGGGAGGGGATGTCGATCCTGTCTTTGCCATCAAACCACACGCAACAATAAACCAATATATACTGAAACGAGATTGATTGATTCGTTTTCTTAATGTTTTTGCTACCCCCGCTCCTGAATACTATGTCGTCAGTTTTTTTCTCATTCGTTTAACTCTCCGCCCGCCTTGGACTTTCCATCAGCGAAAGGAATCTTTCATTTTTCCTGGCTCCACATTTTCATTCGCTTCTTTCGGTGGCTTTTCCACTCATTGTTCGCGCTATTTTTTCACGCCACCCAAGAAGCTATTGTTGTGTTTGCTTATCAGCATCTCTCCTCTTGCTCGGTAGTAGGACTGGGAGATTTGCCTTTCTGCCAACTGAACCACCCAATATCCACCCCTTAGAAGCCAAAGTGGCAGTCATGATGATGAATTTGATTTTATCTTTCCCTTGCCACCACCATCACCATTGCCTTTTTCCACCGATAGGCATAGCGAATGTTTTTCGAATCCGGCCTGCCTAGGGCAGCAGGCAAACCTCGAAAAAAGATCTAATTTGGGTTCGCGAAATCGTTCAGAATTGTAGCGGAAAGTCGTCGCTCGCTGACTTGCTACAATCACAAATCGCAATAAAAGACGAAGGCTCCTTCCTGACTGCAGGTTCGATAGATATTGTTTTTTTTTCTCCTATACCGCAACAGTTGAGGTCATTTATCCTTGCCTTGACTTTGCTTCGTGCAGTTTGTTTTTTTTTGTGTGAACAAAGAAATCTCACTGGCGCCGCTAGGCGGTACGAAGTCCTGGGAGCTGCTGTGCCGACGGATCATATACGAGGATCGATAACACTAAAATGACACGGTTTCTACTGTGACGAAAAATCGATTGACGATTGAGATTTGAAGAGAAACAGGGTGGTGAAAAAGTTTTCAAAATTGAATTTGCCGATATTCCTTGAAATGTAACATTGATATCCGTGAAATTTATCAGCTTTCAGCGCAAAAAAGTGCAACATACATGGATGCAGCTCTGAAATTTCAATGAAAAAGGTGTTCGATCTGATGTGAAATCGAACAGTAGAGGACTCGGTTAGTTTTTTACTGGTTGTTTTTCAGTTTTCCTGATATTCCCTGATTTCTTTGTTCGAAATATAAATTTCTCAACATTCCCTGATTATCCGGGTTTTTCCTAATTTACGCCATCCTTCAAACTCTATTCTCCCAAAAAAAAAATCTCCCTTGCTACGCAAATCTTTTTGATATAGGGTATTGGCTCTATTATCGTCAGGTTTTACCTATTATCGTCCGGGGGGTTAATGAAGATAAGTACTCTGCATTATGAAGAACCATCATGCAATCTTCATGCGATCTTGGACATCATTTACCCCCCTGACGATAATGGGTAAAACCTGACGATAATAGAGCCGATACTCTACTTACTGTACTTTCACTTTTGCGGCGACAGATCGATTATCGATCCAGTGCCGAATCCAGAATACGTCGCCATATAACTCGGTCTTGGACTGCAATCCTCCAGTCGCCTCTAAAACCTATTTCGCGAGCATTGACTCTGGCCTCTGTCGGGATTCCTGCTAAATATAGTTTTTGCTGATGGTTCCTCCGGCATTCTAGCTACATGCCCAGCCCACTGTAGCCTGTCGTGTTTAATCCGCTTGAGCATATTCGCTAATTCGTAGGCCTGGTACACTTCATGGCTCATGCGTGTGCGTCAAACACCACTTTCCAGTTTGTCGCCAAGGATTGTCCACAAGATTGTACGCTCAAAAACACCAAGACCTCGCCGATCAGCCTCCCTCAGTGTCCATGCTCTATGGCCATAGGGGACTACCGGGAGAATCGGTGCTTTATAGAGTGCTAGTTTGGTACGGGTTCGCAGGCTGCGAAACCTCAGCTGGTT
This sequence comes from Wyeomyia smithii, assembly GCF_029784165.1. Taxonomy (NCBI): domain Eukaryota; kingdom Metazoa; phylum Arthropoda; class Insecta; order Diptera; family Culicidae; genus Wyeomyia; species Wyeomyia smithii. The sequence continues at coordinate 116,039,462 of NC_073695.1, read as the reverse complement.
ACGCAATCCGCGGTTGCTATCCGCCTCTTTATCTCACGGCTAACCTCGTTGTCGCACGTTACCAATGTACCCAATGCACCAACATCCGACGGGCTACTATCTTCCACAAAACCTAGGAACATGTGAGACTTCGTCATAGTGGTGCCGTTTCTCTGCACGCCAGCCCTCCGTATAGCACCTTCCAATACGATGTTGAACAATAAGTTTGACAGTTCGTCACCCTGCTTCAAACCATCTAACGTCACGGAAGCGTCCGATATCTCACCGGCTACCCTGACGCTTGATGTGGATCCATCAAGGGTGACACGAATCAGTCTGCCCTAAAGTCCATGAACAGATGGTGAGTCTGCAAGTTGAATTCCCGGAATTTATCGAGGATTCGTGGTAAGCTAAACATTTAGTCCCTGGTGGAGCGTCCCCCTCGAAAAGCACATTGGTATTCGCCGAAAAAGGTTTCCTGTAACAGCCTCAGTCGGTGGAACAGCATACAGGAGTCAATTTTGTACATGGTAGAGTTACGCCCCGATTGTAACTGCAGTCCAGGCGGTGACTTTTTTGTAGATCGGGCATATGAGACCCTCCAACCAGTTCGAGGGCAATTCTTTATCTGCCTACGCTTTAGAGAAGCATAATCCGATAAATAGCACGATACAGCTGTTCGCGCCTGACCTTGAAAAACTAGGCGGGAATGCTGTTCTTCCCAGCTGCCTTGCAGTTCTATTGCTTTCCTCATCTCGTTCATGGTTGTTGGGTCCACAGCTCCAAGCAAAGTCAATCCTGCTCCTTTCGACACCTCTATCTTCCTCACAGTTCAACAACACACACAAATGTTGTTTCCAACGCCTGGCCACCTCTGATTTATTGGTAATCAGGTTTCCCTTCCTATCGTTGCACATGACAGGGGCAGACACGTTTTGGTTGTAGAAGCTCTTCGCATCGTGTCTAGAGAAGCAGCCCTCCGCAAGAACACGCTTCCAATGCTTACGTTTCTTTCGGCGATTGATTCTTTTATGAACGGCTCTAGCTGCTCGATATCTCTTTACGCTTTAACGTGTCATAGTCGTAGTTGACATTTGACCTCTAGGGCGGTTCTCCTCATCGCTCGCTGGCACTCAGCGTCAAACCACTCGTTGGGCGTGGTTGTCGCAGCTGCACCCAACACTTCTCGCGCTGTGGTGTTGGTCGTACTGTGGATATGTCTCCACTGTTCGTTTAGGTTCCCTCCAATTTGTTCATTGATCCGCTCATCAATTTTCCGCGAGTACTCTGCAGCCACTCATTCAGTTGATAATTGCTAGATGTTCATCCGTATGTTTCTCGTTGTCCGTGATTTCAATACGTTGGGCAACCGGGCGCGTCCGCTGAACGACCTGTCTGTAAGCTTCAACGTTTGGTCCTCTGAACGACCTGTTCTGTAGCTTTTTTAGGTGTTTTTGACCCCCCCCCCCATTCCACATCGTAGCATTCCGTCACCAAGTCAGGACCCCTCTCTAGATAATTACGTAACTTTATAACAACCCCCCCCCCCTCTCTTGATATTTTCTTTTTGCAAATTTTATTATCAAAAACACATAAATGAACAAGAAGAGACAAGAAAGTAACAAAATTGAACAGTGATAAAATAGATCAATTAGAACGATCCATTTTTTTACTTAGTTTCATACTTGCTACGTAGCTTGGCTTGACTCCCCACCCTCCCCCTTGTCACATTTCGTCACGAAACTGTATCTCTGTAATCTCCTGGTCTCCTCGTCTCCGGGCGAACGCGAATTTTTTCCGGGCCTGGGAGGTAGTTTCCGGGTTTCCAGATAAAAATGAAATTTCTCTGAGCGAACGATATTTTCAACTCGTTCTGGAAACGGCATAAATCATAAATTGGCCAGTTTGTTTTCAAGTCCTACGTTTTACACAACTTCATCGAAATATTTAGCTCACATTGTTGCAAAAATCACGATTTCGATCGGCTGTTAGGGGTTGCTAAGATAATTAAAGTAACCAACTATAAAAACAGAGTAGAACAATTTTGTGCAAATAAATTTTTCTTTCTTTAGAGCACGCCCCCGATCACAACTTTGAAATGTCACATACATGTCAGGTGGCAACCCCAATTATTATCTGGATTGTTCGTAATAATTCAGTTCGGTATGCTACGTTACTAGGGCTGCGATACCTTATTTTTGGTGTATTTCCTGCAAATTTAGCGCCACTGGTCGGCAGAAATGAAAACAACTACATCGCGATCTACGATGCGAGTGAGAAAGAGATGCCATATAATTGTTACGTGCGGTGGTGGGTTAAAACTGTCAAATTTTGCGGTGGGTAGCACGCCCGGTCAGTATTGGGTCAAAATTAGGCGAATAAATAAAGGTTTTGACAGCAGTTAGGTTGGCTTTAGGTTAAATCTAGGTGAACTGGTGGAATAAAGAAATTTGCTATAAGTCTCTGAGCTCTAGAGCAAAAGCTGTGTTGCTATCCGAAACACAGTAAAAACAGATAATACATGCATTAGTAAAAATTTTGTTTGTACTATTTTTTAGAAATCGTAAAATCGTAAAATCGTAAATATAGCTCCGCATAGTCTAAGCTGTATACAATGCTTATTATCACTCGCAGAATATAATTTTTCAATCATATTTAGTAGAGCATCATGATTGAATCGCGATTTTTGGGCTGAATTTGTATTGTCTCACGAAACTAAAAATAGCAATAAAAATGAAAGTTGGCAACAAGGCCTACTAAGTGCTGTGCGCGCTTTGCCTCTGCGTATAATTTTAGTAAAAATCTCCCAGATGGTCTCGAGGTACGATGCTGGCCTAACAAGCCAGTCGTCGTAGGTTCGAGTTTCGGCTCGAGAGAAACTGTTAGTGTCAGTTGGATCGTAGCGCTAGCCCCGAAATAAATCGGGTTCTAAAATTTTAAACGGTTTTCTGATTTTTATATGTCAGCTGAAAAAGTGCAATTTTCTGAGCAAAACGTGATTTTTCAAATATGTTTACCGTTTTCCTTCGATTTTTAAATGAAGAATAAAAAACTGCTCGAATTGCCTGAAATGACAGTTCTCTCATACACCGTACATGGGCGAAACGTCAACAAAGACCTTTCGAGCAGTTTTTTTATTCTTCATTTAAAAATCGAAGGGAAATGATAAACATTTTTTTTTTAAATCACGTTTTGCTCGCAGCGGGTATCACAAACCCGTGACCGAAATTGCTATCATTGAACCCACTTTGCATAAAGTTTGAATGAGAGGTTTACCTGCTGTATGCGCACAAAATGTGTGAGTCGAGAGTATGTATGGATGGGTGAAAGTAAACTTCTAGAAATGCTCGTGGGCGTAAGTTCAGAATATTCATGGATGTGAGCATGGAAGTACCTATATCTAAATATTCTATAAATTGTTTAGTTCAGTTTAGTTACTCTATTATGTCAAAGTAGAGATCGTTTGCATAATTCCTTTCCTAGTGACACAACACTCTTAATCCTGTAGCATCAATGAAGGTAGTATAGGTTCCCTGCACTTTTAAAACAGTTGTTGAACTCATACTCATCTCCTACCCTGACGATTGTAAGGACGTAGCCAGGTATCCAATGAAAGGCTTAGTCTGCAAACTCCCATCCTATGGAAGGAAGATATTAGCCCCAAGTTTTTGTGACAACAGATGATGTGTTTGTAAAATTATTATTAAATTTTTCCTAAGCTGATCATTGTATTGTACACTTACGATGTGTACAATCCCATATGCTATACTATGCTATGCTATTGCAATGTGAAACAAATCGCTTTATATTGGATGTTATCGTATATAAATCCTTATAACAATGAGTTGTATAGCATTATTGTTTACACGTATATCACCTTTGTAATAATAACGTTTTTGTGCATCGAAAGCGAGTTTTTTTAAGTCATTTCACTTGAATAATAGTTTAAAGTTACGTTTTTTAAGCAAATAAATATACAATTTACGAAGCTCTTGAAGAGAAAAGATATCTTGATTAATGAAAAAATGCAGCCTGAATTTTCAACAGTTATGAACGAAGGAATGACAAACCTAAAACGCAGTCTTTAAAATATGGCAAAAAAGAAGAAACAATACTAAACGACTTCCCCAAACGATAATAGAATTCAAACAACACGTTACGAAGTCTGAATTTTCTTATTTCAAATCGTTATGTCGCTTGTTAAAACAGTTCCCATTTAATCATTAGCTTTCGAATTGAATCGTCGCGTATCTCAGGGTGGAAGTTCATAGTGAAAAATATTTAGGTGTTACTATACTTGCAGCTGCACGTTCCAGGCGGCCAGCTGTTATAGCCTGAAATAATATAAATAAGCACTAAAGCACAGCCTGCAGCATCTCTATCGGTGTTATTTCAAGCGTTTCGACACTTGTATCCAATTATGATTATACACATCCCAAGCAGTGATGCTGCCCAGGCTGGTCTAACGAGCCAAACTCTTGCGTAGAGACGAACGAGGATCTGGCGAGGGCCCCCATCTACTACTACTACTACTAGCCAAGCGTAATAAAACAAACTCCCACTCCCAGTCCTAGCAGCAGCAGCAGCAGCAGCAGGAGCAGGAGCAACACCAGCAAGACAGACTGTATGCTCGCAAGCGATAGCCAAAGTTTTTGACGCAACGAGTAATTCCTGATGTGTTCTCCCATCGCCTCCATCCGTCAGCAGCATCTGAGATGTGAGTCGAGTCGGTAGTGTTTTAGCAGCTTTTCATAGCATTTGCAGCTGACGCCTGGTGCATTGTGCTAAAAGTGTATATCAAGTTTTGGAAGCAGGGTGGAGGTGTTCGTTGGCGGGACGTTAGAGTTAGCAACAGGAGAGTGCTTTTCGGCAGAGCAATTCATTTGAGACAACTTGTTAAGTACTAGCTGGAATGAGGGCAATGCTGTACATTCTGACGGTAATATTTTACTAACTACAAAGCACGTTAAATCTGATACTGAATGCGGATTATTAATTGATGTTATCGCGTCAGTTTTGTCATGCATTTATAAATCGATGTAAATAAGAGATGCTCAGCTTCCAATTCGGTACTTTCAGAGGCATTCTTCAGTATTGGTTTCACAAGCCACCTGAATGCAGCTTCTCGTCCCGCGATCGGCATCTTCACTACAAAAGCTTGTCACATTGAGTCATATTTCATGTACGTTTTTGCACTGATGCTTAACCATACGATATCCTAACCAGCTTGCCAGAGAAGAAATTTCACCTTCCTCTTCCATGCGATCCAATTGGTTTGTACATCAAGTAAGAAAGAGAAAGCCAAGGAAGGAGTGGAAGCAACATTCTTCAAGGATTGCATCATAACAACGACGTCGGCAAGTTCACTACCTTTCGTTGGCTCCATCAGCCGGATAAGGGTCTTTGTGGGAAAATTCTCAAGAGAGAATGAAGGTTACCTTACAACGGGGAGTAAGCTTCTTTTGCTCCACTGATGATGACGATGGTTGTCGATATGCCACTGAACAGCAACATCTGATTATTGGATTATGCTTAAAGCTGAAGACTTCCAAAGGCAAAGGCATGCCTGTATTAGATGGTAAGTTGTTTGTGGGTTATATCTATAACCTTGAGTATAAGCAATCCATACTGGCAGAGAAAAATTATTCCATTCAATGGACAAACCATCTGATTTAATATTAAATTACAATATATAAAAAGAGGTACCGTAGAATGTTGCTTAGTTGAATGTTACTCATCTCTTATATTTCACCAAAATTTCAGTTTTTTAATCGTCTACATATATATTTAGCTGTCAAATAAATGATTTGTGATATATATTTAGTGCTTCAAAACAACAACAAATCTCATACTTTTAGCGAAAATATTCCATTACACGTGAACAAGTTAATTGAGTCAACACAACTTCTTGCGAGGCGGTCAGCAGCAAAAAAACGGCAGAATAAGGATCAGCGAAAGCAACAAAAAATCAATGAATACATCATTTGTGTACTGAATACCGCGCTCGAGAACGTTATAATTGCATACCTGCATTATTGATAAATTCGAAACATTCTTCTTCCTGGATACAACCCAACGTTTGGAGGCAACCGGAGAAAGAAGTAGCTACTAGTCGTCCGCCAGCTGTTATATGAGCCACTTCCGGACGTCCTTTTCCACTCACAAAGTCAGACTTCAGCCTCTTACCCTTTGTTAAGCCTTCTCTCGTTTTGGAAGTTTTCCAAATGGCACGATTTTGTGTTTATTTTTCCAGTAGAAGCAGCAACAGCGGCAACAGCAACCACGGGCCATTATCAGTGCAGTAGGATTTGATTAGACTGACCTGCTATTCTTTTGTGCAATCGAGAACATTTCACTTAGCAAGGAGCTACAAAGTATTTCCAGTGAGCTAATAGGTGGATAGTTTTTCGAACAGTATTGCGGTTGTCTGTTGCGCTGTCCTCTGCGGGACTCGCGTCGTTAGTGAGAGCGCTCGCGTTGGTAGGGTGTTGAAAATGTTGCTGCTAGGGGAGAAGGATAATGGGCTTCGATGGAATGGATCGGAATAATAGAAGGTTCATAGTTGCTGCTGACAGTAGCGTAGTATCTCCACAAGGTGCGGAGCAATAGCATAGTCGGACCGTTAGACGAAAAGCAACCGGCAGACGGTGAGTGGGAAGCAAAAACGCTGCTGCACAACGGGCTAGTATTACCGACGGATGCAACGGGCAGAGGAAAAAAATTAACAATAAACATACTGAGGATTGGAAAACTAACGCAGTATCATTAAAAAGAGTTAGATTCTGGGGAAATTTAAAACGGGTTGTAGTAAACTAATCGAAAATTTGACACCATGCGAAAAGGAACTATGGTTATCAAATAACACGGGATACAACTCCATTGAAGCATGTATATAACGCAACAATTAAATGGATACTGTCGATTTCTAGTCAAAAGAGATAAACAAACCATGGCTTATCATGTTCCTTTCACCAGGAATTCCCAAGAGGCTCGAAAAAAGATTGTACCGACATAGAGTAAACGTATCTTTTCTGCTTCGATTAAAGTTTTTGTAGTTCAAGAGCATTTTCCCGTTGCATGTTTTGTGTCTCAAACTGTCTCACTCTTTTCGTGTATGGTTGTATACATGAAGTCGTTCCCAGTCGAATAAGCAAAAACAAGGATGTTGCACTCGGTAGGGATCGACCACCCGTTGAGCGGTGGCAAGCTCCATTACGGGACACCGAACTGGGAAAAACTGGACAATTTTGCGAGTTCTAAAAAAAATCCACCATAGAGATCCAGTCATGTCGTTATATTCTTTTGTTAGCTTCGACCACTTTTTACACGCTGTTTACAGGTACAATTATTTCTATGATCACTTCCAGAAGTAACCATAAATGGTACGTTCATCGGCGTTCTTATTGGTGAAGGTACAGTAGCAGTACCTATTTTCGGTAATATTAGTTTTGTTCCACACTTTAGGACGCAACTTATATAAAGTAGTAACAGTTCCTTTTTAATTCAAAACCAATGCGCAAACCCACATAGTCAGTGCTAGCGATCCAATCATTTTAACATAGCAAATAAAATGTGCTTAGACGTTCCTCTGCGCCCAAGTACTGCGAAATCACCGTTCTGCAGGACACCGTTTTCGCATCGTAACTAAAAAGAACTGCAGGGTTGATGCGTCATGGTGGAAAAAATCGCGTTCACCAGACCGTAGTATGTTGTACACCGTTACGATAGGTTACTACCGTACAGTAGGTAGCAGCAGTGGCTCGTCGCCATACGCCATGCAGACGATAGCCGCCAAGTGGACATGAATCGAAAACCACAATTGCCTTTTTTGAAGTGGTTTGCGACTGTTGCTTACGGCTAGCGGGACGGTCTATGCAAAAGTTTGCTCGATTTCTCGTACCCTAACATGTGTGAGTGTGCACCACGGAAACTCGACAACAACAGTTGCAGTGTTTATATATTTGTGCTACCGCTTCCAATCGAGCCGGAACCGAATTGACCACTGGTTTAACCACTGATTGGAGAACAGCTGCTATAAAAAATATGCTTTTTTACTTAATATAGTATAGCATTAATTGAAAATAATTAATAAACGAGTTTAAATAGAGCGATTATAAATTTTGAGAAGTAAACCCGCTTCAAATTGATTTAATGTCAGTTGTTGTCTACATATCTTATTAAAATTATGAAAAAAAGTCATAAGACTGTGTACCTCACATACGACCAATAAATTTACATGTATGTATGTAACCCTCTAATGATGCCCAATTAAAATTTATGTGCATAACGAACCTGTTAAGTTAGTATTGCGTGTTATGCCTTGTTCAGACTATGCTTCATATCACCTGATATCGCCAGATGTTATCGGATATTCTCTTGGGTGTTCGCACTACAGTGAGATGAAATGGTTTGACGTTTGCTTTATTTGGTTTGGTGATTAATAAAAGAAGAAAACCAAAAACAGGTCAAAGCAAAAACAAAACACAACTGTATGACAGATGATTCGCGTTGACGGCGTAGAAAGAGATTTTGAAGACTGCTCGTACCTACGCGAACTCTCATATGTGATTGTCAAAATATGCAGGATGACAAAGGCAAAACGTTATCCTTCCTTTTTTCGCTATCAACGCGAATCGCGAAATTTGTAGGGGTGCATCAAATGTCATTTGCTTAAGTTGTTATCGTTGCCAACTGCTGCAAATCTTGTTGATGTGGGACTACGTCTTTGTTTTTTTTTTTTGTGGTTTTCGAACATGATATCATCGTGAGACGGTGATATTTTATTGATAAAATAGAAATGAAGGATGTCACGAAAAGCGGTTGGTATCTGGTATTACCATCAATGTACTCTGCCCACACGAAAGGAGACCCGATATAGAGAAAGAAGCGTTCAACGAACAGCTGGAGATACTCTACGATAACTGCTCGCGTAGAGACATAAAGATCGTCATCGACGGCCGGTTCTATTCAAACATTACAAACGTACGCACCAATCGCGGTGCGGATATTGGCTCGGGCCACTATCTAGATATGGTATCTTTGCGCTCGAAACTGTCGACCGTATACTACGCGCGACATTGCCGCATCCCACAGGTCAACATCAAGCAGCTCCGGGACCCCCAGACTGCGGAGGAATACGCGCAAGAGCTCGAAGCGGTGCTACCTACGGCGGAGGGGCTTGGCGCATCGCTTCTCGAGGACGGCTGGTGCAGCATTTACACAGCTTTCGCGGAGACCGCAACGGCGACACTAGGAGTGGAACCACCGAGTAGGAGAAACGACGTATAACGGGGATTGTGAGGCAGCGATGAATGAGATGAACCGGACCTGGGCGATATACCTGGGCAGGTCAACAAGAGAGAACAAGGTTAATTACAAACGGGCACGGAACGACATGACCACGATTCTCAGACGAAAGAAGCGTCAGCAAGAGGATCTGAACATGAGGAGCTGGAGTAGCGGTACCGTGCCAGTGATATGCGAAAGTTCTATGAGTAGGTTAACCAGTCTCGCAGAGGCTATGTGTCGCAAGCCGACATGTGCAACGATGCGGATGGAAACTTGCTCACGGATGCCAGCGAGGTGGTCGACAGGTGGAAGGAGTACTTCGATGGACACCTGAATAAAGATACAGTAAACAGAGACGGAGCAGGAACTAATCTAGGAGCACCAGCAGCAGATGACCAAGTACCAACCCTCGATGTTCATGAAGTTCGTTGTGAGGCAAAGACGGACTGCTGAGCGAGCTCTTTAAAAATGGGAGAGACGTACTGGCTAGAGCGCTGCAATGGGTCATTTCCAGGATGTGGAAGGGGGAAAAATTGCCAGTCGAGTGGCTGGAGGGAGTCGTCTTCTTTATCTGCAAGAAGAGCAGCAAGCTGGAGTGCCGCAACTACCGCGGTATCTTGCTTATCTTCATTGACTTCACGGCGGCTTATGATACAGTCGATTATGCACGACAACGGATTTTCGGATAAAGTGACCAAGGCCACCATGGCAAAAGTGATGTGCTACGTGCGTGTTTCGTGGATACTCTCGAACCCCTTTGAATCGCGCAGAGGATTAAGATAAGGTGAAGGATTTCCTGTTTGTTGTTTAACATCGCTCTTGAGGGTATTATCCGAAGCAGGCCCGGATTTAAGGGGGGATAGCAAAGGGGACAAATGTCCCTGGCCTTCCGACACAAGCGGCCCTCCTGATCCTGGGCCAGACGTGAAAAGACAGAGTGGTGACCTGTTATTTTGCTCATCACCAAGCGTTAAGCCATTTCAAAATTTATTATTTTTTTAAGAATAGAGGGCCCACGAAAACATCTGCCCCGGGCCCCGACTACCTAAATATGTCCTTGGTTATAGGTATTCTGAGAATTCTCCCTTAGAATTATCTGTGTGTCAATTAGGGCGTGGAGGTCTCGCTTGTAATTGGTTCATTGTTTTCAACAACTCTATATTGATAACTTTCTTTCTGTTTATATATCTATTACCAAGATCTATCAAAACATGCAATGTTTGGTTATTACGATTACATGGATGCACAAGAACATAAACATATGTTAGATTTTGGCACAGTTCTTGAGAACTTCACGTAAAAAGTTTCAAGAGTTACGAGAGAATTTTGCACTCAAAACTAGACGGCCTAAATCTGAAAAAGTGTTTTATTTTTTGAATGAGCAGTTTTCGCTGAAATAAATAAGCATAGTAGATCAAAAAAGTAATAAAATAACAATACAATTTTTGTTTGTTCATGTTTATAAGTAGACCATTTGGTCGTCAAGAGGTGAAACTGTTTTTAAAAAAGTTTAAATTTTAAGAAGAATAATAGGGCTTTTATATCAAGTGATCAATATTTTGGCCGCCATCTTGGATTTGGACAATTTTGCACGTTTATAACAAATTTCAAAAATCTTGTGCAACTAGTGGCCGAGTTTCAGCGAGAATTGCTGAAATATGCCATAAAATAAAAGAAATTATACTCTGTTGTGTTTTTTCTATTATAAGTGCACTAACAATCTTTCATAGGTTGTAAATTTCCGAATTAGATTAGTAGATTGTTTCTTACGTGAACGAATGTTATGTGGAAAGCCCGCCAACCAGTAAAATTCTTACTCCTTCTTTACATGCGTCAATTTAACTTCTACCCTGTATTTTTTATCCAAAACAATGACCATACAACAAAAGAGCAACTATAACTTGAGCTTATGAATCCACTGCATTGGTATTTCCATCAAATTGAATAAACCTTAAAGCTCATTTGCCTCGTCCGCCCGATGATGCAGTCGCTTCACCTACGAAATCTCCCGGAAGCAATTTATTCCCGTCTTATTCTCTTTCAACATCTATTGATAGGAAGTGAACTTTTTCGGAGTCTGCTGCTAGTTGCGGACAGTTCCACACCAAAACTTGTTCCTTTCAGAGACTGCGTTCGCTACCCGAAGGCGAACTGAAACGTCTCTGGAAGCCAGTTTTTTCGTGTTCTATGTGATCCGTGCTCGCTTGCAGATCACAAAGTTCTATTTTCTTTGGCGAAACGAAAATTAAATTGAAATCCATTTATTTTTAATGACAAGAGAGTTTGGTGGGATGGATAGGATGGTGTGTGTATGCGCGTGTGTGAGCACGCGAATCTCATTTATATCTCAGGCTCGGGTTTGCAACGGTGGCCCATCACTTACCACACCGGATTCATAGGCCAGCAACAGCCCGAATTTATGGCTGTCCCGAAATCTTGGTGATGCAAATTTGGCCCTTTTCCGGACAAGTTTTACCAAGCGCGCTTGTTGAAGCGTCGGTGGGAGTTTTCACTGTTGATCCTTAGTTTATGGGTGGGCGGAAGAGGTTCTTCAAACTATACTGAAGAGGCAGCTGTTTGTGTGGATCCACTTTGCCTCAGAGAGCGATGATTGCAGAAAGTTCGTTCCAAGAGGGTCGTTCCAGTTCAAGCGTACTGTCGAGACAGGTTTTGTGTACCGGAGTCGAACGGCCACTGTATGTGGGCATTCGGTGTCACCGAAGACGTCTTTTCGGTGAACATGGTTCCCAAAGTAACTGCCGGAGATGGTTTTTACCATTTAATTTATCGATTTCGAATGTCTGCCCCAGTAACAGGAACCAAGCCAACTATTAAGTTTGGACGGCAACTGTGAGCAAGCGAGATACTGAGCAGTCCTTTTAACAGGCAGGGGATTTAGATCTTTTGGGTTGCTATCAATTCCAACGGCATGCAGATTTCTCCCCTCTTTAACGTTCTGATCAAAGGGTTGAGTTTACAGTATTGACCGGAAATTTAGATAATATCATCGGAAGGCAAAAACAGGTTATTTCAGCAAATTGTGTTAACATTGAAAGCTGAGAGCTCTTTGATGCAACGTTCTTTGAGCAAATTAAATTACAAATAGAAAATCGAATCGTATTCTTATTAATATGTTTTGAAATTTATTTTCATAATATGCAGTGTAACGAATTGTCCAAAAACATGCTGAAAAAATGCGTGTCTGTTCCATATTCAACTACTTTCCGCAGACATAAATATCATCTTGTTTACAATCCTTTCGCCAAATGTAAAACCAACTTGAACCCGGTCCAAAATCTCTGCAACCTCTCCAATATGGACATCAGCTTCCAAACTGTTATTTCTTTCGTTTCCAAATATTAAAATAGAACCATAATTCAGCACGAAAATCGGTTGTACTTGTTTTCGCCGTAAATAAAGCAATCCCGTCCCGATAGCTGGGGAAAACAGACAACTTCCCGATTTCCCTAAAGAATTGCAACGGCTCACGGTCAGTGCGCCAACCGAAGCAAAAAAAAGAGCAGAAAATAAAAAATACAGCCGCATGTTTTCGCTCCGTGAATCTGCGTTCGTTCGTGCGGTGTGCGGTAGCTTATTGTCACCAATTTTTCAAACCATTCAAGCACATAAACAGACAGCGGACCCGAAAAAATAAATCCGCTCCATCGCTCTCTATCCTTTCAGCTCCAGAACCAGATCATCGCCACTCGGTGGCAAGTGGCAGAACGGCAGGGGATATTCGTGACATGGAGCCAGACACTCGCAAACTGCGGCAAAATCCTTGTTAATCAAAATACAATTCAATAAAATTGAACCGGAGCCAAAAAGCTGAAAATTTTGCTGCCTCGTTTTTCTCTTGGTTGCCCACCTTTCTTTCGTTCGAAAGCACTGTCAAAGTACAGCGAGCCGCTGCGGCTGGTGTACGGTTCTTTGCCGCAACAACAAACATATTAAAAGCAAACAAGTCGGTGAAACGGGTCACTGGTGATAAGCGGGAGTGTGGCGAGTAAGTTGTGATTTTCTTTTGCCAAACGGTACTGCCGCCGAATGCACACGGACTCGTAGCCGGTGGCTTTGGAGAAGAACTTTTTGGCACAATTTCCACGTTGTGTTTATAAATCATTTAAAATCTGGAAGCACATTCGAGCGCGCGAAGCAAAACTGCACGAATGGGATGAACTGTTTGAGCAATAGTCGATAATTATTGTTCCTGTTTTTTTTTTGCCTGAGAACGGTTTGATTAATGTACAAGTTTCCGTTATTGCCAATACTTACTGGTTGGATATGTGTAAATTAGTGCTTTTTCGTAGGAAAATTATGCTCTAGCTGGAGTGTGCGTATGAATAAAAACTTCTATATGACCGTATGTACTTCCTAATTTTAAGTAAATGATGGAATAATTACAACCGTTTTAGTGATATTTTTATTCTGGACCAATTCAGTTAACCATTTCGTAAAATTGATCTCTCTATATTTATTTGTAGCTGATTTTCTCATTGGAAAATACATAACAAAATTTCATTAAATGAGTTTCAGCGCCGGTGTGTTATGCTAAAAAACACGTACCGCGCACGGTGATAAAAAGAAGCAATCCGATTTAATTCAACGTAGAGCGAAATTGCACGAAAACAACACGTAACTGCAAATGCGTAAATAAGAACCCAGCGAGAAAAGTCCTAAAAAAAGTAAAAGAATTTTAATTGCTGCACTTGTCTCAAAATTAATATTGAATTCATCAAAACAGCAACCAACATTATGTGTGTGTGTTTGTTTGTGGCGAAGCTAAACAACAACATAGCCCCTTCCCAGTACTCCGAGCTCGCGCTCATTAGAGTTTGAACAACACCGCCGGTGCCTTCCGGCCACATTCGCAGGTCTGTTGTTTCCGACACACTCACTCCAACACATTTTGATGATTACATTCTCTCCGGCACAGCGGTCGAAGTTGAGGTGGAATAGTAAACCGACCCCGGCCGGAGCGTACTCTCGTCTTTCATCGAGGAGGTGCGGAAGGTTTCGCGCGTAGTCAGCGTAAATTACCATTCATTAGCAATCACTGGCAAGTTCTGCGTCCCTTTTTTGCATTTTTTGTCTTCATTCGCTGGTAGCATGGAAATAAACGTCAATCGCAATCGTTTGTTGGGACAAGAAAAACGCTATACCGATTCGCATCCGGTAGAAGTGTAAAAAAGGAAAGATATTAAAACGAGCCAAAGGTGAAATGGAAATCATTTTTCATGGAGTGTTCCCTTATTGCTGCGAGGATTTCAGCGTGAAATAGCTTCGAATTGTTGATTCATTTCCTTTTTCTCTTGAGCTTTATAGGTGTACCTACTGTTTACATTCTTCTGTATCCTAGATTTAGCACACCTAGAAAAGGAACATAAAAAGCTGGAAAATGGAATTTATATACACCCACTTTTTCAAATTGCGTTTCCCCGACAGTCTGAGTCCTACTTGGTCATGATGAATGCATTAGAGCTAGACTAAAAATAACCAGCCGCTTTGATAATAGTTCTGAAGCATTGAACATGAACATGTCCCCCAGACTGAAGAATTCTCCAACTGCAGGGATTCCGTCAAACTATAAGGCTATAGAACATAGCTTTCTTATACCAGCCCGAGAGTTAGATGTGGAATTCAAGCAAAATAGGATACGTGTTATGAGAGATACATATAACATGAATTTCTTGCATCAACATTTTGTTTACATTTTCTAGGCCAATTAATCTAGTTCATACTACATGCATTTCTCTTGATTCAGTATATTTCAAGACCAAAACGAATTGTATAAGTATTTTGCTTGTTATATAACAATTTAAAAAATATTTCAAAAAAATTAGCTATTTTTGCAATAACTCACCTAATTTAAAATTGGTATTAAATCTAAAAAACTTTTTTTTATCATATATTATTCAGTCTTTGTTACGGTTTGTAGAAAAATCCGAATAAAGCTCGTCTTTCCCCAGGTTCACTGTTATCGTTTCTTTTCTATCATGAACTATTTCGCAAATTACTGGGAAGTATAATGTACTATAGTCGTGGAAATTACCGAAGATTCAGACTGGAGTTTGTTTAGCCTGGATAGACGTCTTGTGAAGAATCTTGAGAATAAGCTTATGCTCAAGTTCTTTGACATGTATACATTTCTGAATACTTCGATTGAATTGATATTACAAATGAAAATCATTCTAATAACAAATGAGAGAAATTTTAAGGGGTTTTATGTAAGCTTTCTTACTACTGTTACTAATTATATTTTTTGTCATCTTATTTAGTAAATCGCAAACCACAAATATAATACTATCTTATATAATATGCCAATAAAAATAACTGGCAGTTTAACAAAACACGGATGTCCGTTTGTCTGAGGTCTTCAGTTCCTCACCGCAAGTTCACTATTAGTCTGCATCAGCCCTGTGTAGAACTGTTCTACCAATTCTTTGAGTTCGTCTGATTCAAATGACCACTTTAATAACGCATGAAATCGAAACAATCCCCACTTTATCGGTGTGGGGTGTAACCCTTCATACCCCTGGAAAAACGATAATCCCAAAGGTAAATAAATACGCAACAGAAAAGCAACTACCAGTTGGTGAATTGCCTGGTGTAGGCCAATCCACAGCCTTACGTACTGGGAATGTGTGTGTGAAGAGTTAGAAAACAGGCATTGTGTGACTTTTTTCGCTTGCTACGGAGAGCTGAAAATCTTGAAAGCTATTCTGCCTATAATCGCATACTAGTCCCATATGGATTTCCATCGTTTTTGAGTTAAATATCAGATTCCATCTATTTCTTGCCCTTCTATCGATTAAGGAAACAAAAAAGTATGTTTTATTTGAAAAAGTCAGAAAAAATGTAAAGTCAAATTGTCCCATCTTAGAAATAATCGCATATCAGTCCCACCAAATGTTTTTTCGAGTATGGGCATATTTTTTTTCTTCAATTCATATAATAAATACTTGTTGCTGTTTTTCAAACCTTTTACTGTTAAAAAAATCATCCAATAAAGAATAATTCCAAGGTTATTTCAAATAAATTCCACACAAGAGATAATTTTAAGTAGACACTGCAATTGCAACTTTTTCTGAAAGTTCGTTTCCGAAAGGTTATTGATTTCGTCAATCAGAGGGATAATAGCCTTAAGCAAAGCTACTTTCTGCAAAGAAGTTAATTTCCTGAGGATGATCTCCTCACTCCAAATAATTATTCAAGTTGATATTGTCAGAACTCAGAAGTTTTTAGTTGCTTAACTAAAAACAGCTTGTACCTCTTTTCATCGCCGTCGTCTTCCGTCAAGTCACTGTTGTAATGAAACTGGAAACTTCCCTTTCTCAATACCACTTTGCCAATATGCTAAATGCACGGGCTAATGCGAAATAATTTTATTCAGCAAGTATTGCGAAACACTGACATAAGAAAGGATATTATTCAGTAGCATATCCAAGACTTCAACCTTATATTTTGCTTTTTCAACGACGACCTTAAAGTTGGGGTAAGTAATGGGTAGATGTCTCCGCCATTCTCCATGCAGAATATTAAGAAGCTGTCTGCGGCCATAAACGTCTGCCCATATTCAAAATACTTGAGAAAAATATGACTACTCCTACACCGAGTGGTTGAAAGTGAGACTGGTATGCGATTATTTTGCTACTCGATGGCCCAAATAATCGCATATTAGTCTCTTCCTTATTTTTCATTGTAATTTCACGACAAAGGTAATTCTTTAATGAAGAAGTTATGATTGAGGTCTAGTTCATTACATCATGACGAAAACATTAGAATAACCCACCCCAAACAGGAGAAATACCCAAAACAAGAAAAATATCTTCAAGCGCTGTTTTCTCAACTTGATGATTTTTCATATGGGACTGATATGCGATTACAGGCAGTATTGTCGTATTTCAGTGACCGAAAAAAAGTGAGATTGGGGGAGAATGGTTCGGTAAGAGTGGTGTGGCAATAACAATCAAACTTGTTTCTTGCAAAAAAAAAAAGAAATGAAACACTATGTAGGGTCGTTATAGAAGTTTAATGACAGATGTATGATGAATCAATTATTAAGAAATTAGTACACAATCAGTTTTACGTCTTTATCCTGGCTCCTGAATCTTGCAACTATTCCATCAAAAATGAAACTTCATTTGGAGTGATTCTAACATTGATTTATTGAATGCACTTCACGGTGAGAAAACCAACAATCTAACATAATTCAGAATAAACCCACAGCACAACATCAACAAGTTTGTTTTGGCTGACTCTACTAATGAATGTCTCGAACAAATATGGAGTACTGCAGCAGCTCATACTCTGTACTCGGTTGAAGAGCAGAGAAGGAAATCCGAACATCCAGCAAGATGGCAGATTCTTCTCAGCCAAAAAAACTGCTTTCAGCATTTAAATCGATGCCATAAATTGTTGAAACTTTTAACTTTAAAAATTCCAACCTTTTTGCATGCATAAACGACTTGATGTTTGAAGTACCACTCGCGTTTCGCTTTCATCCCTACAGGCCCTGCAACAGCCGCAAAGCTGCTCCGATCAACGGTGAAGAAAACAGCGAAAAACTCGATGGATTTGCATTCGAGGAAACTTAGAATGGTTTCTGCTCCAAATGGGTTTAATCAAACGTTTACTTTAAACTCGAAGAACCGCTTGAACCACCTTAGCAGCTACGGTTTCACTCACCTTCAAAGCATAAAATCGAAAGCATAGCAACAGCTGTTGCACTGTTTCCTTTTTGCCATTTTTTTTTTCTAAATAACCGCATCACATATTTACCCATCCTGGTTTGCAGCTTCACGCGGAACTGTTGCTATTTTCAGCCCCGCGACTATTTTCATCCTCTTCCGCGCCGGAATTCATACAATTACTGCGCTTTCACCAAATCCCCTCTTCCCCATGAAGGCCCTCCCGACTTTCGGTGTGACATTCGGAGAAATGAAAATTTCACTGCGAGACGAGTGAAAAATTTAAATTATTCTTGCTTCCTCTTGCGACCAAACTTTCCACTACCCCACTATGCCCCTTCTACCTGGAAAGGTTTTTTTCCTTCATCGCCGTTTCCACATTCCACAAACACACACGACTGCACAAACGAACTCTGAGTATCCAAACGAGGCACACTCTCCTGTTGCGCTTCTAGTGACTGCGTTCTGTGGAAGGAGGTACGTGTTCGGTGACGGGTTCTAAAAAATTCTTTTGTAGACGTCCTCAACGACGGTGACGACGACGACGATGGAACTCAAATCGTCCGCTCGCTGCCTCGGAACTGAATGGAACGGCTTCAACTTGTTGAAAATTGAAATTTTGCGCTCCAACTTGTCCATGGAGCGACTCAAGATGGTGAACAAAATGGTGTGATGTGCGGCAAACGTGCATTTTGGACGTACTGTAACGAGAGTAGCAGTGTATGTGTACGAAATGCTAGACCCGGGTTGCTGTCTCGAATTGACGGCAATCAGTTTGCCGGTGGAACGCGATTGAACCAGTATCCCATTTCGTTCGGGATTGGAGGATGAGTCAAAATATTAGCAAAGTTTTTTATGAGTAATTATCATAATAGAATACAGAAATGCATAAACTAATCGCCAGACTTAATCTAGTTGGTAAAATCCAAAAACTACCTAAGGTTGAATCCTCCAACCAAAAATATGGCAAATAATTTATTTTATAATACCAACAAAAGATATGTGTTAGGGGTAATAGGGGCATAATGAGCACCCTAACTTGGTTGCTGATTTAAGCATGGAAAACGACAAAAATTTTAAGCTGTCTTCAGTGCAAAACTTGAATTGACTATCTATAATTAAAGGTACACTATTCACAAATTGAAAAGTTTATCGTAAAATGGTGAAAAACACAAATTAGATTCATGCATCAAAAACTAGCAATCGGTCGATGTGTGGGGCATAATGAGCACCCACGGGGTATAATGAGCACTCTTATAGAACATATCTTGAAACTGTGTAGAAATACAACTAATGGGCCAACGTTTGTCGCGGGATGCCGTGATACTAAGCGGCTTGTTTCGTGAATGTCCTGTCGCGCCTTATGGTGGCCAATTCTGCCTGCAATCCCCTTTTCTGACCGATTCAGTCTCAAAGATAGAAAATCTATATGTTCGCACCATCACTGTAAACAAACACTGACTATGGAAACAAACAAACTCACAAGTCTACTGAGATGAATTTCAGGTAAGTTTATGTGACAAGGTGTGCTCATTTCACCCCACCTAAAGGTGGCCATTTCCCCCCTTATCGAATTAGTTAAAGTTAACATGAGATTTTAATACTAATTAAAGCTTCAAATCAAAATCATGGTGAAATTTGGGGTACAACCCATACGTCATATTGATGTGTCTACATACTTTATTGAGCCATTTAAACGACCATAGAAGCTTATTTTGTAGTGCGCAATAATAATAATTTTTCCAACATCCGGGAACCAAGTTGATTTTTGCAATATATTTCCACATTTTAAACAGACAAACCACTTTTTTTCTACATAAAGAGATACTGTAGTAACTACGGAAGAGTTTCACATACCATATTGTATTAAAAAATGCGTAGTTTCGCATAAAAGAGGGTTGCCCATTTCGCCCCGTGTGCTCATTATGCCCCTAATCCCCCTACATATTAACTTTAGCTAACTCCGCGGAGTTTAGGCTTATTCTGGATGGTTTAACCTATTATGGTTACTTAGAGCCTCCAAGCTTCTCTCGAGGTAAGATGCTGGTCGGACAAGTCAGTCGTCGTTTGTTAAAATTTCGGCTCGGGAGAGACTGTTAGTGTCAGTAGCATCCTAGCGCTAGCTGCGAAATCGTTCTGTTTTACTAAGAGTCGGCTGCATCACGATCACGAGTAGGTTTGATTGGTTATAAGAGAAACCAGTGAATATTTTTTAACGTCTATTTTACAATCCTTAAACGCATAGGAGTTACTGTGCCAAAAACGTACAGCTGAGTAAAACGTAGTTGAAACAGCTGTACATATATTTGCCTTCCTATTGATCTGATTAAAAAACCAAAAATTGAAAACATGCATCTGAGATAAATTATTAATAGTATTAGTAAAATACATTTAAATTCACCGTTGCTCCAATTGATACACTTTGCTTGGTCTTTTAATGATAACTATTATAATTTTTAACTAGTTATTTTCATCTCAGCCTGTTTTGTGTTATTTTTAACATGGGGCTGGGAAAAATTATCGTTTTCATCATTTTAGCCAGGGCTCTACATTTTGAAAACAAAACAATGAAACTGAATATTTCGCTCTGTCATTTCGATTCGAACAGTTTCATTTTCATTTGATTCCTTTCGAATACGGTCATCGGATCACTTTTTTCTTTCTTTCCCGTCTGGTGTCCTTCGCGTCAATTCATATGAAATTGATGACTGTTTTATTTGACGGAGAGAGTGACGGGGACAGAGACTCTTTTCTTTTTTTTAGCGTGTCAATTGAAATTAGCGCCGCATCGCACGATTACGCCATTTGACAGTTCTGAGAAGTAAATTTTGCGGACTTAAATTTATTTCCAATGGAGCCGATATAGGTTTTTGTTCTAATGCTTTTCGGGATCGATGTCAAAATGTGTTCATTATTACTGGTTTCTCATGATTTCTCATGGCGTTCTCCGTTTTATAATTTACATACGTTTTAAATCACGATATTCTTTTCTCCCTCTTCCCTATATAGGCGTGAGATACTGTATCGAAGCCCTCCGTCTCTGTCAGCGCTCATTGTCATTTTCATTGAGGAAGGAGGGTCGTACGCGGTTAACTTCCCATGTTAGAGACAGCGTACAACAGCGTCTGACCGGATCGGGCGGCTGAAGTATGAAATGCGGTGCGTCGCCAGCTATATCTAAGAAGGCAGCCTCGTCGCGGACTGGATATCGCAGCCCAAGTAAGGTAGCATTCGGAATCTGAATTACAATGAATAATCCAAATTATAATACGGAACGGAATAATCGACATGGACCTAGGCGATCGAAAAAGGAAAATGATTGGTGGAAAGTCGCTACTTGGAATGGAAGGACTCTACTCGAAATGGCACGCGCAGGTACCCTAGTTAGAAAGCTGCAGAAGATGAATGTAGAATTAATGAACGGATTGAAAAGCAAATTGTAAGGGACCTAAACGGACAGTGGAGGCATATACACAGTCCGATCAGCACCACAGCGCGAGAAGTGTTGGGTACAGCTGCGATGAGTGTCAGCGAACGACGGATGAGAAGAACCTTGCCAGATGTCACGTGTTGGCTACGGCTGTGACACGCCTGAGTGTAGATAGATATCGAGCAACTAGAACCGCTGACAAGAGACTCCATCGCCGGAGGAAAAGTCAGCATTGGGAGCGCGCTCTTGCGGAGGCGAAGGCCTGCTTCTCCAGGCACGATGCGAGGAGCTTCTACAAAAAAATTAACAGAATCAGGAACCAAAACGTGTCTGCTCCTGTCATTTGCAACGACAGGGAGGGGAATTCGATTGCCGATAAATCAGAGGTGGCTAAGCGTGGCTAAAGAGGAAGACAAAGGATTCGAAAGGAGCAGGATTGATATTGTGAATGATAGACAAGCTTTTGATTCACCAACCATGGACGAGGCGAAAAGAGCAGTTAAAGAGTTGGAAACTGCAACTTCTCTCGTGCATTCAGTTCCATCGACTGAGGCCGTCGTTTGTTGGCAAATATCAACGTGGTTTTCGAGAGGAACACTCCACCACGCACCAAATGTTTAACTTGCGACAAATTCTCGATAAATTCCGAGGATTCAACTTGGAGATTCACCATCTGTTCATAGACTTCAGTGCAGCGTCCGATTCAGTTAAGAGGAATGAGTTGTGGCAAATAATGCGCGAGCAAAAAAAACCAATCAGACTAATTCGTGCCACCCTTGATGGTCCACATCAAGCGTCAGAGTAGCCAGTGAGATGTTGGACACTTACGTGACGTTGGATGGTTTGAAGCAGGGTGACCAGCTGTCAAATTTATTGTTCCGCATCGTATTGAAAGGTGCTTTACGGAGGACTGGCGTGCGGAAATCTCATGACGAAGTTCCACATGCTCCTAGGTTTTGCGCATGATATCGACATCGTTGGTATTATCGGTTGTTGGTGCTGCGGTGGTGATATCATTCAAAGTAGTCGACTAATATATTTACCTGGGTACATTGGTGACGTGCGACAATGAGGTTAGCCTTGAAATAAAGAGACGGATAGTGGTCGCAAACAAGGCTTTCCACGAGTTGCGTTACCAGCTTAGGTCCCGCAGCTTACAAACTCGTACAAAACTAGCACTCAAAATCGGCCTGTCGCCGCAAAAGTAAAGTAGGTCAGAACGAACATTCTGACAATCAAAGCTGTGCTGTGTTTTTTCATACTCCTCTGCTTTTTTAAATTATTCTGGAAGATCTTTCAGAATAATTTTATTTTTTTGTAATAAATAAAAGTGAAACAAACTATGAAAAAAAAATTGTTGAGAATATTAATACATCGATTAATTATAACTAAAAGCGTTTACTTCCTGATACATAAATACCGTATCTTGAATAAAGAGCTAAAAAAATCCCTTCTCACTAATTTCAATTGCAAGTTCTAACCAATGAATTACAATTGTTTCATTAAGTCTCATATCACAGATTTATCTCAAATTAATTTAAATCGTACTTTTAAATCAAAATCTACTAGTACACAATCCAATTTTCCTTGTCGCACTCTAAGTAGAATGCACACACACCCCTGACTGTACAAAGAATATCTTGCTAGTGGGCGTTTTATCCGTTCACAGCTGGTCCCAAGCAAACCGGCCTCACTTGGTAAGAGTCGTTTCCAATCACCATTAAACACGTACCGGCTTCGCATATCAGTGGGCTTACTCTCAGCAAACGAATGTCGGGCCAAATTGTAAAAGGGTACAAATCCCGCTTTCGGCAAGCAGGATTAAATCTTCGAACAGAGTTGCACAGAGCAATCGCATCCCTTTGATCTGCTCTTTGCGTTAATAATTGACGGCACACATCCTTGCCAACCGGGAGTTACATCACAGTCGAGAAGCCACCAGATGAGTGCTTCGTTGTATTTGAAAAACAATCCGTTAATAGATCTTCCGTTTCGATGAAATCCGAGAAAGTAATCACCGATATGTCGGTTGACTCGTGTACTCCAACGGCGGAGAAAAGTGTCACGTCGGGTAAAGGCCCTCAGGCGAGGAGAATTAGCCGCTTCGCGTGCTTTTACCTGATTACTAACTAAGGACTTCTTGCAAGAGCAAGCGAAATTTCAGGAAAATTAAATTTTGCCTTTAAATAAAGCGTGTATAATACCCAAAAAGCGGTCCGCAATTCGCCGTATCTTGTTGCGCTTCTCCGCCGGAGACGGCGACCGTAACAAACTGGTGTGCCATGGTATAGGGATAGACTAAAATTTACAACTTTTCCGCTACTCGTAAAGTTATCCACGAGAAGCTGCTGACGTTTTCTATTCCTGTATCCCCTTCTCGTTCTACGTGAGTGCGTGTGTGTGTGTGTGAGTTATTCGATAGTGTTTTGCTTTCGTTTCGAATTACTGCATGAATGGATAGGTAATTTGTTGGGTGGTGAAAAGCGGAGGGTGAATTTTTGCTCGGAAGAATTTTTAATCAAATAAACCCCTTCCCTTTGGTCGTCGAAAAGCAAATCGTCACACAGTGCTGTGGCGCCTAAATTTAGACCCCGGCGTGTCGTCGAGCCTAAATATATAGATCTCTCGGTTGAATAGTGACGTGACGAGGCCAGTGGAGGTTGAGACGAAGCGGCGACGTGAACCTGATTCCTCAGGGCTGAAAAGCAAGGGATTTGACATTGAGAATTACGAGGCGGAAAATATTCCGAAACGGGAGCCTTCGGTTCGTTTCCGTTGTGTGTCTCTATTTTGAAGAAAGAAGGGTTGCTGGTGTGGCGTCAGCCCCGAAGTGAAGGGAGAAGTTTATTGACACTTTTAATTGGATAAGTGGAGAGTGGAATGCTTTCTAGTTTATTGAAGTTTTTAATGTTTGATTATATGGCACAATTTGGGTGAAGATTGATCCTTGCCATCCTTAAGCGAGGGTTGAACTGCGAGGTTTAGGTTAGACGATTATAAAGGACAAGGGTTGATTGTTGGGGTTATTAAAACGAGTTAGAGTCCGTGATAGCTTTAAAATGAATACAGCGAACTGATTCTCGACAGACTGTGGTTTTACGGTTATTTTTGCTTGCCAAACAAGTAAGCAGTATACTAGTAAGTTAAAATATTCCTGAGATTGGTTTGTCAATTATACTAACAGTATTATACCACAAAGATTCAAAGAATCAAATCAAATTCATTGTTCTTTGGACGTCTAGGAATTAATCTAACTCAATTATCATTAGAAAAAAAATCCTAAATTCGATTTCACAAGAACGACGTTTTAAAAATAGCAACAGATAATCACACTCAAACTCCAAAGTCCTCTCAAAGTGAAGTTTTCTCCCCTTAATTGACGACCGCAGCAATTTATCTTCATTCACCATAAATTGTCGACCGGTCAACGTTAGCGTGGAAAATCGATACCGATTCCGGTCATCCTTGTGGAGCAGCTCCTCCGTGGCGACTCTGCGAAGTTGTCTAAAGAACAAAAAAAGTAGCTGGAAACTTTAGACGCAGTTAGTGCATAAAAAAATATAATTCTATAGACAAGTTGGCAGCACAGCCACAACTGGGTGAAGAAAAAAGGAAGCCACATGCTTGAACACCTCCGTACACCCCGCATGTCACCCACAGTTCGGAGGGAGAAGAAATTTCTCGTGGCACCATCACTAGCAGCTCATAAAACCTGTTATCTTACGAAGCAGGTGATAATGAGCACCTAGAAGGAGGGAAAATGGTAGAACAGGAAAATCGCTTGGAATTAAATTAAATATTTCCAGAATCGACAGTTTCCATAGGAGGCATTCTCACACCGTTTTGCGGAACGGAAAAATGAAAAAATCAGCGTTTCTTCAATGTGTTTTCGCACACCTTTGCAGCAGTAATAGTGAGAGAAGGAAAGAGAAACATTAATTCCAACAGTTGGTTTCGCACTTCTTTTGATTGCACGTGCTTATTCCCAAGGTAGAAAGGTTCTTTCTCAAAAGGATTCCACGTATTTTTTTCGAACAAAAGGCATGTTTTTGAGAGTAAAATTCTTGCACGATCAGATTTGAAAACGTTACATAACTCCTGTTGCTACCGGATTTCACTGCATTGTCACTCGCAGTATTACTGAATCACCATCGCTGCAAGCGCAATTGAAGTAATATGTTGGCCGTTTTCAGACAATCGTTCCAAACCTGCACTAAAACTGTAATGCTGTATTATTTCTCCGAAAATGTCGTAAACTACCACGTCAGTTCCTAGTTGAGCGCACCAGGACGAGGAAAAAAACATGCCAAATATTAAACTGTACATTTGCCAACTTTATTGTGTCACATATTTTGCATAACAAAATTTCCTCGCAACCTGTTCAAAAGCAAAGGAAAGGCAGCGACAAAATACAACCAGTTCCTCTTCCGTTCCGCACACTGCCGTTTGTTGCTACTTTCCTACGGCAACAGGGAAGAAACCGAAAATCCAAACTGGAGCAGATGACAATGGCGGGCGGCAGGCTTACGATATGAGTGGATATGGCAGAGGGAAGGTGAACCCGCATTAGAATAATATATGGATAAGGAAGCGCACAAAAGACAGGTACGAAATCCTTTTCCATTCACAATATGTGAAGGCACGGAACGGAATCCGGCAGGGGAGTGAGCCATCGTCGGTCGTGCCACATGCAAAATAGTAAAATATTCCTCCACACGTTCAGTCGCGGCGAATGGTGGAAGCGGTTTGTCCAAATGTATGCAACCTGTGATTGTCTCGCGTTTCCCCTCTCGACCGACTGCAGAAGGAAGGAAAGCTCGGGGAGACAAACCACTTTCGTCGCTGTTGCTTGTGCGGTAACTAGCTACCGCGAACCGACAAAACGAGCCTTTTGCATGATGATTTTCCACGCTGTTTTGCTAAAATTTATATCCTCCTGTTTGGCTGTGTTTTTTAACGCTTGGCTCTTCCCGTTTGGGTGGATGTGTGCTTGTGCGGTGGTGTATGTTTAAGTTTTTCTATAATGCCACGTTGTATTGTCAGCCAAAAGAGTAGACACGGCGGTAAACTGATGAGAAACTAAAAATTGTGTCAGTTTCAGTATCCAATGATATACGACGTTTTGGATGCAAGAAAACATCCTTAAAACGTAGTTTGAAATGTACTGTTAATTTTTTACTCATTACATTATCATTGCCAGTGAATTTCAATTTTCATTTTCATTTCTGTCAAATCTACACAAACGAAAATGTATGAGTTACGGTAAAATTTACACATCATAGAGAAAATCTGTTAAATATTTTGAACAGCACCTGGGAAGATATAATTCATCAGAAATATTGAAAACCGTCTGCACTATTTTCCCTCAGTCCTGGCATCGCAAAAACATGGTTACTAATACCAGAAACGACTGACAGCAAGAAGCAGGTATGCAAATCAGGCCAGAAGAAAATTAGTGAAATATAATTGAATATTATTATTCGGGTCGAAATCCGTTACTTGTCGGAAAGAATTTCTCACCACCGACTACCGACCGGTTAGCTGTTTCGTAAAACGAAACAAAAGAGATATGCACGCGGTACTTCGAGGTGGTTTGTATGAAACCGATTTTTCGCTCATGCATACATTGTTGGTCCGGCGGTAAACAGACGGGTTAACTTGGAAGGATCGGTAAGTCGGACGTTCACTTCCGCTATCTGAAGCCCGATTTTCACGTGTTCATATTTTTTGCCGTTTCGGTACACTGCAAACTGACCGTGCTCTTTTTACAATCAAACCCGCTACCAAGGCAGCTGCGGCTGCTGGTGCTGAAGTTTTCCGGTGTATTATCTGGGTGGGTGAGAAAAGTAGAATATAGCACCGGACCGCAGCCTGTTGGATGTTTGGAATTTTTCCTTCGAGATGATACAAGTTAACCTACGCTGATGGGCAGTACTGTTTCTGGTGTCCACGTGGGGTGCCGACAGGGAAGCTATTTCAAGCATCAACAAACACAACCCCACGTGCTGAGGGCACAAATGGCTGAATTTTATTCTGTCTTGCTCTAGGTAGATTAGTTACGGTTCGTGATTTAAAAGAATGGTACACTTCAGATGAGGGTGTATTTTGCAAACTTGTCTGATATTAAGCATTGGAGCTTGAAATAAATAAAGAGTTGTCTGATAGAACCACGGATATAAACAAAACATATCTAGTTACTTACCACCTAATTGGTGATGATTTCGGAAGTAACTCACCTAAAACGAAAAAAGAGAAGGAATCATTGTACTGAAACTACAAGAGACAATATACAAGTTTCCCGGAGAAAAACCAGCAGCAAACAAACCGCTACTAGACTAATCCTTTAACTCAAAACTCAGTCATTGCCACAGACATACAAACACCAATCATGTAGGAGATTGCCACCTCAGACGAGAAAGACAGGAAAAAAAAAGAAGCAATAATATTGCTTCCACACTGCGCTTTTCTGGAACTATGTAGTTTCTTTCGGCTTAAGGCCTTCCCCCCTTCTTTCGCCCGACCCTGTGAATAAGTATTTGAACGTAAATACATTCAACTGCGGCAAAACGTGGAACTGGAGGCCAGCATAAACCATTGAATAATTTAAGCTTCTTATAAGGATTAATGATACCGGGCCACCCACTTCATGTCCGTGCGATGGCAACAATCGTTCTGTTTCTGTCGGCAAGCGGAATCCGCTTCAAGACTTAGTTTTTGCCGCAACGAGCCGTGCTGTTCCGGGGGTGGAAAGTGATAGCCTCGTTCGGGTCGTAAAAACTCATAACTTCGGACCAACCACCCTCACCCTGGCAAAGCTTCCCCCATCCTCCCAAAACCCCAAACTATGACGGTTGGCTCAACACCGTCAGTAGTAGCAGTGAAATAAACATTTCCATTCATTCCAGGCTGCACCGAAACCTGGCAAATGGGAAGCCGACAGAGGTCCGGCTATTTTCAGGCTAAGCTTTAGAAGTTTTGCAATCATTAAAAATTCATAAAATTTTATCGCAACTTTTCATGCATGTTTCAAAGATAAATTTATTGCCTCAGACTTTCGGCCGGTGGTCGGGGTGGCGTTATTTGGCTTCCGTTTTTCCTGGGGTATCGAGACGGATTTTATTCCAAAACTCCTCAGTTGAAAACTTTTTAGCGTTAAATTGGGCACCGTTGATTGAATGACAGACACCGGCAAACCAGCGCGGTTTGATAGCAGCAGCAAGATGTGCACTCGAAAGACAACTTTAAAACAAATTAGCAATTCACACCTCCCCTGCATGAGTTGTACACAGCAAACCTTTTTCGATTAGCAGTTTTCACATTTGCTGTAGATGGTAGAAAACATCAGCATGATACAAAAAAGTGGATCCTTCAATTATCCCTTTGATTCACATCGCATCCACCCGGAAATGAATTGCAACTCGTTTTTAATTACGAGAAATCAAAAGCTACAGTACAGTGAGATAGATACCGAACAAGTCAACGTAGATTGTCAACCTTTGCCCGGCTGGTTCGTAACGTCAATCCCTCATCAATCGGAAGGCAAGTGAGTCGGTCGAAGGTAGGGTTGCCATTAGAACGATGAAACGGGCTGTAGAACATTAACACGTTTTTTGCTGTCTCTGTGATCTGTCGGATGCAGGAATAGGGGACAGACGTTGAAAATGGCTAGCGGTCATGTGATTTTTGCGCATTTCAATTATGTTAGGTATCGAACTGGTATCGCTGCTATAAAATAAGAAGTAAAATTGGGTTAGCTTGAATTGGATGGTAAGTTGGCAATAGTAGATTCATTCATTTTTTGGCCTAAGAGACCTTAAATTACCTATTTCGTCGACCGATCTCGGGCTATGCACAGAAGCAATAACACTTTAAAAGATCTACTGTGAACATATGAAAGACCAACGAAATATAAAAGTGCCATCCACCGGATGAAATATCAGTTGATTACCAAATCTTTCGGTTCGAAAATAATCTACAAACAATTTCCAAAACTACCTGTTTTCCACTGAATGTTGGGAATAGGCTATATTTCCAATTATTTCTACTGCAAACCTATTGAATAATTTGTAGTAGAATTTAGGGTATTGCTAGAGGGAAATCACTCGCAGTGACACTTTATTGAAAGTGTACACAATTGTGAGCATTCCATGATTTCCAAACACTCTCAAGCTGCGGTGTGGTTTTTGCGGTTCGTGAAATTTGTCTACACTCCACAAGGTCCATGGCATCAGTTCGCTAGCTCTGCAGTCTGCGTAGGGTCCGAGGTCGTCTACCACCTTGATCACTGTGCACCTCTCCGTATCGTCCTTAACGAATTGGTTTCAAGAACCATCTTTACCGGGCTGCCGCCCGACATCCTTACGACATACCCAGCCCACCGCAATCTGCCAATCTTGGCGTTGTGGACGACAGATGGCTCTTGCAGTTCGTGGATCCTCCACAAGCGTAGTCCATGTCTCATGGCCGTAGAAAACTACCGGTCTGATCAAAGATTTCCTGCCATGATGCGCCGATGAATTTCTATGCTGGAATCGTTGTCTGCAGTTACCAGTAAGCCTATGCTCACGAACTCGTCGACCAGCTCGATTTTATCACCACCAACTTGAACTCCAGGTGGGAGTTCAGCTCTGTCTTCTCTTGAACCTTTTCCTTTCACTTCGTCTCCGATGCATTAATGGCCAGTCAAACCCGTTTGCCATCGATGTCGATATTGTCGGGGAAGTTATCCAGTTGAAGTGACTTTTGAAATATCGTGCCACTCGTGTTAGTATCCACTTTACTAATCACAACTCTCTGGACCAGTATTAAACAGTTGGCACGAGAGACCATAACCTTGCCTTTAATCTTTTTGAGATTCGAAGGGGCTCGAGATTGCCCTCGATACTCGATTGTGTCGTATCCCGATTTGAAATCAATGAGTATATTGTGTGTGGGCACGTTGTATTCGCTGCATTTCTGCATATCCTGCCAAATCACGACTAATTGATCCTTGGGGATACGGGCATCTATGAATCCCGCCTCGTTGTATCCCACAAACTACTTCGCAAATGGTGAAAGTCGACGAAACGTTCGGCAGCTTGATTACCTGGCAACTTAAGTACTCCAGCTTGTCGCCCTTTTTGTAGATAGGACCAGGGCTCTATATTTTCGAAACAGAACAATGAAACTGAATATTTCACCCAATCATTTCGATTCGGACAGTTTCATTTTCATTTGTTTCCTTTCGACTATTGCCATCAAATCACGATGAACCTTTCCGCTGTCAAACAGATTTGATTACGGGTTTCTTTTCCATCTGGTGTTCCTCACGTTATTTCTAATGAAACTATCTCAATTACAGCATATTTTGACACTTTCCTTTTCTTTAGCGTGTCATTTGAGTCATTTTATAATAACTTTATTACACCGCAAGACGCAGTTAGAACGGCAATGAAATGCGAAGAATGCGGCACGCAAGTTCCGATCATCCGATCATATATCGGGGATTGTTTTGCTGTTGATCACTTGGCGCCTCGTATTAACTTCGGGTGTTGGCGTTTCATATCTTCACGATTTTTTTTCTCCCTCTTCCCTCTATATACGTGAAGTACTGTATGAAAGCTGCTTGTCTCCGCCAACGCCCATTGTCATTTTCGGTTGATAATCGTCAGGTGATAGTGACTCTGTTAATCTCCGCATCCAATTGAAAATCATTTCATTTCTTTTCAAGCCCTTCAGCTGCAAAAATCGGAGCATAAGCATTCAAGCAGTTTTCATGTGGCTCACAAAGTGCTCGAATATGAAACAAATGTTGTCAACTAAAAGCGACGGGTCACAGCGTCACTATAACCTGATACTTGTCAATTGAAAATGACTTTGTCAGGCTCTTGATGAGACACACAATACCTTCCATCCACTCATCCGTTACTTGGTATTCCTCCCAAGCTTTGGCAATGACCACAGCTTTAGCCAGTGTTTCTCCACCGCACAGTGGTCCAGTAAGGCAAAAAGTGGAACTTAATTCCATAGTGCCTTTCACCTTCATCCTAGCTTAATAATGTCTTCAAAATAATTGTTTGTACAAACGACCCGCATAATCGCAAATTATCAAAAGTTATTAAAAGTTTACTAAACTAAAACTAAAAAACTATTATTTTGTGGTAAGAGATAGAGGAATAGTTTATTTAGGAAAATTGTAGAAGATTGAAAAAATGAAATGAATGTGTTCAACCTCTCGCTGGGAAGTTGGTGCACTTCAGTAGTTGAATTGGTTTTCAGCCAACCAATCTTCTCCTAAAGAAAAGGGGCCGTTTGCATTCCACGTGTAAAACTTAGAGAGCGTGGTGAGGTAGGCGGTACGCAAAAAGGAGCAGGATTAATATTGGGTCAGAATTTGTGAAACGGATCACTAAAAATCGAGATGTCTAATTTTTTTCAAATAAGTATTAAAAACTTCAAGAGTTACACTCGTTTTCCAATTTTTATTGAAAAAGAGTAAGTTTTCAAGTTGTTATTGTCATTTGAAATTCATGTCAAAATTGTTTTCAAATAGACATATCTTTAAAAATATTGCATCGAATTTGATGACATTTACATAGCAGATGCATCCTAAGTTGTAGTTTACGAAAATATTTTTTTGGAGAAAAAAATATTTTTTTCAATAATAACTATTTAAAACAATATGTTGAAAATCTATGTTCTGGGGAACTGAAAAATCTGAAAAAAAAATCACAAGTATTTTTGACGAAATTTCGAAACTTCCCTGAAAAGTACGCGGTGGTGTTATTTTTTGTTCAAAAGTTATGAGCTTTAAAAGTTGGTGCCGCAACGCGAAAAGTGAGTGAGCTGACAATCCCAGTTTCAGTTATAAGCAAAAATTCTGTGTGTTTTGTAAAATTAGTTTGATAGAAATGATTTTTAGTCGCCAAATAGTCAGAATATGCTTAGTCTGTTATTCAACTTAATAATGAAGGCAGTATACTTTATGCCCCTAACAACTCGCAAGCCACCTACACATTTTACTAAAAGAATAATGCAAAATGTAGTAAGGGGACAACTGTACATAACGCTCTAGCGGGGTAAGATCGACCGTGATATTACTTTTATTGTCATTATGGTGCACTTCTTGGTATGAAAACTGAAGAAAACTGGGTTTAGCAGCATTTCTCGCTTGAAAATGCGTTGCGGCACCAACTTTGAAAACCCATATCTTTTGAACAAAATAACACCACCTCGAAATTTTCAGGCAAGTCTCGAAGTTTCGTCAAAAATACTTGTGATTTTTTTCAGATTTTTCAGTTCCCCAGAACATAGATTTTCAACATATTATTTTAAATAGCTACTATTGAAAAAAAATTAAAAAAAAAATATTTCGTAAACTGCAACTAAAGATGCATCTGCTGTGAAAATTTCATCAAATTCGATGCAATATTTTCAAAGATATGTCTATTTGAAAACAATTTTGACCTGAATTTCAAATGACAATAACAACTTGAAAATATACTCAATTTCAATAAAAATTGGAAAATCAACTTCACGAGTGAAACTCTTGAAGTTTTCAATACTTATTTGAAAAAATTGGACATCGCGATTTTTAGTGATTCGTTTCACGAATTCTGACCCTACTGAGAATGATGGACAAGCTGTGGTGGATCCACCAACCATTGCCGAGGTGAAAAAAGCAGTTGAAGAGCTAAAGAACTGCAAGGCAGCACGGAAGGAATGGATTCCCGGGGAGCTTTTCGGGAGCGAACAGCTGTATCGTACTATTCATCGGAAAAATGCTGAAAGTGTGGGCCGATGAAGAATTTTGAGAATTCAACTTACAGACTCACCATCTGTTCATAGACTTCATGGCCGCGTACGACTCATTTAAGAGAATGGGTTATGACAGGTAGTGCGCCAGCATGGTCTTTTAACAAAACTAATTAGACTGATTCGTGCCATTCTTGATAGTTTCACATCAAGCTTCAGGGTAGCCAGTGAGATATCGGACGCTTTCGTGGCGTTAGATGGTTTGAAGCAGCTTGACGAGCTGTCAAACTTGTTGTTCAACATCGAATTGGAAGGACCTATAAGGAGATCTAGCATGCAAAGAAGTGGCACTATTATGACGGTGTCTCTCATGCTTCTAGGTTTTGCCGACGATATCAACATCATTGGTATAAACCGTAGAGCGGTTGAGGAGGCCTTTGATCCTCTCAAGAGGGAAACTGCGAGAAATGGGTTTGTCATAAACTCTGCCAAAATGAAGTACATGACGGTTGGTGGAGAGCGTCAGATATTGATGCTGCGGTGGTAATAAATAGAGAATCATTTGAAGTAGTTGACAAATAAATTCACTTGGATACATTGGTGACGTGCGACGATGAGGTTAGACATAAGATAAAGAGGCGAATAGCGACCGCAAACAGGGCCTTCTACGGATGGATAACCAGCTGAGGTCACGCAGCCTGCAAGCCCGTACAAAACTACCACTCTATAAAACACATTCTCCCGGTTTCCATATATCGCCATGAAGCATGGATACTGAAAGAGGCTGATCGGCTCTTGGTACATTTGAGAATCTTGCGGTCAATCCAGACGCATGAGCCATGAAGTGTATCAGGCATACATATCAGCGGATATAGTCGAACGGAAAAAAACACGGCGAGCTACAGTGGGCTGGGTTTGTAACTAGAATGCCGGTGGAACGATCAGCAAAAACTTTGTTCAGCAGTAATCCCGGTAGAGGCCGTCGACTTCAGGGCAGACCACGCACTTGTTGGATGTGTGCTGTCGACGAGGATGCCCGGTGTTAGAGGCGACTGGAGGAGAGCAGCACAAAACCGAGTGATTTGGCGACGTATTTTGAATTTTTCTTTCGCCGAAATAGTTAAGTGAGTTGAAATCATTTTTCATAATTGTTTTTAACTTTATGAGTCACTTTCAGCTAGGCCGTGAGCAAAATTCTGAATCAGTTTTGTCATTAGTATCATCCATCTATAGCATAACTTTTTACAATTTGGATTTAATTTCTGCTTCGGCTTTTTCTTTTATTTTGAAGCGTAATTTTTTTTTTAAATAATTGAGAATTTTGTTTTGGTTTAGAAAAGGTTTGAAACGGTTCAAAGAAAATTGATGATACCTTTAATTTTCGATTTTTTATTTTCGATGCGTTTTGAAAATTATAGTTTTTTCCATTAACTTGATGTTAAGCAGGCATTAGACGAAGCAAACATGTGCTATTTTTAGTACGGATTTTATTGTGTGCAAATAAAATTCGTACCAAAAATAGCAAATATTAAAGATTGTTTTCTTTTCGGCTTGTTCTGGATTTTAGAGATGTTTTTCAGTATAAACTTTTATAAGGTTTTTTTCTGCCTTTGAGAGGCATTTTGAAGGTTTTAAGGTTATTTTGGGATAAATTCAAAAGCAGCTTTCGGCAATTTCCTCACGCCTAATTTTGAGATTTTCCTATTTTCTGGGAAATTGTTGAAGTGAAATTGAAATATATTTTTTATTATCTGTTTAAAATTTCTTTCTCTTTCGCTCTGTTTTGGTTTTCTTCTGTTTGGCCTCAAATTTTTTGCCAAAAGTCATTTTAGAGTAGATTTTGCAGTCTATTGTGTTGTTTTTCTCGCATTTTGAAGTGTTTACTATCATTTAAAGCATAATTTTCCATTATATTTGTCTCGATTTCTTCTGTGCTCTTCTTTCCTGACAATTTTTATGTTCAATCAAACCACAGAAACAAAAGTTTTTTTTTCATTCTTTATTTGTAAAATATGTCCACGTGAACAAATAGCGCGGAGGAAGTTTTACCCATGTCCACAGTTGTCCACGAGGGGGCACGGATCGGGGTTTGAAAAGACGATTCTTCTGTCTTCAAGTGGGTCTCCTCATCAGCCGGCTTCAAAACAAATGGCTCTCCCTATTTTTTTCGTGTAGAAGGTTGAAGATTTCAAGGTGAACAGAACTAATTCCGAAAGAATTTGAACAAAAACATATTACCATTTAAGTTTTTGGAATAAGATAGTCGTTTAGCATAACATAATAATAAATTTTCCATATTATTTCATAACATTATTCACGATAACGATCACGTGGTATCAATATAGCTAAGTTTTTACTAATTCTCATATCAGGAATTAAACAGAACGCCAAATTATTCCACCTTTAACGAACAAACTGCCAGATAATCTATACCCCTTGGAAGCCAGGGAATGCAAAGCAAAAAAAAAAATGAATCCCCGACACCCGTTCCTGTTCTCCACCCATTGTACCGCAAATGCTTAGGAAGCGACCGTAGAAGGCACAGTATAATGAAATGATAGAATGATAGAATTGAAGTGCCTCATTGCGCCATCACCATAATCATGACCATAATCTCATTCAGAACTTCCGAGAGTGCCTCCCCCTACCACCTCACAACCTCGTTTGGCTTGTTGACGGTTTGTTATATGGTCCCTGGCAAAGCAGCCCTTAAAAAGCCCAAGCGTATATTGCATTCCGCACCTCTCCCGTCGTGCAACACGCCACCAGTGAACAGTAAATGAGCTGCCAGAACAGATATCTAAATCGTTAAAACCCCGGGTCCAGATAAGGAAACCCATCATAATCCTTAATCCGTTTTCCACTGCCAGCGTTGATGCTGGATGCCGGATGAAAAATAGGTGGTGGCATTTTCACGGGACGAAATAAAACCGAACGTGTGTGCAATAAAAGCGAGTGTTAAATGAGTCACAGAAGTCTTCGGCATATGAAAGGCTGTTTTTCGGGGATGCCATCATAAAAAGGCTCTCTCGCATACATGTCACCTTGAATGGAACGGTACGGTTGGCCACCCACAACCGCCAATGCACCAAATGTAGGCAGCTAGTAGGTGAAAAGCGAAGGACATTTCCACTTTGGCAAACAGTCACTCGGTACGAGGTGTGCAGAATGATGATGGCCTTTTTAACTGGTTCGGCTCAGCTCGATGGAGCATACTCGCTTTTGGTCTCGCTTGTTTGTTTGTTTGTTTATGTCGTGGTTATGCTGTGTGGTGCGGGGAGGCACAGTGGTTTAGTCTTCGTAAATCAGGCGCAGTAATAATGTTCCTTTTAGCTGTCGAAACGTGGGGTTTCGGGTATTTTTGACCCGCTTTGCGGCGACCACTCGAAAAGGGCATTGGCAACAGCGCCTCGCTATCGGTTATGGTTTTTGAGGTTTGTTTGTTTTCAGTCTTTCAACATGGCACAACGGTACCTAGGTATGGTTTGGTTTGTAACAAAATCCGACACGGAAAAAACGCCACTGTTTGAAAGGGAAAGTTTACTTCGTGGCTAGCTGAGGCGCTGCTCGAGGGTGGGAATGTTTGGGCTTTTTCGGCCAAATAAGCGAAAGTTATAAGCCGTGTCGAAAGTGATTGTTGAGCTAAACTTTAAAAGGTTTTAGTGATTGGTGGAAACGTGCCCAAGCAGATTGGGTGGACTGTGCTCCTAGTATCTGCTGGACGCTATGATGTTATCTACAGCGTTCATAAGACGTGTCTGACCGAAAGTAATCAAAACTAAAAGAGGGAATCAAAAGGAAAGAGTATTTCCAATTCTTCCAGCAACAAAATGTACGTTCTTGAAGGCGTATTGTGCCCTTTCTCTGGATAAAATAGGATCGACGTATCTACGCGACAATGGAGCAACATAAAAGGCCTCTAGTGACGGCAACATTTGCCGACTATTAATTTTGCCATCGTGGTGATGGCAGTTGAAAGTATAATTTTGATATCAATTCGCTGAAACGTGTCACATCATGTACCATAGGATCTTAGAAAAAAATCAAACTGATGGTTTTTATTGATTTTTTCTGTTGATATATTTTGTTAAAGTATTAAAATCGGTTGAAAAGCAAGAACAACCATAAGAAAATGCTGAATGTTACTAACCGAAAACGATCACATTCAGCATCAAGCTGATTATGCATTTCTAAGTTTTGTTATGGATGCGATTATTACAAAAATTCAGGACTTATGTCAATTAGCCATTTATGTAGAAAATATTTTGCCCTATAAATTTGAGCAGAACTTGAGCTTGGTAGGAACCAATAATAAGAGTGTAATCTTTCGATGAAAAACTAAAAATTGAAAACAAAATTAAGCAGATTAATTTTTTTTATGGGACTAAAGTTTATTTTACACCGAGTTTGAAGAAAGAATGTTCGTTATCAGAATCACGGTCTAAAAATATTAAAGTTATCAAAAAGTTGTTAAGCCTGTCAAATCCTGTAAATGAAAAAAATCATTTTCTGTTGATGTTTTGTGGTGTGTCATATCACGGTATGAGCAAAACATATCAAACTTAGTTCCAAATGCTCTATTTGCGATATTTTTCTGGCAACGTAGAGACTATTTCGATAGCATACTTTACCGAGAAGTTTTAAAACAAATTCAAATTCGGCTGGAGAGCTTATATGATAAAGAAAAATATTCTTCCTAAAATAGAACGTCTTGAAATCACGACTCTACTTCCAAACAACCCAAAATCCATCGACTACCGCAATAGGATTAAAATTTATTTCTACACGTAATTCGCAGTAATCCAGTTCGTTTTAGTTCCATAATCACCAGTTACCCATCGTTGACCGTTAGATAAATTACGGTCAGTCCCAGCAGCTACCGTAGGATAAATCACACATAACATATCTTCCAGGCCATGAAACACTGCTTCACTGCTGGGGTGTTGCCATGAGAAAATTAAATTAAAATTAAACAAAGGTGCCGTCTCGTTCTACTCTGCACACCACCCGGGAGACCCGAAGTGCTACCGATCAAACACAGGAACTGGTAAGGACTCTCCGGGTGAGACGTCGCTTTCGCATTCACAACTGCTAAGCCCGCCGTGAAGCGTCGAGAGTCGTTTGACAATCACACTCTGCTCTGACAGTGCAGTGACGTGGAAGGCGGTGGAGTGGTTGGAGTTCAAAAGCAACCTGTCGAGCTACCTGCCAGGAAAATCGGCTCGAGGGTGGATTTCAGGCGAAAAAAAAACAAGCTCACCAGTAAAGGGGAAACGGTCGTCTGTCTGTCTATCTGTCTGTCGAACACGTGTGAGTTTCGACAGGACGGCCACCGGGCAGACGTTAGTGATGGGGTGGAACAGCAATTGTGAACGCGAGCAAACCGAATGAATCCTGAAAGTACAGCGCGCGAGCATTTTCGATTTAACAAACTACAGGAA
This sequence comes from Wyeomyia smithii, assembly GCF_029784165.1. NCBI lineage: Eukaryota > Metazoa > Arthropoda > Insecta > Diptera > Culicidae > Wyeomyia > Wyeomyia smithii. Next base: position 116,000,901 of record NC_073695.1, on the reverse strand, counting down.
AAATGAATTCCGAATCAAAATCACAGAATTGAGCTCATATATAATTTTCACCCTTTGAATATTATATGCTCCAGGACGCCGGGCTGAGCGAGTTGTTGCGCATCAACGGTTCGGAATTTGCACGCAGAGTACGGCAGGGTCGGTTGTATCGTGAGTTTAAAATTACAGAAGCGATTTCGGAATCTACACTCGACTATTAACTAAAATTCATGTGGTAAATCCATTTCAACCATATGATTTAACTCCGTCATGCCTAGTATAATTTCATTTAGCTCTATGTACAAGATTTGCAGCGAAATGGATGGCGGGCAGTGTTACGACTCGGTGACATTTGCTATTATTGACTAGGCTGCAAGAGGTCGCACCTGAGCAAGAGGATAAGGATCCTGATCATCAGAGCGTACACACCAAACCGGAAGTGCTTCTGTAGAGCAATAATCGTTAATTATTGTTTTTATGTTATCGGGGTTGGAATATCTAGCTCGGATCGGTTTTATGTTGAGTGTGTTGATTTTTCTACAGCACTCGAGCGTTAATAAATTATGACGCATTAATCATTTACATATTGCTAGAGTGTTCTACCTGTTTGCTTTTTTCCGTATCGCTTTATTATTATCAACCAATCTGGTTGTAGATGTCGGGAAAAATGCTGCATAAAACTTGAATGTTGAATAGTTTATACACGCCAGGATTTGGGTGTAGATTACTTGAAATGAATTATTTATTACTGAAATACTGTGAGCAGGGCTATTGTGTACGAAGGTATGTCGAGGCAACAACAGTAACGCTGTAGAGGGAAAAACCTACATACATGTGTAAACGTAATGAATTTATATTGGGTGTATGGTAATGACACAAGTGACATATTTTATACATTATTGACAACATTTGTGACATTATGAAATATCAGTTGCACCAGTATACAAAACACTCTGATTATCCTGTTGAATGCGAGCTGTGTGATCGGAACAGGCTTCGAAATGGTAACGGTAGAACAAATTTTCAATGCGATAATCGTCTTCTTCTTCCTCTGACGCTACCAAGGCTCGCTGTCTTAATACATTCTTGAACAAATATGTCAAATGAGTATCGCCATCACGACGTTTTATTGCTCAAACGTATTTTGACATTTTTTCTAGAAATGAGAATTATGCTCGTTGGGTGCGTGTATTTTGGAAATTATTTCTATCATTGAACTTGTAATAATATTTTTCAACATAAATAGAACGAAGTAGACAGCAATAGGCCGAAATAACATCGCCAAACAATTGACAGTGTGCATCTCTTTGAAACGCGTGTATTGAATGACCATCCTTTTCTTCGTTTGTTAGGCAACGGTTGTTTTACATTTACGAGCGGAAGCTTACTGTGACGCGCGTTAAAAATGCTGACCGTTTACCGTTCTGAATCGGAATCAATATGTCTGCGGATGAAGAGTTACCTTTTTGATTCATTTCTGTTGTTTGTTAAAATGCGTAACTTGCTGGATTATCCTGTAAACTAATTGTGCTACCGGTTGAAGAATCTGATACAAAACAGCCTATTGTAATAACCTTTAAACATCATTTTTTCCAAAATGATTGCCTTTTAGTGAAATTTCAGATCTTTCTTCTTCTTCTACCTGAATTTACACTTTCTTGAATAACCGTAATGAACTATTCAATCAAAAACAAATCAAAAATCAATCAAAAATTCCTCAAGTGTGATCTAAAGTGAAAAAATCCCGAGCGTTGACGTAAGGTTAAGGTAGAACTACTTAACATTTGAATCATTTATTTGGTTGTTCTGATAAAATCAGTTTTCAAGATCGAAGTTTTTAGCTCTAACATTTTGATGCCACTTGCGATGAACAGTGAAAAATCGTTAGGGGTTTTATTTAATGAGCCAGATTCTCATTTTAATCCGAGGCTGCTACACACTGCTGCTGTCCGACGGTCGCACCATCTCAAGGAAAAATAATTTGTTTGAGCAGAAGGAAGCTTTCATAAAATCCAAAGAATGTTATTTGCGAGAGACATGGCTCGTTTTGTAACTAGTTTCGTCTTTTTTACTAGTTTTGTGTCTTCCAGTTTCACTAGACACAAGCCTCAATGAATCGCATTTTATGTTATCAACCAGTAGTAAAAAAGTAGGAGGGTGGTATCCAAGGCACGACCGGATAGTTGACTTAGTATTGCAATGTATACCTATAAAAATGCAGTCCGGTCTGTCTGTCTGCCTGATCCATATAGGCTCGGAAACTACTGAACCGATCGACATGAAAATTTGTATGTAGGGGTTTTAGAAGCCGAGAAAGGTTTCTATGATGGTTCGAGACCCCTCCCTATTCTGAAAGGGAGGGGTCTCATACAATTGAAACACAAATTTCTGCACATCTCAAAAACTAACCAAGCAAATGGAACCATATTTGGCTTGTGGTTGTTTTTAGGAGTAACAAATATGTCCATGTTGGTTCGACACCCCTCCCTCATCTGGAAAGGGAGGGTTACATACAAATGAAACACAAATTTCTGCACATCTCGAGAACTAACCAAGTAAATAGAACCAACTTTGGTAATTGGATGTTTCTAGGGGTAACAAATATATCCATAATGGTTTGACACCCCTCCTTCTTCTACAAGGGAGGGGTCCCATACAAATAAAACACGAATTTCGCACAGCTCGAGAACCAATCAACCAAATTTGGTATGTGTATGTTTTTAGAGGTAACGAATATGTCCATAATGGTTTTACACCCCTCTCTCTTCTATGAGGGAAGGGTCCCATACAAATGAAACTCAAATTTCGCACAGCTCGAGAACCAATCAAGCAAATATAACCAAACTTGGCAAGTGAATGTTTTTAAGTGCAACAAGCATGTCCATAATGTTTCTACACCACCCTTCCTTCTTCTGGCATGTCTCCAAATACCATTTCGAAATCCAAGATGGCGACTTCCGGTTTCTGAAAAACAGCGGCAAATGACCATATACCACCCAATATGGGTATTTCCGGAATTATTATGATGCACTGAAGCAACAAATCGACCTCAGACAACATTTTGAATTGTAAGATGGCGACTTCCGGTGTCTGGAAAACAGCCGAATATTATCAAATACCACCCAATATGAATGTTTCTTCAACCAGAATGACCCTCAGAGGCCAAAAACTGTCCCATAATGCCATTTTTAAATTCAAAATGGCAATATCCGGTTTTCGAAAAACAGCGGCAAATGATCAAATATCATTTTGAATTATAAGATGACGACTTCCGGTATCTGGAAAACAGCCAAAAATGACAAAATACCACCCAATATTGGTGTTTCTTTAACCAGAATGACGCTCAGGGGTCGGAAATTGTCTCCAAATGTCATTTTAAAATCCAAGATGGCGACTTACGGTTTCTGAAAAATTGCCTGAAGTGACCAAATACCACCCAAGCCAAGTATTGACCCTGGACACCATTTTGAATTCGAAGATGTCCGCTTTCAGTTTCTAAAAAACAACGAAAATAACTGAAATGCATTCAATATATTTCCGGAATAGAGGTGATGTACAAAAGCCAAAAGTCGAGGATGTTGTCATTCCGATACAACCAATCGTTTCAAATGATATAAACAAATCGCAAAAAATCGATGAATTTGAAATGTTTAAAGTTTTTAAATTGAAAACTAAAATAGGCGAGACGAAGTTTGCCGGGTCAGCTAGTAGTTTTATATTTCCTTTTGATGCTCTGTTCGATTTGAGCTTCGACACGCATGTGTCAAAAACAAGCTATTATATTCAATCACATTTTTTAGTTTCCTTGTATTTTTTTAACCAATTTATACTCAACATCCTCCAAAAGAAAGGTATTTTGATTCTGCATGTTACCGAAGCGGATGATTGGAATCGGTAAAACGGTTCCGGAGATATGATCGGAACATGTTCCGGTAATATAAAGATTATGATGAAACGACTTGGAACTAAAACTAGTTTATTGGTGGCCATATCTACTGCTTTGGCAACTTAAAAAGTGAAAAAAGTCATGAAAAGAGAACCGTTCATTTTTGGCATGGTTCGATTTTGGCAACAGAAAAAATTTTAGCGTGTTGCCAAAATTCAAACGGGGTCTGTATTTTTATTATTTATTTGCAGCACTCTATTTTAGAAGAAAAAATATTCTTTTCAACATAAAAGAATACCCGTCATTCTAATACAGTCAATTTTCTCCAATACGTAAAAAGGCAGTTTACACAAATCCAAATTGAGTACGGTTCAGGAGAAGTTAAACTTCCTTCTATATCATTTGTCTTGTGAAAGATGGCTCAATCACAAAGCGGCAAAGATGTTACATAAAACATTTTTCCTGCAGTTCTACTTTTGTTCGTGGAAAAAATAACAGAAAATAATAAAAAATAATAACAGTTTTTTTGTACGAGTAGATTGAGCCTGTATTCATTGAAGTACTTCAAGGTATACAGCCCTAGGGTTGTATGGAATGGTGACGTGGGACTAAACACTGTAATTAGAAGGATTGTTAGTTACAAAGGTTACAGAATCTGCAGACAGCAACAATTCGTTTGTTCTGTGGTTTAAGTATTTTTTAAACTCAGCCTCCCCATAAATTTTATTTTTAAAAATATACTGAACAACACTCGAAAGAACTTCGACTACACTTAACGATATTGTGTTGTGTTTTTTTTGTGCGAACAACATTTATTTAACAAGGCACAAGCGTGTCGTTGTTATTGTTGAAGCACCAAGAATTTCTCGGAAATAGAAGTCGGGTACCACTGCAATGATAAACGACGAGAGACCAGCGGCGCTCTGCTCCACATACAATGTATATTATACTGTACGGTATTGCTGCTTTTACCAGCATGTTTTCTTTCAAGACATTAGTTTTTATAATGCTCTGACAGCAGGTTTAATAAATTGTTTAAGTAAAAGGCTTGTTTCGAAACTTTTCGAAAGATCTTCACCTTCGAGACATCAAATTAGTCTAAGTTTATGGAAGTAAACTTAAATTGTCCTGTTGGGACGGAGAAACTCTGTCTATTTTTTTTTTTGATATTGAAACAGAAAATATCACAGGGAATGGTTGGTGTCTATTCACATCGTCTGTGCTAGGAATGCTCGCGTGTGATTGGTTCATTGTCCGCATAAATTTTCTTGTAACTTTTCATCAATTTTCACTGTTGACCAATGAAATAATAATGATGACTAGCGTATGATAAAATTTTTACACGTTTTATCTATCCAACAATATATAGGTTATTGTTATCCATCATGTGGTTATGCTGTTATTATCATTTGAAATCTGACGTAACATTCGCCAGTTTCGTTTCTTATTTTACAGAATGCATCCCAGTATAGAAAACAAAGACGTAGTCCCACGTCAAAAAAAACGTGAGATTATGGCTTGTTTACATATGACACATAGCCTTTTTACATGTTTGATCATCAGAGCGAAGACACCAAACTGGAATCACAGACATTGTGCGAAAATCACAACACATGGTTATGCAGCGAGTATATTAAACAAGCTTGAAGTAAATTTGACAATTTTTTGAAACCAATCAACAATTCATGAACAACCATGTAAGATAATTCTGTTGCGTGTAAACCTTCGTTATTGCAGTGAATTTTTGTTGTCGGAACACGGAAAACAATTGAACAAAAGACGCGTCGTAGCTGATACACATTTGTTATCCAGGTTTCAAACCTAACCAAAAATTGCTCGAGTTTCGCACAATATTGACTTGGTTTCGCGCCATTATTCTTTTGCGTATAAACACATCCAGCTCAGTTGAATTGAAAAACTGACCAGAACTGATGATCAAAATATTTTTTCATATAAATCTAAGCAGTAATAACACCTATCATGTTAATATGAACAGTTAATTTATCAACTTATTATCAGCAGAGCCGTTACTGAGAAAAATGAGTTTCAAGTCATTGTTTGAACTAAAACTTTACAAATAACACTAACAGTAGGGTGGTAGCGAAAATGGTCATGTCACCGACCATGTACATTTTGTTTATTGACCTAAAAAAATTATCTGTGTAAAATTTAAGCTCAATCGGACATGATTAAGGGGTGCCTCAAAGTGTTCAAAGCTTTGATGTTTTAACCCTCGAAAATGGGCACCCCCAAGAAAAAAAAATAGTTCAAAATTCCAAATAAACATTTTTTTTGTTTTTAAAGAGGCTTAGCCTAATTTGGCATTCGCCTCTGACCAAATAAAACATTAAAAATGATTTATCAAACCACTTGTAAATAATTTTAATGTTGCATCTTAATCATCATGTCACAAAATATCAAAAATTTTGGTCGCAGTGACGAAAATATCCAACACGGAAACAAATGCATCTTAAACACAATTTTCTGTTGGGAATGTTAATTTTTCTAGGGTTAAAACACTAAAATTTTAAGCGCTTTAAGGCACCCCTGAATCAAGTCTGATTAACCCTCTAGTGCCCAAGTTAATTTTCAGACGGACTTCGAAAAAATCACTATAGAGCTTCATAAGCAGTTTTTAAGTATTGATTGAAGCTTTTTAGAGATTTATCTAAAGACCGTCTAAAGGCGGCACTGGGCACTAGAGGGTTAAGCTGAAATTTTGCACAGGTTATTATTTTGAGCAAATAAACAAAATGTGCGTGGTCGGTTCTTTAATTCACTTTTTCCATGCATCGCATTGCTACCCTAAGCAACAGCATTGGAATCGAAGCAGTTATCTTCGATGGCAATGATGTGTTCACCAAACATACAAAACCAAAGATTCGAATGGTTAATATAACTCGGCTCTTCGAACCACAATTCGTTTGTTATCATTATAACAATGCTAAAGCCTAAGAAGAAAAAAAAATCTGTTTTTGATCTACTTCATACTTTTCAAGCATTGCCCACCTCCATATGAGGAATATATAACACGATAACAAGGTGTAAAACATAAACATCTCCTCTGCTCGAGTTTGCCTCAGCTTCCGTTCCAATTTAATATTCTGCTCAGCAAAAACAGGTTACATACAGCAAACTAAAATGGTCCATCTAGACGATCCGGGCTTGAATCCCCCCACTTTTCTTTTCTCTTATACTCCTTCCCGCAAAAGCCTTGTCAACTGGTTGGTCTGCCAAAAAGTTTTCCTTATGCTCAATTTATGTCGTGGAAACAACTTTCTGTCTCTTCCGTGTTGTTATTTTTATTGCACACCAATTTTTTTCCTACTTTCGGAATCGGAAGACATGCAACAACAACATCAGCAATCATAACAACAACAGGCCCACCCACTGCCGCACGACGCAACCCGCAGGTTATATGCGGATGCGGAATCATTCAAAAGTGTACGGAACAATCGCTGCTGCCGACCCACGACCTCTCGTCAAATGTTCATTCCTTCAACCTTCACGAGTTGGTACTGCAGCGACAGGGCATGGAATCACCTACCGCGACGGGTAAATTCTCGGTGGTTGCCGCAAAAAGGGAGCGGAGCGGCAAAAAAGATTTACCGATTGCGGAATTATTTATAGCATAAATTATCTTGTCAGACTTGGACACGGGACCGTGGTTCGACTAACGACGAACGGGTCACCCAACCACCCACTTGCTGCAGCAGCTGCTAATCCCTTCCAGCTGAACGTCGGCTGGCAAAACGAGCAAGTTAACTTTTTTATTCTTCGCGCATCGGCTGTCACGCTTGGATATAAGGTGGTAAGAGTTGCAGTCCAGAGTGAACCCATTTCTTCCCCGTCGGTGGGCACAGGGCGTTATGCGACAAATTAGAGTTACGCAATCACTAAAAAACAAATGTCAATTCATGATTGCAGCTTTCGCAGTTGAACAGTTTTTGTATAACCATAATAATCGATTCTATTCCTAAAACATAAAATACGAAACTTATTATCACATTCCAGTACATAATTGTGTCTGAATCATCCCTTTATTTGACACCACTGCAACTCTCCATCGAATAATCTTCGAATCTCAATCATCATCCGCCAACCAGTTGGCCGGCTCAGGGAACATTGCGATATTGTCCCAGTGATTGGATGCAGGAGGGATAAAATTTTATTTGAATACTGGCTCGATTTGCATATTTTATGCTTTGCTAAGTGCGAGAAGTGATGCGAATTTGGAATTGATTTTTGCATTCACCACCGCACTCCCCCGAGTCACATGCACACGCACAGCCAAACACACTATCAATCGGGCGACGAATGGTTATGAAGGATACTAGCAGCAGTTGGCAGAGACTGTGAATAGCTGCTTTTTTTGTTTGCTCACCAGAACTTGGAACGAGTTCGACGCTTTGTGATATGGTGCCTTTCTAACCGAGTGAATCGATGACCGCACAGAGCGGTCCGGCGCTCGATGGAACTTTTGAAATTAATTTCTTGAAATAATGTTTTTAGCTATGTTGGGAGGATATCGGAACTCCAGAGTTTATTGGTTTTATTGGAAGGAAGTTTGAAGGTACCACCCTAGTATTATTTGGTGAAACTCGACATTCTACTGGAAATGGTAGCAGTGATGCCACACCTACAGATTCATTTATCATTATACAGATTTTAAAACATTTTTCCCTGCAGAAATCTATATAAAACTTACAAATTCTTGTGGAAGCGTATAGATTTATAAAAAGTTTATCTAAAGCTGCAGAAAAGATTTTTTCAAATTAAAGGATACAAATGAAAATGTGACATCCCAGTCTGGCAGTGAAGATTGCGCGATTGCAGATTAAAAACAGATACTGTTCTGATGGGGTGATGTGCTACTTTCGAGTAGGGTTGAGAGAGTTATGCAGAATTCAGGATACTGGTGGTGGGAGTTAGCGAAAAAGTGAGTGTGAAGATGGTGAATATTGGATTAATTTGAGCCTGCGAGTTCTGAAACGTACCCAAATGGTAGTCTCACGGTAAGAATAAAAACGCAGCCTGTGGAGGTGGCCCGAAGGCTGAAAAGAACATCCATTGATAGGCGAGGATGACGCGTGAAGTACTAAAGTGTGTAGTTGAGCCGCTAATTAAGCGCGCACCTATACGCGGGAATTGTCCTTGGATAAAATATTTCAGTAAAATTGATCATTATAGTACTGCATGCATGTTATACATTTTTGCATTTCTGGTTCATAGTTATAATTCCGCTTACAAAATTCTCTCCCGTATCCTGTCCCAGCGACTGAGGCCGTTGCAGAAAGCCTTTGTTGCAGAATACCAATGCGGTTTTCGAGTGGGGCGATCTACACGGACCAAATGTTTACCTTGAGACAGATATTCGACAAGTTTGCTGACTCGGGTCAACCCAATGTAATATTTGTTGAATTTAATGTTAGTTCGTAATGTTTGTTTTTATGCCTCCATGAGGATGGCCTCAGAAGGCAAATCCCCATCCACTAACTTTCATGGAGACCAATATGGTCTGATGAAAATAGATAACAATAAATATTAAAAAAGTTTCGAGAACACAACTTGCAGACGCATCATCTGTTTATTGACTTCAAGGCGGCGTACGACACAGTGAAACCCTACGAGCTGTGGCAAATAACGCCAGAACATGGTTTCCCAACAAAACTAATTAAACTGTTACGTGCGACGCTTGACGGCTTCACATCCTGCGTCAGGACAGTGGTTTAATTTTCGGACGCGTTTGTGACGTTAGATGGTCTGAAACAAGGTGACGGGGTCTCGAACATGCTGTTGAACATAACTTTAGAACGTGCAATACGATGGGCAGGGTTGTAAAGGAGTGGCACCCCTATCACAAAGTCCCTCATGCTTGTAGGCTTTACGGACGACATTGATATAATTGGTGTTAACCGTAGAGCAGTTGAGGAGGCCTTTACGGCTCTCGAAAGGGAAGCTTCGAGAATTGGACTCACCATAAACACTGCCAAAACGAAGTACATGGTAGCTGGTAGAGAGGGTGGTAGTTCTGCAGTGGAAATGGATGGGGACACTTTCGAAGTGGTCGACGAATTTGTTTATCTTGGTACTCTCGTGACATTTGACAACGAGGAGAGCCGCGAGGTGGAGAGACGGATTGCGGCGGCGAATAGGGTTTATTACGGATTGCGTAGCCAGTTCAGGTCCCGTAAACTACAGATCCGTACGAAATTTGCGCTCTATAGGACTCTGATTCTCCCGGTGGCGCTCTACGGACATGAATCGTGGACGTGGCAGGAGGCCGATCGACGAGCGCTTAGGGTCTTCGAGCGTAGAATCCTGCGATCAATACCCGGAGTCAAACTAGAGAATGAGGTGTGGCGCAGGCCTATGAATCACGAGCTGTACGAAGTGTACAAACACGCTGATATTGTCAAGCACGGCAGGTTACAGTGGGCTGGTCACGTAGCATGAATGGCGGGTGAGCGACCGGCAAAGATAATATTTAGCAGAGAACCGGATAGAGGCTGACGACTTCGAGGCAGACCTCGCACGCACTGGATGTGTGCTGTTGACGAGGATACCAGAACAGGGGTGTAAGTGGAGACTGGAGAGTAGCGGCCCAAGACCGAATTTTGTGGAGACGTATTGTGGATTCGGCATAGAATCTCAACGATCTGTCGCCATAAAAGTAAAGTAAGTAAGTTATCATTACGAGATTTTGCGGCATTAATATGTTTTACAAGCTTCTTTGAATTTTGCTGCTTTGAAAAGTCATAAATTCAGACTGCAGACTGATACACGCCAAGACTACTGATATAGTATGTCTTGGAAAACTTTTTTATTTCATATATCGCAGGCTGCATCATAAAAAAAATCATATCAAGAAGACCTGCATCTCTGGATCGATCCCATACAAAAAGGCAATCCACGAGATATCTTTGAATTTCAATTTTCAACGAACGAGCTGATAATGAAGGAGACTTTCAGCTCTAATCAGATGATCTGAAATCAGTGTTTGCCGTTGTCTTTAGGATATTTAAAAACCGAAAAATATGAAATATATATTCAATTTGAGCAAAATTTATTGAATTAATGTTTAGATTGTTTACAAAAATAAATGTAAATTTTGGAAAACCTGTAAATCTGTACTTTTTGATGGAAATCCGTGAATCTTTATACGCAGATTCTGTAACGTTACTTTTACGCGAAAATCTGTAAAATACAGATAAATCGATGTATGTTGCATCCTTGTCGAAAGGTTGAATTTCGATTACTATCGCTTGCACTCTTGATATGACTTTAAACAGATTTCAAATAAGTTAATTTTACGTCGAGATAAACATGTTTCAGTATTGTAGGATAATGGGAGCGACGTCATTGTTGGATCTTAAGGTGAAATGGGTCCAAACACAGGGAAATTTGTTTTTGCATCAAATTGCTTCAGAAAATCATACATCGAAGCCGAGTCACAAGAAACTTTGCTCCACTGTGTAATAAAACATTGATAAGAACTCAAAATATTTGAAATGAAAATATTGCTAATTATTTCCCATCTTATCCATTAGACTGTGGTTTTTTCATTGTGTGTGAATACTTACTTAGAAAGAATTCCCAAATTTGAATAGTTTATAAATCACAACCTAAGAACGAATAACTCTACCAAAATTATTAGTTGCGCAAGTAAGTTCTTTATTTATATTAAAAAAGCATGTAATCGCTTGGAAATGGTCTGACGGGTGACTCCTGATACCGAAGCGAGCTGTTCCTACATTCGACAAGACTCCTCACCGAACGATTCCTCCAACTCTATGTTTTTGAAGATTTTTAGCGTTTCTTCACCAGGTTCATCACGGCTTAGATATGTCAAAATCGACCAGCACTCACTACTGGTGCCAACTGTTGGCAAACAGCAAGAACTTAGTTGCGCATTTATTATACAAATAAGCAATAATTCATTCAGGACACTGAATATAATTTACATGAAAATTACACACGCAGTAGCATGTAATTGGACAAGACAGATATGATTCATGATAGAACCATCATTAGTCATTTTAATTGTATTTGGAAGGTGATTAAAATCTCTTCGAATAATATTAGGTTGTATATATCTAAAAATATAGTAGAACAAATTGAATACATATATAAACAAGCTAATTAAGCCACATTTTTAAAGGTATCTTTTAACTTACGCTCCGATCATAATCGATTGTTTACAGAACTGCTCTGAAATTTTTTTTTGTATTCATTTTCATCTAGTTCCACAGTTATGTCCTAATCAATGAGTCCTGGAGAAGTGGCTCGGCCTGAAATCTTTACTATCGACCCGTCTTGTGATGGAAAACCTTATCCCAGCAAGTTTTCATCCCAGAAGATTTGCCAACGTCAGTTCGCATTTAACCTAGATCTGTTGGATTGATCGTAAATGGATCTCGCCACCCCAGAACCAACATCACCTATGTCGGCGTTGGGCTACCAGTCCATGAGTTGATGTTAATTTCAGTTAAAAAAATACTTGAAAGGTTTTGTTCCCAAAATTATATTAAGCTCTTTCCTGATACATATAAACTTTTATATTCTAAAGAAACGTTTTTTATATAATGTCGATTCTTTTGACAAATTATGATTATTAGCGATTTTACGGATAATTTTCAGTATATTTAACCATTTGAGCAAATGAACAAATGAAATCATGTTTTAATAATTCAAATTCAACAAGGTTGAATCCGCACCAGTTTGCATGGTGTATACAGTAAAGTCTTTTTTTACACGGTTTTTTAGACGGTTTCTTTTTACACGGGTTTTTAACGACAACTTTCCACATGGCACGGTTTTTTCACGTTGTTTTTTTTTAAATAACGCAGTTTTTTCAACTGTTTTTTTGCACGATTTTTCGTCTTCGTGTATAACAGTTACAGTAAGTAACAATAACGGTAACAAACTATAACAGGATCTTTTTACCTAGTTATTTGTTTACACTTTTTTACACGATTTTTTCACAACATTTTTAAAAACACGTGTTTTTTTTTCAAATAACGCGTTTTTTTAACGGTACGTAACCATCGTGTAAAAAAGACTTTACCCTACACCATACCCAACGAAACTTTTCCCTACTTGCCAAATGAGGAAAAAAGGAAAGTTGTAAACAGATTTAAATCGAAGTTTGAGTTTATTTTATTCATGCCAATAGACAAAACCGTAGTTGAAAGAGGTTACAAATAATTATTGTTTATAATAGTTAATACTATTTCAAAACTTCATTTCAAAGAAAATCCTGTATACAATGATATTTTACATTCTGGATTGATCATTTATTAAAGTTCAATTTGCTAAAATTCTGCTGGAATAATCAACAAACGATGCTTCATTAAAATTCGCAGTCTGTTAATCAAGCAACCGCATTCGAAATCGTCTGTCACTCCCATGCTAGTCAATAATTGAAACAGTCAACAGAAAAATTTAAAAAAAAAATGAATCGTGAAATAAATTTACAACAGAGAAGAAAACCCATCCGCATTTGCATGATTTGTCGCAACGCTTCGCCAAACAGCTGACAGTTAGTTGTTCAACATCTTAATTCGCTCCCCGTTTTTCGGTCGGCCCAAGACGATTAGTAAGGTTTTAGACAGCGAAAGGAAGCAGGCAAAAAGGGTTCTTATTATTCCGCTCAGATCTCGTTTAATGCAGTGAAACAGTAACAAGAAGCTTACCGTTGTAAAGAATCGTAGAAGACGCATCCCGGGTGGCAGCTTCCGGCGAGTGTGGTGGTGGACTGGGCGCTGTGGCGCCTGCTGTTGGTGAGGAAGGACCCCAACAGGTGGCAGCAGTCGCCGATGCCGAGCTGGCTGTTCCTGTTTCGCTGCCAGTCACTGTTGGCGGAGGGACCGAGGAGCAGCTCTTCGAACTGCCAGTTGTCGCTGCCGCTGGTGAATCTCCCACGACGTCGATTTCTTCATCTTCTTCTAGTACTTCCACTACAACCATCGGAGCCAGCGGTGTTGGTTGCGGGGATGGTGTAGTTGGTGCTGAACCGGTCAACGACGACGACGAAGTTATCGTCGTCGATGAACTTCCTGGTGTCGGGCATTCCTTGGCCCGATCCGGCCACGGGTATGCCTTCCACTTTTTCGCCATCAAACAACGTGGCATTTTAGATCAGGTACTTGTTTGAGTTTCTTGTTTTACAGGAGGGCGCGGAGGAAAATGGAACCGTGTTACAGCAGGTCGCGCGAAAAGTCAATTCATGTTTTATACTGTTCGGCAGGTTAGGGTTCGGGCCGATCAAGTCCAAACGGGCGGTCAGGAGGAAATAAAAGTTAAGAGGAAATAAATAAACGAGGAAATAAAAGTTGTTTCACTGGCACCCGTTTTTAACACAAACGCATGCGGACCGTACCTCCGAAAGGGAGCAACACACTGTATGCACAGGCAACCGCCCTGCCAGCCTGCCGGTTCCGAGGAAAATCGATAGTTTTTCTCGCTTTTGGGGCTTTTCTGGTGATTCGCGTGATAGTCGCCAGAGAGGTTGCAGTTATACTTGGAAAGGACAAACGGGGAACAGGAGGAAGGGTCGTTCTTGGGAATGGAATAAATTTTATATCCGGACGTGACACAGATACCAAAAACTTTCTTCTTTCACTGTGCGCTCTGTTGGTCGTGCTCTATTCCGGCAGAGGCCCCACGATCCCAAAAGCTCCCGGCCACCAGTTGTTCGATGAATCGGAGGCAGTATTGCACACTTTGCACAGAATAGCAGTTCCAGGAGTCTGTTTCACAAGTTTTTCATTGGTTTAGAATCAACGAAAGTAGTAGCACTTGGAAGCTTACTCTGAGCTCACAAAAGATATAAGTAAGCTTCAACACTTAAATATTGAACGTAAATCCATAGTTCACGTACAGCTATCCGTAATAGTGTCAGTAGTACACAATAGTAGCAGCAGTAGTAGTAGTGACGGTAGTAATAGTAACTGTTGCAATAGTAGACGATAGCAGAATCTTCATCTCGTGGTCACCGAACCGAGCAAACGAAAAGAACGGAAACGTTAGATGACTGCACACGTATCGAACTGAACACCGGAAATGACCGCGGACCACGAGATTTAATCAGTTTATACTAGACAGATGTGAACACAACCTGCACGCAGCTTTTTAGCCACAAAATAGTGACCGGATGCAGGGCATGGGAACTAATAGACCGTAAACGACAATCCGCCGGATGATTACTTTGCCGGAAGTTGCGTTGATGCACATCGAAACAACTAAGAGGGCAAACAGTTTGGCCTGTTTCTGACGTGTGTGTGTTTTATAATCAATTGATGAATCCAGAAATAATAAACTATTGTCTTCACACTTTCAGCCCTATTTTGTTTTTATTTGCTCACAAACGCAAAAACTCAATTTCAGAGCTGAGGAGAAGCGCGCGCGAGGATACGATAGTATAGCGAAAATCAACCAAGCACGGATAGATGACTTATAGATATAAGATTTAGGTAGTACACACACGAGTGATTAGTTAGAGCGGTGATTAGTAACTGTACACATACAGGTTGACTGTAAGTAACGGTACGCAGAATCGATTGAAAAGTTCATAATAAATAACAGAAAAATTGATACAGAGTGAAACACGACAGAGAGAAAAAATGTGTGACGAACCGCACTGTAAGAACCGTGAAAGGCTTTTGAGTCCTGTCGTGTTACGTGCAGTGCCTTTATAAAGTTCGGTTGGCACGACGATAGCCGAAGTTCCCCAGGCTTCGTAGCGCACATTGGTACGGTTTCGTAGCAATCGGTAGCCCTCTCATCCTTCCTGCTGTAAACCTCTCGAAAGGATCACACACAGCAACGTGTTGATGCGAAGGGGAAACGCAAAGCAACACACGGATTTTCCCCTACCGACCCAGAACGCAACAAATGCACGGACTTCGGCTTGGACCTACCGACGTGCATTCTCTCTTTCTCATATTTCATTCGCTCTTTATATCTTCCCACAAACCTAAATCAACTCCCGGTCTTCTCGTTCGGCATCAACAATTTCATGCATTATGTTGAATGTGGTTTATGCTTTATGCTTCAGTGATTTTTCGTCCTTCGTACAAAATTTAGCTCGCTCTCTTTCTCTCACTGTTTATGCTCCGAATTATTCTCCTCTCTGGATAGGGAGTTGCTGGCTGCTAGCGGTTTTTGTTGTTATTAGTGTTTGTTGTTGTTAATACATCGCGATCAGCATACGAAGTGGTGGTGCGTGGAGAGCACGCGTCGCACGTCATTCAGTCATCTGGTGCCGCCTGGTCTTCCCATCTGTGCTGTCATCCATAGCCGCACCATACAGTATTTCCAATTCTATGCTTTACTCGACAGCTTTATGCTGAGCTGCCCTTTATGTTGCGCTGCGGTATGAGTGAATGGAAGCAAACTTTTTTTTTGCTTGCTCGAGCCGATCGGCACGCAAAGAGTGGATGTGAGTGTGTATATGCGGTTTGGAAAATGGACAAAGCGGAATTGCTGAATAAGGATTTTAGTATTTTTTTGCTTACGTTTGCGGATGCGGATTTTTATTTCCTGCGTGATTTGAAATTCCTCTTCCAGGTTAGTGGATCGAAGGTATTTTGCTGTAGTATATTAGAGGAAGTTGGACGGGAGCTTCTTTCTAGGAGCTCTATCAACAGATGCACACCACATGCTCCTTTTATTAGTATACCATTAGTGATTTGCAATCATGTAATAGTCATTTTATATCAGATTTTCAGATAGAAAAAAAATCATTTTTGATGTGATTTACATGGTTTCGTTGCCACTCATTATACTGTCGGAATAGATCTTCCTGCTTTTCGTACTTGTATTATTAAATCAAAAGCAATTAGATTTCCTTTCGACCGATAACACTTAATGTTTTCCTCTTTACAGTTTCTGGTCATTATCACGCATTTGGCATGCAGTTTTACTTTAAATTAGATAGTTTATTTTAAGTTTAGGAGCACGTAAATAATTTTTTCTTCGGTCGGTTAGTTTGATAAGTCAGTGGACGACTGTTGGAGTCCCGACTTAGGAGAGATTGTCATTTTTTTTTTTGTAAGGTTTGGACCACTGCGAGAGACTGTTAGTGTCAAAAGGATCATAACGCCAGCCCCACAAAAGTTCTGTACACAAACAGTAAGCTGTAACATAGGAGGTGAAGCTCTAATTGCGGAATGATGTAGCACGTAGACTCTGCTGTTTCACGATGTTTTTATGCATCAACTTGAATCCAGTGCATGAGATTCATGAATCGTGACATAGAGATTTAAATTAGAACCATAGCTCTATCGGAATTTAATCCTCCCAGTTGAAAAAAATGTCAAAAACGAACTAATTCACGCTTGCGGGGAATATATATTTGCAACACCACGAAGTTTTGTAAATATCTTAAACAGTCAACTGTACATACCAAAAAACAAGCGCATTTTATAGTTCTAGACAGAAAGATCACGGTAAACCATTTTGAAAGCGAAAATCTCCTGGTTTCGACTGTATATAATTTCCTGCAAACCTCAACAATAATTTGCCGGTCAAAGTAATGAACAAAACGGACTTTGTTTTTCTGGTCGAAATCATGGGTCAACCCGAGTGATTTGGCTATCAATCAAGTTATGCACTAGAATGAATGTTTTAAGAAAATTTTGAATCTTTTCTTCCAAAAACACCGTACCGATAGAAGGTATGTGTTATGGCCAGATAAAGCATGATCACCTTACGCCAAAAAACACAAACGTTCCTGAACAACCACTCGACCACATTTGGACCTAAAATACGTCCAATGGAAAAATTCTTTGGCTTTTTAGTTCCTTGGTGTACAAAAATAACTGGAGAAAAATTTGCAAACAGTTGATTATTAGAATCAGGAATGCCGACATGAAAGCCCTATATCGCTCTTTATCCGGCATCGTGAAAAAGCTTCGTCAAAAAGTCGATTACGGACAGTTCTCAAATGATCATCTTTTTTTTTATTGCTAATAAATGAATCTTCAAGAGAAATAAACCACTTTTTCTTCAAAAATATCTACCTTGCTTTGCTTATCTACCTGTGTCAACACTAGTAGAAAACATCTAAAATTTTGGATGTCACCTGCTATTTTGCGCAACGAGATATGGCTCTTGGTGATTTTTTTTTCCGAATCAGCGGTTGAAGAAAGTTTTACAAAGCAGACAGCGTATGTACTTAGAAATGCGAAAAACAAACAAACTGAAAATGTGATATAGACTTGAAAAAATATATCTCACCCAGACGCGATTCAAATCTGCAATCTGCCTTTCTCTAACATTGTGTTTTATTCGGCTACTCTACTTCAAAGGTATACCTATCCTCGCACAACTTTGTTGTGCTTCATCTATACGCACTCCCTAAACTCAATAGACAAATCGTTTGAAATTATTGGTTTTATAGAAATGAGAATAACCTCATCATAAGATTTGTTTCAAAGTATCGTTGCTTGTAATAAACTGGTTTTAGATGCTATACGTCAAATCTTGTCTCAATGCATAATTTTGGTTGGTTTAGGTCGTGTTTATTTTTACAATATGTTGATTTCCACGATTTTCGTTTTAAAAATAACATTCATATCGACATCGTTGTTTTCGTCACCAGAATTGCAAGTGCACTCAATCATGGTTCACAAGATTCTAGAAGATATTTGGAAACACAATTATAGTGAGTTTCTCTTCCGCCGATATTGGGCGGCAGAAATTTTGCGGAAACGGTATCAGTTAAACGAAAATCTTAACTTCCAATTCCAATCACTAACAATTGTGTCAAGAAATTTCTGTAGTCAGATACTGAAACAGCGAAATCTAATAGCTCAAATAATTACATATCCCTGACAACTAAATTATTTATTCAAAGGGGGAATGCTACCTTTAAAGACTATTTGAAAGAGATTTTTCTGGTTGTTTCTCTATATCAAAAACAAACAATAGCTAGTATCGATTCTTGTTGTTTATAATTATGAATTTAATGATTAGAAAGGGTTGTGCTACATTAGGCTGTTTGATACATTAAACGCATTATTGCATTCGAAAAAAAATCTCAAATTATTTGTTCAAAACAAACATTCCCTTTTCAATAATTCATTGAAATATAAAGCTTATTACTATGAAAGACTATTTTGTATCAATATATTATGTCAATTACTTTTATGTAATGCTAATAAAATAACACTAATAAAATAACTCTATAAAAATAATATGGTGACCCTGAAAAAAATTTAAGTGTCATTTGATTTGATTAATTTTTGGTTTCTGGGCATCATCCTGATTACAGAAATATCCATATTGGGTGGTATTCGGTTAACTTAGACTGTTTTCCAGAAATCGGAAGTCGTCATTTTAATTTCAGAATGGCATGTGAAGCTAATTCCTGGCCAATGGGCATCATTCTGGTTCCAGGAATCAGCAAATTGGGTAGTGTTCGACCCTTTTGAGCTGTTAGCTTAGCTTAACTGATTGCACATATCAATGGTTGTTACTCTGTGATTGACCCGAATCAGTAAATTTGCGAAGTAAAGCAATTTGGTGAGGCTTGGAGTGACCGACCATTCTCATTGTACAACTTTTAGTGACCCAATACTTTTAATAACTAATAACGGCGCCGGACACGTCCTTGCAATCAGGTGGGAATAGGAAAGAAACGTTGGATCAGCATTACCCTTGATAAGTGATGCGATCATATGGGCAATGAGTATATCATATACAACGGTTCTATCAATGGCAGTTGTGTCGCGCCCAACCTAACCTCCAGAAGCATCCAGAAGCATGTTCACGAAGTTAGTTAATTCATTACGAAAATCGAGCGATGAGCATCGCGATTCTGTCGGTGTGAGAGCGACGCATTCTAGAAGCATTCAAATGTTCGTGAGAAAGCAAATTTGGCCTGCTTTTAACTAAGACTCGAACTCACGACCATCTGCATATCAAAGCGGACTCTGTAACTTTGCGGCCGTTTTTGGCTGTTTACCTGTGTTTGACCGTTTTTGGCTGTTTACCAAAAACCGTCATCTCAGAATCCAATTTGGAATGTGGACTCAATTTCTGACCTCTAGGCATTCTGCTTCCGGAAATATCTATATTAGTTGGTATTCGGCCATTTTCGGCTGTGTCCAGAAACCGGAAGTTGTCATTTTGGATTTCAAAATGGCATGTGGCGACAATTCCTGACCTCTGGGTATCATTCTGCTTCCGGAAATAACGCATTTAGCCTCGAAAATACACCTGAAGGCATCCAAATGGACAAACCAGCTTCCAGATCGATCACGTACTTATTGACGGACGGCACTTTTCGGATATTACTGATGGACGACAGCGTAACGGCTGGTTCGATGCCGAGTGCCAGAGGGCGACAGATGAGGAGAACCGTGTCAGAAGCCGCATACTCACTGCGGCTACGCGTCAGAGCAGAGAGAGATACAGAGAGGCAAGAGCTGCCGAAAATAGAGGAGAAGCGCAAGTAAGAGGAGCACCCAGTCCGCACAAATGGCATGTTGGTGACCTTTAAAAGAAAATTCATATTCGTACGAAGAATATTTTCTGTAAATGGTCAGGAATGCTGAAAAAGCGTCGAAAAGGCGGGGCTTACAGCCTTATACAAACTTTTGGTAATTGTCACAAAGTGGTTTGTTAGAATGTTCTGCTTTTTCGTATTAATAACTTGGTGATGTTAATAGGAGAAACCAGAAATGTTTCCTTTGTTGAAAATTGTCACCGCGAGTCGTATGTTCATCAGTACATTCATGGATATTTTTCGTGACAAAGTTCCAGAATAAACTATTTCATTCGTGACTAAGCCCCAATACTATTTTAGATTCTTTTTATCTCGCTGATGGAAATTATAAATGACTGAATGTGTACATATAAAGTGATAACACACAAGAAGTTGGAATTGCGATAAATGCCAAAAGTGTTATACAGATACAATTCCATTTTAATGGTGAAAGTATATTGCCTACCCCTCATAGTTTTCGTGCGCCTTCAGAAAAATTAGGTTTTGAATAATATTCGGAAAATTTTAATTATTTCAGAATTAAAAAATGTTATATTCATTCCTCTTTTTAATCATATGTCTGTTCTAATGCAACCCCTGTTACAATATTGTTACAAAATATATGAAGTTTTACGAGGAAAATGTTTAAATTATATTATGCTCTATTTTTATTATATATATTTTTACGGCTTTTAGTAATTAACACCTCCATCTTGATGAATTAAAAAACTATAGGAATTCGTCACCAATTATTTTTGGTGACCGTTGAAAAACGAGATTCATTTTTTTCCATAATGATCATAGCTTATTGAATAAAGATTAATTGATACGGAGACTCTTGTGAGCCAATACTAATCGAACGTTGGATGGAGGGAATATGTGATATTGAAGTAATGTTTTCTCCGTTATTTGATCGAAAAGAGATAATTACATAAATTCATGTGACAATGTTAATAAGATATATTTTTTTAAAGATCACATATTCTAAAACAACATTTGACATATATTTCCTGATAAAAGTCACGGTGATCAAACAGTGATATTTGTCGATCAAAGCTTGATGTTTACTTTTCCTGATATTCGGTTCAAACCAAAAGAGATGATTACCAAAATCACTGTGACAATGCTGATAACTTATAAGTTTTTCAAAAGGTCACACCTTCTTTTAAACAAAACTGTTGTTGTATATTTCCTCTCGAAAATCACAGTGACTAACAGGAAAAACTATTTCTTTGGACAACATGTCTTTTGTTTTTCAAATTATCACCGTGACTACTAAATGAAATAAATACCCTTGCTTCAAAAGTAAAGTAATTTGGTCTGTGATTTTTCAGAGAAAAACTTGTAAATTCTAATTCAATTGTCACAGAGACAAAATGAAAACTTTAGTGACTTTTGTGAGAAAATCCACCCAAGTTTTTCTATAAAAAGTAATAGTTACTCTATTACAAAAACTGTTGCCCCATTTTTTCAAAAACGTTTGGGGGACAATATTGAGACCAAAGCCTTCTTTCATTTGTGACTCTCGTGCGGATTGGACAGGAGCTCGCAAGCGCAGGGGACAGCTAAGCTAGAAACTACATGCGGAGCTTCTATAGAACAGTCAACAGAGTCAGAAGCAGCAATTTCCCTGTGCCGGTCATGTGTATTGACGAGGACGGGAACCTGCTTACTGATAAACCGACGGTTGCAGCCAGGTGGAAGGAGCATTTTCAGGCGCTATTGAATGGTGAGGAGCAGGATGAGCAGAGAAGGAACAGGATGACGATTATGAGTGACGAACAAGCTGTGGAGCCACCAACACAGGAGGAGATGAAGAGACGAAGAAGGCGGTGAGCTGAAAAAAAGCAAAGCCGCTGGGAAGAACGGTTTCCCGGCCGAACTTCTAAAAGCGGGAAGCGAGCGGCTGTTCTATGCGATCCACCAGATAACACATAGGATCTGGGCGGATGAACAAATGCCGAACGTCAGGTTGGAAGGCATCATATGTCCTATCTATAAGAAGGGTCATCGATTGGATTGTTGCAACTATCGAGGCGTTACGTTGCTCAACTCCGCATATAAAGTGCTCTCCCGTATACTGTTCCACCGGAATGCGGTCTCTAACTTACTGTTCAACATAGCTCTTGAAGGTGCAATGCGAAGAGCAAACGTGCAAAGAAATGGTACGATCATCACGAAATCTCACTGGTTTGGTTTTGTGGACGATATCAGGCCGTGGGCCATGGAGGAGGTCTTCGTGTCTTTTGGGAAGAAAGTAGCGAGATTGGGACTTGTCATTAGCTTTGCCAAAACAAGTAGCAAGGCAGGGAGTGCCCGTGGTTTTTGTGCTGAGGTGGACATAGATGGGGAACGATTTGAAGTGGCTGATGAATTCGTTTACCTTGGTACGCTTGTGATATGTGACAACGATATGAGCCGCGAAGTGAAACGATGAGTTGCAGCTGCATACAGGGTGTTCTACAGACTACGTAACCAGCTAAGGTCCCGTAGTTTGCAAACTCGCACAAAACTAGCGCTGTATAGGACGCTGATACTCTCGGTGGCCCTTCACGGACATGAAGCATGGAGGCTGAAGGAAGCTGATCGATGAGTGCTTAGAGTCTTTGAGCGTAAAGTTCTGCGATCGATACTTGGTGGTAAATTGGAAGATGGAGTGTGGCGCAGACGCATGAATCACGAGTTGTACCAGGTATACAAACATGCGGATATAGTGAGGGTAATACAGCGGGGCAGACTTCAGTGAGCTGGTCATGTAGCCAGAATGCCTAACGAGAGAGCCGCCAAAACTATCTCCAGTAGAGAACCAGGAAGAGGCCGTCGACTCCGTGGTAGGCCTCGCACGAGGTGGATATGCGCGGTGGAAGAAGATGCTGGTTTACGAGGATACCTGAGAACCCAATACAGAAGAAACTAGATATTAATTCGTTCGGCCCTAGACCGGTGAACGGTCCGTTAGCCAACAAAGTGAATTAAAGTAATTTCGACTAATTACAGCATTATTTTCCTAATAGAAACCTTTTAAACGAAATTTTGCAGGAAACAAGACAATAAAATTTATTATTTGTGAGTGAAAAATGAAAAATGAAAAAAACTGAATAAAAACCATCAATAATGTCGCCGGTGTCACCGTCAAAGTGATACACTTCGTTTTTGCCATAAAATTAAAAGAGAATAATATTTCATCTCTAATTCTTTTTGATTAACATGATAGAGTAGTAACGTTACAAAAGGATTAGTTTTGTTCAATTTTTTCGCCTTTGTATTTGATTACTGTCCGCAAACGCTTTTTTAAATTATCACAAGCCGCACGCACGACTTCAAACTGCACTTCATCCCAGATTTTCACGGTTCCTATCCTCGGTATCCTCGAATGATGAAGTCCATTGTATTCGAACCGGTAAAATATGCGGGCCATTCAGAGGTACTGATAAAACACGGTAATTTTTTTTTTTGCACAACTTCTGAACAACCAATGCCTTAGCGCTCACGCTGAATCCTGTTGAAAGCAAAACATGCTCCATGTACACGATCGTTCTGCTTTTTCAAAACAGCCTCCAAAGTAAAAATTTTTTCATCTGAAAATTATGTTGTGAGCCATGTGCGTCTTCAGTAGCAATTGAGGTCTTGTAACACTGTCGACAATAATTTTGTGGGATAATCCGTGATTTTTCTGTTTTTTGAGTGCTCCGTATTCAAGATCCATTTGATGATTTTATGCATCGTGTTATGACCATTTCTCCTACCGACCGGGCTAGATTTCACCACAGACAGACGTCCAAGCAAGAACAACATTGATCAAAAGTTCCGTGTAAATTTTCAAAGTAAATTGCGTTATAAATCACTTGTACACTAGCGCCGCCTGGTGACCTTATCGCTACAATACATTTTTTTTCGCTGGTGCACGAGGCTGGCGATACTGGTAGCGCTATCTGGTTACGGATTGCTACTACAAAAAACTTTACACAAGTTTCGAACTCAGCTTGGACGTCTGTCTGCGATTTCACCGAATACGTTCGTTAATTGCTTTGAGCATCGCTGCATTCCGCACACTCAGTTTCTTTACCCGGTTTCTGTGTCGGGAGTTTTCTCGAATTGTTCGATGGTCCCGTACACAAATAATCCGCTAAAATTCAAATGCGACAGGTTTCTTCTGTTGTCACTTATTCCAGTAATGTACAAGATCTTGATTTGTTCTCTACTTGAGTCCATTGTAATTTTTCTCTGAAATAAGTGAAACACTGGCTTTATCTCTCACAAGTGAACTACAAACATGTGTCGCAATCAAAACAAACACAGCTGGTTAACAGGGTAGTGCTGAGTTTACATCGGGAGGCACTCAAATGTGGGTATCACTCCACGGTAACACCCTGTATATCGGAATCAAAAATTACTTGTGTTGTTTTCGTAAAACATGGAAGATTTAACACAACGTTCGAAGAATTCAAAATTTCAAAGCTTTGGTAATATGAATGCAAAAATTAATGAGAAACTTGAGAACTTGAGAAATGCAGAAAACTAGTTATTTTATAATCATTTCATTTCAATAAAATTGGATTATCGGCCTGATACCTACAAATAGCGCGTCCCATGCTATCGTTAATTGATGTCCAAAATCGGTTATTTCTGTATGATGGTTCTTCATAATGCAGAGTATCTCTCTGCAAAATATTAGCTATCCATGACTTCATCAACCCACCGGAAGATAATAGGTAAAACCTGACGATAATAGAGCCGATACCCTACAACAACAAAAAAATATACAACAGCAAAACAAAACTAAAATCGACTGCATTGGAGTGGTTGGCTATTTCGATAAATTAGCGGAAATTACAATTTCAAACGTGTCTCTCAGCTAACAAGAAACGTTGTTGCACCATTGCTACCGATTTCACCAAACACACAAACATGCATTGACGTTCGCTTTTGGTGACGCAATTAGTTCTATTGTACACAATAAATTGTCAGGAAAATCAACGATCTCAAATCACGATAGAGTCCCTTTCAACCACATGCTAGAAAATTGCGAGAAGCGATTAGTTGGCACCTTGTTGTTTCAAGATATAAAAGAAAAATAAAACGCACGGAATCACACCCTAGCACAATGATACTTGGAACACACTCTGACAGGTCTATCCTTTTGCACGCTCCTAGAAGGGTCACCGCAGGAGCTCGTCGAAGCTTTATCGCATCCAGGATCATGCCCTAGGAGCGGGCCGAGTTTTATATTAATTAATTAATAACAGGAAACAGCATTTCCAAGCCGTGTTCGTTTCGTCTGGTTCGGTTCTGCTGTCACGCTCAGCCCGGGTAATGTAGCTTCTGTACAACGATGTTGTTCACACGTATGTGACAGCGAACGAACCGATTTCTCGTGTCGCCAGCGGTTGAAGTAATTGGAAAAGAATGCACCTCCTTTTCGCTACCGGGCGCCCCACTGCTATTGTGGTGCTGTTAATAGATAAGAGGGCGGGGAGGCACAATTTGCATCGCTACTTGGGCACGTACTGAGTGTCTGGCTGGGTTGTCGGCAACCTAGGAAGTGTTGATCTCATGTATTCGTTAGTCATTTGTTAATAAATTGTACATCATCTGCGATTATTGATGAGGATGTTTCTGGTGGATCTACTTGCATCGTAGGATGTTTTCTTTTCAGAAAAAAAACATCAATAATTGTTGATTCAATTTCAAAATATTCACAAAAAATAATTGAGATTCTTCCAATACATTTATTTCTAAGCGCAAGCTGCCTAGCTTACTTTGTTTTACTTTTTTTTTAAACAAAATTACAATTTAATATTTATTCATAGTTATACTCTGTTTAGAAAAAAGCAACATGGCGGATTCCTGCAGCCATTAAGGGCATAAATAAGCAACATGGCTTTCCATTAAGGCTCTGTACTAGTTGGGGAGTTGGCAACTCATGTTCTGCCGCTCATGGCAAGTCCGTCCCAATTGCATTTTTGTCAATTTTGAGTTTATTTATGGAATCAATTCCTTTTTATATCTACTTTCGATTAAACAAATATTCTTGAATACTTCGTTCTGAGGAACTATGAAAAAAAATAGCAATTCGGTTTGTCCCATAGCGAAAGTGATCGCAAGTCGGTCCCATTGCAAAAATCTTCGCAATTTAACCCCACAGCCAATAATGCTTAGATGATTATAAAAAAATGTAATATTTACCACAACTTATGGTCTTCAGGATTAGAATTGGAAGTACCAAGTGATATTCGAAAGAAGGTTTGATTGAATTTTACGCGGTCTACATCGTGTGGCTCTAGCTGATAGTACAATGTTTCCTTCAAGACAAAGTTTCCACCAGTAGCTTCTTTCAGCTGTTGTTTGTTAACAGTGAACGCTTTAGGTGTGTCACTGTATTGTTTGTTCAAGCATTCTTTAGTAAATACTACTTTTCGTATTTTATCCATATTTTATGTAAAGACGTGGGCAAGAATTGTTCAATTATTGTCGTGAATTTCGTTTTGAAGAATTTGCCAGTCATATCAAATACTTCGGTACGCTACTTAGCTGTTTTTTAAAGGATCAAAAATTTTTCTAAACTATAGGTGTTCTTTCATATTTGCTTCCTCTGCTACGTGAAAGCTGTCCGCCGTCACGAACGTGTGACCGCTCTCAGGAAATTTTAGAACTAGTTCCTACACCTAAACTGATTTCGAGTTTATCAGTAGTATCAAATGTAAAAACAAAATCTAACTTTATTTTGAGCGGCGCAGTTGGTACATTGTGTTATGCTTCTATAATAAATTGACCTGCGATGGATTCATTCCAAACGCAAGCTATAGCACCGCCATCGATTTGCAGTAGTTTGTTTTTCATCACCGGTCGTAGCTGGCTATGGGACTGACTTGCTATCATTCTGGCTACGTACCCTAAATGTAATCGCATGTGCGTCCCAGCTTATGATTTTCAACAAATTTTAATCAAATTTCGGTGTGTATGCAAGTTTTATGATGCAAAAGTGTTAGATGGTCATTGCAGTACTAAATTCTGTTGATGGTCTTGATTGAAAAAGCATTTGAGTGCAAAATTTCACCTAAAGTGTTACGATTTTTAATTGCTGTTTTCTCATCAGCATCAAAACGCAAATGGGACGGACTTGCTATGAGCGGCAGTGCTGCGATCCTTGTTCATTAGCTTGAAATGCTGAGGCCTAGCTCATTCAATATACAGTAAGGTCGTTTTTTACGCCGTTTTTTACGCGGGTTGCTTTCCTCCATTACTTACAAACGGTACAAGATATCGACTTCATTTCAATCACGTTATCCGTTTTAGGCCACGAGTGATCATATATCAGTTTTCAAAAAAAACACAATTTTTGGTGTAAATACTCAAAATTTAAAATGTTGCATTTTGGTCTCTAGATTGGCCAATATCATATTCAAACGAGGTTCGCAACTCAAAAAAGTCGTTTTTTACGCGGGCCCATACAAATTTGGAACCCCCGCGTAAAAAACGACGTTAGTGTATCTACCTTAGTGATGTAGGCAAGAAATGTTGTCGGTCACTCACCGCGAGCAGGCCTGGTGGTCACCGCATTGAAACATTCCAGAGATAACCTAGTGTCAAAAGGAATTTAACTGTAAAGAGGCGCCTGACTCCTTCAATTTACCCAGGCGGAGGAAGCGGAAAAATCTACTTAGTGAAGGGCTTCCTCCAGCAGCAATCTAAGCACAGAATTCAAGAGCAAGTTCAACCACTCAAGTTCTCTACTCTTCATAGCCAACAATTCAAAAAGCCAAACATTTTAAATTAGTATATGTAAACAAAACGTAGTAGGGTATGATATAGAATATCGCTGTATGACATGAATATAACTTTACATGAGTCCTACTTTGGAACATTTATTCTGTGATTGGTATTCGCATATGGGATGTTATTTTGAAATCGATATATGGTCGGCGTGCGACCAGACCGAACCAAGCGCCATTTTTTTTTAAAATTGAGTTTTTAACACCAGTGGATGATAAATTTGATAATCTATCTTTCATGATACAACGAAATCATTTGAACAGTTTATAATGGTATTATAACAAAATTCCTTTGCAGCAGTTTGCAGGAAACATGCGGGGTGGTTAAACTTTTATCGCCGATTACTCGAAATAAAGTTGTTGGCGCTTGGTTCGGTCTGGTCGCACGCTTACCATATATACTTCGAACTGTCATTAAACAGATGCTTTTTGCGATTTCGAATAAATTTTCTATTAGACAAATAAGGATGAGCTACATTCAATATTCAAAATAAACACTGTTTATAAACTGGATCTAGACCAGTTTAGATCAAAGTAATATTTGCTCTTAAGTTGGCTATCACAAGAGACTTTTTTCGTCTCAAGTTAATGGGTTAAGAGATAATAATATATGGTCTACTTTCCAACATCGATTCAGACTTACTAACCGCTTCGTTGAAAAAATATTACAAATATTCCGTACCTCTCGGCATTCAACATTCAGAGAGAAACTAACAGTTAATTTGAAACACGTGACTTAATGTTCGAGTAGTGAACAAACACCGAAGGCACGTCCCTTGCCGATTAGATCGACCCATTTTGCGTTGCCATATAAAATGAATGTATCCGAACCAAAAGTCAGTATTCGACTAGAGATTCTTGTAGATCGAACACAATGAACGGTACGTTTGGTTTTCTATATTGACTTGAATTGTTTCTAATAATCATTTATGATTTACCAGGTTTATTAAGAATCGTATCGGTGCTAGCCGTAATGGCAAGTGTTTCCTTCGCTTACCCCCAAATGGACACAGGAGTTATACAGCGAATGTCAAGAAATTTGTCTTATAGGCCGGATACGCCTGCGATTGAACCTGAAAGTCCTCAACCGGAAGTTTCCAATCCAGAATTTTCGGAGCCGGAGCCGGATACTGAAATCTCGGAACCAGAAGTAGGGCAACCAGATGTTGCGGAACCGGTCATGCCTATTATTCGCGATCCGATAGCCCCGCGTGAAGAACCTTCTGCACCAACATTCGTTCAGATGGCTGCAGAGACACCCGAAGAACCTTTAGCGGACAAATCTTTCGCTGCGGAAGAACAACCCGGTGAGATAAAAGAAATCAAAACCGTTGCCAGCCCGGAATATCCGGAGTCCCCGGTTCCAGAAACGTTCGAATCTGAGGCTGCGCCTATTGAATCTGCCAAACCGATAGAGAGCCAAGATTCCGAAATTATACTGGAACATGCGGAACCAATTTCTGCTTCGCATTATGCTCCGATCCATGCTTCTGAACCTGAACAATCTCCTTTGGCATCATGCAGCAGGGCAGAACTTAAAGAGCGAGTTGAAGCTATTATGCGCCAGCTTAGTGAACTAAAAGAATTATGCGCTGAGTAAAATAGTATACACGAATCTGTAATGTATTCATTTCCAAGAACAGTATAAATTTATTCATTTTATTAGAGAAATATACCCTGGATATTCGGTAATTTCCGATAATTTCAGCATCCATCTAATTTTTATCATGCATACATTAGTTATTCTTCCATGAGCAAATATTAGTTTATTTACTGCAGCGCGACCAGCCACTGTTACTCAATTAATCACCATTACTTTAGCCTGGTTCACTTACAATGGCTAATAGCCACTGCAAAGTGTTTTTACTGCTTCGGTTTTTTTTCCTCTTTCTCGGCCGGTCCCTACCTTAGACGTTCTAATAGCTACAGAATAAGCATGGCTTTTTTATATCCTTTCAGCACGCACTGATTGCAGGCAAAATCATGACTTGTTCACGGACAGCACAAGGTGAGTAAACGGCGACGAGAGACTGGAGTTTTAATTAATTTATCATCTCACACGTGTCGTGTTTGATTATGTCCTATCGTTTCCGTTTCATCGCTAGGCCGTTTTGCGGCAATTTTTACTATATTATTGTTCTTTTCGTTGCCATATTATTGAGTTCGTTTTGAACTGTTACGGGTTGTGTATCATAATTTAATATCTTAGTCCGAATTGAACTGCTTTGCAATAGTATGTGATTTCGTAATTTTGTTATTTTTTTTATTTTGGTTTTGTTTGTCCAATCATTGATTCTTCTACACGTATTTATTTCGCTAGCTTCTTCCAACATGTTCAATTTTGAAGCCTCTCCATGTTTGTCGCATTTTCGTTAGTCCAGTCCTTCAAAACGGCGTTTTCTAGGCAATGTTAACGCGATCATTGGCGCGTTGACCGTATTTCGGCGGTAGAGGCAATGCTTCGCCAACCCAAGCGTTTGTTCACCGAAAAGGTTGTAAGTATCGACAGCCTCAGCAGCGAGCGCTGTAGGGACTCCCTGATTAACTGCCTAAATATCGGTTTGCTTAAGGGAAATTTCGCGAGTTCACTTTGCATTTACAAATTTTATTTCTAGCTTTTGACTCCCACTTCCTTACCACTAGCTAACCATTTTTTAACTTTGCTACTTCTCCGAGGCCACCTGCTCGTTCCGTCCCTTCTCCAGTTCCCCCGAGTCATTCACCAACCTGTACTCTCTAGACGTTGTCTTTGCCGCCAAAATGGTCACTGATCGACGTTGGGATGGTACAAGCCAGTACAGGAAGCATGCAATGTAAATACGGACCGAAATAATCGGCATAGACCTAGGCAACGAAATGGAACTGCAAGTCTCCTAATATTTTGGGAACTACCCGCATTTTTCTGACTTATTGCGAGTCCGCAGGCTCGAAATTGTAGCGCTGCAGAAGATATGCGGGAAGGGAATATCGGTACATACGTATAGAGACATCATCTACCAGATCTGCTGCAACATACACAAGCTGGGCACAGCTTTTATTGTGGTTGGCAACATGCAGAAGCGTGTGATTGGGTGGTGGCCAATGGAAAATAAAATGTGCAAGTTAAGGACGCCTTCCACGCGCAGTTGGGTGCGTGTATGCAATAGCTGCCCAGAACATGATGTCAAAATTGTCCTCAAGTCGGCCGGCAGGAGGAGTTTAGAGTGGGAAAACGGTCTCCGACTCATCGACTGCTCCGCCTACCAGAACATGGCCATACGCAGTACCTATTTCCAGCATACCCTCTCATATCGGTACACCTGGAGATCACCACAACATACCGAATCGCAAATCGATCACGTTTTTATTGACGGAAGGCACTTCTCGGATATTATCGACGTTAGAACCTATCGTGACGCGAACGTTGATTCTGACCATTATCCCCTGACGGTCGAAATACGCCAGCGATTTTCGGTTGTCATAAACATCCGCTACCATCGTCCGTATGGACAGGAGCCAGGACAGGAGATTTAAACTCCCCCAAGTTGTTACTGTTACCATTGGCCAAAATCTGCAAAAGTATCGATACTCGAGCATCGATAATTTTTTTCAGGTCGTATCGATACCAGGTTGATACTGAACGCGGAGCATCGATATCAGCTGTATCGATATTCTACTTGCTACTCAAAACAGGTCTATAAAAAGCGGCATTTTTTGATCTACATTACGGTCAGACAGAGATGGCAGATGTTTTTCAAAAAAGTTTGCAACTGCTCGAAAAACTGACAAAATCTGCTTGAAATTTGAAAAAAATCTGGCCGGCATTTGAAAAAAAGCGTTTGCGTAGGCAAAAGTCTGCAGAAAACTGCAAAGATTTTGAGAAAGTCTGCGCAAGTATAAAGAGAGTCTGACAAAAATCTACAGAAACCATGGGCGCAACTAAGGAAAATTTCTAGGGGGGGGAGGGCTAATTTTCATGTATGTTATTTTAAAAAACAGAAAAAGGAGTTTTAATATGCTTATTTAATAACGCTTAAAGTAGTGTCGTAACAGCAGTAAAATCACTTCGGGATAGAATCTCCGAAGATGTACTGAATATCTTGAACACAGCGTCAACGCCAACCTCTTTCAGCAACACTGATTTGATGTTGAGGAGAGCCAGGTTTGGTAAATGGCTGGGCAGTGCTTTTTAACAGTACACCCGTACTAGCTGGAATAAAATAGACCCCAGTGTGGTTCAAGGCATAATGCCCTATTCCTACCTCCACGTGTTACCGACTGTGATACGAGCAACCAAGGGAAAACCGGTGAACCGGTGGGAACTTGGTCGTATGCTGACAGGAAAGGGGTAGTTGTTCTCCTTAGAGAGCAGGTCGTCTGAACCCCACAGGCTAGGCGCGGCTCAAACAGCGACTGATCCGGACCGAGCGGCTGAACTATGAAATGCGGTGTCTCGCCAGCTACACCTATGGCGGCAGCCCCGTCGCGAGACTAGGCATCGCAGCCCTAGTAAGGCAGCATACTAAAATAAACATACTACGAAGATTCAAGGATTAAAAACGAACCGGAACAATAAGCAATGACCCAGCCGACGAAATATAGACGACGATTAGAAGCTCGGTACATGTAACAGTAGATCGCTCAACGCCCCGGATGTCGACTGGATTCTGCTGGATCAGCTAGAATCCCGCCACTTCGACATCGTTGCGCTCCAGGAGCTTTGCCTGAAAGGAGAGAAGGTACGGTGGATTTGTGACCGGAAGGCACAGTACCACCAAAGCGGTGGCACAACCAATGAGCTTATTAGCGGTTTTATAGTGCTGTGCAGGATGCAGAGTCGTGTGATGAAGTGGCAGGCAATCAGCGACAGGTTATGTTTGTTGAGAATAAAAGACTGGTTCTACAACTACACTATTCCCGATGTGCACTGCCCTCACGAAGGAAGACCTGATGCAGAGAAAGAAACGTTCTACGCACAGCTGGAGAAACTTTACGATAGCTGCTCGCGTAGAGACATCAAGATCGTCATTGAGGACATGAACGGAAGGAAAAACTTATATAAGCCGGTGATCGGCCCGCACAGCCTGTACGGCCAGCTATGCACCAACTTCGCAGCTTCCCACGGGCTTGCAGTCCAAAGCCCCTTCTTTCCTCGACCAACGTACAGCAAAACAATTGACCACGTTCTCATCGACGGCCCGTTCTTCTCAGACATTACATACGTACGCACCAATCACAGTGCTGAAAAAACTACAAAACCCTGATATAACCGGTAGTCCTCTACGGAAGTCCTCTTAATGTTTTCGAACGGAAGGTGCTTTGAACTATCTACGGTGGAGTACAAACGGACGACGGATGACGGCGACTGCGCATAAACCTACAAGCGATGCTTGGAGAGAACCCCATAGCACACCTGGCGAAAAACAAAAGCAGCAAACCCTACCGGCACCAGAAAGTAAGGGGCGCAGGAACTGGTGAAACACTTTATAGAGGGGGCTGAAGCCCCCCCCTAGCCCCCCCCCCGTAGTTGCGCCCATGACAGAAACTATGGAAAACTACAATTATTTGCGAGAGCGGGGGCCTAGCGTGGTTGGTAACGTCTCCGCCAACCACGTTCGACGCCTGGGTTCGTATCCCACCGCCGACATAGGTGTCGATGGTTGTGAGGTGGCGTGATCCACTCACAACCAACCAAACTGGTCTAGATTCAATCCTAGCCGACACCGGGAGATTTTCTGAGGCGAAAAATCTCTGGGATCACGCCTTCCATCGCATGAGGAAGTAAAGCCGTTGGCGCCGGTCCGTTAATTAACGGGTCGTGAGTTAGAGTTCTGGGTGTGGAGTCGCCTCCCTGGGCGTCGGTGATTGGCCACAACAGTGGCGGAACTAGACCGACGGAAAATAAGCGAGAATAAAAAAAAAAAACAATTATTTGCGAATCAAAAATCTGCGTTTTTCAGACAAATCTGCACATCCCTGCGGCAAAATACCTAATGGGACCACGGTGGGAATTATATGTCACATACAAATCAGTACAATAGCATAAGCGCGTCTGAGGCCTGATTTGAAATTTCGGGCAGCACAAAAGTTCTTACGTTTTATTCTTTATTGTCTTTATTGTCTACAAAAAAATATTTCGAATCCCTGCAGTGTTGAGGAGATGACTTATTAAAGAAAGAAGATACAGTTCAACAATGTTAAGAATATAAATAAGGAACAAGAAACATTCTGCAGTGCTCCAAAACGGTACAAGACATTGCCCTAATTTTAGTTAAGCTTTCGTTTTATGTTTAGAGTGGTCTGTTTTACAAACAAATCACAATTTCTGGTGAAAATGTTGCGTTTTGGTCTTTTAACTGATATCATATTCAGACATAGCCAAAACATTTTAGAACGGTTTTCCAAGTTATCTTTTCTACTCAATTTAGTCATTTTTTACGCGTTTTCATAAAAATTTGAGACAAAATCCTCGCATAAAAAGACTGCCGTATAATTATTGGAATACTAAGCCATTCACCACAAAATGCTTGTCAGGTGAATGACACGGCGATTCCGATTTTGCTCTGCATAAACAGTATCGTCAATTGCGAAACAATTTTTCTCGCAAGAGGCAGGAAAACTATCTTAGAAGTGCGCGGGTATATGCAATCTGTTGGTGTCTTTTACAAAAAGAGTCAAATTTCCGCGCTGTTTGTTTAAGACATTCAGGCAATTGGTCGTATCCGTAAATTTTTCGATTTTATAGTTTTCCTTCAGTATCGAAAAAATATCGGGGCGAAATTATCGATCCAGCTTAATATCAACGTCAGTTGTATCGATAAGAAATGGCAACATTCAGGCCCGGCGGTATCGATACCAAAGATATCGATACGGTATCGGCCAATGCTATACTGAGTACGTGCAATGCTTTGAGTCAGCGTTACAAGATGAGTCAGAATTCTTCGGAGCGCGTCTAGAGGACAGCTGGAGTTTTGTAAAAGCAGTCATCAACATCGCAGCGGAAGGTGCCATTGAGTTCGTCGAGGGGAATCAAAGTAACGGCTGGTTCGACGAAGAGGATCAGACGATTATAGACGAGAAGAATAAAGTGCGATTATTGAGGTTGCAGCAAGGACTTGACAAAACGTGATGCGATCTAAACAGAAAAGAATACAACAGATTCATCTTTTCCGGGACAAAAAGCGTCACCCAACGGCATTGTATGCCAATATACAAGGAGGGCGACGAGCTGGAATGGGAGAACATCCGAGCGATCACGATTTTTAACGCACTCTCCCAGATTATCTATCGCCGTCTCTCGCGGCTTGCAAGAAGGTTTGTGGAAAGTTATCAGACCGGTTTTGTGGATGGGCGATCCACAACGGACCAACTCTTCATGCTGCGGCAGATCCTCCAAAAGTGTCGCGGATGTCAAGTGCCCACACATCACCTATTCATCGATTCTAAAGCCGCTTACGATAATATCGTGCAGAGCTATGAAAAATTTTGGACGAAAATGGTTTACCTGCGAAACTAACAAAGCTGATAAAAGTCACGATTTGAGTGCACTGTGTGAAGATTCCGGGTGTGTTATCAAGCCCGTTTAAAACACGCAAGGGGTTTTGACGAAGCATCTGTGTTTACTGCCTCCTGTTCAACATTGTACTCGAAGGTCAATAAATCTAGTCAGCTCATCCGATTCATTAACGACGTGTACCTTGTCGGAAGCGGTTACTGAATAGTACACGAAGTTGAAACGTGAAGCTAAAAGGGTTACGTTGAAGGTGAGTACGTCGAAGGCTAAGTGTTTCCTGCAGCAGAGAAATCCGCAGACGTTTTGTGCCGTGTCAAATAAATGATTTGTGAAGAAAAAAAAAATCCGCAGACGTAGCGTAGCTGGAAGTCGTGCCTACTACGGACTCCACAAGACCTTGAGGTCTAGTAAATTTCTCCCCCGTACCAAGTGCACCATGTACAAGACGCTTGTAAGAGGCCTTTACGGGCACTAAACATTAACAGTTCTCGAGGAGGACTTGCAAGCACTGGCCGAACGACATATGCTTAGGATCATCTTCGGCGAAGTATAGGAGGATGGCGTATTGGTGCGAAGAACGAACCACGAGTTGGCGCAACTCCGCAGCAATCCCAGGATCGCGGAAGTCGCTAAAGCTGGGCGGGACTTTTTGTGGGGATGCCAGACAAAAATCCTGCAAAAATGGTGTTCGTCTCGAATCCATCCGGTACAAGACGTAGAAACGCTCAACGAGCTGGGAGTATGAATCGCTCAAAAAACTGGAAACAAGCTGCCGTGGACCGTGGTTGGTATAGCATTGTATCCCAGATGAAATCCTGAGGGATATTGCGTATTAAAAAGCTCTAATCTTTCATTTTTTCGAGCTCTAGGACAACACTGGTTGATTATGTTGAAACTTAGTACATCTTCTCATATATCTAGGTAAATATTTTTAGACTCAGGTGAAATAATATAAAAGAGATGTATGAAATTTAGCATACACTTTATTCAATATATTGCATCTCAGAAACCTTGGGTTGTATATAAAAACTTTATAAGAATGAGTTGCAATGATTTCTTTACAAATATACATAAACGAAAAATAAATTTTTGAAATTTTCGTTGAAGTTAGGCGTCGTACACAAATTACGTAACGCATGAAGGGGGGAGGGGGGGAGGGAGGTTAAGTCTGCGTTACTCATTGTTACATAGGGGGGAGGGGGGGTAATTGAGATCGTCACGTAACTGTGATGTTTGCTCAAAACTGCAAATTTGGAGGGGGGGACAGGTTGTCCAGCGTTACGTAATTTTAGGGGGGGAGTCATATCGAACGTTACTTATCGTTACATAGGGGGGTAGGGGGTCTGATATCTAGGTTTTTCAGCGTTACGTAATTTGTGTACGACGCCTTATCTTCAATTTTTTATAAACGAAGAAAAAATTCAACTTTTTTGCTATATATTGATTATGAATTTATTTTTGAAGAAAAACTTTTTTAAGTTCATCATATTAGTTCCATACAACACGTTCGCAGTCTGGACGAGGGAAATTTTTTCTAAGTCTATATCGCACCCTTATTAGCATCCTTGAAAAAATCACATACATTGCCTACTTTAAAATTTAAAATGTAAATCTTGGGACAAAAAATGTAATTAGTTTATGAAGTAATCCCAGCTTAACGGAGCTCTTCCGTTAGATGCGTTTCCGTAGAAGGTCCGCAGGAGACTGAATTACCTAGTTTTCTCTTCCCACCAGATATAGTAAGTCGCTATACAAGTGTGAGAGCAAGCAATCGGTCAGTTACAAAAATAACTTCCACAAGGCAGTGTGTGTGGTTGATCGAGGCGAGGGTAGAGCATAGAGCAATAGAGAAGGGTGATCGATATTGATCTTAGGGGAAACTACCTCTCCCAGTAGTTTAATTGACCAAAACACCACGCCGGAGACATTGGAGATTGCGGGTTCGAGTTCCGCCTGGACGAGGGAAAGTTTTTCTAAGTCTATATTACATCGTTACCCCGTGTTCATTATTAGCATCCTTGAAAAAATCACATACATACATAGGGTAGAAGCACCGGTTTTGGCCATAGTATGTTATTAATAAGAGATATTTGGCCTAATTCCTTAGAAAAATATTTAATTGAATCAGCTCATCGTGGAAATCGGATGAACTCGCATATATTTTTCACTAATATTGAGTTTAAATAGTAAAATTATGTTATTTTGTTTATATATTTTCCAACCAAAAAACTTCTCTAGGCTCTTATTTTGGCCATAGCATTTCTTAATTGGCCACTCGGGGCTCCTATTTTAGCCAAATCGCGAAAAAGTTTAATTCACACGAATTTATTTTATAATTTGACTGTACCATGTAGATATATTTTATCAGGAGAAAATCCTTGTTATTTAACTAACTAAAAGGCCAGTATATCTATTAATCAAACTGAATAATAATATTATATTCTATGTGCAGTGCAGTGCAAAGTACTTCGAGCTAGAATTTTTATTGAGTAGGATATTTAATATCACTAACATCACATCATTGATCTATGTTAATTTTTCTTCTCTCATTTATCTTTATTATCCCTCTAGTGTCCAAATTAAATTTTAGACGGACTTCGAAAAAATCACTATGAAGCTTTATAAACATTTTTTAAGTTTTTATTGAAGCTTTTTAGAGGTTCAACTGAAGACCGTCTGAAGGCGGCACTGGGCACTAGAGGGTTAATAAGCTTCCGCTGTTTGCTCTTTTTCACATAGAAACTTATTCGTATTATTTCCCAACTATAGTCAAAAGTCTGAAGCGTTAGTTTCGGTGGATACAACCGAAGTAAAAATTTTGTAAATAATTTGAAAAATAGAGAACGGATATATTATATCAAATAGCGGTTCTGTAGTAATACAATCCAATCTTATCCACAACCAGTTGTGTGTTTTCACGAATCTCATGCGATATCTTATGAAAGCC
The DNA here is from genome assembly GCF_029784165.1 of Wyeomyia smithii. Classification (NCBI taxonomy): domain Eukaryota; kingdom Metazoa; phylum Arthropoda; class Insecta; order Diptera; family Culicidae; genus Wyeomyia; species Wyeomyia smithii. Next base: position 115,962,333 of record NC_073695.1, on the reverse strand, counting down.
AGAAAAACTTCGTACTTTTCATGTTTTGCATCAATGTTAATACGTTACCATGGATTTGTTTACATATGGCCAATATCAGGATTATGAATTATGGATTTGGTTTGATATGTGGCCAAAATTGGATCGTTGATCGTTTTTGGAAGCCTTTGTTATTTTTGATATTGCAGAGAAAAATCATATCATAATGCCTGTATTTTTTATCCATGTACTGTAATAAGTAATGCCTGATGCTGGTAACAAAATTTGCTATAGAAATGTAAAAACTTAAACAAGATTATGCTCAATCAAAAATAGCTTACAAATTACCTAAACTTTAGACTGTACAGTAAACCTGGGAGGGTATATTTAGTTCCTTTATTAGAAGTAAAATACGCATATTTGTTTGCTACAGTAAGTAATGTATTTGTCGAATAACATCAGCAGTATCAATAGGAGACTTCGAAATAGGAGTAATTCAAGATACTTCTTCACAATTATCAATTTGATTCTATCATGGCCAAAACTGGTGCTATGGCCAAAACCGGTGCTTCTACCCTACATGTAATTAGTTCATGACGTTCGCTTTTCTGTAAAATCAACTGCTTCTGAGCTACAGTAGTTTCAAGGAACTGCATACTAAAATACATATGCCCTGTTAAAAAATTACTCTTGAGTCGTTCAGTTTTCTCTATAGTTTTTCGTTGAGTTGGAATCCGGAATCGGAACCACTTACTAGGTCGATAGGTCATGAAATAGGTGATGTGGATAGGGGAGGATTGTACAAAACGCACCAGTTAAGCATTTACGCGATTTACAGCGCTTCAAATCATTTCAAAGCGACATTGAACGTGTAGTATGGTTGTAGGATCTATTTATTGTATGGTATATGACGAAGTTTATAATGAAATACTCGATTTCAATGTCTTTTTTGGTAAAAATTACCATTGCCGCCGAACAAGCCCGTGACCAAAACGCACCACAACAAAGGTCAGTATGCTCCAAAGCAGTATGCTAATATGCCACTAGCAGAAATCAGCATGCGAAGTGAGAAGCGCATGATGTCTCGAAAGTAAAATCAAAAATAATGGAACACGCTCTAAGTTGTCAAGCAATCTCCTGCAAGCTCTTCGTAGTGCATTCTGCCCCAATTTTAATGTTGATTGTTTTTAGGTAAAATTTGACGAACGTTGGTGAAATAATTTGAACTACTCATAGCATTATAAACTCCAAAAGTGTAAAGGTTAGGGGAACCATAGTTTTTTGTATAATTTACAAGTCAGTTAATCATAAAAGCTTAAATAAAATTCATAAATAATTACATGTTGGACAGAGCCACAGCCAATTGCACAGTTTTTTGAGTATTTTAGCCATTATGGCACACTTTTTTATATGAGAACTGTAGAGAAGCTGGGTTTTTATGAGAAAAGCGCAGAATTTCGTCATATAAAGCCATATGTATAAGTATTTTGGGGAATTAATAGGATGGGCCATCTTACCCAACTGGTGCGTCTTGTACGGTTCTCCCCTACTTTGTTGCAGGAAACAAAGCGTGCTCCAGAACATGAATCAACATCCGTTAGGTGATTAAACAATTTGGATTCATCGAAAAAAAATGGTATAAAACACCAGTGATCCACCGAGCACGTGCATAAACCACGAAAAATGATTGGTAAGACTGTCTGCTAAATTTAAAGGCTATCTAATAAGAACTTTCAACTTCGCATTTGTCGCAGGTTTTTTCACAATTACACTATGCGTACTCGTAGTTGTTTTAGCCCAGAGTTGTCCACCGATTGGGTCATCGCAATCGGATATCAACTATCAGCCACATCCAACAAATGCCTCGAAGTATATAGTATGCAATAACGGAGAGCCACAAGAAATGGATTGCCCGGATAAGTTGGTATGGAACCAGGAAGCTCTCACATGCGATTGGCCTAAAGGCAATCCTAAGAGTTAGCAATCGATTTGAAGAGAAGTCTAAAAATATATTTAACTTTTTTGAAATAAATAAGATTTATATTGTAAGATGCACTGTTTAGTTTTTAACTAACGGAATATCCAACCAGTAAACAATAAATAAAGTGAACTATGAACTATTTCTCGTAAAACTTTTTGAATATTATACAATTCCTCCCGGCTGGTCTCAAAGTACGGCCTAACAAACCAGTCATCGTAGGTTCTAGTATCGGCTCAGGAGAGACTGTCAGTGTCAGCAGGGTCGAAACGTTATTATCTTGTACACTAAACAGCTGGCTGCGATGTTTATGTATAATAAACAGAAGGTTGAGTTCCAAATAGGAAGGTTGCTCCTAGGCTTTACTCTTTTAGTTTTAATGTTATATTTTGTTATTCATTGAACTTGTACCGCAACACGGTTCGTTAGGTGATATGTTTCCGAGCTCTGTTGCTTTTATTTTACTCAGGAACTCAATGTATGTTATTTCACTGAATAAATTTCCTAATTTGAAACTCAAAAAGTTTATGGTTTTGTAACAAAAATAAGTTCGACTCCAACATACCCTCCATATACTTTATACTGCCGAGAATACACTCACGGAACACATATTCAATGTTAGCGATTTTTGGGTACCATTCTCTTTGGGAATATACATTTTTTCACTTTCGAATAACCCCAGTTTCGTCGCACTAACAGCAGCAAATAATATATGCACCTTTAAACTTAAAATTATTGAGAGCTATGGAATAAATTCCAGGGTAAAATCTCAATTTTTACAAAAATAAGGGTTCAGTTCAGCACAGCATGTTGATGGGGTTTTTGTTGCCAGGACAAAAGAAAACTTTTTTGTTGCAAAGCTTGTCGTATGCTTTATTTATTAGAGTGCGTGACATGTGAAACCATGATTTGATGTTCATTGAAATGCAAAAAAGAACATTGCCATTTTTATTTTTATTTCCTACACATTACACACATAACATTTAATAAAATAAATATAGTAATTCGATATAGAGTTCAAACATAGTTTGCGGCCAATTCGGAAGCACTGTACGCATTGCGCACACTGCAAATTGTTCGATCCCTTTTGTTCTCGCGTAGTAAACGATACCATGTATCAAATCCTCGACAATACGAAGGCGCATCCAACACATCTATAAAAATGACAATTTAAAGCACACGGAATTGATGGCATTTTAAGAAATTTCGAATAAGCAGTTCTAAAAAACGTTGACGTTTATAATAGGCATGTGAATGACCGCATCCAAGCTGATTAAAATAACTTAGTGGTATTGCAAATTGTTGAACCTTCAATGTTGTTATTTGTTCGACATTAAAAATAACTATAAGTTTAGCTTATAACTCGTTGAAGTGTGGCGGTGAAGAGCGAAACTTCTTCTCTGGCAGACGTAAGTTGTTGTTGATGTAAAAAAATATTCACATTTGTCTTCCTACAAAACAGTAAGTATTGTAATAGGTGTTGTGAAGTTTTTCAAAAATCCCAACATTGAATAAACATGAAATAATTTATGTTTTTCAATTATTCGGCGATTATGAATTTAAAGTTATTTTCTATCATATTTTCTTATTAAGTTTAAAATATTTTTTATTAAAAAAATGTAGAATGAATTTAGCCTTCAACAAATCTGAGAGATTATAAGGTAAAATATAAAAAAATATACCATAATCTATAATAACAATCTCACACATAAACACACCAGGTTTATCTATCTAGTTTAACAAGTGTCTACAAAAACATGATTCTACATCTTCTACACGCATTCTATAAGGGGAAGCGAAATTGATCTCAAAACGCATCCACCAAACAAAACATTAAACTGAAATGTAAAAATAACAAACCTTGTGAAATGACTTTAGGCATGAACAACAACGGTTTTTTAGCAGCATAGGAAATAAAAGTGAAGCTTAACGGTGAAATACGTGCTAACGCGCAAGCTTCCGCTCACACTGTGTTCGATAAGCCTGGTTTTGGTTACTCGAACGTCAGCCCAATAGTTATGGCTATAAAAGCAAGAAAGAAAGCAGTACACACGAAAATCTGTTACACGAATCATCGCTATGTTGGGTCGGTAGTATTTCTTCTAACAATACCAGAAAATTAACAACCGTTTTGTACTCCTACAGCCCTCGTTATCATAGTGGGACTGGTCACCGGAAGCTATGCGATATTGTGTCCTCTTCTTGCCGATGTTGATCTGACTGTCCATCTACCTCATCCGACAAACTGTTCCCGATTCCTGACATGTGTGCATGGTATCCCAACCGAACAAGAATGTCCAAAAGGTTTACAATGGAATGCGGCTTCAGGAGTTTGCGATTACCCTTTCAGTGCGAATTGTGTTGACTTCGATGAAACGTCAATTCTGTTCGATGTGACTTCATTAGAAAACGGGATCTGTATGTCTGAGCAGGAAGAGTGTCCACAAGGTAACCAATCCGAGGAGCCATTGGTGTTTTTTAAAGATACGGACTGCCGGAACTTCCATATCTGTATCGGCGGGGAGAAATTATCAATGTCCTGTCCGCCGTCAACTTTCTGGAAGAGGGAACAGTGTATCTGTGGTGCGACACCGGACGAGGAGTGTGTTGCATTGGACCGTTTGATCACACTGCCACCATCAACGCCATTAACGGATGAACCCTCGGGGAGGGTACGTCGTTCAGTAACGTACGAATCAACGGAAGCCGAAACAGTAGTTGTTTCCGAGATCATTACCGAAGCGCTGATCGAAGAACAAGGAATAGGAGATCAAGAAATTATTATTCAGCCGGCACCGGTTGAGTCAAGTGCGATTATTCCAACTTTATCACTGTTTGCCGCTGCTGGTATAGCGTTCACATTATAATTTATACAATATTGTTATTTGGTTGTTGTTATGATTCAATAGAGTTATGATTATTAGGATAGAATGTTGTTCAATCATTTAAACAATTTTTATTATTCATAGCGTCGGTGGTATGTTGAATAATCATAGATTTGTATAAAATATACTTATACTAGATGTTGAGCCATGAACTATATCCAACAACCACAAACACGGCACAGACAAACGATAGTCGCTGGTCCGACTTTTTATTGCTTTGCTAGCGAGTTGTTTACATGTGCGACCTTCAGAAACAAATAGATTCATATCCTTTCCAGTATTGAATGATAGGTTGATTGCACTTTATTTAAAGTTCTACTTACTTTTTATATTTTATTCTCCCGTATATTATTTTAAACCCAAAACCAGTTTATTTATATTTTCCATATCTTCATTCTTAAAATTGCACCTTACGATACACTCAGTATGGCGGTGACCAAAAGTACAGCAATCGAAGAAATAGTCTGAGCATCTGCACCCGATTGAACAGGCTCTGATCCTGAGCCGGAACTGGAGCCAGATCCTGTGCCAGAATTGGAACCGGAGCCTGAGCCAGAGCTGGAACCAGAGCCGGAATTAGAACCGGAACCTGAGCTTGAGCTACCAGAACTATCCGCCGCTCGACGAACTCTCACTGCTGATTCAACGACACTTGCTTCTGATTCACCCTGTTCAGCTTCTGGTTCTTTATCCTCATCGAGACCTTCTGAAGGTTGTTCAACTTCTTCTGGCTGCTTATCCTCATCGTCACCATCTGAAGGTTGTTCAACTTCTTGTTCCGCCTCCTGATCGCCTTCTTCCTCTTCAGAGTGCTTCTGGTCATCGCTGTCGTTAATCCTATCCCCATGATCATCACACTCATTATCGGAATCATAATCACAGATGCAGCTCTTTGAATTCCAATACAACTTGTGAGGGCAGCTTAGTTCAATAGGTTGAGCGGCCACACAAGCGTAGAACTTGCGACAATTTCGATGTTTCAGAAAGACAACTTCTTCCTGAGGTTTGGAAATCAGTGGACACTTCTCCGACTGAGGTAAACAATGCTGACTGGTTGAAATAGCGCTCACATTGAACCAGGCCTGTTCCACAGCATCCCCACGAGAGCAATTAGTAGCACGCGGATAATCGCAAAAGTTCGTTTCTTCATTCCAGTGCAGGCCTAGTGGGCAAAACTGCTCGACGGGATTGGATCCAACGCAGGTTAGAAACTTACCGCAGTCGGTAGGATGAGCCAAGTGCACCGTCTGATCGGGATCAAATTTGATCGGGCATAACAGTGAACCGAACGCACCGGAGACCAAGCAGAGCGCAATTAGTACTGGAATTATATTAAAAAATTGAGAACTTATTTGGGTAATAGAATGATAAACTTACCAATCATTTTTACTGCTATTACGATATCTTTTGTACTGAAAGTGAGTGACTTGTTATCAGACGAACTCTTTTATAGTAAATGTATCCATTGACCCTTCAAAACAATCTCTTGTTGACAAACAAATCTTTTGAAGTACCAAAGTAGTTTCTCATGCTACATACTTAGGGCAATTTATTTAAGTGGAGCGGTTTTCATTCATACAGAATGATGTTTGTCTACTGTCTGAAAGCAGGCGAACATTACAGAAAGCGATGATTCAATAATCGGAAATGAGTGAGAAGTGATTGATATTGGATTCGATACCGAAACTGAATGATAGGGGTTTGTTAATTATGTAAACCTTTCTATTATTTGATAGATGTCCGACCCAAGAGTAGAAAGAACATTAGTCCGATACATACTATAACTTTACAGCAAAATCCATTGTAACTGGATGCATATTGTGCAATCCCATGCACATTCAATCTACCATTTTTGATCTGGCTAAAACTTTGCTCAGATGTTTATATGAGCAAAAGATGTCATTTTGTGCTGTTGGCATTTTTTTAATCGCCACTTATTTTCAAAGGGCTCATAGGGTAATGTATCATGATTCGACCAATTTAGACTATTTTCAAGGTACATCGCTTTTCATGTCACATTTTCACCATCAATATTACATGGAATCCTAAATAAAATACATTTATCGGAAAAATCTATCGGTCTAGTTTACAAAAATAATAATTTATAGCAAATCCGACGTAAATTAATTTAATTATATCGTTTTTCCTGATCATAGATTTTGTACCATGATCGGACCAGGGTGAATCATGATCGGACCAAAAAATGTATCATAATCGGACCAGTGTGCTTCTGAGACTTCAAGCGATTTTCCGCTTGCATGGTGTTTGGTTTGGGCTTGATAAATTAGATTTTATCAATTTTGTTCGTGATTTTTAAAAAAATTTCGAAATTTTTTCATATTTGAGTTTTAAAAACGGCAAGTTTGCCTATTCAGTTTCTGGGTGTTTTTTCGGTTGCCGTTTCGTTTTACTGATAGCTTACTTCACCACTACAATTTTGAGAAACGATGTATGACAAATTTGTAGTCCTCAAATAGTACTACAAATTTGCTGAATATTGCAATGCTCTAAGTTTTATGCCTGAAGTGTGAGAGCCCATATTCAGTGCGCTATTCAGCGAATGTTACTTATTACGGGAATTACTTTAGCCAATGTTACTTATTACGGGAATTACTTCTCGGTGAAATATATATTTCACTCCCACGCTCACTTCACTTTTTGAGACCTATTCCCGATTCCATCTAAAGTGAGGTGACAAAAACTAGCTCCGTGAAGTGAGATTGACAGTGAAGTGAAAATTAGAATAAGACAAGTGAAATGAGTTTCCCAGCACAAAAATTTCTATGTCTCAGAAAGTGGAGTTTTTCCGATTTTTTTATTCGAGATCTCAACGTTTTAAACATTTCTAAGACATTTGGCATACAAAAAAATCCGATATCGAACAGTTCATGAACTTCATCAGTCAAAAAAGTGACACTTCGGCCGTTTTGAGGCGCCACTTCCCGAAGTTCGATTGAGTTGAAATTTTGTATGAGGACATTTTTCGAGAAGACGAAGCTTTTAAGCCCTACCGCTAAACTTAACTCAAAAATCAATTTGTTCTCTTACGTTTCATTAGCCGCAAAAATTTTTCAGTCTCAAATAGAGTTTCGTTACTGAAAAATAAATTTGCTACATATTATCATTAGATCACAAATCAATCGGTTTTTAAACCTTCTTCATCTTCTTGAAATCACTTCGTACAAAATGGTCGTGAAAAAGATTAACGCAAAACGTCACTATTCCCATTTTCATTTCAGTGATATGAAACTCATAATAACCCAGATTTCACAGCAGTTGTCACTTTGCGACGTTTTGTTAACCTACGTGAGTCCCGTGTTCACTTCACTTTGAGTTCACCGTAAGCTCTCCCGTAACAAGCACCAATGATCGCGGTGAATAGCATAATGTATATTATATAAATTTCACTCCAAATTTAAAACTTTTATTAACATTTTACTAACTCGAGCCAAACTTACTCACTAAATTGTTAGAATAGTATATGTTGCTGACATGTATGTATTTATTGAAAAATAATTGGTGTCCATTCTGTTAAAGCACTCAGAAGCTTTAATTTGTTCCATTTTTCCTCTAATTTTAAACCAACCGTTCTCTTAAAAACGTTATATTATCCTAACATTTCAACTGCTTGTTAAAATATCTCGCGAAAGCGCTACTAACTATGTGATTTCAATTAAGTGAGATTGGCTATCTCTTCACGAAAGCACTATCTGTTATTTTTTTCAAACTAATTTGTTAGTCGCTATCGTATCTATTTGATAAAGTTGTTTGAAAGAATAAAATCTAGTATTTCATACTGCTTAAAAGTTCAATTACAGTTTAAGGTTAATTGAAGAAAGTTATCGGTGCTATGTCATAAATCTTTTCGTAGAAACCTTAGTCATATTCGTCATTGTATTTGGTATCCCCGAGCGTTTTTATAAAGCTGAGACAGATGCCTCGATGAAAGCTATGACAACCAATCATTCACAAATATGAACTTTCATATATTTTAATACATGATTCTTTCGTAAACTGGTCGAAACTTTGCGGAAAAAAGTGCTTCTTAAATTAGGTTGACACTGAGTTATATTTTCCCCCATTATACTTCAAGGGATGTTTGCAGTGACGTGTAGTGCAGTGTAGTGTAGTGCAGTGTAGTGCAGTGTAGTGCAGTGTAGTGTAGTGTAGTGTAGTGTAGTGTAGTGTAGAGTAGTGTAGTGTAGTGTAGTGTAGTGTAGTGTAGTGTAGTGTAGTGTAGTGCTGTGTATTGTAGTATAGTGTAGTGTAGTTTAGTGTAGTGTAGTGTAGTTTAGTGTAGTGTAGTGTAGTGTAGTGTAGTGTAGTGTAGTGTAGTGTAGTGTAGTGTAGTGTAGTGTAGTGTAGTGTAGTGTAGTGTAGTGTAGTGTAGTGTAGTGTAGTGTAGTGAACCTTACGTCGTTTTTGTGAGGTTTCATTCTATAGAAAATAAGCTTCATCATTTACATTCTGTTCCAATGAATTAAACGTGAAACCCCTCATTGGGTATTAGGGTGGGACAAAAAATAAATGTTAGCTCCCAAGCACTTTTCGTGTTCCTTATGGGTCCCATAACAACTGGGTAACTTTTCAGATCGATCGGTGAAACGCCCGATTTGCGCCCGATTTTTAAAGTTTCCATACGATTTTATATGGGAAAAAACACTTTTTCAAAACTTATTCTGTAGAAATTCCCAGTTAGGTCCTAAAAATATATCGATACATGATATTTGTAAGAAATCTTCCTGGGAAAAACTCTTCTGAAGACCGTAAGGCGCTACGATGCTTATAGAAACAGCTATTCACCCCAAACTGATTTAATGTCTGACGGACGGCTCACAATTGAAATTTTCCAGCAACACTGCTACAGCATGCTGCTATTGAAGACTTGCTTAAGTATGAGAAATAACTTCGCGTGGAATTAATTTTCAAAGTGTGATTTTTGCTCATGGTATCTTTGGGGAAGCCTCCAAGATAAATTTAAGCGATATCATTTCTCATCACATGGTTGAATTTGCAACAGCAGCATGCTGCAGCAGTATTGCTAGTAAAATTCAATGGTGAGTCGTCCGTCAGACATTCAATCAGTTTGGGGTGAATAGCTGTTTCTACAAGCATCGTAGCGCCTTACGGTCTTCAAAAGAGTTTTTTCCAGGAAAATTTCCTACAACTATCATGTATCGATATATTTTTAGGACCCAACTGGGAATTTGTAGAGAATAAGTTTTGAAAAAGTGAATTTTCCCATATAAAATCGTACAGCTCCTTTTTCGTACAAGGTCCTTTTTCGTTCATAGCTCAATGGCAAACAAAGAGCTGTCAAAACTTGGCATGACCAAAATATATTCGGTTTAGACAGACCAAATATATTTCGGCCATGTCTCAAACTACTATTTTAACTTTTTCCAACTTAGTAAAGTAAACAAACTTTTTCTATGATATTTAATTGATATTAATAAATCAGCGAATTGTTATAAAAGTACCTCTACATATTTCTCACAATAGCTCTAGGAAAGTTGCCGTAATAATTACTACTTCCTCTTGACTTTGGATTGACTCAGGCATGATTTAAGTATTTGTGAACTAATTTCAAAATAATGCTACCTAGAATCAGTATTTTACCGAAAACTATAGTGTAGTGTGATTCTTAGGTATTTTATTTCGATGGTGCATAGCATTGATCAGGAAAATCTTTTAATGATCCTGTGGAAATACGCGAGTAGGTGATCAGTCAACGGCGGATTTATTTCAAATGCAAGCTGGCACCGGACTCGTTTTGCAGTAGTTTGTTTTTCATCAGCAGTCGTAGGAGGCTGTGGGACTGGTTTGCTATCATTCTAGTTAGGTATCGTAAAAGTAATCGCATATGATTGCCAGCTTATGATTTTCAATATAATTTAATAAAGTTTAGGTGTTTGTTCACGGTTTATATCGCAAAAGTGTTTACTCTTAGTTGTTGTTTTCTCATGAGTAAAAAACGCAAATGGGACGGACTTGCCATGAGCGGCAGTGCGGTTATCCGACCAAATTTGTATCCCCGGAGTAACTTGGGACTATCTTCGATTTTATCCTAGATCAGATTGCGGCACTAAACTCTCCCTTATTCAAGCCTAAATTCAGAAGTTGCAATTTCAAGCACGGCTACCTTTACTTCGCCTGCGCCGACAACACTGGAGAAAACCATACCAGACCTAACTCCCTGGGAAGGAGCACAACTGCGTGTATTCAACACAAAAAATTTGCGTTTGTAGGTTTTCACCCCCTAGCGTGGACACTTACAGGGTGACAAAAAAGTTCGGTCACACAGGAAAATCTCAATATTTCAAAGAATAAGAAGAAAATCTGAATCTGGCTTTCATAGCTTTATTCAGTAACTCATACAGATACTTCACAGACGATATCTCGGAATTACACCACCTTTCTCTGGTCGAACCGGCTTCAGACGTCTCGGAAAGTCGTCGCAAGCGGCGCGCACGTGCTCCATCGGCATCTCGTCCCAGATTTTAATGATAACTCGCTTGAATTGCTCCAAATTAGTTATTTTATAGTCGTTCAGCTTCGACATCATGTATCCCCACACGAAATATTCCAGTGGATTCAGATCCGGAGACGACGGAGGCCATTCATTCTTCGAAATGAAATCGGTCAAGTTTTCCTCACACCACGCCTGAACAACCTTCGCGGTGTGGGATGGGGCGCCATCTTGCTGGAAGCAGTAGTAATCGTCTTCAAACAATAGTTCAGCTTGAGGCAGAACATTTTTATTCAAAACCGTGTCCAGGTAGTACGCTGCGTTGATTTTGACCCCTTTATCGATAAAAATAAGATACAGTTTACCTCTCTTGCAAATGGCTCCCCAAACCATCACTGACGTCTTGCTTTGGAACCGGGAAACGTTCAGCTTGTCCGCAGGAGCTTGCTGGAGGCTCACACTCCAAACTCGATCATTTTGGCGATTGACTGTTTGCTCCAAAACAAACAGCTTCTCGTCCGAAAAAATAATCTTGTCATCTGCGCGCCAACCGAGCAACTCCCGCGACCGTTGGTACCTCTTGTCCTATGTAGCTTTGGTAACCCCATGAACCACCTGTTTTTTGTACGGTGTAAGTTTTAAATCCTTGCGCAGAAGCAGGCGGATTGATTCTCGGTTCATTTTAAGGTTCCTGGCCAGCTTCCGTGCAGATTGGGCGGGATTCCGGCGAATCCGGTCTCGTATAATCTTTTTCAGCCTTGGACTTTGCCTTGCCTTGCTACTTTGGGCAGCAAAGTTAACCCTTTCATTTGACATATAGATGGCACCAGAGAGATGCAACGTGTAGGCTACAGGCGACCCCAAAAAAGTGTGACCGGACTTTTTTGTCACCGTGTAAAACGAAAAGTTACTGCGATTCATCCAGAATCAGACTCGAACAACTCCCCATTCGGTTATCCGCGTGTGAGAGGAAGGTTCCGCAGGAAACTCCAACTGCCTCAACCATCTTCAGCTCGCAAACCCAGGATTTAGAAGCCACCTTCCGTGCTGGTCATGTGTCTGTTACTCATCGCTTACAGAAGGCGAGCCGAGCCAGTGTCGGTGCAAAGGCAACACAAACCAGTAGTTCTGCCTATGGCAACAAACTGATAGGTACTGAATAATCCGATCGAACCACAGGCAGATTGCACACTCAATGAGCCGCTTTTGCTACATCCAGGTAAATCTTCATCACGCTTAGTGGGCCTCCAGCATCCTTAGTAGAAGATCCATCAAAGAGCAACTATCTGTTGCACTGATCCAAGAGTCATGTCAACAACACAAGAGGCATCATAGAGGACTCAGAAGGTAGGTTAATTAACTCAAATAACCTGCCTAAATCTAGGACTAAAATTCTGTTGAGCAGAACGAATTAAACGTGACATCGTCGTTGCCATAATAGCGAGCCCGGAAACCTGAACGTGAGTCCACCTCCCAAGGTCTGTGTACTCATGCGGTACTGCAAAACGATCAATAAGCTGTTTATTATGATATGCGATGTGAACGCTCACCACACGATTTGGGACAGCTCGGATGCTAACAACAGGAGCAAGTACCTTCTTGAATTTCTTACTTCTAACGAGGTCAATTGAGGTAATATAGGAAACAGGTCTTTGTGCATAGGAACAGGCCTGCGTGCATGCGCTCAAAACTATCGACGGTGTATAACACCCGCCAAAGTCGGTCGCCGTATCCAAATATCGAGCAACTACGGGTCACCGGGGTTGCGCAGGAATATGCGCAACAGCTGGAGGCTGCGTTACCCACAGAAGAGCAGCTTGGCGCAGCTACTCTTGAAGATGGTTGGAGATGCATCCGCCACAGCAGTAGCGCTACAGCACTGCAGTAGCGCTACTACGTACAAGGGTTCCGAATCATAGAAATGACTGGTTTGACGGCGAATGCAAAAAAAAACGCAGCATATCGAGAATGCTGCAACATCATACGAGAGCGAACGTGGAACGATACCGACAGGCACGGAACAGCCAAAACACAGTCCTCTGAAGGAAGAAGCACCAGCAAGAGGACCGAGATCGCGTAACGATGGAAGAGCTGTACCAAGCTAACAACACTCGAAAGTTCTACGAAAAGATAAGCAGCTCCCGTGAAGGCTGCGTGCCGCAAGCCGATATGTGCAGGAGCTTGGACGGCAACCTCCTTACAGACGAGTGTGAGGTGATCGAGAGGTGGAAGCAGCACTTCGATGAGCCTCTGAACGGTGATGCAGTAGAGTGCAAAAACGGTATAGCAACTGATCTTGGTGCACGAGCAGAAGACAACAGGATCCCAGCCCCCGATCTCCTGGAGGTGGAGGAAAAAAATGGACGGCCGAAAAACAATAAAGCTGCTGGAGCGGACTAACTTTCCAGCGAGCTGTTGAAATACGGTGGAGAAACACTGGCTAGAGCCGTGCACTGGGTCATTATCAACCTTTGGGAGAAAGAAAGAGTTCCGGAGGAGTGGATGGAAGGTATTGTGTGTCCCATCTACAAAAAGGGCGACAAGCTGGAGTGCTGCAATTATCGGGCAATCACTCTGCTGAACGCCGCCTACAAGGTACAGTTCCAAATACTCTGCCGTCGACTATCACCATTTGCGAAGCAGTTCGTGGGGCACTACCAGGCGGTATTGATGGGTGCCAATCAGATCAGATATTCGCGGTTCAGCAGGTAATGCAGATATGCCGCGAATATAACGTGCCCACTATTCTTCGATTTCATTTTTTCGGCAAACGACATAATCGATCGAGACCAGTTATGGCAAATAATGCACTTCGGACTTCGGATTTCCAGACAAACTAGCGTGGTTGGTCAAAGCGACGATGGATCGAGTGATGTGTGTGTGTAGTTCGAGTATCAGGGGCATTCTCGAACGCTTTCGAAACCCGAAGAGGTTTAAGGCAAGGTGATGGTCTCTCGTGTCTACTATTAAACATTCGCCTTGAAGGTGTCATTAGAAGAGCGGGAATTAACACGAGTGGCACGATATTCCAAAAGTCGGTTCAACTGTTTGGTTTCGTCGACGATATCGACATTGTGGCTCGGACCTTTGTGAGGATGGTGGAAACGTATATCGGACTAAAGGCAATCGGATTGGACTGGTCATCAATGAATCCAAGACAAAGTACATGAGAGGAAAACAGTGCTAACTTCCCACCTCGAGTTTAAGTTGGTGGTGATGAAATCGAGGTGGTCGATGAGCTCGTGTACCTGGGCTCACTGCTAACTGCCGACAACGACACCAACAGAGAAATTCGTCGGCGCATTATGGCACGAAATCCTGCATACTTTGTTCTCCGGAGGACGCTCCGATCGAATAGAATTCGTCACCGCACCAAGTTAACCATCTACAAGACGCTGATCAGACCGGTAGTCCTCTACGGGTTGACTACGCTTGTGGAGGACCAACGCGCCCTTGCGGTCTTCGAGCGGAAGGTGTTGAGTACCATCGTCGGTGGACTGCAGATGGAAAACGGAACGTAGAGAAGGCGAATGAACCACGAACTGCAGGAGCTGCTTGGAGAGCCATCCATCGTCCACACCGCTAAGATTGGCAGGCTGTGGTGGCTGGGCATGTTGTAAGGATGTCGTCCGACAGTCCGGTAAAAATGGTTCTTGAAACCAATCCGTCAGGGGCGAGACGGAGAGGTGCATAGCGAGCTGGGTGGATCGATGTGGTGAAAGACGACCTATGGACCCTACGCAGACTTCACAGCTGATGAACTGCAGCCATGGACCGAGTAGAATGTAAACGACTCTTACGTACAGCAAAGGCCACACCACGGTTTGGAACAGTTTGGTAAGGTAAGCTAAGGGTACAGCCCCACCTTCATCATCGCCATAAACGATGAGGTCCTCGATCTTACACTTTGCAGCTCAAACATGTCTCTGATGAACCAAGCTTGTCAGATCAATGACATATAATTTTTGTCATCGAAGCTAATTCTTAGAAAAGGGAAAAATTCAGGAACCCGGAGAAGACTAACTAATCCTCGTTTAAGAGATTTTTAGTCAACTCTCCGCCGCCCTGCTCAATCGGCATACGCACTCCCTTCGAACTGGACATTGCTGCACGTGACATCAAATGCAGGATCACTCTTGGCATGATATCTGGAAACCGGGGGCTCATCCTTCAAATTAAAGATTCAATTCAATTTTTGAAAAACAAGCAGGTTTTTTTGAAAAAAAATCTAGCACTTTAAATTTTAATAAAAGTTTACGTCTCAAGATCTTCAGGGTTTATTCAGGGTTTGAACTATGGCCAAATTTTTTTTAAAGCAGTTCAGGGTTTTATATTAAATTGAAAAAAAATGTTTATTTTAAACATTTCGGCATCATAGTGGGTACCGTATATTAAGCCATATAATGTTGAATACCGTTAAAAAATAGTAAATTTTATGGGTAATATCTTTGCCGATTATAGAATAGGGCTATCTTCAACCCCAACAAAGTTATTCGTGATTTACTACGATGAAAAAAATGCCCTTTCTTAATTTTAATAAAATTTATACCAATAATAAAAGTCATACAAAATTCAATCAAGAATTGTGAAATTAGGTGAGCAATAACCGACTTTCTCGATGAAATTGTTTTGCTTTTTACGTTTTTTGCAATCGTCAGTAGTGCTTTTTATTTAACTGTTCCAAGTGCTCGTTCCGCCGAATCGTTCATCACGGTTCAAGAACTAAATTTCTTCTTCGCTCTATTATGATCAATGATTAATGATTTGTTTTGCATTTTTGCAGCAGCCCAAAATAGTAAAGTAATCAACTCAATCATTGAGTAAAACACTAAATCAACAATTCTATTATGCATATAATGTTATATTTTCTTTAAAAAATAAAAACGAAATACATTTTCGGTTATTTTCAAACACTAAGATGACCGTGGGCAACCAATTGGTGGGGTTGGGGTAGGCCTTGCAGTCGTTGTAGGCTCATAGCATCGTACGTTCCACGGCCAATCGCAAACACTTAGATTATTGTTCCACAGGAGATCGTCAGGACAGTTCATTTCTACTGCTCGTCCATTACTGCATACGAAGTATTTACTACAATCCGTTTCGTGACTGAAGAAAACTGGGTTGTCCAATGGCTGACAAATTGGTGGGCATCGGTGATCAAGGTGGTGGTGGGGGCGATACGCAAAGGCGCCAGTCGCGAGCAAACAGGTGACGAGGAAAAACACTGAAAAAATAACAAAATTCGACTCTATTTTTTGAGCGTAAATTGGGCGTGGTCAAATGTGTAGATAATTATATTAGTTCTCCTAATTCACTTGTTAGTAAACAAACTTACTCAGCATTTTGAAGGTTTTGACTATAGATACGCGCCAAGAATCGGTATTTATACTGACTAGCGATGCGGGGTAGCTCTTCCTTGTTGAACGATTCCGCTTTTTATAGACGAATTGTTTGCTGCAGTTTTGCGCGTTCGGGCACATACTTTTGGGATAGCAGTGATGTCTACATTCTGTTGACATCCGATGATTTGGATTCCTTGGTAGAACTTGTTCGTTTTCGAGTATGTACAATTATTTACGGGTTTTCTGCAAAAGAATGTAAATATGATTTGTTTCAATTTAGGTGATATTTCGACTTAAAATATACTTGATCTTTCAGCAAAGTAACAGATTATAAATTTGTTTGGGCAAAATGATGCAACTTCATTTCATATGAGTATTTTCTGCTTAGCGCCTCGTTATTAAAATGTCATTTAGAATGGAAGGTATTAAGATATTATCGAGGTTAAAAGCTATATTCACTAGACTTCGTTTGTAACTTACTGCTGTTCAAACGTCTTAATTTCCCCACAGTAGCAATCAATGAATTTTAATAATGCGGTCATGTCAAAACACAACTATATCTAGAAATGTTCGCTATTTCTTTAATATTCCAATAAAATTTGACTAAACCAATGAAACTAGAAAGGAAATCTGCTATATTCAGTTGAAGATAGCCATTTCCAGTTTTTTTTTCTTATCCGTTAACGCAAATAAACACATAAATATTAATTCAGAAAATATATGTTTTTCGAAGCTTAATGATCTGTGCCATTTCATAACTTTTTCAAATTGACGTTTTAGCCATTCTCTTGATATCAAGCAATGGGTTGAACTGTTTTAAATACGAAATAATTGTCCTAATAAACAGTCCATTTGGAGATAACTGGTTTAGTTACAACGTTTAGTGTATCGAAATTTATTATATTTAAACATATAAAAATAGATAAGGATGTTCCGCATTTATTGATGCGGATTTTTGTAACATCCCTACACACCAAATTCCCGAAACCAGATTCAGCAATCTTTACTGAAATTTAACAATAAAAACCATGTACTGAAATTTCAGCAATTGAAAAGTGTATTGAAAATTTAGAAATTTGTTTTGCTTTACCGACTTTCAACAATCTTTCCTTTGATTACTGAATTTACGGCAATATACTGTCACAATGTAAAAAAGGGTGCCTGTTGTCAATATTTTTAGTCCGCGCGCGTGAAAAAAGGCGTAAAAAAGGCTTGTAAGCCCTGAACGCCAACCGTTGAGACGTGAAGGAAGTGTTTGGTGAGTGGAAAAATTAATTATTCTTGTTTTTCTCCAGTTCAGTAGAGGAAAATGGCGAAAGGACATCGGATTAACGGATCGGACTTGAGCGACACATTACTCGAGGATCAATTAATCTTTGTGACATGATTGAAGGTTAATAAATAGTTATTAAATAATAAGCAAAAAATCGACTTCCAACGTGTTTTAGAATCTACACGAAGAATTCCCACTGAACTGATATTTCATTAATTCAACGGACGTTTGCTGGAAATTCAGTAATAGTCCGTCAAACATGAATGACATTTCACATTGCTGAAAATTCAGCAAAGTACCGTCAAAAAGAATGACATTTCACATTGCTGAAACATTCAGTAATATTTCATTGCTGAAATGATTACTGAAGTTTCAGCGTGGCAAAATTCAGTAAAAGTTTAATGAATTTCAGAAAAAAAAAATTTGGTGTGTAGTCTGTTTCTTATATAGGGTGTTCAAAAAGTTTGAATACACTTTAAAAATGTGTTAAAAATGATAAAACAAGATATTCTTCTATGAGTCAATTCTTATTGAGGCAGTGTTTATTGAGAACCTTTACGCCGACGCGGCGCACTGAAGACAGGAATATTTATGTGGGACGGGGGGATGCTGGCCATCGTCGGCGCCTAGAGCCGATTATTTTGGACTTTGTGGCGCTGTTGCAAGACAAAAAATTTCTCATCAGAAACTACCGACTTGCGTACCACGAAAGTACTTTACTACGACGTCGCAGTACTCCTTCGTTGTGCGCGAAAAACAAACAACAAATGACAGCAGCCTTAGATTAAAGCTGACACCAATCCCAATACATATAGAGCGCACCTACACAACGATAAGAATTTGTATTTGAACTTATTGAACACCCTGTGGACTTGGAAAATACAGATCCGATCGGCTTGCAAATTTGTATGTAGAAGTTTCTTGGACCAGAAAAGGTTTTATGACAGTTCGAGCGGAAGAGAGCTGCCATACAGATGAATTGATTTGGCTGAAACTTTGCATGTGCTATTGGTTAAATTATTCGGAACACGACTTATTCTTGGGAAGCTATTTATAAATGCTACTTTGAGAAGGTATTGATAATTACAAATATTTTTAGGGCCAAAACGGATTGTTTGATCGGTGTGACGTCTTCGGCAAAGTTGTAGATAGTAATTCTCTCTTCACGAAAAAAAAATAATTCAAAAATTTTTTTTTGAAAAAAAGTTATCAGGAAACCAAAAAATAACTATCTAAAAAAGCTAATTTTTTAAAAATCTGATTTATTTTGTAGAGAAACTGCAAAATATTACCTAAGCAATGGAACCGGTCCGATCATGAAGGAACCAAGGAACAAAGTTATAATATTCTGAAAAAACTTTATTTTTTTTCCACAGGGTAAATTTTTTTATGGAAGGACAAAATTATTATCTACAACTTCTTCAAAGACACTTTGCCAATCAAACAAACTGTTTTGAATGTAAAAATATTTAAAGTACCCATAGAGTGCTACAGCCAAAACGGTTTGTTTGATTGACATAGTGTCTTCGGTAAAGTTGTGGTTAACAATTTTTTCCTTCCAAAAAAAATATGCCCCTCGAAAAACAAAAATTAAAAAAAAAATTTTCAAAAATCATAACTATTTTTTCTTGATTTCTCCATGGTTGGACTGGTTTAATTTTTTTAGGTAATGTTGTGTAGTTTATACATAAAAAAAATTAAAAATGAGCTCTTTTAGATAATTATCCTTAACTTTTTCTTTTAACTTAAAAATTTTATTAGAGTGTATAATGGCATCTTTTGCCCATACAAACATCTACGCAAAGTTTCAGCAAAATCAAAAATGGTCCGTTTTTGTGGGATTGCTTGGCTCTATCTGTCGAACTCTAAGCGAGCGTAATGACGCAAACAGTGGAGCTACTCTGTTCAGAAGTGTGCGCGTTCAAAGAACGGTGCCCCGAAAATGGACATCGTGCGGCACTTTGAGGACGCTGGATACTCCCGTTTCGGCATCTACAACATCTTAGCACTATTGGGTAACAATCAGTGCATCAAAAGAAAACCCGGTTCCGAACGGGCGACAAAAAGCTCCAAAGGATGCTAAAGAGCAAGACCGAGGGGAAAGTGGCTACAAAGCTATGTGCGCTTGGCCGGGAGGTCGGTGCAACCAACCATACAGTGAAAAGGTACCTGACGAATATGGACATACATGTCAGGAAGCGGCATTCCTGTCCACTGGTCTCGGCAGGCAATGACGCAGCAACAGCGACTGAATATGATGGACAAGTCGATTTTCCCTGCGAATCGCGATGTAGCGATGGTTATGGACAATGGGACCTATCTCACCCTGAATGGCAACGACTGGCAGGGCACTTGGTATTTTAATAGTGAGCTCCGAGGTTGAGTTCATTTCACACACCAAGTTCCCAAAAAGGTGCTGCTGTGGCTAACAACCAGCCAGAAGGGGCTGTCAAAGCCGCTCTCCTTTCGCTCCAGACTGGCCGTGAACGGCGAAATCTATAGTACAAACTGCCTGACGGAAATTGCGTCGTTCTTCAAGAAATACTGTAAGGGCAAAGACGCGGTGTTCTGACCGGGTCAGGCGTCGACCCACTACTCGAAGCGATCGTTGAAAAAGATGGAGCGGTGGATCTGGTAGTAAAGCTAATATAAATACCTTCCATGGGAAATTTATTAAACTCAATTATTTGTCTTACTTTTTTTAACACCATCCTAAAAAAGTCCGTTTTTTCTAATGCAGCTATGCATACGAAATTCAGTGCTTAATTGGGAGAAAGGGTGCTATATGACAACGACTATCACTTCCATCAATAGTGATATGTCTGCCACGAGTACCTAGACTAAAGAAGAGGTAGGTCGTAGTGGTCCAAATCCTACAAAAAAAATAAAATAAAATAATAATGCAGCTAGTCGCAATGCAAGACTGAAACCAAATGCCGCCTGTTACGATTCTCTTGGTTCAGTTTAGCCTTTACGAATAGACTTGAATTATTGAGAACTGTAGCAGAGGGTCCAAAGCCCCTGTAAAGGAGGATGGTTGCAACAGCTCTTAACCATGGCTGTTGCGTAAAATCCAATGGTTAAAACCCCTAAGCTAAGGTGTTATGCGACCCGTGCCGATGGATGACGTGGTGGGGGGGGGGGGGGTTTAAGAAATACCCAGCCTCTAACGGAGCCTGTGGAGTACCAGGGCACCCTTCACAGTAATTAGCCCTTACTGCATCACGTGGGTCACTGATGCAGCGGACTCTTCTTTACCCAGCGACTCGTGGGAATTTTATGAACGACAAAACTTCACAAAATTCGGCCACCGGCAGCCTTTCTTTGCCGGAACCCATGGACTCATCGGAGCGTAGTCCAATAAAAACAAACGCACCGGGCAGAACGGAGGAGATGGAGCATGAGGATGATTTCAACCTCGACAGCGAATCGCTGGACGGAGGACCCTCGGCTTCATCCTTAATCCTACTTTCTCCACAAGGGAATGACGAAAGTCAAATGGACTTAGTTCCCGGTCCACAGACAAGGCCCGATGACGAAGGGAAACCCGAATCATCGGCACCCCTTGTCAAGCGACTTTCAAATGCGCAAAGGCGGCGACTGAGCAAAAATCTTCGCTCCGGTCTCTCGTACGAAGAAGCCAGGAAGCTGGCCCTCCTTCCAACAGAGCAGCCTGCTCAATCGAACCAAGTTGCCGTCAAGCGACAGCGGTCGGACGACTTGGTGTCACCAAACACCAGTGCTAAGTGTCCACAGCCTAAAAAACTGCGGAACGGCACTGGTTTGGGGTCATCGGGTTCGAAGCCGCTACCGAAGGCCACATATAGGGACATGGTGGGAGCTCTAAGCCTTGCGGTTACTTCTGCTACCCACCCCAGCTCCCTACTCACAACGGACCAGCTTCAGGCTGTCCGGACCTCCATCCTCGATCACATTGCGGACCAGGAAAATCCAACCACCAAGCCCAAGTTTAACGGTTGCCATCTAAAAAATGGCTTCCTGCAACTTGCCTGTGCCGACAACGACACAGTGCAGTGGTTGGAAAGGGAGGTACCTTCTCTCGTACCATGGGAGGGAGCACAACTTCGTGTATACCACATGAAGGATCTGCCGAAGGCCAGACGGTATATCGGTTACTTCGCGGACAGTGCGAACTCTCCGGACGAGAAGATTCTTCGTTCACTCCAGAATCAGAACGACCATCTCTCTACCAAAATGTGGCGAGTCTTTAACCGCAAATTGGTAAAGACCTTGGTCGAACTAGTTCTGGATATTGACGAAGAATCGGCCAAACTCGTTGAGAGTAGAAATTATGAACTGCACTACGGTTTCGGCAAAGCACGCATCCGAAAGGTAAGCGGAAGGCCGAACGTCACAGGCGGGAAAGACTCCGTCGCAATGTCAGGGAAGGTACGTGCGGGTAACTCCTCCGGGAGTACTCTGCCACCACCCAGGCAAAACGATCCTGCGAATGGGCTAAAGGTTCGCGTGGGAAACTCCTCCGGGAGTGCCCCACAACCACCCAAACGCAACCCTGCGATTGGGAAGGTACGCGCAGGATGCTCCCCCGTGAGTGCCCTGTCACCACCCAAAAAACGCAACCCCGCGGCTGCTCGGACGGTTCCGCCGAAGACTCGCAAGAGTGTGAAGCATCAACCACCGAAAAGTCGCACCCCCCGGAGTCAAAAACCGCCACAGTGTGCGCGACGACCTTCTGTTGCCAATCGACTGCTGCAACCGAAGCCGAACAGTGAGGAAGAGCAACTTCCATCAACCAGCCAAACCGCTGTTGGCAGCCGTCAGCCAATACCAGGATCATCTTCCGATCCGGACAAAGACGGCAACTTCACTGCAAAGTGAGCAGCCTTCGCTGCGTGCAAGCGAATCTCCATCACGCAAAAAGCGCCTCGGGTGTTCTTTGCAGGAGATTCGCCAAAGAGCAGCTAGCGGCTGCTTTCATCCAGGAGTCGTGGATCAACGAATCCAAAGTTCTCGGACTTAACGCTCCTAACGGTAGGTTAATCTACTGTGACACGCAGTCCAAACCAAGGACTGCAATTCTGCTAAATAGAGAACTAAATTTTTTACCTATTACAGAATTTATCCAACGCGACGTCGTTGCCGTCACGGTTGAAGTACCGACAACCAGAGGAAAGCAGGAAATGGTTGTCGCGTCGGCCTACTTATCGGGCGACCAAGGTGATATACCGCCACCCGAAGTTGCTGCGCTCGTGCGGTACTGCAAGGCCATCAACAAGCCGTTTCTGATCGGCTGCGATGCCAACGCTCACCACACGATCTGGGGCAGCTCGGACACCAACACCAGGGGTGAGTACCTACTTGAATACCTTACTTCTAACGATGTCAATGTATGTAATGTAGGGAATAACCCCACGTTTATCAACGCTATTAGACAGGAGGTCCTTGATCTCACTCTGTGTAGCGCCTCTATTTCTGAAAGGATTAAAAATTGGCATGTCTCCGATGAAACTAGTTTGTCGGACCACAGACACATCGTTTTTAATATAGAGGCTAACCCTCTGAAAAGAGAGCTGTTCAGAAATCCTAAGAATACAGATTGGGAATCCTTTAAGGAACGCCTGATCGATTCACGAACTTTCAGTTACAGCAACATTCGAAATTCTGTTGACCTGAATTCGGCAGCAAATGATCTACAAAACAGAATCATGGATGCTTTCGACGCTAACTGTCCACTAACACAGCGGTCAGTATGCCGTGACGTACCCTGGTGGAATGATCAACTTAGTGACCTTCGTCGGGAAACTAGGCGGTTGTTCAACAGGGCAAAAGTCACGTCTAACTGGGACGACTACAGGGCGTCCCTCACCAAATACAACGCCGAGCTACGCAAGGCTAAACGGAAATCCAGAGTTAGTTTCTGTGAAAGAATCCAAACTCTGCCGGAAGCTACGCGGCTCCAAAAGGCGATGTCCAAAGACCATACTAACGGTTTAGGACAGGTGAGGAAAGAGGATGGATGCCTCACTGTCACTACCAAGGAAACGCTGGAGGTTCTTATAAACACCCACTTTCCTGGATCGACAGAGACCGAAGAACTGAATAGTGATGGGTCGCGGCAGGACAATTCGAGACATATGGCGTCTCGGGAGTCCATCCTGCTGGCCCGTCGACTGTTCACGGAAGCTTCAATAGGTTGGGCTCTAAGCTCATTCGACCCTATGAAGTCTCCTGGTCCAGACGGCATACTACCCATCTTTCTACAAAAATCGGCCGCAGTTATCATGTCCGAACTCATCAACCTCTTCAGAGCCAGCTTTATCCTGGGCCATATTCCGGATAACTGGCTGAAGGTGAAGGTAGTGTTTATCCCCAAAGTTGGAAGAAAGGACAAAACCCTACCTAAAACTTTCAGACCCATAAGTCTGACTTCATCGCTTCTCAAGTTGATAGAGAAAATAATGGATAAATATATCCGTGATGAGTTTCTTAAAGACTCCCCGCTGAACAGGAACCAACATGCCTATCAAAGCGGCAAGTCAACAGAAACTGCTCTTCACAGCTTAGTGACGTTGATTGAAAAGTCCCTAAGTTATCAGGAGACGGCGCTATGTGCCTTTCTTGATATTGAAGGGGCCTTCGATAACACGTCCTTTGCATCAATCGATACGGCTCTTTCTCATAAGGGAATCGACCAAACTTCAAGGAACTGGATACACGCAATGCTCTCTAGCAGAGTGATCACAGCAACCTTGGGAGATTCGTCTGTAACAATGTCAGTGATCAAGGGGTGTCCGCAAGGAGGAGTTCTCTCGCCCTTGTTATGGTCACTAGTTGTCGACGCACTTCTCAACAAGCTTTTAACAGCTTGGTTACGAGGTCATTGGATACGCCGATGATATCGTCCTCATCGTCAGAGGTAAAGATGACGCAACTCTGTCGAGCCGAATGCAAACGGCTCTGAATATCACCATGTCATGGTGTTTACAGGAGGGTCTAAACATAAACCCCTTAAAAACAGTCCTAATTCCATTCGGCAGACGAAGGACGATCTCCATCACTCCTCCAATACTGAGTGGAGTTAGACTGGGCTTCAGCAATGAAGTCAAATATCTCGGAATTATTCTGGACAAGAAACTGAACTGGTCTGCACAACTGGATCATGCCGCTAAAAAAACGATCTCAGCGATCTGGGCCTGCAGAACTCTCTTCGGTAAGACCTGGGGACTGAAACCAGACTTGGCACTCTGGTCTTACAAGACCATTGCCCGACCAAGAATCACCTATGCTGCCCTAGTGTGGTGGCCTAAGGTGAACGAAGTGACTGCGCAAGCCAAACTCAAAAAAGTTCAAAGACTTGCATGTCTTTCGGTTACCAGCGCTATGCGAACAACTCCAACTGCAGCCATGGAAGCTATGCTTTGCCTACTACCTCTACATCTTCATGTGAAAAAGGAAGCAGAGCTTGGCGCTCTAAGGTTGCAAAGGAGGAAAACCATACTTGAAGGGGACCAAATCGGCCACCTTCGCATACTTAGGGAGTTCAAACTAACTCCGCTATTAACCACAGTCTCCGACTGGATGGACGTTAGGTCCAACATGGATATTCCATATAGAGTGATTGAAACAAACCGCTCTATGTGGAACAATGGAGGGCCTAATCTTCCACCTGGCATCGTCAATTTTTATACGGACGGCTCGAAAATGGGATCCCTAACGGGATCTGGTATATACGGACCCGGTATCAGGGAAACGTTTTCCCTGGAAAAAAGGCCCACCGTTTTTCAAGCAGAGGTATATGCCATATATATCTGCGCAAAAATATGTCTGCAACGCAACTACAGACATGCGAAAATCGGTATATTCTCGGACAGTCAAGCAGCACTACTAGCACTTAAGTCCGTCAAATGCGCTTCCAAACTTGTTTGGGAATGCATTGAAACTCTACGGGAACTTTCCCGACAGAATTCAGTTTTTCTGTTTTGGGTGCCCGGACACTGCGGAGTCGAGGGTAATGAACACGCTGACTACCTAGCAAGACAGGGATCAGCTCAGCGGTTTATTGGTCCCGAGCCGTTTCTGGGTACGTCCATTTCCGCTATCAAAAGCGAACTATTAACTTGGGAAAGGCTAGAAATAGTATCCCAATGGCAACAGGCACAGGGTTGTAGACAAGGCAAACAGTTTATCTATCCGAACCCTGGAACCGCCAGAAAGCTACTTAGTCTAAATCGTAGTGACCTACGGATAATCACGGGACTCCTCACCGGACACTGTCCCGCTTTTTATCATTTAAATAAAATCGGCGTAGTGTTGAACGACACCTGCCGATTCTGCAAATCTGAACCAGAGAGTTCAGAGCATTTGCTTTGCTCTTGCGAAGCTCTTGCTTCCTCTAGGTACAACTTCTTAGGAAGTTACCTTTTAACTCCATACCAAGCATGGAGCTCCAATCCCAAGCAGGTCATTAGTTTCATCAACTATGTTGTACCTAATTGGGGTACAGGTTTACAACAAAACAGTTCTACTCCATCAATGAGTACGAACAATCCGTAACCTGTGCACAGCAATCGGGGCCCGCTACAAAAGACAATCAGCAAGAATGTCGCAGTGGCATTTCAGTACCCAGTGCCCTTCAGGCATACAGATAAAAAAAAAAAAAAATGCCGCCCGAGAAAATTTTTTACTCATGGTTATCTCCGGCTCCGCTACGAATCATATCTTCGCGTTATTTATAAAATGACCACTAAAAAACAAATGGATGTAAAAACGTGAAACAGAGTTCGTATTTCCGCATCTGCTTGAGTCAACTAGCTCTTAGGGGAACCTTTATCATATTATCAATGCAGAATTGAATCTAGTTAATGATCCTTTACGTCATAACTCACCTCGATGAAAAATGGTAAATAATTTACCCATTCGTCGACCCCCGTAGGGGTTAGAAATAATGAAACTCAACATGCAATACAAAGATATGTATAGCGTAGAAGATGCCTCGTTTGATTTTTGAACCTACTGAGATATTGGCCGGTTACCCCTTTACCGTGTCGAACGAAGGTTATCAGCACCAACGAAGGGTAGACTGGCAACCCACCCAATTGAAAATTTTGTTCGCGTGTGCGTCAGACGTACCTACATGCATAATTAGATTTTCACAGTCGTAAAATGAAATCTGTTTCAGAGCAGCATAAACCGTCGGAAGTAAATTATTGTTTGACATCATCAATACTTAACAGCGATAAACTTCAATTCCGAGAATTTTAATTAACTGATATACTTCCAGTCGAATATAACGTCTATCGTTTAGAATCAATAAGACATTTGATTCTCGTTTGAAATGTGATATTATACGAACCCTTCAGACTGAAAATTTTATCGAACTATCTTACAGCGGTAAACTGGTGCGCAAACATTCTCCTTCACGACGTAAAGAAACAGACTTTAATTCATCGAACAAGTGGCTAACCTGCACTCTGGCATACACACTGGCTTTCTTGTGCCCAATGAAGCGTTGAAGCATGTGAAATTTGATAATTGATTCCATACACTCTTCACCTCAAGTCACACTGCACGGACAGGAAACTGTGTCTCACTATTGTTGAGTATCAATTTCCTCGGAAGGTGGGTCGGAAATGAACTTACCTGAGGCCATGTAAATCCAGAACCGTATGAAATATCTATATTACAACCGTCAAGGAAGAAGAGAAGCCTTGCGTAGTCGACACTATTGGGCATTGTTACTACCCATAGTTGGGGTATTTTATTTTCAGGAATCAATCGCTAAGCCGGATGTCGAACTGTTCCGTTTTTTGGCAAGTATTGTAAAGGGGTTTTATTTCCCCATGACAGGTCAGAGCTTGTTTCCGATCACTTCGGATCTCGTAACTTGATGCCAACTTTAAGTGGGATCCAACCATTCGGGCTCGTTATGATAGCACATTCTACTCCCAAGGGGGTGACTCATCAATGAATTTTTCACCTGCCAGGCTAAAATGGATTCGCAAATTTTGTAGAAATCTTTTCTAGCCCAACTACGAAAGAAACTTCCTGCACACGAAAAGTCGATTGCCGCTTGCTATCTCTAGCAAAATAAATCAAATTTTATTTCCACCCACACACAAACTGGGGCTGGCACGCAATCCGGTTTCATATCAAAGCGAACCGATCTCCCACCATTTGAAACAAAGCAATTGAGGTTTACTGTAGCACCAACCAGCAGCCATATCCGTAGGTTCCGTTTGAATGAGCGGAATCTCATTTTCGTCATTATCGACACCCGCCCTGTATTCATTCGCCTGCAACTGCCGGAAGAAGACGAGACTCAGTGATACCCAAACCCAGGGCACTGCACTCTCTAAGGAGCAATAAAAAACAAATTGAAAATTGTCCTGTTGCTGCCACACGCATATGTGACGTTTGCGTCTCGACCTGGGTGATGATGATGTCTCTCCGCATGGCAGGTAAACCAGTAAAGCTCACATGTTGAGCGAGGGGTTGACGAAAACCATTTACTTCCTACAATCCCACGAGGAAGCAATGCTTTTACGATCAGAACACAGTCAGTGGTGTGACCAGCTTTGCAATCAGCACAGTCACACACAGACACAGGAGAACGGCTGCATCGCTCGGCGCGAATCTTTCTGTTTGGCTGTGTGGGCCTATCTACAATGAAAGAAAAACGAAACACCGACGTGTTTTTGATCCATCATCGAATCGCAAGACTAGATTTATTGATGGTTTGGGAATACAAGTTAAATTTGCACAAAGACTAATTCTTATTTTTGCTAGAGAAAAAAAAAAATAGTTATTACCTCAAGCATTTTGGAATCATTTTTCAAAATAAAGGTAGCGGAATTTTTTTTATCACATGCTTATAGCTTAATTCAACAACATTTTACCGTTTTGGTGTGGCTAATTTTACACCTCTGGGTTTTTAAGTTAAAGCTTCTTTCAGAATAATCAATATTACCTTAGGTAATATTACCTAAAAAGTTCAAATTAAACACTACTGAAAAAACACTACTAAAAACTGAAATGAGCATGAAACATTTGTACATCATCAGAAAGTATGTAAATGTTAGAATGTTGTTAGAATCTTTAATCCACGATTCTAAACTGAGCGATTTTAATGCAGATACACCCATTTTTTGTACGGTGTACACAGACATAAACAAAAGTACAAAAACTCGCACAAATCCCACAGAAGTGAAAATAATGAAAAAAATGTGGAAATACTAGAAAGATTGGCTGATTCACTAGAGAATTGATCATAATATTCTACAACTCGGAATCATTCTGCAGATATTATGAAATTAAATTACCAGCTTGATGAATAAAAAACAGACAACTGACGAATTGGTTAGACATCTTTTCAGCGTTTCCAACATTGTCTCATTCACACCCATAGTAAGTAGAAAAACTACAACTTTTTAATCTACAGCTTTGTAAATATCGTCATACTTTCAAGAAGTACGGTAACTGTAATATGCGTATATTATTGGAAAGTAAGCAATGAACTATTTACATAATAATTATCTTCAATTTATCTTTCACTTTCTGTTCTCAAACGCTACGAAACATCTGCCTACAATGTTTACCGGAGGTGAGTTTCCCTATGCCTTTGTCGCCTTAAAACAATTTTTAAGTATTTGCTTACAGGGGCAAATTTAAATGTTTAAATAGTCAACCCTCTAGTGCCCAGTGCCGCCTTTAGACGGTCTACAGTTAAACCTCTAAAAAGCTTCAATCAATACCTAAAAAATGTTTATAAAGTTTCATAGTGATTTTTTCGAAGTCCGTCTGAAAATTAACTTGGGCACTAGAGGGTTTAAGTTGAAAACATTCGGGAAAATAGAACAGTTTTTTTTTTATTAAAGAGCAATACACGTTATGAATCAACAAGCAACACGAATACCCAAATTTGATTGTTAGGTTGCAGGGTAGTTGTGAAGTTTTATGTAAAGGTATTTCGATCTTTTAATTTTCACACAAAAACATGCATACTTTCGAAGCAAACATTCACGCAGATGCAATTTATAAGTTTATTCCATTTCAAAGCCTGATTGTCACCACGCACCGGTTCGCTTGCCGAGTAACACTGTAAATAAAGGATTTTTTGTTTCCTGCACCGTACCGTACGATCACTGCTGTTGCTATCTCGTTTCGTTTTTTTTTCGGGTCAGCAGCTTGAAAACACCGTACGGTTCCGTACCGTATACCGTTACAATAGGCTGCACCACGGAGACGTATACCCCCTGTCCGTACTTCCTGACAGATGAAACCACTCAATTGAATCCGTTTCCCTCCCGACTTGCTAGCAATTCAATACTCCGCCTGGTTTCTGCGATCCCCGATCAGCTGCTATTCTATTCTTTGAGTGCTAATGATGTAGCGTGGTGGCGAGAACGTTTTACGTGTAACGCTAAAATGGTAAATGATATGAGTCATATGCTAATGTGCCTTGCTTTGCACTTAATTGCAGTGTTTTAATAACTTAACGCTCAAAAACACAACAATAACGCTTGCTCAGCCAGTTGTTATGTCAACTTTACTTCCGTCAACAATTTTTAGACCGAGCGGTCAACTTCTTAATGATTAATGTTTGCGCGGTTTCAAACGTTCGAAAAGTGGCGGGTGTGGTTCTGAACGTGGCAAGAATTGATACTTTTGAGGAGGGCACAACCACACCGGTATATCACTCACGGAACAATTCCCTACACGATCGACGTTTTTCCGGGATACGATATCCCCTTTTAACCAAACCAGAAGGGCCCTTCTTCTGTCAGTAAATCCCAATTATCCTCAAAGGACATCAATCAACGAAGAAGCGTAAACCCTGTGTGTGTGTTAACCGTATGATGCGGTGTGGTGTGATGGCAGCCAGATCCATTACTTGTTACACAAACATTTAACTGTTCGACAAAGGAAGAAAAATCGCAACCTTAGACAAGCGTCTGCGTTCAAGCAGCCGTACAAGTTTGGAGTGCAAGACAAGTTGGTAAACATTTCAAAGTGTCTCTCCGCTTGCACTACATGGGGACGTTACAGAGATTGTGTATGTACACACTTAAGCGGTATTACACAGATAACCTCATCTAATGCAGAACGTATGGAAGAGTGCAACTCAGTTTTTTGAGATTTAATTGCTTTAATCGACAATCTTGTTGAGTAAGTACTTGTTGCAGTGATTATGGTGAATGTCATTAAATATAACAAATTTAGTGCGTACAGGGCAAAATCAACACTATTAATCATTTATAATTTTTAATAAACAGAGCATAACTCATCGCTTTCACTCTATACTTACGGCACTGGGAGCAAGGGAAACATACTGTCGCTGCTGTCTGACATACCGCATGCAGCGATGGGAAAGAAGGCACTCTTGCGGTGGGCTGTCCTTACGGAAGTGAACCGGTTTGCCACACTTTCATGAACATGTGTAGAAGTGTGCAACTACTATTAATCATCGAATCGTTGAAAGCGGAGGATTAGATGAGAGATGAAATAAGAAGTACATGATGTAATATTTGATTTTATTTGCAAAAATGGAACATGGTTCAAACTGAGTGCGGGCGTATAATGATTTCTATCGTTCGCTTTTAAACAAGTACATAATAGGTAAGATGACAAATTGATCGAATGCTTATTGTTGTTGTCATTAACAAACAGCAAGATTATTCCTGTTGTTGGCAGAAAACATATTACTTTTTTTTTATTAAAAAAAACTTAATGATTGCTTTTGAAACAAGCCTCCTGTGTTAATTCGATAACTTTAAATATATAACTTTAAATTGCAATTCTTGGTTTCGATTTTTTGCTTCATTTTGTAGGTTTACTGATTTTTTATCTTAATTTCCACTTGCTGCTGATTTTTCAAATTTCTCAGCTCCATTTCTCATTTACCCTATTGATATTTAATTTTTTGTTTTATTTAATTGTGGTTATGCTACGCCAACTGTTATACTATAGAAAAATTTAGAGCCTTGTTAAACTTATATTTAGACCAATCAGAGCTAACACAAAGTCAAATATTAGGCGAAACTCTCAAGGTGCTGCCACACGAAGCACGAAAACTATTGCAACACCTATGGCTCAAAAATATGCGCTATAACGGTATAACGCGGGATTGTACTGTCAAAAGCTATAACATAGAGACTCTGAACTAATCCGTCATGACCGAATAGTTTATAGTCTACTATTTCGTGATAAAAAAAAATGCTTTATACGGTCAACTATGACTTGGAAACTATTGTAGTGGTGTATTAGCGTCCGTGTAGCGACACCTTCAATTTCAATCCAAATTTAAATCAGCAACCAATGGCACTACCTCTCTTCTCCAGCACAGCCGACACTAAAGTATAAAAACGATTTGACTTTGTAAACAATTTGTTATTGTTGTTGTTTTGCTCGCTCGAGTGCACATCGATACACCCACCGGAAGCAAAACTTTCAATAGTCAATAGTCAATAGTATAAAATCCTAGCATGCAGAAATTTAGTCTTCATTGTACAACCGATTACTGCAGCATAAGGATGTTTTACTGAAAACTGGCTCGACCCGCTTGAGCAGAGCAGCGGAAGATATCTCCGCGGCAGGGCTTAGCAGGCGACGATTGCAAAAACATTTTACATGGGGTTTGATCCCGTTCATACCATTCGCAGCCTTTCACAGAAGACGGTCCAACAGCGAAACCGGCATACCGCACTGCACAGTACTGCTAAACATGTCCGGTCATGTGTGTGGTTGTTGCATTT
Source organism: Wyeomyia smithii (assembly GCF_029784165.1). Classification (NCBI taxonomy): domain Eukaryota; kingdom Metazoa; phylum Arthropoda; class Insecta; order Diptera; family Culicidae; genus Wyeomyia; species Wyeomyia smithii. The sequence goes on along the minus strand of NC_073695.1, from coordinate 115,929,696 downwards.
TCTATCAGCTACTGGCCACTTGCGTTGTAATCTAGGAGCATATGTTTACTTGTGATATATGTTTGCTTGCTTTCAGTGTGTTCAAAGAATTAACGACAGAAGTAGTATCGTACCGCGTCATTGCAATCTGAAATGACGATAAATCAAACAATCTTGCCATGGCACTTTTCAGCACCCCAAAATTTTTAAATTAAAATAGGGTAGGGAACCTATTTTAAGTAGCTAGTAGCCTCCTGTGTATTGAAACGAAATACTCGAAATGTTTACAGTGAAGTATATCAACTTGTTCCCCTATCCCCGATACTGCTAGCAGCGTCAGTGGTAGGTGCAGCGGTACTACTTCTTTTTTTTTTTTAGTAAAACAGTTTTCTTTGTATGGTAGCGGCTCTTTGTTTGTAGCGGTAGCCGTAGGTGCATTGGCCAGTGACTTTTTCCAATGAAAAGCTCTGCCGTATTTCAACAATATACAACCGTTTTTGGGATGCTGCTAATCAAAGCCTATCGACCGTAACCTTTTCAGTGTGAAAACAGTAGGGATAGCACAGGAATGCGTTCAGTTTCATATCCAATATTGAATTGAACAACAAATTGTCCTTTTGAGGACAAATTAAATACATCACAATAAACGGTGAAGATTTTTACAACATTTTATTACTTTTTGTGTCTTATGATCGCGTATTAGATACAACAAGTAATAAACAAAAAGTTACAAAATATATGACGGCTACACGTTTGTATGTGTTTTTGTAAGGTAACATACAACCAAGAGCCATAACACATGTGTTGACGAGACTTCACTCGCTGCATTTGTATTGATGCAACGACCAGGTTCATTTCTATCCTCTTCATTCACACATAAGCAGAATCTCACCGGGTCATCTCAGCCTCAAATGTCTAATTAGAAACACCACTGTTTATTCGGAAATAAAAGGAGTAATACTGTGTGACCATATGTGTGATAAGAAGCATGTGAAGTCTTTGTAATCTTTTACGGTCGCAACCCGTAGAAGGAGGAAAAAATTATACCTGGTGGTAGCTCTTGTCATATTTTTTCTCTGTTTTTCTTTCATTGCTTTTAGAGAAACATTTGAATTTTTTGCGTGTGGTTGTAATGATAATTTTTAAAAAATCGAGCTCTTGTAACATGTGCAAAATAAATAGTAGTATGTGTTGTTACTTGGCTGGAGAAGAATTGTATTGCTTTTTAAGTAACAATTTGTTACCCAATGGAGAACTTTTTGTTGTAGCTTTGAAAGTAACAAGGAAAATTTTCACGTGTACTTAATTGAAAAGTAATATTAACGGGTACCAACATCGGTAGCTGCCGCGGGTACCAATAGCGGTAGTTATGGTTGTAACGTCAATGGTATGTACCGCAGTACTTGTTTTAGTAAATTACAGAAGGGTTGTGTGCAAAGCTACGACCGCAAGTTGACGTGAAACTACAAGAGACTGTTTGTTACATTACTTGCCCTGTTGTATTTGACAAAGATTAATAACAATAACTTTTATTCAACACTAATAAAATGGCTCTGGAAGTAACGTTGTGATACTAAAAAAACCAGAATGGCAGCTGAGGTCGATTTATGACCATTTAAAAATTCTAGATGTTAAATTCTGGTTCCTGGAAAATAGCCGAAAATGGACAAAGACTGTTAACATATATGCGTATTTTTGGAAACAGGTGGATGCCCAGAAACCGGATCTCGACTTTGGAAGCCAATTCAGAGTGGCAACATCAGATCTGTAAAACAGGCTTAAATGACCAAATACCACCTTATAGGAGTATTTTTGGATTCAGGATGATTTTAATGGGACGTACTTTGAATCTTTTTGGGGTCACCACATTATTTTTAGAGAGTTGTTTAATGGAGTACCTTACTCTGGAAGCTCTACAACAAGTTGGATAATCATGGTTTCGAGAAAAATACTGCCGACAGCGTAATATTTACACCCACGACTTACAAAATAGATCTTCAAATACACCCTAATCATTATCCAAAATACCCGAACACTTAAAGGGTTATATACCTTTTTAGTTTTCAAAAAAACCGGAAAAATTTTTATTACATTATCTTGAAATACAACATCTTGAGAACATTTCCACAAATTTTCATTAAGATCTGAGCAATAGGAAGAAAATTAGGGCAATTTGCAACGCGCCTCGCCACGGCCGCATAAGCTAAACTTGAAACTTTACACGCGATTATCTCGGAATAGTTTTTTCCGGAAAATGACTTTGCCGTGATCCTGATTGCGGGGAAACTACTGAACCGATTTCCTTCATCTTTTTTTTTAATTTTCATTATGAAATTCGACAGTCCTTGAACGATCGCTTTTTGAAACATACAGTTACATTTTGCCGCAAAAAAATTTTTAATGCAATTTTTTGCGCTCAAAACGTGCATTTTTTGGGAAAAACGTACCCGTTTGCACCGAAAACAAAATACTCATAAAGTTTTTTGATTTCGGTTGATCCGCTGAGTCTCTATCAGGATCACCGCAAGCCTCTGCAAAAAAAATAGCGTTTCGGGGAAACGGCCATTACTCCAGTAATAACTGGTGTATCTCATAATCAAACGTATTTTTTTATTGTTGATAAACTGTACTTTCAGAAAAATATCCCTTTGATGCAATGAAAATGGCGCTATGCACTCAAAAATAGATTCAAACTTCCCTCATTTTTCTCGACCAAAAAGGTATATAACCCCTTAACCTTACCCTAAACATCCGAAAAATAAATCACGAAAAAATTTCCAGAGTAGAGTCCCCCCTTAACTGATGCTGGATAAAAATGATTGACATTGATGATGATAGATGATTGTCTATCGTTATTTTAGCGTCTATCTTTCAAAGAATTTTTGTAAAAGAGAAATTTACACTTAAAGTTATACCTGCGGTCACTCTTGAATGCAAATAAGCAAATATTGTAACAAACAACTGTATGTAATTCTACGTCAACCTTGCGGTTGTGGCTTTGCATACAACCCATGTGTTTTTTTTTTTCGATTGATATTTACTCAAAGATTTCTCTGTGATGAACGGTATTTTATATACTCGTAAAACAACTGGATAATCAGAATTTTTGCTGCAGTCTCTGAAATCGTTGTTATTGACCAAAATTCAGGAGTTTGAGACTCCTATTTTTGACAGATGAAGATAGGAGCTACTGAGCACACCGTTCCTTACTCTAGACATTATTTTTCTATAGGGAACCTATACATAGATCGAAGACCGGCGCTTACCGTTTGATAACTGTCACACCAAAACGATTCACGGCCATGCGAAATCATAGAGTGCGCCCGTTTTGATGTGACATTTACCATAACGATGAGCGCCACGTCCTCTTTCTATGTATTGGTTGGCTCCCACAGATTTCTTCTCTACATTTATTTATTTATTTATTTATTTATTTATTTATTTATTAGTTTATTAGTTTATTTATCCATCTAACATAAAGTCTTAATGAATATGAATATATCACTATCGTCAACATCATAATGTAAAGTAAGCAGATCTTGCTACTCGACTGGAGAAACAACTGGAACGCTCACCAAATTCAAATAAATCTTCAGTAGAAGTAAATGCACATAGGGGCATTAAATCCAAACGCTGTGCGATGAAACCATGTTTGAAGAAGAGTAGAAGTCCTTAAAGCACGCGATGGAACACGAAAACCAAGTAAAGATAGTAGTTTGGGACAATCTACTTCATTGTTCAGGAGCTTAGCGACAAATGTTGCCTGCTGAATCTTCCGTCGTCGAGCTAGGTTGTCAAGATTGATTAGCTTGCACCGATCACAGTATGGAGGCAAGTTCTGTGGGTCACGCCAAGGCAGATTTCTCAAAGCAATTCGGACAAATCTCTTTTGCACTCTTTCAATTCGTAAACTCCAGGTCAGTTGATGTGGAAGCCAAACTAGTGAAGCATTCTCTAAGATAGGTCGCACTAAAGAGCAATACAAAGCTTTCAAGCAATACGGATCATTAAAATCTTTGGCTATTTTGGTTATAAACCCCAGCTGACGATTAGCCTTAGCAATGACGGCCGATCGATGACTAGCAAAGGAGAGTTTCTTATCCATTGTCACACCCAAGTCATTCATCTCTTCAACCCTGTTGAGCACGACTCCATCGATGTGGTAGTTGAACATTATAGGCTGCGAGTTCCGATGAAATGTCATTACAGAGCATTTAGGGATGCTGACAATCAGCTTATTACGCTGGCACCATTCTACAAACATATCGAGTAACTGCTGCAAACGGTGACAATCTTCTATACACTTCACGGCGAACTATAGTTTTAGGTCATCCGCATATATAAGCTTACATCCGTCAGTAAGCAAAAAACTAACATCGTTTAAAAATATTGTAAAAAGCAGCGGTCCCAAGTTACTTCCTTGAGGTACACCACTCAAGTTGACGAACGGAGTTGAGCTGCACGCTCCCAATTTCACCCGAAGTGATCGATCACACAGGTATGAACTAAGCCATGCAACAAAGCTGTCAGAGGCACAAAGCAGGTTAATTTTGCGCAATAGTATACGATGGTCAATTCTGTCAAATGCAGCTTTCAAATCCGTATAAACCACGTCCACTTGGCATTTTGCTTCCAGTTGTGTAAAACAGGTATGCGTAAATTCCAATAAATTCGTGGTAACCGATCGTCCAGGCATAAAACCATGCTGGTCTGTAGAGATATAGCACTTCATTCCAGCTAGAAGACTTCGATTGACAATAATTTCAAATAATTTCGATGCTGCCGAGAGATTTGTAATTCCACGGTAGTTACGGATATTACTTTTATCTCCACTTTTGAACACTGGAACCAGAAATGACTGTTTCCATATTTTCGGGAATTTACGCTGTTCGAATGAGCTATTGAAAATTGAGCATAGTGGGGAAACTAATGCGGCAATACATCGACGAAACACAACAGCTGGAATCCCATCAGGTCCAGGAGAAAAAGAATTTTTGAGCTTATTGGTCGCAGCAGTAATCATCGATTGGGTGATCTCGAACGTGTCTAAATTAATAATATCAGCAGGAACATCAACTACAGCTTGTTCATACCTAGCTCGATAATCAAAATATGTTAGCATTTAGTGAGAAACAATTCTATTTCAAGGACTTTGAGCGTCACTTGTTTTGATCGCTTGGAATAAATATGGGACTGTGGTCAAACATTTCATAACTTGCAAGGTATGAAAATTCAACATTGCTTCAAGAACGTTTTTGTGGCACTTGGGAAAGGCGTTTGTAATTTGTACTTGACAGGAGGAATGAAACAATTTACTTCGTGCTAGTGTGTTTCTTAACAGCTTTAGATTAGCCTATGTTTCGGACCCAGCGTGCTTGACTAGCTCTCCTGACAACAGCAAACGTACGGATGTCTGAACTGCTTTTCCGTTTGTTTTCAGTGCCATCTTTACAACATGCTTGTTGACACGGGTTTTCCAGCATCAAACCGCTCTTCTTTTTGTTTTGCGTCACATCGCTATTCGGATCAATCTAATTTACAATTTACAATGCCTGGTCGTGTCAAAGGAGACAAAATCAAAAGAAAGACAATGTCCCACTCATCATGTGCTAGGCTTCAATTCCCGATAGGTCGGATTCAAACATTTATCAAAAAAAAAGATTTAAGAGAAGATTATTACTAAAATTTACCGGTTCACACCGTCAAACTAGTTGATCCCAATCGAGTGAATTACATTGACATAAGACAACAGAGCCGTAGCTTCTCCGTTTTGCGTGGGGGGGGCAGAGAATTTTTATTATTTTGTAGAGTAAGCAGTTTAAAGCCGTTATGTGCTCGACAGAAAAAAGTACCTTTAGTGGTGTCCCGGAAGAATTTTCGTATTCCCGAAAATTCGGTTTCCCGGGTTCATATTCCAAAAAAAAAAAACAAACTGCGAATATGCGTATAGTTAAAAGAAAGCAGGGATATAAACTTTAGAATTTTTTTCTTGCAGTGGCCAGCTAGCTTGTTGCTAAAGACCATGGAGGAAAAAAATTTGCATATTTTAATGAGTTTGCTGAATTAAAAGAACAGGTTTACATAGTGTAATTGAGTTTCAGGGGACCAACTTTTACGCAGGCTCAGCCATTTTTACTATAACTGAGTAAAAGCTTCGTACATATACTTCGTACGCCAATGAGATGTATGAAAAAAAATAACATTTGAATATCGTTTAACGGTAGGATTTAAAAGTTTTGTTATCTCAAAGAAAGCCCCATGCAAAATTTAGCTAAATCGGAAAAAGCTTTGGGAACACGTGTGATCAATGTTTCAACTTTTTGACTAATGAAAAAATGCACATCGATTTTTTTTATACCAAATGCCTTGAAAGTTCATGAAACGTCGAATCTACGGTAATAAATCGGATTTTTTTTTTTTGGAAAAAATCATCTTTCTGGCGCTTAAAAATTTTTGAGCTAGGGCCAATGGAACAAATCGTTTAGCGATAGAGCTGATGATTTTTTTTAAAGACGAAACTTTTGAGTCCTATCACTAAACAAAATACTAAACTAAACAAAAAATATGATTTCATTGGCACCCTTATACATAGGTTACGGCTGGGTATTTGTATTCGAGATCGACGTGAAGACCGCTATTGATTAGCGAAACTGTGTATCTTCCACTTAATTTCTTCAAATGTTCAAATGTCTTGAGGGTGCGACCACGTGCGATCGAAAAACTAAGGACAGAAGAGAGTTTTTAAAAGTTCTACTTTGAAGCAACATTGAAGAAATTACAGCGTTAGAAATCCAGCTTCGAGAGTCACCTCATTTAAAACCAATGACAACCAACGATACTGAGATATTCTATTCACGAAAAAATACTGATAAAATGGAGCGATTCAACCGTCCGCCTAAATTCTACATTTTACGTAGGCATTGTTTGATCAGTGTTTACCATCAGACCGGGTAGAGTGTGGAATGCCCATTGCATAGTCCGGTCAGACTACAGTTTTTATAGTCCGATTTTATTTCGGACCGAAACGGAACAGAGTTGTTCGGGCCTGGTAACGGACTGGGTTATGCTTCCGAGATGTGAATAATTCCGGCCAAAATATATTGAACTGAACATGAACATGAATCACAAGAAGCAATTAAGATTTGAAAAAACTAGTATTGTGTGTCGAAATCAAGAAGTGAGAAATAGAAACTTCTGGAAAAATTGGTCCAATTTCACAGCCAAACTTGTTTTTCATTGTTCTAATGTAATCAAACATATAAAACTGTGATTTGTTCTTTCTTAAAAATGACACTTTAAAAAACTGACACTTTCACTCCCAGACGCTGGACCGGACATCCGAAAAGGAAGTATGCGGATCGTCAGTTTCAACTTTGACGCGAATCAGGCTGGCTCACCAAAAGATTGAATAATTTATCTTCTTTGGCATATGAGTTCGACCAAAAAATTGACTGATATCGTTAACATTGAAAAAATACTGGAAACTATTCAACAATGCTTATTGCTTATATTTCAGATTTTTCTTTTGGATTTTTTCACCTAATATCAATCACATACATGAGAAAATTGCGTGGTGGGGCAATGCAAACTCGTGGGGGGCTAAGCCCCCCCTAGCCCCCCGGTAGCTACGGGCCTGTAAGACAAGCTGTCGTAATTCTACCTAAACCTTGCGGTTGTGTCTTATAGACAACCTTTCCAACTATATCTGAATTCCTGAAATGTATGTTGCCTTAGCGCAAAGTTATTGTATATTTTTGTTTCAGATTCCTCAATTTTTTTATTGAATTGTTTTTGCTGTGTTCTAAATCTTCTGTTTGTCTAAATAATTGATTTCTCTGTTTCTGAGTTTTCGTTTTTCTTAACAATTTCAGTTGTTTCAGTTTTGTAAGTTAAATTTTTTTTCTTGGTTAGCAAGATTTTGGTAAATTAAATTTATTTTCTATTAACTATGTGTTGTATTGTCATTATTAGATTATTATTATTTTTTATATATCCAAAATATTCACAACGTTCCAATTCGGTAAAAATGGAACAAGGCGTGAGACCTTGATTCCAAATTTCATTCATCCGAATGCATAACCTTGTGCAACGCAATACATCGTGACATTTTTCCCACCAAATGGAATTTCAATAATTATTGGTATGAATAACCGTCACAGAACAACTGCCTCTCGTTGCTTTCCTTAGTAGAACACATTCAATTGTTGCAGCAGCACACCAGCTGTTACACCCATGTTTTCCCAATCCATAGAAAATCCCAACTGTTCTACCAGCTGGCAAATCATACGGCTTGCAATCGATTTTCTCCACTCACTGTTCAAACTATCCGCAGAGCATGAAATTACATTCATATTGCACCGGCATTACTCGACAGTAACCAGCCGAACCAACCGCATTCTGTGCCTCGTTCTCGTGATACCGGTGATACAAATGCCGAGTAAGTGCACCAGGATATCTCTAATTACCACATGCGGCTTAATGATATTGTAAATTTCCCATACGACCCCAAACCAATAAATGACAACCACACGAGAAAGTCCGTTAGTGTGTGGGAAATGGTCTTTTCGCTGGAAGCTTAAAACCGGTACCTGGTCGAAGTGATCTGTGAGTAGATTGTCAAACGAGAATCTCTTGCTACGTGATGTAGGTGTATCGAAATATTTTCAGTTTAAATTTTGCTCTAATGATCTAGTGGAAAATCTTTTAAAATAGTACTTTTCTTGCAGCAATAAAACAGCACCACAATCGTTCAGGTTTCATCGTCCATCATTTGATTATTCATTGCTGTTCGATCCTTAACTCACAGTTAACTATCTCAAAAATAGCCTAAAGCAATAGTCCCATAAAGTTCAAAGACCTCTGAACAGCAAATATGAAGCATATAAAGCAAGGAACGAAAAAACATCAACATTCGGATGCAAGAGAAATGGAAAGGTGCGAAACCAGATGCACTGGCGGGCTAACGATAGGCCTCAAAAATTCATTATACACCATTCTCATCGTCCTTTACGTTGAGTCCTTCCAACCCCCGTCCTAATGTGGTACAGCAGTTTTAACAGTGGCAACGAGGCTAATTCGACGTTTTGTTATTCTACACGCTGTTAAATTCCTTCCGTGAGCAACAAACGCTCGCTTGCTGCCATGAGGAACACAACCCATATCACACTCGGAACGGTGCAGCAGCGAATCCTTCCTAACGGGGCTTCGGGTTCCTGCGTGTGTTCGAGTTGTTTATGTTTTGATCTTGATCCTTTCCATTACATTTAACATGCACCGTTTTGTGTGGACTTCCTTGCGCGCTGCGCTTGATGTTTCTGTCTGTTGATATAACAGTTGTTGATGCCTGATGCAAACCTCTCTACCTTCCTCTATCGGGGACCGACGATGCATCCGCTATGCGGTACAGACGGAAGGTTTAAGGATCAAATTTCCCAGCGCGTCATCTTCAGCTGGACTTGCAGACACGCAACTCTTGGCTGTCGGGCCGGGAACTTGAAAAGCAGGCCAACGGCACGAGCAGCACCTACTGCGTGTGAGTTTACGCGGCTGCTATGATGCTGCTGCTGTTTGAGTAAACAGATGGGCATTTCGTTCGAGTTTTGTCAGAATTGACCTAGTATATTACACTGCGCTCACATACTGAAGTTTTTTTTTTTTTTCTTCACATAAAGTCACATACTGAAGTTCTCCTGAACAAATCCTTACATGCCTTCCGACATTATTTTCTACAAATGGATTATTTTTCTCATATTGCCAATAGCAAAAATGAATACAAAAATGAATTAACATAGGGGTCATTCCATGTCAAGTGATCAGGCAAAGACAACAATGATGTTTTTCCAAAACATGGAAAATGATTTTTTGTCGAAAAATACAAAAATAGAGGGCACCGCAATTGGAGGGGGGTTGACCGATTGACCCAAAACTCTGGATTTTTCAGTTTCGACCTAAAACTAGTCATTTTATTCATTTTAAAGCAAATCGGAGAGAGTCGTTGCATTTGCCTGATCACTTGACATGGAATGACCCATAGGCTGATGTGATAATTATATAAATGTTCCACCAAAATGGATAAAGAAACGGTCAACAACTACGAATTAGACTGGCACAATGTTATATGGGAAAAAAGCGATGGTGTTATTTATTCGCTCCCATGCACTTTTCGTGTTTCTTATGGGTCCTATAACAACTGTGTAACTTTTCAGATCGATCGGTGAAACGCCCGATTTGCGCCCGATTTTAAAAGCTTCCATACGATTTTATATGGGAAAAACCACTTTTTCAAAACTTTTTCTATACAGATGTCCAGTTGGCTCCTAAAAATATACCAATACATGATATTTATAGGAAATTTTCCTGGGAAAAACTCTTCTGAAGACCACAAGGCGCTACCTTACTTGTGAAAAGAGATATTCACCCCAGACTGATTGAATATCTGACGAACGGCTCACCATTGAATTTTACTAGCAATACTGCTGCAGCATGCTGCTGTTGCAAATTCAACCATGTGATGAGAAATGATATCGCTTAAATTTATCTTGGAGGCTTCCCCGAAGATACTATGAGCAAAAATCACACTTAGAAAATTAATTCCACGCGAAATTATTTCTCATACTCAAGCAAATTTGCAAAAGCAGCATGCTGTAACAGTGTTACTGGAAAATTTCAATGGTGAGCCTTTCGCCAGACATTAAATCAGTTTGGGGTGAATAGCTGTTTCTACAAGCATCGTAGCGCCTTACGGTCTTCAGAAGAGTTTTTTCCAGGAAAATTTCCTACAAATATCATGTATCGATATATTTTTAGGCGGCAACTGGACATTTATAGAGAATAAGTATCGAAAAAGTGGATTTTCCCATTTAAAATCGTATAGAAACTTAAAAAAACGGGCGCAAATCGGCCGTTTCACCGATCGATCTGAAAAGTTACCCAGTTGTTATGGGACCCATAAGGAACACGAAAAGTGCATGGGAGCTAACATTTGTTTTTTGTCCCACCCTACTACGCATCTCATGACGTTTACCAGTTTCCTTTCAAATGAAATCGAGAACAGACAACAGATCGACACTATATATTTCGACTTCGCAAAGGCGTTTGACAAAGTGCCACATAATATTGCCAGAGCTAAACTCAATTACTTGGGTTTTCCATGCTGGATTACGGATTGGCTGCGCTCCTATTTGACAGAGCGAAATGCTTTCGTCAACGTCAACGGCTCGCATTCTCGCAACTTCTCCATCGCATCTGGCGTTCCACAAGGTAGTGTCCTAGGTTCGCTCATATTTATATTATTCATCAACGATCTGTGCTCTCGTTTGAAATGTGAGAAATTGCTGTACGCTGACGATTTAAAAATTTATCGCATTGTGAAGACTCACCTCGATTGTTATGTACTACAGACAGATATAAATGAGCTACAACGTTGGTGCCTTGAAAACGGGATGGAATTAAATATCGAAAAATGTAAATCCATAACATTTTCCCGCCGGCAAACTAGAATCGATTTCGATTACTCTATTGGAGTAAAGACCTTGCAACGCGTTGCTTCTATCCGAGATCTTGGAGTCATCGTTGATAGTAAACTCAAGTTCGATGAGCACATCTCTATCACAACCGCTACAGCGTACGCAACACTAGGATTTATTCGACGTACCACCAAAGACTTTAACGACATTTATGCTCTCAAGGCGCTGTTTTACTCGCTGGTTCGGAGCATTTTGGAATATGCGGTATGCGTGTGGTCGCCAGTTCATACAACGCAAATTATTCGACTAGAGAGAGTCCAGCGTTGCTTTATTCGATTTGCCCTTCGCCACTTGTCTTGGTCTGACCCAGCTAACCTGCCCAGTTATTAGAGAACCTATACATTAGAGAAATGACAAGACACTCACCGTTAAGGCAACTGTCAACATCAAAACGGGCAAGTTGTATCATTTGCATTGCCGTTATCCGTTTTGATGATGACAGTTGCCTTAACGGTGAGTGTCTTGTCATTTCTCTAATGTATAGGTTCCCTACCAGTTATGAAAGCCGCTGTAAACTTATCGCCTTGGAGACGCTTAATTCCAGACGTACTAATTTGCAGAGGATTTTTGCGTTTACAGCGTATGAACAGATTTGCGCTACTTGGATTGAAAATCACCGAAGCTTATTTGAATATCATTACGAGGCCTTTGATATTCATTTCACTGTTTTGTCATTGAATATGAGAAACGATATTCATGCATCGTCGCAATGAACATAGGTCACTTAGTTGCATCAGAGAATAAATGTGCTGACACTGAGTTTAATTCAATTCATCTACTCATGAATAAACATTGATATTCTAAGGCACTGCTGATTATATATCATTTTAGATTCAACTTTTTTTAGTAGGAAAATTTTTCCTGATGAACAACAGCCTAAAGTGACAAATATCATTCAATATATAAATTTGTAAAACAGTATGATATCCAGAGGCCAAAAATCAACTTCAGACGCCACTTTAAATTTTTGGATAGTAGCTTCCAGTTTAATTACCCAATGTGAGTTTTTCAAGAACCGGGGTAATGCTTAGAAGCCGGGAATCAACTCCATACTTCATTTTGAAATCCGATTTTGCGACCTATGGTTTCTGGAAAACAACCCTAAATTGCCGAATTCAATCCAATAAAGGTATATTGATGTGGTATCTGAAGTAACAATTAAAGTATAAAATGTGAAATTTGGTTTATAATCACGAGCGATACCGGGAACGTTTAAATAGTACAATATATTTTGATCAATCAATTTCATTTCTTTCCATAACTTTTGAACTACGTATCAAATTGTTATTAAATTTGTTAATTGTACGTTTGAGAGGTCCCCGTGGTTCTGTGGTTAGCGATGTCGGTCGGCTAGCTCTCCCACACGGTTGTGATATCGGGTTCGATTCCCGATCGAGTCGAGGATCTTTTCGAGCTGGAAATTTCCTCGACTCAGCACTGGGGTACGGTGTATCGCTGTACTTATCCTACACATGCAAAATGTGCCAAAAACAATATCGATAACGAATTCTCTCAACTAATTTAGTTGATCAAGACCACTATTAGCCCCAAGGTTAAGCGTGCGATATTTTTTTTTTTTTTTACGTTTGAGAGACAGTCCGTAGTTATCAGAATTTAATACATAATGGTTGAAATAAAAGTCCGATTATAATTAAATGAAATGGCAACCAAACCTTTCATTTGACACTGAGATTGTTGAAATTAGTTCAGCCATCTTTGAGAAAACGAATGAATTTGAAAAGTCATCAGCATGTTTCTTTTCACAACTTTTGACCCACATGCCTAATTATTATGAAATTCTTTAGTTAACCCTTAACTAGCCCGTTCATCTGATACCAATATTGTTTAAATCGGTTGTGTGGTTTGTGAGATAATTGAGTTTCGTGATTTTCACATTTTTAATCCATCACAGACAAAGTTACAGTCCGATTACAATGAAATTCAATAGGATGTTATAAGGCAAAAAAAACAAAACAAATCAATAGGGTCTCATGGAGCAACTAGACCTTCCAATTGACACTGATTTTCTGAAAATCGGTCCAGCCATCTTTGAGAAACATAAGCGAGATTAAACAGTCTCCAGAACACATTTCTTTCCGTAACTTTTGAACTTTTGAACCAATAGTTAAGGGATTTTAGGTTTTTTAGGTAAGGGTTTAGGTTTAGGTTTAGGTTTAGGGTTTTAGCCCGTTCATTTAAAACCAATTCTGTTCAAATCGGTTGTGTAGTTTCTGAGATAATGATGTTTCGTGATTTTTACATTTTGATACATAAACTCTAAACTAAAAATCCAGTTACAAGGAAATTTGATAAGGTCTTATGGGACAACCTAAATCACTACCGCGTGTGTGTTTCAAGCGATGCCACGGAGGGTATTTAGATTGCCCTTCAGTGCGTATACAAAACGAAAAACCCGCAGTGTTCTAAATAAAACAGCCCTTCGAAAGATTCGGCAAACACAGGCCCGAGTGTTCTTAACTTCGTGAGCCCTCGGGAGCCCGCATGCCTACACGTGTTTTCTCAAACGCTTCATTTTTTCAAAAGTACATATGAAAAAAATATTGCAGGCTAACATCCATTATTATTGCATTGTCAATCTCTTCGTGGCGACTAATGCTTGTGTGTTCCCCGAAACTGCAGGCTCTCGGTTGCCTCATGTGCCGAAGTTAAAAACCCTCGGTTGGCGTGTTTACGAATGACTCTCCAGTATTTTGTCTTGAGCTCGCGACGAAGGGTAATACGAAATGCCCTGCGTGGTGTGTTTGTTAGCAGAAGGGCCACATGCGCTTTGGAGTGCTTTGGTTTTCCCATGCCTGGGGGCAACTAGACCTTTCATTTGCAATTAACTTCATGGAAATCGGTTCAGCCATCTCTGAGAAAAGGGAGTGAGAATAAAAATCTGCACATACACACACATACAGGAAATGCTCAGCTCGTCGAACTGAGTCGAGTGATATATACCATTCGGCCCTTTGGAGCACTTTTATACCTTTGGTTTTGCAAGTGATTGCTATACCTCTCTTGGAGAACGGCAAAAATATTAATACCACGGATTTCATTACTATTATTATTTCTTATTTTTATTCTTTCTTATTATTTCTTATTTTTTCTTTAAATGTAATGTTGAGTCCCAATAATCTCGACAGTGTTTTACATGTTTTTTTTTATCTTAACGATATTTGATAAGCATTGTTCCACGTGGAGGTTTTCGGTGATTTTAGCACCCTGTCCCTCTCCGTGGAAGTAGCTCATGTACATATGCTCTAAAATTGTATATGAATCTTGGACATTCGCCAATATAGACTGTTCACGTGGAATGTGAATAGCTTAATGGCTTTTCATGTTTATAAACTCATTTAAGCCGTTTCAGATTGTTTAAAGTTGTTAAAGCAGCAAAGCTTCACTCAAAATTCATCAAAACAATAAAGTAATCAAAGTCACCCCGGAATGATCATTGATGTAAAAATTTTAGAGCATCTTTAAAAACAGCACGACTGTTGCTGTACTTTGGAAGTAGTGACTGGATCTTGCTCAATGCAGGCCAGTACTTATTTTAAAAATATCAAACAATTTTGTATTTAGTATATTCTTAAAATATTCAAGATATACTAAAAGAAAAGTGATCAAAGTCACCCCAGTTCACGGTATTATTTTAATGGTATGGAATAATCATTGTTGAAAATTCTATTTTTTGAGCTTTTATCAAACTTTAATCGCTTCTCCAAATTTAACGTAATTAACCCTTAATTAAGATTACTTTGAATAAATTTAATTTTTTTTTATTTGAAAACTTGTTTGATCAAACATGATTGTGTTTTGACTGAGTTAGAAGAATTTTTCGAAAATATGTAAAATTGCACCGGGCATACAAGGATTAACTTTGACAGGTATGTGAATCTTGCAAAAGCTGCATTTTGAGACACGTAAATGTTGCCTAGTGTTTAAGATCGGTATCTTTTGATAAGTATTTTTTTATTTTTTATTTTCAGGTGATAAACTTCACCCCATTCCACGGTACCTTCGCTAGTACGATTTTGAAAAGAGTAACGCACTGTAAATTATCGTTATTCTTCTACATTACATATAGGTCATATTATTTGCATTTTATCTTCCGCGTACGTACCACATTATCCACAAAACTGAAACAAAGCTTCATATAAAACCTTACTACCTCGAAGAAAATTCTTCCTAACCTGCACCTAACTGTGCTTCATGTGTCGCCTTATGGTGAATAATTACCAGCAAAAAAAGATCTAAACTGAGCTCGGATAATTCGTGCCACGTGTCAATTGTCCAAGCCAGACCAGCTCATGACCCACCTATTTTATGTTTTCACAACAACAAAAAACGCCGTGGTTTGACCACCAAAAATCAAACATTTGTTTATATGCGTTTATTATGCAAAGTGGCCTCATTGAATATTAATGTACATTTTGCTAACAACAAATGCATCGCCGAGACACCCAGCGGCGATGGAGACGGAAAACGGGATTATGTTTTATGTTTCGCCGACTTCTTTTAGTAGCGACAGTTGAAAACACGCGTCTGGTGAAACATAAGGACACGGAAAAGGGAAAAATCGTGAGGAATATGGTACGGTCTCGTGCCGTTCAAGCTGACCGACTCTCCGGAACGTAAAAGCTGAGCTCGGAAAAAATACTCTGCATCCTACCAGCGGAAGTTACCAACAAGCAGCCACGCGATCGAGAAAATTCACGCGAACAGTGGAATAAATGAAAGTGAAAATATCGGATTGCTGGGAGTAGTGGACCGAATAGTTAACCCCTCGAATATCTCGTAAATGACAAACAGCTGGCTGATACCAGTTCTTAGTGCTGTTACTGTTGCATGATTCATAACTCGGAACCTGATGCAGTCAACCGACCATCAAACAGACCAGCGACGGAAAACACAAGGAGAGAGAAAAAACGCATACAAAACAAAGTTATTTGTCCTGTGCGTCCAAAACACTGAAGCGTAAGGCACCGAGGGGGTAATTTATGCCGCACCTAAAATGTGTTTTATTTCGTTTCGTAATTACGGTCCACTGCTGCTGACTCGCATCTTGTCGTAATACTGAAGGCCCCTGTTGCGCTTTGTGGGCTGGCGAGTGTATGGTGCGTACCGTAGAGGTTGTACGTTTAAGGCATTAATGGCCGAGTGGACCTCATCGGGATGTTTCAGATGAAGGACAATATGACTTATCAGGATGTGGATGCCATAACTCAGTTGGGAGTTGGGATTGCTTCTTCCTCTTTTTTCTGCCGTATTGCTGCCGCTGTCGGCTTCTAGCGTTCAGTTGCACTCGGCTTCATGAAGATATTTTTATTAATGAGCAACAGAGGAAAACAAATGACCATCTGCAGCAGTAGCGTTGATGACAGCAGAAGTGGTGATGTTTCATTGACTGACTGACGGAGTTAGGGTTTCAACTTCTGGGGTTGATATCAACCATGCAAAAAGCAAGTCATATCGAACACGAAAAAGTCATATATAGCTCGAAAATAAGTGATATCACTAACTAAAAATAAGTAATTTAGCGAATTAGCTGAATAGTGCCCACCACCAAGAATGTAAATTATCACCCACGCTTATTTTTTTCGCAAGCTGGTAGCACAGTTTTAGACAACTTTGTATGACGAATTTGAAGTTTTCAGGTAGTATTACAACTTTGTCGAAGAGAGTTTTACTCGTACTCAAACACTGGAGTCGTGAGAGCATATTTAAGAAAACTGATAATTATCGCGATAACTTGCAAAAATGTGCTTTCACAGCTCCGGTGTTTGAGTACAAGCAATACTCTCTTCAACAATGTTGTAGTATTACTTAAGGACTTCAAGTTTGTCATACAAAGTTATTCAAAATTGTGCTTATTCAATGAGCTATCGGCTT
The DNA here is from genome assembly GCF_029784165.1 of Wyeomyia smithii. Taxonomy (NCBI): domain Eukaryota; kingdom Metazoa; phylum Arthropoda; class Insecta; order Diptera; family Culicidae; genus Wyeomyia; species Wyeomyia smithii. Next base: position 115,912,300 of record NC_073695.1, on the reverse strand, counting down.
GTGAAAAAAATGAGCGCGAGTATAAATTTACATCCTTGCTCACCACTACACATTTCAAATTGTGTTGAGAAGTCACCTTTTACAATGGGCCCCTCGAAATAATTGATTACCCATAAATTTACTAAAAAAAATTCTAAATTACAAGCAAACCCCTTTTCCCTTGTTCCCAGATTCTACGTTTTCTTTTCACTCTGGCACCACAATAAAAAATATCACAAACAGATTGATAAGCCTGACGACACAGCAGGGTGGTTTTGGCACTATCTAAAATCATAAAGCATGCAGGAAGTAGGACGTCAGGTTTATCCCAAACCGCACATAAGCACACGCTTTCACAACCGGTCGGCTTCCTAAACCAATACCCAACATTGTGTACCGAGTATTATGTCAGCTTCTTTTCCCGATCCTTTCAGATCGGACTAAACGATATTGTGGGAAAACCAGCCCCGTCGCGTTTAAATCATATGCCAGCCCACTAACCACACACACAGCGAATCAAAGTCAATCTCCGAGCATCATCGTGCACACGTCATCAGCGAGACTTGTTAAGTTGGGTACGTACGGGAGAAAATCCGTGTAATAAGTCGATTGTTCTGCATAATATGTGTCACAACAGATTAGATAGGACACGGTGTAGCGGCAAATGGGATATTTTTTCCCCGATATTTTTGATTTCTCGTATGTTTTTCTACCAGTCAGGCTGCGGTTAGGTTTGCTGTAGGATCATGCGAAACCGGAATTGGAGGTGTGAGTTATTCACAATAATAATGAGGGTAGGTTTCTATTGTGAAACACCCTCCGAAAATTATTCTAAGTGTCATCGGAAACCCCATCTTTGAAACCGGTTCTCTATACAGTGCGCAAATATGGTGCACACCAGCAAACACACGAGCAGTTCCAGTTGCGCCTTCCTCTGTTCAATTTCACTTAGGACCTGTTATCTAACTGCAGCAAACCCCATACAATTTTTCTATTTGGTGCTAGTCTGGAACGATTGAAACTAAAATGACAACAGACAATAATGAAGTTGCCAACGATGATGAGCAAAAATTCAACCCGACCTTATGTATGAGTCAAAGGTTACCGAAGGAAAAATCAACATTCTTTTCTACTCTAAGAAGAGTAGCTCCGAGCAAGCAATCCTGCCACTCTTGTGGATGCATCCAACTGCAGACGTCGAAACGATGGTGATGATGATACACCAAGAGCAATGAACACTACTAGCAACCAGTAAACGAATGGTGTGCTCGCAGAGCATGTACCCCAGGGTCATTTTAGAGGGGTGCCAAATCAGATTTAGCACAAGTGATATTTGGTTTCAAAGTGTCGTAATTTCGTTATATCTGGAGTTTTCCTAAAAATTCTGGCCTTCGAGATTATGTTATGGAGATTACTGACTACACGTTATTGTTGTTTTTAACAGTTGTATTAAATTTTTCAATTCATTCCGTTAAATTTTAACATTTCAAATTAATCTTCATCATTGAGTTTGCAGTTTGGCGATAGTTTAGATATTTACAGGATAAGATTTGTTTCGAATATATACCTACTTCAACAACTAAATAAAACTCAAAATTCTTGCTACGCACCCGCCGTCTGCGTAAACAATGAAAAGTTGCTTTTTGCAGTCTTTTCCAGCGTCTTTGATTAACTTCGTGGTTCGCAGTCCCTTTCTGGCCATTCAAGGAGTAGCGCATGATTGTCCGATTTGTCGATAGGACCGTCTGGCAGATTGTCTGGGTTTGAACATGTTCAAGCACTTGATGAATCTGTTCATAGACGAAAAACTTGAGGTCACGATTCTAAATAAATTGCCAAGCTATTCGCAGTTTTGGTGGCTAAAAATAACTACACGATATTAGGTAAATGGACAACTTATACAAAATGTCCCTATTTTATTGTCATTAACAATTTGGTTGATACTTTGCAAAGATGTTCCTATGGGCAGGAGGTATCATTTTGTGCTATTATTTTTTTTGAAGCACGACTTATTTACGAAAAAGGATTTTGTAGAAATTGTATTGAAGATTAAAAAAATTTCTAGCAAAATTCGGCGAAATTTTAGATAATAATTTTGTCTCTCAAAAAAAATATCTGTACTTAAGTTTCACCATGATCAAAAATGGTTGATTAAAATGGTTTTTTTTTTCTTCATCTATAGTTTATTTGACACGGCACAAATACAATTTAATGTTTAACGGTGCCAATTACATCTGGTAGCTTACTTTCTAAAGTATCTTAATAACCAAAAGCAAATTTTTTATCCTCGCTGCCGACTACAAGCTGAAACTAAATCTAACTTAAAGCTAGAATATTTTGCATTAAAAGCACAGGTTTGCTGTTTGATGGTTTTTATTGCCATAGGCAGTGGTGGGCACCGCTAACCGAAAATTTAGCGACGCTAATCGCTAAGCCGCTAATCGGCAAATTTAGCTCGATAATCGCTAAACGCTAAACGCTAAACCCACATTAGCGGAACTTTCGCTAATCGCTAATCGCTAACTAATTAATATGGAAATAGTCACATCGCTATATTTATTACTCGTGTTTTGTATGTTTTGGGCCACTTTGATTTTTTGTGGTGGGACAAACGAAAACAATTACTTTTGAGAGCTGTTTACAATAAAAGGTTCACGAAACGATGTTCATACTTGATTTTGTAAAAACAAGGAGTAACAAAAGTTATAGAGCTTGCATTAAAAATAAATACTTTCAGAAACGTTTTCATAGCTGTTGTCATAATTTCAAGCGTATTGGAATTCACCAAAGTTCTTGGTGTGCCGAAAATTCAATCTAGACCTTGAGCTTGTTCTTCAAAATGCTCCTGTGGCTTGTACGATAGCTGAAACTCAATTCTATGGTGAAAAGACTGACTTGCACTTGTGTCGTAAAAAATAAACTCCAGACAATTGAGACAATTAAACGTTCGAAGTAGGGTTTGCAATATTCCCGGGAATTGATTTCACGGGAAACGAGAATGAAAAATCTCATTTCCCGGGAATTCCCATGATCCGGAAATGGAATTTTTTAGCGAAAATGGAATTTCCAATAAAGTTTACTGGTTAAAAGGTAATAAAAAACTGGTTAAAGTTTCATTATCAATTCGCACAAAAAACAAATTAAAGAAGAAAAAACAAAAAGTTTGCTAAAGGAAGTTTCAGTGTTCTCATGTCGTCAAACAACCGCTTCAGGTCCGCTGACAATTTTACGTTAAGACAAAATAATGTAGTTTTTCGGGCTAATATGTATGCTATAATATCACACTACAGTAAATATTTGCTCAAAATTATGTTTTTCTCAACGGTAGCAAATCCTCATCGCCCATTTTTTATCAAATATATTTGCTATGCCGTTATACGATGCGAATTATTTTCAAAAAAATAAACTGCGTAGCAAATCTAGTTTTCATTGGCTGAACAATATTTCAAACCTTTTTGGAGTTGGTATCACCATTAATTAGAAAGTAGGATTCCGAGTGAAAATTTAAATTGATTAACTGGAACGTTATTCAGCCCTCCGGCAGTTTTCTGTAAATGAACTAGACTAACCGGATAGAATACTAAATAATCGACTCAAATTAAGTCAGTTTTAGAACATATGAATGCCTACGTTATTAACCCGCAAAGATGATTTTTTTATGTGAAATCGTCGCCATGACCTAAGTTGCACTGACTTTTAGTCTTATTAAATTATACATTGCTGGTTGCATTGTTTTTTTTTTATTTTTTTTTTATTCATAAATAGCCAAAGAGAAAAATCAAGCAAGCAAGTTGAATCAACTAGTAGAGAATGACATTAGACGAAGCAAATATTTGCCTTATTTTTCGTTTGCTGAATAAGACATCAAATATTTTTGACAAGTAATTGAAGCAAATAATTTGATATTACACGGCAAGCAAATATAAATACTATTGTATAGTAAACCTTGCGAAATTTTTTGAGAAACTCGGGAATCCCGGGACCCCAAGAATCAATATTTCTGTTCCCGAGATTCGAGAATCCCTGGAAAAGACTTTTCTCGGGAAATCCTTCTCGGGATTGCAAACCCTAGTTCGAAGCATTTTACGTTTCGTTTCGAAGCAAATTACGTACACCATCAGTAATTTACAGTTTTTTTAATAGTTCTATTGTCGCTTCTCTACAGAATTTGGCGAATTAGCGATAAGCGTTTCGAAGGCAAAAATTTTAGCGACGCTAGCAGTTTCGCTAACAAGCTCAAAATTTAGCGAAATCTCTAAACCGCTAACTGAATATTAGCGTCGCTAATTAGCGATTAGCGAATTAGCGGAGTGATGCCCACCACTGGCCATAGGTAAGCAGCATATTAAATTTGTTCCGCTGCTGGGCCAAAATATTACGGACTGGCATATTGGGTTGTTTCCATCGGGCCTTGAGAGTATCGTGCGGGTCTGATTGCTGTTTCCGGACCCGGGGTCTTAACGTGTTCTTGTCGTTTGGTTGGATGTAGGCGGAAGGGGATAGGACTAAACTGGGGCGTGGATGGATTTCAGGAAAACGTATATAAGGGACATGTAGGATAGGTCACGGCTCGCCAAGACATCACGAACAGGAACAGCCGGTTGCCTACCTTCGGCCTGCAGAGAAGCTATTAATCTAGACCTGGCGTCACGGTGTACAGGGCATGACCAAACAACGTGCTCTATGTCGTGATAACCTTCACCACAGGTACAGACACCACTCTCTCCGAGCCCAACACGACGGAGATGCGCGTCAAATCTATAGTGATTGGACATAAGCCGGGACAACACGCAAATGAAATCCCGACCTACATCCAACTCCTTGAACCACGGGTTCGTCGATACTTTGGGGATTATGGAATGTAACCACCTTCCCAATTCCCCTCTGGTCCAAGAATTTTGCCAACTGATGATCGTATTCTGACGTACAAATGCGAAAAATTCATTAAAGGCAATTGGTCTTTCATAAATATCACCGTTTGTTGCGCCCACCTTAGCCAAAGAGTCCGCTTTCTCATTACCCGGTATCGAGCAGTGAGGAGGGACCCACGCTAAGGTAATCTGAGTAGATTTTTCGGATAAAGCACTCAGATGTTCCCGTATTTTCCCCAGGAAATACGGAGAGTGCTTAACATCTTTCATCGATCGGAGAGCCTCAAAGGAACTGAGACTGTCCGTAAAGATGAAATAATGGTCCGTGGGCATTTTTTCGATAATCCCTAGGGTGTACTGAATTGCAGCCGATTCTGCGACGTAAACAGAAGCAGGATTATCGAGCTTATGGGAGACGGTTAAATTGTTATTGAAAATACCGAAGCCAGTGGACCCATCAAGAAGTGATCCGTCAGTGTAGTACATATTGTCGCAGTTGATGTTTCGATATTTAGGGAATTTTAGGGATCTGCTGCACGCGTAAATGATCCGGGATTCCACGAGTTTCTTCTATCATGGATGTATCGAAAAACACAGTAGAATCAGAAGTATCAGAAGGACATGTGATGGAAATACAATGTCATAAAACGGGTTTGAGAATTAAGTTCGATTAACCTTTCAAAATTTTCAATCACGGGACGGTTCAAGACCTCACATTTGATTAGAATACGAGAAGACAGGCTCCAGAAGCGGTTTTTCAATGGTAGTACTCCAGCTAAGATCTCCAAACTCATCGTATGGGTCGATTGCATGCAACCCAAGGCGATACGCAAACAACGATATTGTATTCGCTCCAGTTTGATCAAATGTGTGTTTGCTGCGGAGCGGAAGCAGAAACACCCGTACTCAATAACAGACAGTATCGTTATTTGGTAAAGCCTTATAAGGTCTCCTGGGTGGGCTCCCCACCATTGTCCGGTTATTGTACGAAGAAAATTCACTCTTTGTTGACATTTTTTCATCATATACCTCACGTGACAACCCCAGGTGCCTTTAGAGTCGAACCAGACACCAAGATATTTGTGTACCAAAACCTGAGAAACCGTTTTACCCATTAATTGTGTTTGAAGCTGAGCAGGTTCATGCTTCCTAGAAAAAACTACTATCTCAGTCTTCTCCGGAGAGAATTCGATACCTAGCTGTAAAGCCCAAGCAGACAAATTGTCCAAGGTATCTTGCAATGGTTCTTGCAAATCGGCAGCTTTGGCTCCTGTAACAGAGATTACACTGTCGTCTGCAAGTTGTTTTATCGTGCATGAATTTGCCAGACATTCGTCGATGTCATTTACATAAAAGTTGTAAAGAAGGGGGCTTAAACATGAGCCCTGGGGGAGACCCATGTAGCTAATGCGAAAAGTTGCCAAATCGCCGTGCGTAAAATGCATGTGCTTTTCGGACAACAAATTGTGCAAAAAATTGTTTAAAATTGGAGAAAATCCATGTCGGTGAAGTTTACCCGAAAGAATGTCAATAGAAACGGAATCAAAAGCCCCCTTAATGTCCAAGAACGCAGAGGCCATTTGTTCTTTGCGAGCATACGCCAGCTGAATATCTGTTGAAAGCAACGCAAGACAATCATTCGTCGCACGGCGGAAGCCAAATTGAGTATCTGATAGTAGACCATTTGATTCGAACCAGTGGTCTAAACGACGGAGTATCATTTTCTCCATCAATTTCCGGATACAGGATAGCATTGCAATCGGCCTATAAGAGTTGTGATCAGAAGCTGGTTTCCCTGGTTTTTGGATGGCGATCACCTTCACTTGCCTCCAATCCTGCGGTACAATGTTTTGCTCCAGGAACTTATTGAACAAGTTCAACAAGCGCCTCTTGGCATTGCCGGGTAGATTCTTCAACAAGTTGAATTTGATTCTATCTAACCCAGGCGCGTTATTGTTACAGGACAAGAGGGCAACTGAAAATTCTGCCATCGTAAAAGGTGATTCTATCGCGTCGTGGCCCGCAGACGCATCGCGAACAATGTTTTGCTCAGGAACAGAGTCCGGACATACTTTCCTGGCAAAATCAAATATCCACCGACTTGAAGACTCCTCGCTTTCGTTGACCGTTACGCGATTCCGCATTCTTCGGGCTGTGTTCCAAAGAGTGCTCATCGATGTCTCCCTCGACGTCTCGTTCACGAACCGACGCCAATATCCGCGTTTCTTTGCTTTAGCCAAACTTTTAAGCTTGGTATCAAGCTCCGAATACCGTAAATAGTCGCCAGGTATACCTCCCTTCTGGAAGGCCAAAAACGCGTCGGATCTTTGCGTGTAGACATCGGAGCACTCTTGGTCCCACCACGGAGTGGGAGGCCTTTCTTTGATCGTTACGCCGGGATATTTCTTCGTTTGGGCTTGCAACGCGGCGTCGAGAATCAAGCCCGCGAGGAGGTTGTATTCTTCAAGTGGTGGATGATGTTGAATCGACTCGACCGCTTTTGAAATCATTTCCTCGTATAACTTCCAATCGACATTCCGTGTGAGGTCATACGGAATGTCAATTGGTCGCATGCGAGTTGACCCGTTTGTAATTGAAATAAGAATAGGCAGATGGTCGCTACCGTGAGGATCGAGGATTACCTTCCATGTGCAATCCAACCGTAGCGACGTCGAACATAAGGATAGATCCAAAGCGCTTGGGCGCGCTGGAGGTTTCGGGATACGTGTCATTTCACCGTTGTTTAAAATAGTCATGTCGAAGTCATCGCAAAGGTTATAGATTAAAGAGGAGCGGTTATCATTGTAAGGGGAACCCCAAGCCACACCATGAGAGTTGAAGTCTCCCAAAATCAAACGTGGCGAGGGAAGAAGTTCTATTAAATCAAAGAGCAGCCGTTGCCCAACCTGTGCTCTGGGAGGAATATATATTGAGGCAATACAAAGCTCTTTACCTTGTATTGTCATTTGACATGCGACAACTTCGATGCCTGGAATCGAGGGGAGGTTAATACGATAGAAAGAATAGCACTTTTTAATCCCTAAAAGTACTCCTCCATATGGGGTGTCTCGATCAAGGCGAATAATATTAAAATCATGGAAGTTGAGATCAATATTTGAAGTAAGCCAAGTTTCACAAAGGGAAAATGCATCGCATTTGTTTTTATTTATCAAAACTTTAAACAAATCAATTTTTGGTAAAATACTTCTACAATTCCACTCTAAGACAGAGATAAAATCCTTCATATACGCAGATGGATTAGGCATCGAAGGATACAATCGCTGCAAGGAGGGGCCATTGGGCAGTCAACTGCGTCAAAAATGATCTAACTGTTGGGAGGAATGCTGTAAGAAAAATTTTAATTGGATCGGGTACATTGAAAGTTTCAAAAATCCAGTCCACAATGTCAGAAAATTTCAGTAATCCAGAGTTTGTTTTATCAACTGGATGTGCAAAAGGAACAACTGGGGTTTTAGATGTTCCTGGCAGTGCTGGGAACTCCTTCTGGGACTTTAAATTTGCAAGCCCAGGAGGAGTTTGCTTCGGTTTTTCCGCAGCACTGTTTGGTTTGTTCGTACTTTTCATTACACTTTGGGAAATCTTAGGACCTTTACGGGGAAGTTTAGGAGAAGAAACATTTTTCCTCTTCCTAGACTCCCCAGGATTGGCATAAGATGTTCCCGCTGATGAATCGTCAAAATCGGTTTCATCAGAGGACAACAGATCAAAGGGGTTCGATGTTATGGTAGAAGTGGTCACGGTCTTCTTCAGCATCTCAGCATAAGAACGCTTTGAACGCTCCTTAAGTGACCGCTTGATTTTATCTCTGCGCTGCATGTACACCGGGCATGTGGAGAGCTCATGCTGGTTTTCCCCACAGTGAATACATTTTTCAGCATCAACACTGCAGGAATCTTCCGCATGAGTCTCCCCACACTTGCTACATCGTGCCTTATTGCAGCAGTAGGCGGCTGTGTGGCCTAACAGCTTGCAATTGGTGCAATTCATAACACGGGGTACATACAATCGCACAGGCAGACGAACCCGGTCGATCGAGACGTGGCTAAGGAGTGCAGATCCGGCAAACGTAACGCGAAACGAGTCTGACGGAGTGTAAACTTTTTTACCGCCGACGAGAGACATGGACCGCAATTGCTTACAATCCAAAATCTTCGCCTGTGTTTCGGTATTTTTGGAGCAACCGGTTGCGCTTTTTAGGATACACTCGACAGACAGACTCGAATCGGTTATGACACCGTCGATCTCCACGTCTCGTGCGGGTATGTAAACGCGATACTCGCGTGTGAAGAGCTCAGAGCAAGCGATAGCATTGGCCTGTGCCAGATCACTGACCACGACACGGAGCTTGTTAGGTCGGACCTTGGAAATTTCGGTCACGGCCTTGTACCCCTTCGTCGGGTCTTTAGAAATTTGCAGTATGTTTAATCGCTTTGAACTCACTCCTGCCTTTGGACGAAAATAAACAGTATAGCTGCCCTGTTGAGATCCGTCCGGGTAAAGCCTGGGGCGAGGGGGGACTGGAGAATGAACAGGGGAGGGGGTAACAGAAGGGTCAGGGTCAGGGGGGTTCGGGGATGGTGGCACGGGAGGCGAGGGATCTATATCCATCGCGCTAAATGTAGCGCACTAGCGCACTAGCGCCGACAAGAACACGTACCTATTTACTTCTTCCTTCCAGCATTGGTTGTCCGATCGTTCGAAGCTGAACCCAAAGCAGCCAGCAGCACCAGTACAGCAGCACCAATACAGCCACCAGCAGTGAGCCGGGTGTGAGATCACTCAGCACAGCGACACGACTCGACTGTCAACTGATGGCCTTGAATTAGAAAGATCTATTCACTGTGCACAGATCAAAACTGCAGCTGGTATTTTGCACCAATACAGCCAAAGTTGCGAGCCGGGTACAGAACGTAGCGACACAACTCACAATCTAGTTGGCCTTTAGCGCGAATAATACACTCTTTTGTTTGGCTATTCGTACACACGGACCGGATTGTAATAGAACGATCACTTTGCACGTCCGTTTATGTCGAGTGTTCGACGCGGAATGATTAAAATGGTTGCCAATATTTTGTGAAATTGTTTTTGTTCGGATTTGAACCAAATTTTTTGTGGCAACCAATTGATTTTCAGTAAAGCTCAAACTGCAATTTTATTTTGATTTATTAGCCTAAGTTTAAATATTAAATTACATAAGACTTACAAGAAGTGGATTCACCTTAGCCGTTAACGATCCTGCTTTCATATCTACGGCTTATTGGTTTTCTATCGCAAATGTTATTTGTGCTTTGGACCAATTTGTGGGGAGTTACTCTACACCGATCGAACCGCACTTGCAGAATCTGTATCTATGGTATTTTGGTAAGTATAACGATATTTTTCTTATTTCCTATTTATTTCAGGTACCTACTACAGGACGAACGAAACTTCCAGGGTAAGTATCTATTAATTTAGATTTCAGGAAATACCGACGGACGCTGTATCTATGGTTAAGTACAATGGATCAAATTTATTGTCGAATTTACACTAAATAACTGTTTCTTCACAATTTTTCACAAGTTTTCAGGAGCAGTTTTGTAACACCTGTCGCGATTTTTTTGATCCTCGTAGCTAACTCGATTTAGATAATAATTATTTTCCACTTTATGGCACTTGTAATGGCGATTTGTTTACTTCCTATCCTCTATGTTTTTTGTTCATCAAACGTTTAGCATAAATATCAAACGCCATCCAAAACGGTTCCAGTGTTGCCTGCGGTGTTGTAACAGTTTTATTGCATTTTTGCGAGTACCCATAAATTCAAAAGAATATGCTTTGATTATTTTTGTTGTCAAGGGCAATATTTTTAATCAAAAACTATGGACTAAAAACTATTTATTTTCAAGAGACGAGAAGATCTTTCCTTATTTATTTCAAGCAAACGCATGCTTTTTCAATGTATTTTATTTTGTTCAAAAGCGAAAAAAATTGGCCTAAAAAGAATATAGCTTTTTAACCTTTCCCGTTTATTTTTGGTGCCTCTAGTTAATGCAGAAGTGCGTCAAAAGGCCGCAGAGTAATTGCTCGCCGGATTTATCGCTTCTACGACTAACAAGAAAACTCATTTAAGTGTCTGAAAAATTCATCTTTGCCAGGGCCGGATGTAGGTGCTGGGGGCCGGGGCAGATATTTTAGTGGGGCCCTCATTGAACGGCAATGACCTAGGCGACGAATAAAGGACACTGATTGGAAGCTTGGAACATGGAACTGTAGATCGCTAATCATTTCGGGTCAGCTGGATCAGCTAGATCAGCTGGAACCCCGTCACTTCGGCATCGTAACGCTGCAGGAACTTTGCTGGAAAGGAGAAAATGTACGGAGGATGTGTAGCCGCAGGGCCCAGTACTACAGCAGCGGCTGCACAATGAATGAGCGGGGTACCGGCTACATTGTGTTAGGCAGGATGCAAAGTCATGTGATCAAGTGGCAGGCGATCAGCGGCAGGAAGTGTGTATTAAAAATTAAGGCCTGGTTCTAGAATTACTCCATCATTAATGTGCACTGCCCGCATGAAGGAAGACCCGATGTTGAAAAGGAAGCCTACGATCGTCATCGGGGATACGAACGCTCAAATCGTAAGGGAATACCTGTGTAAACCGGTGATCGGACACGAAAGTCTGCACACCGAGACGAACAACAACGGCCAAAGATGCGTAAACTTTGCAGCTTCCCGAGGATTGGTAGTCCGAATTATATTTTTCCGCCCGCAAGGACATCCACAAAGCCACTTGGAAATCACCTGACCAACAAAGAACAAACCAAATTGACCATGTGCTCATCAAAGGACAGTTTTTTCTCGGACATCACCAGAATACGCACCTACCAAGGTGCGGACACTTATTCGGACCACTACTTAGTGACGCTTTGTGTGCGCTCAAAACTGTCGACTGTCTATCAGTCACGACAGAGCCTATCCCCGCGGCTTAACATCGAGCATCTACGAAACCCGCATGCTGCCGAAGTCTACGCGCAACAGCTTGAAGCGGTACTACCCACGGCAGAAGAGTTCGGCAGTTCTCTCGAGGATGGCTGGATCATGATCCGCATAGCCATCAGGGAATCCGCGGCGACGACACTAAGAACAGATGCACCGCATGGTAGAAACGACTGGTATGAAGGGTAATGCGAGCCAGCGGTGACAGAGAAAAGCCGGACCTGGGTAAATTACCTGATGGTAAGGATGAGAGAGAACCTGGACAAGTACAGATGGGCAAGGAACGATATGACCACGATCCTGAGACGTAAAAAGCGCCAGGAGGAGGATCGTGACCATGAAAAGCTAGAAGAGCTACTCACCGCTAATGATACGCGAAAGTTCTACGAAAAGATTAACCAATCCCATAAAAGCTATGTGCCGCGAACCGACTTTTGCAAGGATATGGAAGGTAATCTCATCACGAACGATAGCGAGGTGGTCAACAGGTAGAAGCAGCACTTATATGAACATCTGAATGGCGATGCAACAAACAGAAGCGGAACTAGAACGGACCTGGGAGTGCCAACAGTAGATGACCGGGTATCAGCTCCCGACATCCACGAAATTCAGCGGAAGATTGGCAGGCTGAAGAAGAACAAAGCACCGGCAAAGACGGCCTCTAGGCCTGTAGTGAGCTCTACAAACATAATTAAGAAATACTTGCTAGAGCACTGCACTGGGTGCACTGGGAAGAGGAAAAACTGCCGGAAGACTAGAGTCATCTATCCCATTTATAAGATGGGCGACAAGCTGGAGTGCTGCAACTATTGTGGCATAACGCTCAACAACGCTGCTTATAAAAAAACTCTCCCAAGTTCATTCCAACGTCTAACACCTTCAACCAGGAGTTTGCGCAACCATGGACCAGATATTTTTAATACGACAGATTTTGCAAAAATGTCGTGAGTACAACGTGTCCGTAGCCGCTCCTCACATTTTTATCGACTTCAAGGCAGCCTATGATATAGTTAACCGGGAACAGCTATGGCATAATATATCATAATATAAGCTGACTCATTCAGGCATATTCTGTTTTAATCAGGGCATTTTACTAGATATTTCACGCGCGCTGTTATATTTGGGCCTAGTATGACCATTTCAAAAACTTTGATATTCGGTGGCCGCGCAAAATTTTTTGTATCTTTCAGCATACAAACCACGCGCACGTGTGAGTAGCTTAACAGCATCTTTTATGGTGGTTCAAACCGGATTCGAATCACAGAACCCAATACACTTTTGATATCTACTAGATTAACCAAGCAACAAATTGCATGTTTGTTAGTTCAGCTGGAATGTAAAAATGAAAATATGAACCCTCTCAAATGAACTCCACGAATTTATGAATTAACCCCATTAATCTTTCTATGGTATGTCGGTTTATATGGGGGGGGAACATATGTGGGGAACACGCATTCATTTTTTTACAATTTTTATTTTTTTATTACAATAGAACAAAATTTTGCTCAGTTTTCTGATTTCAGACTGATTTAAACCACAAACAACGCTTCTGGCCTCAACGCTCTTGGAGTTTTCGAACAGAAGGTGCTGCGGACGGACGACGGATAATGGCGACAGTGCATGAACCATTAACTTCACGCGCTACTTGGAGAGAACCCCGTTGCCCACCTGGCGAAAGTCAATAGGTTGCGGTGGGTCGGTCGCGTCGTAAGGATGCCGGAAGATGATCCTGTGAAATCACTCCTCTCCAGCAATCCTGTTCAGGACTAGGGGGCGCAGCGTGCACGATGGCTCGACCAGATCGAAAGAGACTTGCGGGTGATGAGACGTCTGGGGAACTGGCGAAACACAGACCAAAACCGAGCAGCATGGCAACAACTCCTTGATAGAGCACGAGCCAACACGGTTCTCGTCTTGTTGGTAAGGTAAGTAAGAGAGCTAGGTTTGAGAATCGATCCTGGGCACAGTACTAGTTCTCAGCCTCAATTTGTGTTGATTTTGATAAGAAGTATGGAATGTATTTATTTTGACTACAATTATTCTCTGGGAAATTCTAGGGGGGGCTTAAAACTTGCTAGGAGGGGCTGTAGCACCCCCCTAGCCCCCCCGTAGTTGCGCCCATGACTATCGTGTTTGAATCTTCCAGTCTCCTTCTATGGTATTCGGAGCTCTTAAAAGCGAAAAATAATCAGCAGCGTTTCAATGGAAAACTTGTACGCGATTGGAAATAATTGAACGATACCTGATAAATCAAAGAACACATTTGCATGAAATATTGCTAGTGAGTGAACTTTTCCATGCTTGAATATACGTATATTATTTGTAAAGGTAATTATATAAAAATACCATCTAACAATGTAGAAATGTATAGAAAAAGATTATCTAAAACTTTAGTAAACCCGATTCTTTTTTGCACGGCGGAACATGCAAAAAACCATGTTATTTCAAAAAACCGTGCAATAAGGCGTGTTCAGAAAAATCATGTTATTTCGAGAAACCGTGCAAAAAAAGGTATGTCAAAACAATCCGTGTTAAAAAAGACCGTACATAAAGAGAATCCGGTGTAAATAGACAGAAAATTTACAATAATTCGTCAGCTCTTATTCTTCTATAAATTTGTATTTTTAGGAACATACTCTTGCGATATTCTGCCAGTCACGATTATTTAAAGAATGTTCAATTCTTGTTAAGTAATTTATGATTTTTATGGTGATCATATTCATGAGATAAACTGTTAATCCCCATCAGCAGCAGCATTGCAATTTTTCCTTGATTGGATACGAATAGAAATCATGTACCGGTGCAATGAGAGACTCACGGTGCTCTGCCTCACCTGTACCGTTCGGTACTGTTGCCTCTACCAGAATGTTTCCTTTCAGAATATCAGTTTATTCCTTCAAGATACTTACTTTTACTTACTTTACTTTTACGGAGACAGACCGATTATCGATCCAATGCCGAATCAAGAATACGTCGCCATGTTACTCGGTCTTGGGCTGCTATCCTCCAATCTTCCCTAACACCTATTTCGCGGGCATCCTCGTCGTCAGCAATTCAACGAGTGCGAGGCCTACCTCGAAGTCGACGGCCTCTATCGGGATTTTTGCTAAATATAGTCTTCGCTGGTCGATCTTCCGGCATTCTAGCTACATGCCCTGCACACTGCAACCTGCCGTGTTTTATCCGCTTAACTATATCCGCCGATTTGTACACCTAGTACACTTCATGGTTCATGCGTCTACGCCAAACACCATTTTCTAATTTGCAGAACCCTACGCTCAGAAACACCAAGAGCTCGCCGATCGGCCTCTTACAACGTCCATGCTTCATGGCCGTAGAGGGCCACGGGAAGAATTAGTGTTTTGTAGAGTGCAAGTTTAGTAGGGGTTTGCAGACTACGGGACCTTAGCTGGTTACGCAATCCGCAGAAAGCCCTGTTTGCAGCTGCTATCCGCCTTTTTATCTCACGGCTAACCTCGTTGTCATATGTCACTAGTGTACCCAGGTAAATATATTCGTCGACTACTTCAACAGTTTCCCCATTTAACACCACCTCAGCACCAACATCCGTCGGACTACCACGCTCTCTACAGGCCACCATGTATTTCGTTTTGGCAGAGTTAATGATGAGCCCTACTCTAGCAGCTTCCCTCCTGAGAGGTCCGAAGGCGTCTTTCACAGCTCTACGGTTGATACCTACCAAGATGTCGATATCGTCCGCAAAACCGAGAAGCATGTGAGACTTCGTAATGCACCATCATTACGCTTCTTTGCACGCCAGCCCTCCGTATAGCACCCTCTAATGCGATGTTGAACAATATGTTTGACAGCCCGTCTCCCTGCTTCAAACCATCTAACGTCACGATGGAGTCCGATAACTCACCGGCTATCCTGACGCATGATGTAGAGCCTTCAAGGGTGGCACGTATCAGCCTAACTAGTTTTTGTTAGGAAACCATGTTCGACCATAATTCGCCATAACTCATGTCTCTTTACTATATCGTACGCTGTCTTGAAGTCAACGAACAGATGGTGCGTCTGCAGGTTAAATTCTCGAAATTTATCAAGGATCTGACACAGGGTGAACATTTGGTCCGTAGTGGAGCATCTCCCTCGAAAACCACATTGGTAATCGCTAACAAAGGTCTCAGTGTATTAAACAGAATACGGACCACACTCTCAGCATGATCCGGTGTAAAGCACGATACAGCTGTTCGCCCCCGAATTTAAAAAGTTCGGCTAGAATGCCGTCCTTACCTGCTGCCTTGCAGTTCTTAAGCTCTTTCACTGCTTTCTTAACCTCGTCCATGAATGGTGGGTCCACAGCTTTGCCATCATCCTCAATCACCATCCTGCTCCTTTCGACTACGCTGTTTTCTTCACCATTCAACAGCACACTAAAGTGTTCCTTCCAACGCCTGGCCACTTCCGTTCTATCAGTAATCAGGTCCCCCTCCCTTTCGTTGCACATGACAGGGGCTGACACCTCCATATGCCTCCACTGTTTATTCAGGCCACCTCCAACTTGATCCTCGGTCCGCTCATCAACCTTCCGCAAGTACTCTGTAGCCACTTCTCCAGTTGATAGCCGCTGGAAGTTCAACTGTTTCCTCCTTGTCGTCTTGGATTTCAACACGTTTGACAACCGGGCGCGAATCTTGGATACCACGAGATAATGATCCGAGTCAACATTTGGTCCTCTGAACGACCTCACCTCTGTAACGTCTGAAAAGTGTCGACCATCAATCAGAACATGGTCAATCTGGGAGCAGGCCTCTCCATTTGGGTGTCTCCAAGTGTGCTTACGTATATTCCGGCATTCCGATTTGAACAAATTGACAAGCCTCAGGCCGTTGTTCGATCGTAGTAGAGTGGAGGCCTTCTCTACCTATCACGGGGCGAAAGAAGTTCTCCTGCCCGACCTGCGCATTTGCATCCCCGATGACGATTTTGAAGTCGTGTCCTGGGCACTCATTATACGTTTTTTCGAGGAGCTCATAGAACTCTTCCTTCTCTTCATCGGGTTTATCGTTGGACGGTGCGTACACATTTATCAGGCTGTAGATGAAAAATTTGCCCTTAATTCTTAACACGCATATACGGTCACTGATCGGCCTCCATCTAATGACACGCTTTATCTGTTTCCCTATGAGCACGAAACCGACTCCCCTTTCTGCTTTCACGCCGCCACTGTAGTAGATGTGGTTTTTGAATGAAGTGCCCGCAATTGGATCTACAGCCCAGAATTCGCGGTCTCCCGTTTTCGGCCACCTCACCTCCTGTATGGTAGCAACCTCGACATTCACCTTTAGCAGCTCTCTAGCCAGGATACCTGCACGTGCCGGTTCGAGTAGACTCCTTACATTCCAAGTACCGAGTTTCCAATAATCGTTGTCCTTTATCGTACGCCTAGGTCCATGCCGATTATTCCGTTCCGTATGTATATCTGGATTGTTCGAAGTTTTTTACCTTCGGTATGCTGCCTTACTAGGGCTGCGACACCTGGTCTCGCGACGGAGCTGTCGTCTTAGATATAGCTGGCGAGGCACTGCGTTTCGTAATTCAGCCATCCGCTCCGTGTTAAACGCTGTTGTACGCCGCCCCTAACATGGGGATACAGCAGCGTACGATCCCTCTTCCCAGTCAGCATAGGACCATAGTTTCCGCCGTGAGTTGGTTACCCGATCTCCGCTAAGATTACTCGTATCCGGGTCGGCAGCTCTTGGAGGTTGGGAGAGAAGTTGCTGGACAGAGGTGAATGACCACAATGGGGTCTCAAGTGACACGTGCCCAGCCGTTCACCAACCAAGATATCAGTTTTTGACGTAGAAAACGTCTTACGGCAACAATTACAGGGATCCAATTTCAAAACCGAGAGCGTCACAAAAATTGTCCAATTTCAAACGTTTTAAACCCAGTCAGTTTTCAACCGATTTCTGTCATTTTTGCAGCAATCGATTGTAAAATCATTTAAGCACCCGTCCAAATGCAGAAAATTTTAATCTGATTGTTCAAACTATTGTTATATTGAAAATTGTTAAACATTGTCGAAACACAAATGTCGACTTTTGACTGGTCGCTTGCTGCCTTTCCCTAAAAAGAACGACAGAATGGAGTTAGCCAGGAATGCACTCTTCGGGCTATATAAGAGACTGTTTCTCCTCAAGCAAATCAGTTTACTAGCAACAGGCAGCAGCAGCGGACATCAACACCGATGGCTGTAGGCGAAGTGGATCAGCATCGGGCAACAGCGGCGGTGGTAGTGGTTAGCTGCAGTTCTTACCTCTTTCAGTTCGGCTTCCCTTCGATCTGAGTTGGACCCCACCAGCGGTAATCCGATTCAGATATCGTTGGGTGAATACAACCCGAAACTGAAAGAGACTCGCACCGCCAGGTGATTTGAGAAGCCACCATCATCCAGCATATGTAGGGTGTGTGCACATAACGTGTGTGAATATTTGTAGCGTGTATCCCTAATATATAAGGTGTGTCGCCAGTGTGTGTGGCTTGCTATATAGCGTGTGTGTATGTTTATGGCGTGTATGCATGTCTGTAGCGCGTGTGGCACCGCCACCGCCAAAATTAGTGTCAAATGAAAGGTCTAGCTGCCTCATTACACCCTATTGAATTCTACTGTGATCGGACTGTTACTTCGTCTGTAATGTATCAAAATGAGAAAATCACGAATCTTTATTATCTCAGAAACTACACAACTGATTCAGATGAAAGAACTAGTTAAGGGTTAACTGATGAATTATAATGATTGAACACGTGGTTTCAGAGTTTGGTTGCCCTATAGATTCCCATTTCATTTGATTAAAATCAAACTTATAGTTCAACACGACATAATTGAACATAACTCTAGTGTCATAGGAACGAGTTATCTCTCAAACTTACAAGTAACAAACTTCATATCAATTCATTTGATATGTGGTTAAAAAGTTATGGAAAGAAACGAAATTCCAAGACTATTTAAAAGTATACTTGCTTTGATCATAATATGTGGCCTCAACAAAATTTAAATTTGATATTGTACTATTTGAACGTTCCCAGATTTGCTAGTGATTAAGGGTTCGAAATTAAGAGTCATGTTTCTTATTTTGCTATTTCTTAAGCACTAACATCACGTCAAATTTCATATTTTATACTTCAGTTATTAATTCAGAAACAACGTCATTATTTTAGAATCCAAAGAGTGTATATAACTTTATTGGATTGAAGTGTTCATGTAAATCTGTTCTAACAAATAATAAATTTGAATGATAAAGACTGGGTCTGACCGCTAGGTTGATTAATTTAGGATTTTTTAATAAAATTTCCCCAATTTAGGAAAACAATTAAAAAATTCGCCATCTTTGGAAGAATTAAAGTTTACAAAAAATCTTACATACAAGCGTAGAATACTCCTTTACGAAAAATTATACAAAATTGCTGTTCTAGGACAAGGTGAACTCAAGCTATGTAGCACGCCATTTGACTCAACACTTTGGAGACAATAACTTCGACGCCATCTACAGAACACGGGTGTAGTTTTTTAAAAGTTTATATTGTAATAATAATCTCACACACAACACAAAACAATACAATATATTTGTATTGTATTTTATTGTATTGTTTTGTGTATTGTTTGTTTTTGATATATAAAATAGTCTTGAAATATTTATTACGAAGTTAAATTAATAATTAATAATGTAATTGCCATATGACATTTATTTGGATTTATTAAATACGAATTGGCTATCATATAACAATACGAAAATAATAAGTTATTCGACGTGCAAGTAAACACGATTGAATCCCGAATTTTTCTTACTTTTATAATGGCTTTAACTTCGATATTTCATAAAAAGGCAACCTTCTGCATTAACTACGTACTACATCCTAAAAAATGCTGCACTATCTGCCATATTCAATATAGTAAACAACTATATTATCAACACGGGGGAGCAATCCTGATTACATCACTCATTGTACATAAACCTTGAGCACGATCAGTTGTCAATTTGGTTTTGATATTGAATATACAAATTTCATTTCGCAAGCAACTCACTTCCGTTCCTATGCAACACCCTCGATCGCACGACATTAAACGTACACGATATTATTTCTCACAACAATGTTTCAAAATTTGTTCCTCAGCAACGATTTAATCCAGCGTTGTTAAACATCCCCTACCCTTACGTGTTTCATTTTTGCCAAACGCCTCCTATAAGGATTCATTCGAAATAATTTATCACCTTGCCTGTTTTGTATCAGATCCAATTCCAACCATATTTCGTCGCCGGCTTTGAACGCCACCCCGCGCGCCGCTGCTGTCACAAAAAAAAACAAAAAACAAAGGGCAGGGAAGAAAAGTGGCATGCATGCACCTTTTCGGAAATCCATTCATTTCCGCTTTATGGGCCCGGGTACGGATGCAGAAAGGGTGCACAATCCAGAAAATTTACCATATGCGAAATTACTACCGACCCGAGATCGTGGCACGAGAGGGTGAAGCCTTTTCAGGTACTTAAATGCTGAAGTGTGCCTCCACAATACACATCCGGATTCGTCTGGTGTGAGAAAAGGAATTGATTTCATGCACCTTTGTCGAAGGTGGCCCTCTCCTTAGCTTTTTATTTTCAACTCGATGCGGCTGAGAACAAGGGAACAATAAAATGGACAAACTGGTAAGAAGTTTAGGAATGGCTTAGCACATATTTATTTATTTATTTACATGAACCATTTTTCAGCTGCACCTTTTTCCTTCATCGTGAGTGAGGAACCCGAATCCCAAAAAACTCTGTAACTCTCTCTTTAACTGTTAAGTTAGCTTTGACACGTACTTTCTACGTACGTGTGAGGGATCAGTAGCAGCAGCTTTTGCATTTACGAAATAGGACTTTAAAATGTGGTTCGAAATATTTACTGATATTATGGATATTATTTGCATTCCTCAAAATGAGTGTACTATATATTTTGTTTATTTTTGCATTTTTAGTTTTTTTTTTGTCATTGCTATACCTGATTTTTTGTATTTATGCTGTTCTTATCTTTCCTACCTTTTTATTCTGCAACGGTTTACTTCTCAAAAAACTACACTTATGTTTGAATCAAAACTCAATAATACTATGTCTGCATGAACCAAACCAAACTCAAAAACTTACATCTGTTAGTGACTCAAAAAAAACCAACATCATGCAGCTCGAAAAAGGTCCTAATCTAAAACAATCGTCAGCCGAAACAATCGACCAAATGCACCTTGGCCTATCTTTTGTGCGCATCAGGTTGGTTGGCGAACCGACGAATGAGGAAGAATCCAATTACAATACTCTATTATGAATGCCAATCAATCCATCCAGCCATCCAGTCAGTCAGTTAGGCAGTTCAGCTCATCAGAGTGAGGCATAGATATTGAAAACCCACCGAAAAATGGGCCCAAAAATAGATCGATAATGTTATTATTCGCAATGTGCATACGAATAGTTGCTGCTGGTTCTTTCTTCCCTTCAGGCCCTTTTCTGTATTGCTCTGTTCCATCATCAGGCGGCCAGGACACGCCAGTATTTTTTTCTTCCGGTTTCCACTGCTGATTTCGATGCCAAGGGAATCCTCGAGCAGCGCAGTACATCTATCTGTCTGCCAGTTGGTTCTGTTTTTGTTGTTGTTGCTGCTATTTCTGTAGTTATTGTTGCCAATCGGTTTTGGCCTCGTTTTATGCGCCGCATGTTTTGACCCGCGCTGCGCTCTGATGCTGATGCGGCTGCGATGGGCTACAATTTCAGGTTCATCAGGTACAGAAGGCTGAAAAGATATCCTATTACGTCGGATGCACATTCAGCTGCGATATCCGCATCGGTATCTAGGGTATGTGATGGCGTTTTCGACGCAAACAGCAAGCGCTTTTAAATCAGGATTAGCTCCATTAAAAATGACACGTACCTTTAGAAAGAAAAAATATATCCGAAATTCGGTGCTGCTGTATGAACGTTGGGTATGCTATTTTGAAGTCCGTATACACAACCCCGGTTCGATTGGTTACTGTCGGCTGTATTCTCCCGTTTTCCTGTCAATAGAAAATCATGTGCGGAAATGATGCCGCCGTGTGGTAAAACTGGATTAGGAATGTCGCGCTTCCTTTGGTGAAATGTGGCGAGAGCCAATACAAGGAGAAATATACTACGGGAATGCAAACAATTTTGTCAATTTAATCATTTTTATCACAATTTGCATGCTCGTCATAAAAAGTCATAAACTAAATTGTATATTACTTACTCGCGAACGACACATAAGAAATAAATTCAACTTTTGTAACCGTTGACAACAATTATTAGTTTTTTTTGTACATAATTATTTGTTTGCATGTTTCGAGCTTTTTTTATACACCAGGCGTCCGTGTGCTGTTCAGCAGTGAGTTAGACCAACGATTGGACCCCCCCCCCCCCCTTGGGGCTATCGGTAGTGCGTTTGCAGATTGGCCCGCAGCTACAGGAGAACTGCGCAGCACACGGTTCGGGCCGCGAACTTGGAAAGGTTCCGCGCCTAACCCGTAAAGGAGCATCGACACCCTCGGACAATATGTCCTAATCGTTAAGGAGGGTCCCCTCTCGGTGCTGGCCATTGCGGTCAGCCGCGGTCAGGCCGATTGCGTCAAGGAGGGAAGAACGCCTGCAACATTTGAGATCAACGTTCGAGATAACTGGGTTCCCGCTATCCGCCATCCGCTTGCCGCCTCGTACCCGTTCGGAATCGGGTTGCGCAGTCGAGAGGACTCCTGCGCAGCCTAAGCAGCAAAAGTAGTGAGTAAATATTACACGCCACACCATCAATTGTGATTACACACCCACACGCCACCCTTACACGAAATATAATAAGAAAAGTGAAAGTTCTTGGTTTTTGTACTTTATCCGCGTAATCCTTGGTTACCCGGTAGCTAGCCGACCCTGCGATACCAGCAATAGGGCCTGCTCTGCCGCAACCTTTGCCAGCCGTAAGTGTTGGGAAGTCAGTCGGTTTCTCTTTACCGAAAAATCATAATTTACCTATTTTTTAAGTCATTATAAGATATCTATAAACCTTCAGTCTAACAAGCCAGTTGTCGTAGATTCGAGTCTCGGCTTGGGAGAGACTGTTAGTGTCAGTAGGATTTTACCGCTAGCCCCGCAAGTGTTCTGTTCACCAAAACAGTTGGTCGCAAAGTCTTCGAAGATCGAGTTACCGGTCTGATTATGCACCGGAATTCGCGAATTCACGTGGAGCTGAAGTATTCCAAAAATATTACTAAAATATCTATGCAACTCGCAAAACATGAATGACATCGTACATAGTACGCTTCAGTCCCATTGAAGTAAAAATCGAGCAGCTCTCTGGAACGACTAGCAGTGCAACTAGTACTAACACGCAACCAGTAGCCATAGCTGCTACCATTACTAGCGATGCATAGATTTGCGATTCACATAGTACAGCAATCTATCCTCGAAAAACAAGTCAACTAAAATATACGAACGTGCAATTGCGTTTGTTCTCATCAGCACAAAACATGACTTTTCTCGAAATAGCTTTCAAATTGATTACATTATACGAATGTATAGAGTGATTGTGCGGTGACCAAGCAACTGCCGAATCGAAAGTCACAGTCCTGGGGCGAAACGCTGCCAGGCATTAGCCCCGCCGGCCGATGGTGTGCTTCACTCTGCAAGGTATCAAGCATCGAGCAGATCCGCCAATGATTGAATTGGCATTTTATTTCCGATTTCAACCACATTGAATGAACGAACCGGACGGCAAGCAATGTAAAGCCATACAAAGCCAAAGCACGCAGTCAACTGGAATGAAGTTCCTTTTTTACGCCATCCGGATGTGGATTGCAACTTTAATCAGTGTTTTGTGGAACACTTTGTTACATACATTGCTACTAACTGGTACAGGATTTGCTGTGCGGTATGTGCGGGTGCGGTTCACAAGATAGATGGCTTTAGGGCATCTACTTCCTGCGACTTCCCATTCCCAATGGACGTACGGAAAACACGATTCTGACCTTTAACGTCGTTTGGTACGCTATTTTAAAATTCCATTCCAGATTAAATTACGCATTCAAACGCAATTGAACGCATTTGCATAAATTTGCACCGGATCAGATCGATTCGGATGGTCCGGCGCACGAAGGTGTGTTGAATGGTCATAAGTGGCTCTGAAGGGGTGATCTAAATCCCTTTTGGCTATGGAGATTTTAATGAGATACAATACGATGGCAGCAAGGATGTGAAGTATTGGAGGGTACAAGAAAACGACGTAATCTCATAACGTGGCCTATACCAATAGCGTTGACCGCGTAGTGCAGGAAGCGTAATTTGCATTTTACTTCCTCCTTTTCGCTTTTGATTTGGCCGTTTTACTGGTAAGCTAAGCTCCTGCTAATATTATCTATATCACGAAGGTGAACTGCAAGATATTTGCATTTTGAACTTTTAAGGAATTTTATTGTATTCTCAATTTATTCGCAAACTGACAAGTTTGACCTCTTTTTTTGCATCGAGATGCCACCCGTTTGTTTCTCAATTGAATCATTTTAGACATACATGATAAAACTTCAACAGGAAGCCTTACAATAGCACTTAAAGGCCTCAACTTGCATTTCTCTGGATATTCTAGGTGGTTCTAGAGGCTGTTCATGAGTAGATAAATGAAATTCGATGAAACCAAAAATGATACACAAACAACCATTTTCATCTATTACTGTCACCACAAACACGTTTTAACCCACAGTTTGAATGCCCTCCCTCTCATTTATTCAAACTTTTGCACTCTTGCTCGTTTAAGGTGAAACAATAATTGCATCATTCAAGACATGAAACAGTAAGAAAACAACTATTTCTTGACAAAGACAGATATTTGATACTTTTCAAAAATATAATGTGTTCAGCTCTGTATTGGGATGGCAGCGAAAAGGGTCATTTCAAACCGACCATGTACATTTTGTTCATTGACCCAAAAAAATGATATGTGTAAAATTTCAACTCAATCGGACATGATTTAGGGGTGCCTCAAAGCGCTCAAAGTTGTGATTTTTCCGACCCTCGAAAATCTACCAACGAGGGAGTACATGAAATAGTGAAAATCGAAACTATTTTTTCGATGCCAAATTACTTAAAGTGCAAAAAACGTCGAGATGTAGTGTTATCTCGGAAAAAATGTGACCCCACACACTTGTCGCGTAAGTCCTCTCCGTAGGTGTTTTAGGCAATCCCACGGGTTCATTTCATCACATCATCATTTATTCGTATTCATCTACTGACTTTCGTGCGACTCGTGTGTATATATTAAGTCCGGTTCCAGTTCACATTTATCCTTTTTTTAAGGGGGGGATTTGTTAGTAGCTTAAGTATTTATAATAAATATTAGTAAATAATGAGTATGTGTGTCCAATCACAAATGGTGACTTCTCAACACTGTTAGAAATTTGTAATTTCAATTGTTAGGATTTGTTTGCTTTCGCAATTAGGACTTATCATTCGTAGGGATTTAAACCTACTTGCAGGAAAGGAGAAGAAAACTTACAACTAACTTAATTGCTAACTTATTGGCTATAAAGAGAGCTTATCGTAGCAATTGAGGATTGCAACGATTTTTGTCGAAAATTGTTAATAATTTTATTTGACATAGTCTCTAATGGTTCAACACCAGTAAGTCTATGTAATTCGAGTGTACAAAACCAAGGAGGACGCTTCAAAATCATTTTCAAAATTTTATTCTGAATCCTTTGGAGCGTTTTCTGCTTGTTGAACAGCAACTTGACCAGATCGATACAGCATGAAGCATTGCTGGTCTAAAAATTTGTTTGTAAATCAAAAGTTTGTTCTTTAAACAAAGTTCAAAATTCCTGTTAATGAGAGGATATAAACATCTCGTATATTTGATGCACTTGGCTTGTATACCGTAGACTGGGGTGACTTTGATCACCGGGGTGACTTTGATCACTATACCCCTTTTTTTCTGAAAATGTGGTAAAAAAGCGCTCGTAGTGTTTGGGATTTGTCGTAATCTTCACTGATCGTGTGGATATATGTTCGCATTGCTACTATTCATGCATTTCCTGCTGTTTAAAAAGTTTTTTTCATGCTAAAATATTATTTGAAAATAAAGTGTATTTTGGGCCATTTTTGTTGCATACAAACACTCGGTTCAAGCAGATTCAAAACAACAAGTTGCAATACGTAAAGTGTTTTTATTTTGTTCCCAGATTAGTTCTTAAGATGAACAAAAATTATAACAATACACTTTATTGTTATTTTTGCAAGTTTTTCCTCGAACGCAATGTTGAGTCCCAACTTTCTCCACAGCGTATTACATATTTCTTCTTAACAAAAACCCAAGACGTGAAGTAATATGCAAATTTGGACAATTTCATAAGTCATATTCCTCGTGGACTAGTTTTTGACGATTTTAGACCACCTTCACTCTCAGTGAATAATCATTCATATATATTCTAAAAATTTTGTATGAATCTTGGACATTCGCCATTATAAACTGTTCACGTAGAATGTGAATGGCCCCCAAATTGCTTTTTATATTTATAAACTCGTTTGAGTCGTTTAAGGCTGTTCAATTTAGTGAAAGTAGCAAAGTGTTACTCCAAATTCATCAAAACAATGAAGTGATCAAAGTCACCCCGGAATGATTATTGGTGTAAAATTTTTAGAGCATATTTAAAAACAGCAAAATTGTTGCTAAACTTTTGAAGTTGTGACTGAATCTTTTTCAATGCATGCCAGTACTTATTTAAAAAATATCAAAGAATATTGTTTTCAGTATATTCTGGAAATATTTGAGATACAATCAAAATCAAAGAATGATCAAAGTCACCCCAGTTTACGGTACTCTCAATGTGCTCTTTGAAATTAAGTTTTTTATCATAAATTAGTCCCAAGTACTTAACCTTGTCAGACCAACTTAAAATAACCCCATTTATCTTGACAACGTGATTATTGTTTGGCTTGA
Organism: Wyeomyia smithii; assembly: GCF_029784165.1. Lineage (NCBI taxonomy): Eukaryota > Metazoa > Arthropoda > Insecta > Diptera > Culicidae > Wyeomyia > Wyeomyia smithii. The sequence continues at coordinate 115,885,480 of NC_073695.1, read as the reverse complement.
GGAAAGAATGCCTAGGCTTATGCGGAAAAATTATCATTTGAGTTTTAGAAGCATTGGGAGAGATTTTCCACTTTTGCAAGTAGGAAGAAAAAATATCTAAACTTTTCTGCAATCGACTGCATATGACACGAAGACTTTTTCCTTTTACGGAAATGCTTGTGTCATCGCAGAACAATGACTTTGTGCATCCTGGAGGCAAATCAGGAAGATCTGAAGTGAATATGTTGTACAGGACTGGACCCAAGACTGAACCTTGGGCACACCTGCTCTGACAGGAAATCTATCAGATTTTGAATTCTGATAGACAACCTGCAGAGTTCGATCAGTAAGATAATTTTTTAAAATTTTGATTAGGAAAATTGGAAAATTAAAAGTTTGCAATTTCGCAATCAAACCTTTATGCCAAACACTGTCGAATGCTTTTTCTATGTCTAAAAGAGCAGCTCCAGTGGAATAACCTTCAGATTTGTTAGCTCGTATCATATTAGTAACTCTGAGCAATTGATGAGTTGTGGAATGCCCATGGCGAAATCCAAACTGTTCATTTGCGGAAAATTGAATTTTCGTTGATGTGTGACATCATTCTGTTAAGAATAATTCTCTCAAACAGTTTACTTATTGGAGAAAGCAAACTGATTGGTCGATAACTTGAAACTTCAGCTGGGTTCTTATCCGGTTTTAAAATTGGAGTATTTTTTGCATTTTTCCATAATTTGGGAAAATATGCAATTTTGAAGCAGCAATTGAAAATTTTCACTAAAAATTCCATTGTGCTCTCAGGGAGATGTTTGATTAGTATATTAAAGATTCTTTCATATTTTTGAAATTTTTAATAATTGAATGAATCTCATTCAAGTTAGTTTCAATTATTTCTGCAGGTAAAAAATTCTGGGAAGAAATTAAATCAAATTGACGTGTGACTTCATTTTCAATTGGACTCACAAAATTCAAATTTGAGTTATGAACACTCTCAAACTGCTGAGCAAGACTTTGAGCCTTTTGTTCATTGGATACAAGAAAACGTTCACCATCTTTTAAAACTGGAATTGGCTTTGAAGGTTTCTTAAGAATCTTCGACAGCTTCCAAAAAGGTTTTGAATATGGTTTCAATTTTTCAACTTTAGTCTCAAAATTTTGATTTCTCAGGAGAGTAAATCTATGTTTGATCTCTTTCTGTAAATCTTTATAATTAGTTTTAAAAACAGGGTCACAGAACAGAATAATTCCTGGCATCAACAATTGCACATTTTAATGCTTCCAAAGCGGAATCAAAATTATTTTCGTTTTGCAATTCAAGCTCATTATTGAAATTTCTCTCAATATGAGTTATGTATCTTTCCCAATTAGCCTTGTTATAATTAAAAACAGAGCTCATAGGGTTTAAAACTGATTCATGTGAAAAAAAAAAGTTATTGGAAGATGGTCAGAATCAAAGTCAGCATGTGTGATCAAATCACTACATACATGACTTTGATCTGTTAGCACCAAATCAATTGTTGAAGGGTGTCTTACAGAAGAAAAGCATGTAGGACTATTCGGAGACAAAATAGAATTGTATCCTGAAGAACAATCATTGAATAAAATTTTGCCATTGGAATTACTTTGAGAATTATTCCATGAACGATGTTTAGCGTTAAAATCGCCGATTATAAAAAAATTCGAACGATTTCTGGTGAGTTTTTGTAAATCACCTTTAAAATAATTTTTGAGCTCGCGTGTGCATTGAAATGGTAAATATGCTGCGGCAATAAATAAAATCCCAAGTTCAGTTTGAACTTCAATTCCCAAAGTTTCAATAACTTTCGTCTCAAGATTGGGAAGAGCACGATGTTTGATTCGGCGATGAATAACAATTGCAACTCCACCGCCGGAACCCTGAATCCTATCATATCTATGAACCACATAATTGGGATCATATTTTAATTTTATGTTAGGTTTCAAAAATGTTTCAGTAATAATTGCAATACGCACATTATTTACTGTTAAAAAATTCAAAAAACTCATTTTCATTGGCCTTCAATGAGCGAGCTTTCCAATTTAATATTTTAATTGTTTTATTTAAAATCATTGCTAAATTTTAAATTAGAAACAATTTTAATAGTAAAATTTGTGCCTATTTGAATGGCATCAAACATTGATTTTGCCTGCAACATGGCGTTCATAAGATCGAACATTGCCTGTTGCAAAAAAGAAAGTTTACCTGCCCTAATAGGCCCCAGGCAGTTGATATTGAGTTGATACGGTCGACAGAATCATATACCTTGCAATTAAAAATATGCTATTTGGCCTATACAAGAGCCTGTTTCAGCCGAAGTCGCTCATAATAGTTCTAGACAGCGACAACAGCAGTCCTCCCTTAGCAACAGGAGCAGTGCAGTGGATTCCAGCGATAGCGGATAGTGGCCACAGCTTTGGCATGGCAACGGATAGCGTATCAGTTGCACCGGGTATCAGCATCGATAGCAGCCGATGCTGTGAGGCACTTTAGTGAAATGCAGTCTCTGTGCGATAGCGGGGAAAAGTTGACTCATTCCGACAACACATGAGCCGTCTAGTTTTGAGTGTTAAATCAGCTTTGCACTGTTTATTTTATCATAAGGAATACTTTATTCGCACTGTCAGTGATAACGCCTAGATGTGATCGGTATTTTATTCGATATTGAATTGAACTACAAATTGTCCCTTTCAGGATGAAATAACCTGATGATTGAAAAGTTAATATTTTCTCTTGAGTTAACTTACATATTTATTTTTTTTTAATTTTTTTTTTTTTGATTTCGTCAATCATATATGTACATTGGTTACAATAATTTCTAAACTATACACGAACATAAAACAGATTAATTTTGTGTCCTAAGCCTCAAGGACTTGAAATACTGTTTTAGTTTATACCGGGACATCGTAAAGTCAATGGCTTCGCAGTGTTGATTATAAGAATTCATCATACTATTTATAGGTCCATTTTTTGCGTATTCCGTACGATGATGGTTAAGAGCAAATAAACTACGGTGTCGAAGTTGTCGAATGGGTGCATAAAAGTTCAATTTAGAAAGTAGTACTGCTGAGTCAACGTTCTGCGAAACGATATCGTTTACAAATGAAGCCATCGCGTACTCTCGCCGTTCTTTTAATGTTTGAATGTCAATCAACATGCAGCGTGCTTCATATGACGGAAGACGATGTGCGGTCCAACCTAGCTTACGAAGAGCATATAGTAGAAATTGCTTTTGTACTGATTCTATTCTTTCTTCATGTACGCCAGGACGAGGAGACCACACAATGCTACAGTATTCCAGTATTGACCTCACATAGGCAATATACAAAGTTTTGATAGTGTACGGATCTTGAAAATTGTAGCAGAAGCGTTTGATAAACCCTAACATGTTGTTTGCCTTGTGTATGATAGTGTTATAGTGGTCAATGAAATTAAGTTTAGAATCTAAGATTATTCCTAAATCCCTAACTTTATCACATTTCTTCACATTCTGATCCCCTAATGCAATTACAATTTTGGGCGTTGTTAGTTTTCTGCTAAAGGATATTACATTGCATTTTTTTACATTTAATTCAAGTAGGCTTTTCTTACACCAGATGTAAAATGTGTGGATTTCATTCTGAAATACATTGATGTCTTCTTGACTTTTTATTTCCAAAAACAGCTTCATGTCGTCGGCATATATTAGAACTTTAATATTTTTGAGGATGAAGGAAATGTAATGAAAATAAAAAGAAGTGGTCCTAAGTGGGAGCCTTGGGGAACACCTGAAGTAACATGAATGGGATTTGACTTTTTTCCATTAAATTTTATTATTTGTTGCCTGTTTGTTAAATATGATTCAAGCCACTTCAGGAGACCAGTTTAAAAAGTAGCATTGGTATGTCAATACGATCAAATGCTTTGCTAAAGTCTGTATAAAGACCTTCAACATGGTTCCCATTATCCATTGCATTCAATGAGTAATCTACGAATTCAAGTAAATTTGTGGATGTAGAGCGGCCTTTGAAGAAGCCGTGTTGTTTGTCAGTTATTCGATTTTTGACTTGAGCAAATATCTTTTCATTGACAATTGCCTCAAAGAGTTTAAGTATGCAAGAGATAATAGCGATTCCACGATAATTACGTATGTCAGATTTACGCCCAGATTTGAAAATAGGCACTAAAAATGAGCTTTTCCATATATTTGGGAAGACTCCAGTTTCCAACGACACATTGAACAGCCAGAACAAAGGAGATGTAAGTTCCTTCGAAAGATTTTTCATGAGTGCTGGAGGTATTCCGTCAGGTCCAGGTCCTTTGGAAGGGTCTAAATTTCTCAGACCCTGCAAAACATCCTGTACCTGAAGTTGGTTGACACCAATGTTTCTGATATTCTGGATAAAATGCAAAATAATCGCGGTCGCGATTTTCTTCGGAAAATGTGGTATAGATTTCCTGGAAAAATTTTGCATTTAGATTAGTAAAAGTAATAAATTTTACTTTATCTCCGTGTCTCAGAACGTACTGAATTATCTTTACCTTCAGTCATGAGCACGACATCCGAAAAACTTTCATTATCTGCATAAAAATTAATTTTTCGTATAATCAAAATTGAAAAACTATCAAGCCCCAATCATAACAAGCAACTTACTATATTATTTAAAATGTTCAATTCTTGTTGAAGCGCAAAATTCGATTGATCTGATTGGTCGTTGATATGATTGCTTCCCAAGCACAGTCGACAGAAACATAGACCTTGCAATTTGAAATGTGCTATTTGTCTGTGTAAGAGTAAGGATGGGAAATAACGACTAAAATGGCTATCGATAGTTATCGATGATTTCCTACTACTATCGATAACTATCGATAGGTTTTCATACCTATATAAGAGCCTGTTTCAGTCGAAGCCGCTCATAACAGTTCTAGACGGATAGCGGCCACAGCTTTAGCATGGCAACGGATAGCGCAGCAGCGGGTCTCAGCACCGACATTAGCAGGGTCAGCTGACGCAGGAGCTTGAATGCAGGGGCAGCGGATAGCGACCACAGCTGTGGCAACAGATAGCGACAGCAGTTGCAGCGGGTATATCAGCATCGATAGTAGCAGAGTCAGCTGTCTTAGTGTGGTCTTAGTCAGCTGTCTTGGTGAATGCTGTCTTAGTGTGGTAGTGGCAGCATCAGCAGTAAATATATCAGCTGGCACTTCCTCTAATGGAAAAGTTGGATCATTTTGTTCAGAAGAATATTACTGTCGGTAATATTTCAGAGATGCGATTGCATTACATCCGATATTAGATTGAACAATTGTTCTCTTGAGGACAAATAAAACGCCTATTTGAATATATATCTTTGGGTACCAGTAGCAGTATGGTAACAGCCTCAGCGTAGGTGCAGTCGGCACTTCCCTGAGACCGATGTTATAAGAAAGTAAATGGAAGCGGCCCGGCGAAACAGTTCGGGATGTGCTTAGATGCGCGTCTTTTTTCGCTGTTGATATTATTCTCGACATGAAATGATGCGCTTTCGTACGATAGAGGCGGTATTAGCGGTAGATGCAATTCCTCCAGTAAAGCCGTGTCTACGTTTCAATATGAAAACATCTTTCTACTGTGTTAGCCGTACGCCTTAGTCTTCACTGTCAAGATAGCACAGATATGTCAGATAAACACTACATCCTATGTTGAATCAAACAATTGTCGTTACAAGGACAACAAATGAATTAATAAAGATTTAATTATTCCTTGTTTTGCGCTACAATCGAGAGATAATATTTTCTACCTGCATGCACACTCTTAGCGAATTTCTTTATTCCACTGTGTGCGGGCAAAACTGCCGAGAGATAATAAAACGTCATCGCCATTTAAGACGCAAGTAAGAAAGAGATGCCATATAATTGTTTACGAACTTAGCACGTGCAGTAGTGGGTTGAAGGTGACAAATTTTACAGTGCGCTTCGGGTAGCACGGCAGGTCAAAACTGGGTCAAAATCGAGCGAATAAAGAAGGGTTTTGACAGCAGTTAGTGCGCTTCCAGGTCAAAACGAGGTGAGCTGGTGGAACAAAGAAATTCGCTATCTGACTGTTAAAACTTGTTTGCTCCACATAGTGTTTGTTCCATTCCTGTTCAGTAATGTATTTATATATGCATGAGGGTGGGGAAAAGTAATCGATTTTCCAGAACCAATTTTTTTTGGTTCCTTTTGGGGCCCCAAACAACACTGAACTTATCGGAAGTCGATTGGTTTTGTCTCTGCTTGGCGCATTGCATTTCAAATTTGTATGAAAATTTATGTAGGAAACCTACTTTTTTGCATTTACCTTTCTAGAGAGCTCAATAACGATCTAATAATGCACTACATTATGTCAAAGTATAGTATTTTAGATGCCTAACAACTTTGCAGAAGGCACTGGAGAGCTAAGATGTCCCCAAGAAGGGCTATAGCTGTTCAAAGTTGGGTATATTGATTTCAATGCAGAAAATCTTGTTTTCTGCTAACATTACCAATGTACCACCCAGTAGCATTCCCATTAGAAATAACCTGTCGTAACGAGTTTTTACACTCAACTGGATCAAACAAACAAATTCAGGTCAATATTCTAGGCGTAGGTAGAATCTACAACGTGTTTCAGCGGTTACTTCTGATGGAAATCTGACGAACGCCGGTACACTGGCAGTGTTGGCAGAAAAAACGATTTGCAACATAAATTTCGACATACCCAACTTCGAACAGTTCTTGTTATTTTTTTTTTTGGGACACCCTAGCTCTTTGATGTCTTCGGTCAAGTTGTTAGGTATCAAAAAACCTACCATTTGAAGTCATGAAACTTATAGTTTGAGCCACTTTGACCTCTCTAGGATGGAAAATGCAAAAACGTTGGTTTTTCCATACAAATCCCCATATAAATTTGAATTGCGATGCGCCAAGCGGAGACTAAACCAATCGACTTCCGATAAATTTAGGATTGTTTGGGGCTCCAAATAGAACAAAAAAACTTGGTTCTGGCTTTCTGCTATCAATTTTGGTTTTTTCCATATAACGATTCCCCACCCTAATATGCATATTACAATTCGACAGCACTTCAACTTCTCATCCCGATCAGTTGAAAATATCAGGATTATAACAAATCTTGATATTTTGTTACGAACTTTTTGTATCAACTTGTGTTCTAAACTTGGTCTCGTTAATAGTTAAAATATCAAAATTCCTATCAAAATTACTTATTGATTAGTACAAATAATAGCAAGTTTTGTAAGGTTTTTGGCAGAAAAAGCTCATAATCAGTTAGAATGTACAATATTTTGTCAATTGAATAACAAATGTTGTTATAAATATGCAGTGGTGGGCACCATTCCGCTAATTCGCTAATTCGCTAATTAGCGACGCTAAAATACAGTTAGCGATTTAGCGATTTCGCTAATTTTTGAGCTGGTTAGCGAAACTGCTAACAGTCGCTATAATTTTGGCCTTCGAAACGCTAATCGCTAATTCGCTAAATTTTGTGGAGAAGCGACAATAGAAATATTTAGAAAAAACAGGAGAGTTGTGTGCAAAGCCACGACCGCAAGGTTGAAGTAGGATACTCTTACAAGAAAGATAACCCGGCTGCTTGCGTGTCAGTCATTTTTTCTAGTAAATAAACGTTGACTAATCAGATCAATCGACTTTCGCGCTTCAACAAGGATTGACCATTTTTAATAATATAGTAAGTTGCTTGTCATGGTTGGGGCTTGACAATTTTTAAATTTTGAGATGAAATTTTTTTGGATCTCGTGCTCATGACTGAACGAAAAGATAATTCAGTACGTTCTGAGACACGGAGATAAAGTAAAATTTATAACTTTTACAGATTTAAAAATGTGAATTAACTCATTCGAAAATATTAACTCTTCAATCAAGTTTTTATTTCATTCTAAAAAGGACAATTTGTTGTTCATTTTAGTATCGGATAAGATGCCGATCACATCTTTGCGTTATCACTGACAGTGTGAATAAAATATTCCTTGTGATAAAATAAACAGTGAAAATCTGATTTAACACTCAAAACTAGACGGCTCACGTGTTGTCAAAATGAGCCAACTTTTCATTGAATGCATTTACTAGTGCCCACTATCGCACAGAGACTGCATTTCACTAAAGACCCTCACTGAATCAGTCGCTATCGATGCTGAGATCCACTGCAACTAGTGCGCTATCCATAGCCATGCCACAGTTGTGGCCGCTATACGCTGCCATTGGTATTCACTGTCCCTGCATCAGCTAACCCAGCTGCTATCGTTGCTGGAATCCGCTGCAACTAGTGCGCTATCCATTGCTACGCCACAGCTGTGGCCGCTTTCCGCCACCGCTGGTATCCACTACACTGCTAGTGCTGCTGGTAAGGGAGGACGACTGCTGTTGTCGCTGTCTAGAACTATTATGAGCGGCTTCGGCTGAAACAGGCTCTTATATAGGCCAAATAGCATGATTTAAATTGCAAGGTATATGATTCTGTCGACCGTGCTTGGGAAGCAATCATATAACGACCAATCAGAGGTCGAACTTTTCGTTTTGACAAGGCTTGACTATTTTCAATAGTACAATAGCGTCAATAATAAAATTACAATTATCTTCTTTTGAGAAGAATCTTAAAAGATTTTCCAATCTATTGCTGCAAGAACGAAGGAAATCCATCGAATAATAACCGATTTATTAGCATTTGAAATTGGACATATTTTTCATTTTTTTCGGTTTTAGATTTTCATTTCACATCCCTGTGTAACCGAACTTCCTGAGAGAAGTATTCTATCTCAAAACTGTGAATTACTGATGGCGTACGTAAATTGCTACGAAAGATGAACATACTTTACTGCGAAAGTTACTTTTGTCAGTTTTTTTACCCTAGAATGGAGTTCAAGTTATCGTACAAGCTACAGGAGTATTTTAAGAAACAAGCACAAGGTCTAGATTGAATTTTTGACACACCAAGAACTTTGATGAATTGCAATGCGCTTGAAATTATGAGCTATATTATATTATGAACTTTGGTTCTATTTTTTCGATTCAGATAATAATTGAATTTTCATGAAAACATTCCTAAGAGTATCTATTTTCAATGCAAGCTAAATAACTTTTGTTATTCTTGTTTTTACAAAATCAAATATGAATATCGTTTCGTGAACCTAATCGTTTCGTAGCGATTAGCGTCGCTAAATTTTCGGTTAGCGGTGTCCACCACTGTAAATATGCTTTAAGAAACACACTTTTGAACATTCAAGTGTATGATAACAGAATTTGATGTAATTCTGTACTTTTTATCAGCCTGGCATATCAAGGCTTTGTTATTTCTTTCAAGTTCAGATATATTTGTATTACCCGTTTGTTATAATCGTTTGATCGGGATTTGCACAAAATTTTGAAAATATTCCATGCTAGTAACGTATCGAACAAGCTTGTGTAGTTCTACGTCAACCTTGCGGTCGAAACTTTGCGTAGGGGTAAACAGGGTAAGACCGCCCAGCGGGGTAAGACCGCCCACCGTAGTTTTACTACCAAGTTATATAACAATTGAAAAATTTCTTTAACATGTCTATTACAGTATAATTACATAACATTTTGCACCCCTTTCTTTTTTGATAGTGCGCGAACGGTCACGGAAATAATCAAAAATAACCTTTCAGCTGGCAACCAGTCAATGCGCTATTGTTTTGCGGCAACGGGACTTAAGGTTTTTCTGTCTAAAAATCTGTTGTTTTATTCGTGAATATACGTTTAACCGCTTGCCTGAATCTGTATTCTTTCGGAAATATCGAAGGCCGTGAGTAAACTCGTAATTTTGAATACGTTTTCGATGGAATATGAAAATGTTCCACTGGGGGTAAAGTCGCCCACTGTACATGGGGTAAAACCGCCATGTATACAACTGCTTGTTGTTTTACTTCAAGACCCAAATGCCTCGACACTACAAAGGGAATATTTACAGGATCATTAATGCAATTTCAAGCCACACAAGACATCGATGTTAATCGACCATTTTCGATTTGGTTGAAGCCTTTCTAAGATTTTCAATGCGACTAATTTTTGAAAAAAGTAACCTTGTGTAAAAATGATATTGATGAACCAAAATCATTTTAGAGCCAAGACGGTTTGTTTGATCGACATGACGTCTCCGGCAGAGTTGAAAACAGTAGTTTTTTACTTCCGAAAAAAGTATGCACTGTAGAAAAATTTGAAGTAACGATATCAAAATAGGATTGAATTACTTTTTTAATTTATTTTAAAAAAAATCATGTTTTGGCCTGCAAAATCTACATAAGATCAGCGAAAATTTGATGGTTGTTAGATCATGGAGTAAAAGAAACATTAATAGCTCAAATTTTGTAAAGAATCTTTTTGGGCGGTTTGTTTGATGTAGAGTCGTTGGTAATTTTATTCTTAAAAAAAATATTAAAATATTGAAAATATGAATAAAACATTAATAATTATTATTATTACTATAATAAGTCTTTAAAAAAATCATACAGACAGGTTTAGCGAGTTTTTATTTTTAGCTTAAAGACAGGTTTATTATAAATTGAATATCTTGAAAAACCCCAATTCTGACAAATCTATTTATTTTGAAAACCACAGAAAGTTACCTAAACATTGAACTTGGATAATCGAAAAACATAAAAAGTTCAAACTTCAAACTTCAAAGTACTATCTACAACTTTGTCAAAGACACTATATCGATAAAATCAACCGATTTGGCCCTAAAAATATTTGTTATCCTCAAAAAATGGTGGGCGATCTTACCCCGCTGGTGGGCGGGCTTACCCCGCATGAAAAAGATCTGCACATTTTCAATGAATTTTTAAAATTGAAAAATAAGCTGTAAAATAAACAAACATATTTCAGTTCTTATTTTTGAAATGCGGGTATTGAATAGAAGAACCTCTTAGCGAAGAAAAAATGAAATTGCAGCCACAACTTATTTTTCTATAAACTAAACAGAATTGCTTAAGGGAGCGGTCTTACCCCGCTTACCACCCCGCTAGTTGTAGGCAACTGTTATAATTTTTTTTTTTGACTGAAATCGTTCTTCTGGGACTTAGCCGTGTTTTGGGCAACCGAGAGCCTAATATAAGATATTTTAGAATTGACTTTCAAAATTCGCTCCAAACCACATGAAAAATTTTCTAATATTTATAAAGCATCTTATTTAATTTTCGTTGGGAGGGCGCTCGTTACTAGGGTGGTTCCAAAAACAATTTGAATGAAATTTACAAATTTATGACACGGTCGCCAAGATCAATTTCCCGGACATACTTGAGAGTAAGCAAACCAGTTTTTGCCTTTCTCCTAGAAAAGTATAGCAATCACTTGCAAAACCGAAGATATAAAAGTGCTCCATGGCATATATCACTCGACTCAGCTCGACGTGCTGAGCATTTTCTGTATGTGTGTGTGTGTATGTGTGTGTGTGTGTATGTGTATATTTTTATTCTCACTCACTTTTCTCAGAGATGGCTGGACCGATTTCAATGAAATTAATTGCAAATGAAAGTTCTTGCGTCCCATAAGACCCTATTGAATTTTATTGTAATCGGATTTTTAGTTTAGAGGTTATGTATCAAAATGTAAATATCACGAAACATCATTATCTCAAAAACCACACAACTGATTTGAACAAAATTGGTTTTAAATGAATGGGCTACCTCAAAAACCCTTAACTTTTGAATTTTATGAAGACTGAACTTGTGGTTCAAAAGTTATGAAAAGAAACGTGCTATGAAGAGTGTTTAATCTCACTCATGTTTCTCAGAGATGGCTGGACCGATTTTCATGAAATCAGTGTCAAATGGAAGGTCTAGTTGCTTCATGAGACCCTATTGATTTGTTTTGCAATCGGACTATTACCTTGCCTGTTATGTTTAAAAATGTGAAATCCAGCTATGAAAAGGAACATATTCCGAAAACTACTTGAACTCACTCACTTTTCTCAGAGATGGCTGACCCGATTTCCACAAAATTAGTGTCAAATGAAAAGTCTAGCTGCCTCATAACACCCTATTGAATTTTACTGTAATCGAACAGGAACTTCGTCTGTAATGTAACGAAATGTGAAAATCACGAAACATTATAATCTCAGAAACTACACAACCGAATATATCAATATTATTATCAGATGAGCGGGCTAGTCAAGGGTTAACTGATGAATTATGATTAAACACGTGGTTTCAAAGTTTGACTGCCCTATACGTTCCCATTTCGTTTGATTATAATCGAACCTAAGCAACCGTTATGTATTACATTGTTAATAAAACAACGAAAATCTATGATCTCAAAGATTACATGACTTATTTGAACATAACTAGTGTCATACGAACGAATCATCTCTCAAACTTACAAATAACAAACTTCATAACAATTTGATATGTGGCTCAAATGTTACAGGAAGAAAAAAAATTCAAAGACTATTTGAAACTATACCTGCCTCGATCGATATGTGGCCTAAACATCATTTAAATGTGGTGTCGTACTTTTTGAACGTTCCAAATACATTGATTCCTTGCGATGTGTTTAAAAACTACAAACGCACGACGAATCGGCCATAGGATATGATCAAAGTCAAATAACAAATTGTTTGAAATGATTGGTGGTATTTGATAATTTTCAGCAGATTTTCTGGCATCAATCAGACACCAGAAATACCCATATTGGGAGGTATTTAGTTATTTTGGTTGTTTTCCAGAAACTAAAAATGGTCGTCTCTAAATTCAAAATGGTGTCCAGAGTCAATGTTTGGTTTCTATGCATCATCTTGATTACGTAAATATCCATATTGAGTATTATTCGTTCATTTTCGACTGTTTCCTAAAAGTTGCCATTGAGCAATTTAAAATGGTGCCTGAGGTCAATTGTTAGCTCATTGCATCATTCTGGTTCCAGAGATACTCATATTGGATGGTATTTGGTTATTTTAGGTTGTTTTTCACAAACCGGAAGTCGTCATCTTGGATTTTAAAATGGTATTCAAGATAATTTCTGGCCTCTGAGCGTCATTCTGGTTGAAGAAACACTCATATTGGGTGTTATTCGATCATTTTCGACTGTTTCCCAGGAACCGAAAATCGCCAACCCAGAATCCAAAATGGGCTCTGTGGTCGATTTCAGCTGCTGTGTATCATTATAGATCCGGAGATACTCATGTTGGACGGAAATCGGCCATTTTTGTCTGTTTTCCAGAAACCAGAAGTTGCCATCCTACAATTCATAATGGTGTCTGAGGTAAATTTTTACCTTCTGGCAACTTTCTGGCTCTGGAGATACTCATATTGGGTGGTATTTGGTAATTTTCTGCTGTTTTTTAAAAACCGAAAGTCGCCATCTTAGAATTCAAAATGGTATCTGTGGTCCATTTGAGCTCCTGTGTATCATTCTAGATCCGGATATTATTATATTGGGTGGAAATCGGCCATTTTTGGCTGTTTTCCAGAAACCGGATGTTGCCATCTTACAATCCAAAATGTTGTTACCACTAAAAACATTCACCTACCAAATATGGTTCCATTTAGTTGATTAGTTCGCGAGATGTGCAGAAACATGTGCTTCCAGAAAAGGGAGGGGCGTCGAACTATTATGGACATATTTGTTACCCCTCAAAACATCCACATACCAAATTCGGTTTGACTTGCTTGGTTTGCTCTTGAGTTGTGCAGAAATTTATGTTTCATTTGTATGAGACCCCTCCCTTCCAGAAGAGAGAGAGGGGTCTCAAACTATCCTAGGAACCTTTATCGGCACCAAATTACATACAAATTTTAACGTCGATCGGGTCGGTAGTTTTCGAGCCTATATGGATCAGACAGACAGACCGGACTGCATTTTTATATGTATAGATTACAACATCAATATTTTAGAACCTGAAGAGTGAATATACATTTATTGTAATGAAGTTTTCATGTAAATCTATTTTTACAAATAAAAAGTTTGAATGAGAAAGGCTGGGTCTGACCGCTAGGTGGATTAATTTAGGTTTTTTATTCTGAAAATTGCAGCACTGATAAATATATTTGAAGATTTTTTATCAAATCATAATATAAAAATTTTTAACTAATCGTGACGACAATAAAAATTATATTGATTTTCCAATTTTTCCGATTTTCTCATACTATATTTAAGGAAAAATGCCGATAATATTTTAGATGACATTGAAACGCATAACTTAATGGTTCAAACTGCAATCGATAAGTTATGAAAATTATTTTTGAAAAATCCCTTCATTTACAGCACAGTGTAATCAGGTTAGTATTGATGATAATCTGCGAAACAATAATTATTGATATGACTCCTTAAAATAAAACTAAATCAAATTACGATAGAAGATAATATATTTCTTATTGTGCTGAGTAGATTTGCATCCGCTATCAGAGTCGTTGGAAACCTGCCCCAAAGCTGCTGATCATCGACTATCACAAATCAGTTTGATTACAGTATTAGCCTGTTACGAAACCATGTTTAAGTAAGATATGTTGACGTAGGGTAGCTCGACATCATGCATGTATAGGTTACAGTACAGCTTTTAGGGACACTGATATACTGGAATACTTTACTTGCATAGAAAGACAATGTAAAAGTTTGAATTTTGATTACTATACACGGTATAAACTGACTAACGTTTTTGTTTCAATAAAAATAAAATTGTGTGTGGTTCGATACAAAGATTCGAATATTAGACAAACAATGCCATAATGTTACAGCATTAAAAAAATCCGAATATGATCAGATTTAAGATTTTCAAATCCAACAACCTGGATTATTAGGTCGAAACTCATTTGCCCGTTTCTCGCGTCAAAGACAGCGTAAGAAGGATCTTTTCGTAAATAATCTTTTCCGGAACCTCTCACTTCACCATAAGAAAATGTGCATTTGATTTCCAATTTAAAAGTTTTTATACTCATTGTAAAATCTCTTAATTACAATCAAATAGTGCTCCCTTTTTTCGTAGTTTGTGATCCATTTTTCCTCGCACAACCGCCGCCGCGTGTACCACGTGCAACAAATGAGACCATGTGCATACCGTAAAAGGCATCTGTACATGGCAGGATAGTTGAAATTTCGTTTTGGAATGGCTCTTTTCATCCATCCGTGTTTTCCCCTGCTCTACGCTAACACCGCCCACTTGACATCTTCGTCATCTATCAAGGCTAATGTTGCAACAACCCCTATTTTATTGACAAAACTCTTTCCGTTTGCAGCGCATTTGCATTTGTGCATGGCTCTTGTGGCAGGCAGACAGGTCGGTTTAGCGAAATTCGATGCAACACTTGTATTCTGGCACTAAGGCAGCGTTCTGCTTTGGTACACTACATGCAATGCTTCCCCAACCACTTTTCGGAAATGAATTTCCTGGGGAGATCCTCCACAGTTACCTTCCCTCTCTTTCACATACACACAACACACATACGTTCACCGATATTGCAAAAGCACCGCAGTGTAGTTGGTTCACGATGGGAAAGTTGTGTGTTTAAAAACACATCAATTTCACTCGAAGGCATGTTGCTTGCTGCTGCTGCTGCTGTGCTGGACATGCACCGAGTTGTTGTAGCGCGAAAAGTGTAACACATGACTCCCGTTTGGCAACCAGAACAAATAGGATAACACGGTCTGCAGCAGTGGCCATCAGAACCAAACGGTTTCGAAGGTTACCGAGGAGGCCGGCTTGGGGGTGACGAGGGTCAGATTTGTTATGCACTGCAGAACGAATTCAAAGCGCAAAATGATTTCCGCGACGGAGCTAATTTTTTTATCTGTTTTCTTTCCTACAACAGTGATAGTGAGTCAAAGAGGGGAGGGAACGGGAGAGGAAATTATTTATTAAAAACTGTCGGTATGATTTTGTTTAACAAAATCTAGATTGAACATGGAACAATGAAATACTGTAGACATGTTTGTTCTTAGTGTAATAGACAACACTATTGTTATATGTTTTCTCGTCGTTAAAAGTCAACTTGCAACAAGGAGTAAAAATCTTTTAATTTATGCAATTATTCAAATTATAATTTCGCTAGTTTTATTGCAAATAGCATAAACACTCAAACTAAAACTTATTTTTTTCTAAAACTTACTCTAATAAGAATCACTTTATTAAGGTTTATATTCTTTCAAATCATTTGATGTTCGATGTCAATTAGGCTGCAAAAAAATATGTTTTATGTTTTCTTACTATACTTAAAAATAATCACAAAATAAATCAAATAAATCTCTGTTCAATTCCAGGGCACTGAAATAGTTTCAGATAATGGTTGTGACAACTTTTATGCCATAACAAGAGTAAACATACTTTCCATGCGTACCTACGTGCGTCTCACATATTTACAGACATGACAACATTAGTACTTATTTTGTTTTGAAAAGCATGGGATCAAAGGTGTCAGGTTTCCGTATATAATTTGAATAGTACAATGGAGAGTTTTTATTTCATTTTATTGGGTTAAAACTAAAAACGAAAAACGAAGTGAAACGAACATGGTGCAATTCGAAAAACGGACAACCATTTTGATCGACCAGTTTTGATTTGGCTAAACTTTGCACAGACGTCTCTATGGGTCAAAGTTGTGATTTTGTGATTTTTTTTTTTTGAGTCACAACAAGAACTACAGGGTGTTCAATAAGTAAGTACAACATTTCATCGTTGTATATGTGTGCAAAATGTGCGTTCTATGTATTTGTAAAGGTGTCAGCTTCAGCCTCCATATGTAGGCTAACCGACACGCATGTTGTCGACTTGCTGACATTTGATGTTTGTTTACTGCGCACGATGAAAGAATACCGCGACGTCGTAGCAAAGTTGTTCGCGGCACGCAGGTCAGGAGTTCGTGTTTTCTGATGATAAACTCTTTGGCTTGCAATAGCCTCATAATGTCCGAAATGATCAGCTGTGGGCGCCGCACATAGGAGTTATCTCTCGTTATTATCTCGAAAACTACAGAACCGATTTGAACAAATTGATTTCAAATGAACGGGCTACCTAGAAACCCTTAACTTTTGAATTTTATGAAGATTGAACTTGTGGTTCAAAAGTAATGAAAAGAAACGTGTTCTGAAGACTGTTCAATCTCACTCATGTTTCTCAGAGATGGCTGGACCGATTTTCATGAAATCAGTGTCAAATGGAAGGTCTAGTTGCCCCATAAGACCCTATTGATTTGTTTTGCAATCGGACTGTTACTTCTCCTGTTATGTTAAAAAATGTGAAATCCAGCTATGAAAAGGAACATATTCCGAAGACTACTTGGACTCACTCACTTTTCTCAAAGATGACTGACCCGATTTCCACAAAATTAGTGTCAAATGAAATGTATAGCTGCCTCATAACACCCTATTGAATTTTACTGTTAGCGGAATGTAACTTCGTCTGTAATGTATCGAAATGTGAAAATCACGAAACTTCATTATCTCAGAAACTACACAACCGATTTGAACAATATTGATATAAAATGAACGAGCTAGTTGAGGGGTAACTGATGAATTATGATTGAACACGTGGTTTAAAAGTTTGGCTGCCCTATACGTTCCCATTTCATTTAATTTTAATCGAACTTAAGCAACCGTTATGTATTAAATTGTTAATAAAACAACGGAAGTCTATTATCTCAAAGATAACATGCCTTATTTGAACACAACTAGTGTCATACGAACGAGTCATCTCTCAAACTTACAAATAACAAACTTCATAACAATTTGATATGTGGCTCAAAAGTTATGGAAAGCGAAGAAATTCAAAGACTATTCAAAACTATACCTGCTTTGATCGATATATGTGGCCTCAACATAATTTAAATGTGGTATCGTACTTTTTGAACGTTCCAATTTAATTGATTCCTTGCGATGTGTTAAAAGTCTGCAAATGCACGACGAATCGGCCATAGGATAAGATCAAAGTCAAATAACGATTCGTTTGAAATGATTGGGTTTATCGAAATGACAATATCCTCGACTTTTGGCTTCTGTACATCGCCTTAAGTCTGAATATATTCATATTGGGTGGTATTCGGTCATTTTTAGCAGATTTTCTGGCATCAATCTGACACCGGAAATACCCATATTGAGAGGTATTTAGTTATTTTGGTTGTTTTCCAGAAACTAAAAGTGGTCGTCTTTAAATTCAAAATGGTTTCAAGGGTCAATGTTTGGTTTCTATGCATCATCTCGATTACAGAAATATTCATCTTGAGTATTATTCGGTCTGTTTCGACTGTTTCCTAAAAGTTGCCATTTAGCAATTCAAAATGGTGCCTGAGGTCAACTGTTAGCTCATTGCATCATTCTAGTTCCAGATATACTCATATTGGATGGTATTTGGTTATTTTAGGCTGTTTTTCACAAACCGGAAGTCGCAATCTTGGATTTCAAAATGGTATTTGAGATAATTTCTAGCCTCTGAGCGTCATTCTGGTTGAAGAAACACCCATGTTGGGTGTTATTCGATCATTTTCGGCTGTTTCCCAGGAACCGGAAGTCGCCAACCTAGAATCCAAAATAGGATGTGTGGTCGATTTCAGCTGCTGTGTATCATTCTAGATCCGGAGATACTCATGTCTGACGGAAATCGGCCATTTTGGCTGTTTTCCAGAAACCAGAAGTTGCCATCCTACAATTCATAGTGGTGTTCTTGCAACATTCTGACTCCGGAGATACTCATATTGGGTGGTATTTGGTCACTTTGGGCTGTTTTTCAGAAACCAAAAGTCGTCATTTTGAACTTTAAAATTGCCTGTGAAAGCAATTTCTGTCATCTGGGCGTAATTCTGGTTCCGTAAACATTCATAATGAATGGTATTTGGTCATTTCCGGCTGTTTGCCTGACACCGGAAGTCACCATCTTAAAATTCAAGATTGTGTCTGTGATCAATTTTTAGCTTCTGTGCATCTTTCTGGTTCCGGAGATACTCATATTTAACGGGAATCGTGCATTTTAGGCTGATTTCCAGAAATCGGAAGTTGCTATCTTACAATCCAAAATGTTGCCTAAGGTCGATTATGGAACATATTTTTTACCACTAAAACATTCACCTGCCAATATGGTTCCATTTAGTTGGTTAGCTCTCGAGATGTGCAGAAATTTGTGTTTCATTTGTATGGCATCCCTCCCTTCCAAAAGAAGGAGGGGTGTCAAAACATTATGGACATATTTGTTTCCCCTTAAAACATCTACATGCCAAATTCGGTTTCATTTGCTTGGTTTGTTCTTGAGTTGTGCAGAAATTTATGTTTCATTTGTATTGGACCCCTCCCTTCCAGAAAAGGAAGGGGTCTCAAACTATCATGGGAACCTTTATCGGCACCAAAAACCCCTACATACAAATTTTCACGCCGATCGGTTCGGTAATTTTTCAGCCTATATGGATCAGACAGACAGACAGACCGGATTGCATTTTTATATGTATAGATTACACCATCAATATTTTTTAAGAGTGAATATACATTTATTGGATTGAAGCGTTCATGTAAATCTATTTTTACAAATAAAAGTTTGAATGAGAAAGGCTGGGTCTGACCGCTAGGTGGATTAATTTAGGTTTTTTTTTGTAAGATTTGGACCACTCAATCATTGTTTTGGTCTTTTGTGGTAACATTTGAGGGGTCTACTACGAAAGGCTGAAACTCGAAAGGCTGAAACTCGAAAGGCTGAAATCACGAAAGACTGAAAGCTACATAAGGCTGAAAACACGAGAGGCTGAAAACACGAAAGGCTGAAACTCGAAAGGCTGAAAAAATTAACAGGCTGAAAATTTAAAAAGTTAATTTTATTTGTTTTTATTATTTGTATCAACTCTTGTAGACTAACAGATAAGCGCATCGAAGATGTTACTTATTACGCTACGTCACCGCCTTCAAATTTTTGAATCTGTAAATTGACGAATAGCCTAATGTGGTTAATTACTTAAGACCAGTTTCTCCTGGATGATTCTACTACGTGCCTGGCGCTTGGTTGTAAAATTCATGCTTATTCTTACGATCAATGTGACTTTTTTACTGAATACCAACACTAGAATTTCGAGCAATTTAATTATGTAGTATGTTATGCTATTCTAAATCCAGAAAGAAAATTGTATTATCTGCGTTCAAAAAACACAACTCTGATCGGACTATTTCTGAGCGAAATGTGGTGAATTGTTTCCAAGCACAAGCGCATAAACTACCATGCGTATCCTTAGAAATGCATAAACCGAATGTGCAAATAAAATTCGACGAAAAGCTGCCTACGTCGAATTAAGAGAGCCCTTCGTTGAAAAAAAAATCTTGCCGTACTCACACTCAACTTTGATCAATAATAGGTTTCATTTGGTGTTTGTGAGCAATAAATGTTGAAACAATAGGCTTCAGAGCTTGGCATAGTGTCATACACAAATTACGTAACGCTGAAAATCTAGATTTCAGACCCCTCCTCCCATGTAATAATAAGTAACGTTCGATATAACTCCCTCCCCCCTAAAATTACGTAACGTGGAACAACCGTAATGCGTTACGTAATTTGTGCACGACGCCTATGTACAAAGGCTATTGTTTCTGTTTTTCAGACAATAAAGTGTTCGGATAGTAAAATTATCGACAGGAAGAAACTGGCAATTGAATGCGTAAGTAGTGTTCAAGTGAAGTAGTGCTCAAGTAAAGTCAAGTGAAGTGAAAAGATAGAAGCAGTTCTTTTACTAAGAACCTACGTTACAAAACGGTAAGTAGAATTTGAATAATAACATATTTAAACCTGTCAATTGATTCATCAATAATATTAATCCGGTTTTCTAACCATTGCTTCATATTAAATAAAAAAGGGTGGCGAATACGCAATGAATCTGCCGCTGAAGCGTTCACCATTTTGAATTTTTTTTACTTCTATCAGCTTTTCAAAATTCTCGAACTGTTTAGTTGTTTCATGCTTTTTGCATATTTTTTCAAATTGGTTTTTTGATATTACGTTTCAATTGGTTGCTATTGGTTGAGAATATTTGTGATCGGTATAAAAAGTGATAAATTGGCGGGCACCCAAACCGAACAAAGCGCCATTTTTACCTTTGTTATACTAAATTACCTTTGTTATACTAAACAAAGGTTATAAAATCGGTCCAAAAACGCAAACAGAGAATCGGTCCAAAAACGCAAAACAGAACAGAGATGCTTTTCCTTCTTCTCTATCCCTCTTTTAATAAATTAATTTGAGAGCAAATTACAATGACTGCTTAGCTTCTTTTCTTGCTTGCGAAGCTTCCGTCCACACTTTCTTCAAAATATATAATCAATTGTATGTTGAACCCAGATTTGCGAAAAATGAGAAGCTTTTACAGCTTTCTGGGAGCATTGAAGCAAAACCTGATCCCACAGTGTGCAAATGTAACACAATTAGCGATGCAGATATTGCAGATGCAGGCAACATAAAAAAATCGCTGTTTTGTTTGCAATGCTACGTTTTGAACAGCTGAAAAATTTTTCAGTTGAACTTTTATTTGATGTTTAATATTGGGTTCTAAATATACTTTTAACTCGTGACCAAGAATTTAAAAAATTGTGAACATCGAGATGCGATCATTTGTAGATTGGATGAAACTGAAGCAACTTTACATGGCTATACACGTTTACTAGTGTGCGCAGGTGGAAAGTCACTTATTCCTATGATATGATACACTACGCTCATATAAGATATAAATATTGGTTTCTAATTTAAGACAAAGTGCAAATATGTTATTCCATTTCTCGTTATCGCAGGAAGTTTTATAAAGTCTTTATTTCGGATTTTATCGCACAGCCTAGGCCTTCGAAAAGACTAATGTTCTCGTCTACACTCCGAAAATCCAAATCTCTCAAATCTCGCGAAAACCTTCATTTTCAGATTATGCATTTGAGATAGAATTGAATTGACAACTTTCGTCAATGGTTATATTTTTTTCTTTGTAATGCTGATCTGAGGTTAGTAGAAGTTTGCTTCAATTCGTGAAAAAGACTTGATGCTGATTCATAATTCTAGGTCCCGCGATTTCTGAAAATAATGCGAATGTGGTATTCAAACCTGGATTATGGGGAAATAATAAATTAGAACTGCCTCGAACTAACATACATATTTGCTGTTCTAGTATGAAATCAGCATCTTTGTTATCTATTACTATTTACTGTTTACTGTTTCTGTTTATTTGAAAATTAATCGCATACCAGTCCCACGTGCATTCTTGTCGTTCTTATAGAGAAGTTATGATAAATGTCTATCTCATTATATCATGTCGAAAATATGGGAATAAACCACGCTCAACAGTTGAAATAACTTAAGCACGAAAAATACCTTTCTTCTCCCGTCCCACATAAACATCCCGCGGTTCCAGAGCGCCGTGTCGGTGATGTTTTAGGTGGTAGTATCCAGGTGTGGAAAGCTTCCACTGGTGTTTATCGAAAAAAAAAAACGTGGAAATCAACGTTGTATGCCGATGTTCTAGAGAAGGTTGTGGCCCCGGCACTTCGGGTCCTCTACGGAAAGGATCATTATGTCCGTCCAAGCGTGATGTCGGGAGAATTTGTCTGATTTTCTCGATAAGACTTTGCGGCCTCCCAGCTCCCGGACCTAAATCCCTGGACTACATGCTGGCCAAATAGAGCGAACATAAAGTGAGCACTATGGACCAATTTAAAAAGCTTATTTCCAATGCACGAGACGAGATACTAATGTACCAATATGACGTAAAGGTTGTCAATAAATTCTGCTTCAAGAAAAATTGATTCATTAAAGAATATCTTGTATTTACATTTTTTTCAACATATTTTCGAACTTATTGAACACCCTGTACAGTTGGATTTACATAGAGATTATATTATTACTTGTTCAAAGACAGTTTATTGAAACAAAGAATCAAACATATTCATACACTTATGTTTACAAGAAATTTTAACAATTTTATTTCTTCATATCAAAAGGTTAAATCAGTCAAAAATCATAGCGAAATAAGTGCTGTTTGTACCAAAAATCCCTGAAATTATTTAAATTGCTTAGTAGCCGATAACGCCATAGTAACATAGAAACGTAACTCATAATATGTTTGGATTTGTCATCCTCAATAATATTTCGTAAGCTAACGTCGTCCCTGAAGTAGATTGTCATCCGAAGCATGTGAGCCACAGGGTGCTGCGAGCGACAATGCGCACCGCATGCGATAACTTTTGCATCATGGCCACTGAACAATTCATTGCCAGTCGGTAATTTGAGATTTTGCAGTCGAATCATGAACGAAATCGAGTTAGCTACGAATATACATTAGGGTGCCAATCATCGTATTGAAAAAAGTGACCAGAAAATTTCAAAAAGAAACCCTATACAAAATTTTCACCTGCTCGAAAAAACACCCTGTGCAAAATTTCAGCTCAATCGGACTTAAAATGGGGTGGCGCAAAGCGATTGAAGTTTTGCCTTTTTGAAAACTGAAAAATCACCCAAGGGGGGGGGGGGGGGGGTTTAACATGAAAATTCGGTTTTCGAATTTTTTTTTTGATGCCGAATGACTTAAAAACGCATGAAACGTCGAGAATTGGTGTCATCTGAAAAAAAAATTTTTTTTGCAAAAATCTACACTCTGGGATTTTATAGTCGTTTTTTCAATTCTGGAAGGCGGAGTTCAAAATGTTTAGAATTTATCTTTTGAAATTGATCACTAGTCTCTCGAAATAGCCTGTATAATGATATACACTATAACTAGCATCGAATACATTATGTTTCATTAGGGTGGTTCATTTATTCGACATAGGGTGGTTCATAATATTGTGTAAAAATGAGTATAAAATAAAAAAAATCACTTTTCACTTAATACCAATAGAAAAATTCCGGAAAATATTATATTTGTTATATCATTGTCGTTAGGGTGGCAATGTTGAATTGGAAAAAATACCATGTAAAATGGCAAGATATTACAAAACAAATTTACAAAATGTTTCAAAAAACTACTCTGTGCAAAAAAAATTATCGCAACCAAAATTAAAATTGTGTCTCACGGAAAATGTTGGAATTTGAATATCTGAAAATTGTTTTCGATTCCAAGTGTCTTAATAGTACATGAAACGGTGAAAACTGATGGAATATGTTTTTTTTTATTTTGTTTGAAAAATCTACTCTCTAGGACACTTGTACTTGTTTTTTCGAATGTTGTATCAGAGAATTTATTCGTTTTATTTACCACAATAATATCCTTTGCCAACACTTGATCACACAGTGCTCTGGCTTATATAATTGGACAATAGACTGTATCGATTTTATTCAGTGATAATGAGAGTATAGGGATCTCAATCAGATACGCAACACAATTGACTCGTTGTTTCTGGGTTTGCGTCGTTTCGACAGTTCGACCATACATTTTCTGTCAAGTTTATATCATCAGAACGTGAACGTGCCCATTGGCTGAAACTTTGCATAGTCGTTTTTATAGGCAAAAGATGTCATTTTGTGCTATTAGTTTAATTTTTTGAAACACAACTCATTTCTGAAAAGCTATTGAAAAATGCTTTTTCTGATCGGTATTGATGATTACAAATATTTTTAGAGCCAACTTAGAGCCAATTTTTAGAGTTCGTTTGAGCGGTGTGACGTCTTCGACAAAGTTGTAGATAAAGTTTTGTCTTACACTTTTTAAGCGGTACATTCGTTGTTTTGCTTTCGTCTCGATTAGACGCAAATTGTTTATCTCCGTGTGATTCGCAAAATAACAATACACGAGTTATCGTACGGGTGTTTTTTTTTTTTCGATTATTTCTTGTGCTGTGCGATAACAATAGTCTGCAATATATCAGCAGAAACATCTTCTGCACACTGGTAGGGGCAGGCTACCCCGCCAGTGATCTGATACGCAGCTGATATATCAGCAAGAACAATT
This sequence comes from Wyeomyia smithii, assembly GCF_029784165.1. Lineage (NCBI taxonomy): Eukaryota > Metazoa > Arthropoda > Insecta > Diptera > Culicidae > Wyeomyia > Wyeomyia smithii. The sequence goes on along the minus strand of NC_073695.1, from coordinate 115,860,646 downwards.
CTCCCGCACCGCTGTTACCCCGCTAGCAGCACGGACCACCATACGATCGAGCGAGTGGAAGTAAACTACAAGTGGCATCTACAAGGTCGCGTGTAAGATACGGCCACTGTGTCACAACACGAAGCTGGATCGTCATTGTTTGTTCTGCGGAGACACTCGATTGATCCTACTATCAGCCGTGAGGTCGTGACTTAGACGTTCGGTGAAGTATTCACTTTAGATTTTTTATCATTATTATAAATATATTACTATCGATATTATTATTATTAATAATATTATTATTATTGTTATTATTATTATTATTATTATTATTATTATTATTATTATTATTATTATTATTATTATTATTATTATTGATAACATTATTACTATTGTTATTAGTATTAGTATTACTGTCTTTTTTTTTATTTTGATCCATTGTAGTTTGAAAAATTGTTTTTAAAATTTAATATCAACTACTTGATCCCCCTCCCCCCCCCCCCACATTCGAATATTTTTCGTTTGTGTGCGGTAGAGCGTAACGCTCCCGCAAAATGGACGACATGCAGGTGCAACTTTTCCTGGATGTGGAAACAAATGGGGAAGAAATTGAAATTTCCCCCAGGAGTTCTCCCTTACCTTCCCCTGTACCACCCCCGCTACCTAGCCCCGTACCAAGGGTACCGGAAATACGGGTAAAAGCTTACCCAGATGCCGCTAGCGGTCCCTACGTTGTTTACTTCCGGCCCATAAAAAAACCTTTGAATATAATTCAAATAGGCAAAGACCTGGCAAAACAGTTTTCGGCCGTAACCGAGATTACGAAGGTGAGGCCGAACAAACTGCGAGTTGTCGTGAGTAGCTTGAAGCAAGCAAACGAAATTGCTAGCTACGAGCTCTTTACAAGGGAGTACCGCGTGTACATCCCTGCCAAGGACGTGGAGATCGACGGTGTGGTTACCAAAGGAAGCCTCACGGTCGATGACATTTTGCGTCACGGGGTTGGCTGCTTCAAGAACCCCCTGATTCAAGATGTAAAGATACTGGATGTCAAGCAATTGCATTCAGTATCCATCGAAGAAAGGAAGAAGAAATTCCTCCCTTCGGACTCCTCCCGTGTAACATTCGCCGGATCCGCACTGTGCAAGCAGTTAGGTCATACAGCCACCTACTCCTGCAACAAGGCACGCTGCAGCAAGTGCGGAGGCAATCATGCTGAGACCGCTTGCAGTGAGGATATTGAAAAGTGTCTTTACTGCGAGGGAACTCGGCATGACCTTTCGGCGTGTCCCGCGTACAAACAGCGCGAGGAAAAAATTAAGCGTTCCCTTAAGGAACGATCAAAGCGCTCTTTTGCAGAAATGCTTTAGAGGGCTGAGCCACCCTCGACAGGAAACATCTTTTCCTTTTTGCCAACCGATGAGGGTACATCTGACGATCCCGTCGAAGGGTGTTCTTATGCCTTGCCAGAGGGATCTTTTTTTTTTTTTTTTTTTTTTTTTAAAGGTGGCGGGGAAATCTGCAAACAGACACCTGAGAAGAGAACTCAGGGTGTGGGGATGAGACTAGGGGAGAGATGCTGGGGTAGTTACACTCCCCCAGACACCTACTTATCCCTGTCCCGACCCACTAAAACCCCTCCAGTCTCCAGCCCTGGTCTTCCCGGAACGACTGTTAAGTATTACGTCGGGAAGTGGCTTTTGTGCGTGATGCACCCTCTTTACTCTTATAACCTCCTAGCTAACTACCTGGAGACTGGTAATTAGCTACCACTGGCGTGTTGGTGGTTGACCCGCCACACACGTTGCAGCTCCAGAACAATCTGAGAGGCGGCCGCACAGACCGCGTTCCAGATGTCCGGGTCGTCGCACATCCTCCGGACTAGATTGTCCGGAGTAGTGCCAGGCCCGCTCACAGCCATCATGTTGCTCCGCGCTCTTACGAAACGGGGGCATACGAAGAAGACGTGCTCAGCAGTCTCCTCCTCCTCCACGCACTCGGGACACATGGGGGACACCGCGTGTCCGAACCTGTGCAGATATTGCCTGAAACAACCATGGCCTGACAGGATTTGTGTCAGGTGGAAGTTCACTTCGCCATGTCGTCTCCCGACCCAGCCGGATATCTCCGGTATGAGTCGGTGCGTCCATCTGCCCTTTGTGGAATTAGACCATTCCCTCTGCCAACGGAGCATCGAGAATGACCTTCTGGTACCTCGTATGCCCCTTGTGTCACGTTGGTCGAAACACTCTCTGTCCTCCTTGATGGCGATGCTGATAGGCATCATGCCGGACAAGACACATATTGCATCGTATGACACCGTACGATACGCACTCGCAACTCTCAGGCACATGAGCCTGTAGGTACTTTCCAGTTTGCCACGGTAACTGTTAGTACCTAGCGCTCTGGACCACACTGGCCCACCATACCTAAGTATTGACGAAACCACGCTGGCAAGAAGTCTTCGCTTGCTGCCATAAACCGCTGAGCTATTGGACATCATACGAGATAGTGCTGCAATAGCCGATGAGGCCCTCTTACAGGCATAGTCGACGTGACTCCCGAACGTGAGCTTGTCGTCCACCATAACCCCCAAGAGCTTCAGGGATCGCTTCGAGGTGATGGTGCAGTCTCCGACTCTGACCACCGCCTGTTGCTCCGATTTACGGTTGTTCACAACCATGACCTCCGTCTTATGATGCGCGAGCTCCAGTTTCCTGGAGCGCATCCAGTCCTCGACCTTGCGTATACAGTGCGCGGCCGTCAACTCGACCTCCTCGATAGACTCGCCGTAAACCTCCAGCGTTATGTCGTCTGCAAAGCCGACGATCACAACCCCTACAGGGAACTTGAGTTTTAACACTCCGTCATACATGACATTCCACAACACCGGGCCCAGGATAGAACCTTGCGGAACTCCTGCGGTAATTGGGACGCACTTCTGACCCTCCTCTGTGTCGTAAACAAGTACTCGATTCTGGAAATAATTTTCCAGAATCTTGTACAGCGACACCGGTACATGGATGCTCCTGAGCGCGAGCGCTATGGAGTCCCAACTGGCACTATTGAACGCATTCTTCACGTCGAGCGTGACGATTGCGCAGTAGCGTATTCCCCTTCTCTTGCGCTGGATTGCTACCTCCGCCGTCTTGATGACGGAAGAGATTGCGTCCAGCGTGGACCTGCCCTTCCGGAAGCCGAACTGGTTACTTGCCAGACCGTGTACACCCTCCGTGTACCTCACCAGTCTGTTGAGGATGATCCTCTCAAGCACCTTGCCCGCGGTGTCCAGCAGGCAGATAGGCCTATATGCCGATGGGTCCCCTGGCGGTTTCCCAGCCTTCGGCAATAAGACCAGTCTCTGCCGCTTCCACCTGTCCGGAAAGAGACAGTCATCCAGGCACCTCTGCATGACTGCCCTGAACAGCCCGGGGGCCGTTTTTATCGCCAGCCTGATCGCCAAGTTAGGGATACCATCCGGTCCCGGTGCCTTGCTCACCTTTAGGGATTTGGCGATCACGATGAGTTCCTCATTCGTAACCCTTGCCTCCTCCCCTGCCTCGACACGGCTGTCGTCGCTCACGGATTGGATGCTCGGCAGGTTGGCCGACCATCTCTGGTCTATGTCTGAGATACTGGAACGTCGGACGTGAGACTCGACCGCCGGAGGCCAAGGACTTGGCTCGTGGCGTGGAAAGAGTCCCTCGATGATACGCTCCAGCATCGCTGGTGATCGCTCTGCAGGCGCCAGCGCGCCTTTAGTCTTGGCCATTACGATCCTGTAGGCGTCACCCCACGGATTTGTATTGGCACTCGCACATAGCCTATCGAAGCAGGCCCTCTTGCTGGCCTTTATCGCACTCTTTAGCATCGATCTTGCCGAACTGAATGCTGCGCGGCGCTCTGTCCTCTCTTCTTCGTTTCGCGCACGCTGCATCCTCCGTCTTGCACGGAGGCACGCACTGCGAAGGTTGGCTATCGCGTCCGTCCACCAGTAAACCGGTGGCTTTCCATTCCTAGGTTGGCGAGTCCTAGGCATGGTGGCGTCGCACGCCCGCGATAGCATAGCAACTAGTTGGTCAGCAGTCGGGCGAAGCCAACTGCCCCCCTCGCGCTCCCTTCTCATTGCCTCTTCGAATACCTCGGCATCAAAGTGCGATGTCTTCCACCCGCGAACGGTCGGAGTGTTGGCTCTACCCGTCGCTTGCCCCCTCTCGTTGTTGTCTACACTAAAACAGACCGCCTGGTGGTCGCTATTAGTGTAGCCATCGTCTACCCTCCAGTTCTTGATCAGTCCTGGGCTGGAGAACGTCACGTCGATGATCGACTCCGCACCATTTCTGCTAAATGTACTTTTGTTCCCAACGTTGGCCAGATCTAGGTTGAGCTTTGCAAAAGCCTCCAACAGGATCTGGCCCCTCTGGTTCGTGAAGCAACTTCCCCACTCAACAGCCCAAGCGTTGAAGTCGCCCGCCACCACCAACGGCGTTAGGCCCGTTAGCTCCATGGATAGGAGGTCGACCATCTGGATGAACCTTTCGGTAGACCAACGTGGCGGAGCATAGCAACTGCAGTAGAACACTCCGTTCACCTTAGCAACTACGTACCCTTCTTCTGAGGTTGAGACAACCTCCTGAACCGGGAACTTGCTCGTCGTACATATGGCCGCCAATCTGGACTTATCCGCAACCCAGTTACCGTTTCCGGGAGGGATGCGGTAGGGGTCCGATATGACGGCGATGTCCGACAACGACTCAGTGGCTGCTTGGTGTAGCAGCTGCTGAGCCGCGAAGCAATGGTTCAGGTTCAGTTGCGTCACCCTTACGCCCGTGGTTTCGCAGCCGGCTTACCGGCTGGGCACCTGGGGCCTCCCATAAAGTGTTTGGCGTCCCGTTTCCCGGAACATACCATGCACTTGGGAGACTCCCCACAGTCCTTTGCTTTATGGCCTGCACCTCCACATCGCCTGCACAGCTGGCTCCTATCGGGCCCCTTGCAGGTCCAGGACTTATGTCCGCCCTCGAAGCACCGGAAGCAAATGTCTGGTTGCTGTAGTATGCCCAGAGGACATACCGACCAGCCGACCTTCAACTTGCCCTCTTTCAGGGCCAGGTTAGCGTCCGCCGACGGTAGTCGGAAGGTAGCTACCTGGGTCCCCGCCGGACCTTTGCGGAGGCGGATTGACTCCTTAGCCACCTCCACCCCGCACTTCGCTTTAAGGGCTTGTGCAATGTCGCACCCCTCAGTGATTTCGTCCAGGTTTTTAAGCTGGAGAGTCACTTCTGAGGTGAGTGCCCGCACTTGCACCTCCTTCCCTAGGACCTTTTCGGCTACCGTTTTGTAGGTAGCCCCCTTGTTCTTGGCGTCCTTCCGGAGCTCAAGTATCATCTCGCCAGTGCGAGATCGGCGGATACTCCGCACATCTGCCCCCAGATCCTTGAGCTGGGTTTCCCCCCTCATCTTCTTCAAGACTTCTGAGTACTTCGACCCATCTGTCTTGGTCCTCTGGCTGCTCCGCCATCCTGACGCGTCGCACCTTCCCGACGCTTCCTACCCTCTACGGTAGTCCAAGGATTGCCCGTAGCCTCCACCTGTGCCTTTTCCGCGGTGGACCTTGAACCGGTTGGCGTGTGTTCCCGTGGGAGTAGCACGACCAATCGTTTCTTGGTGTTCCCGGGGGCCGTTTCCCCCGGGGACTGCCTCGTTCGCTTAGCGACCTGCCCCGTGGAGCAGACCGACGCGAACGAGGGGGCGTCTGTCTGCACCTCTTTAGATGCAGTCGCCCTCCCGGTCCTGGCCGCTTTCTCGGCCGCCTTCACCCGAGCTACGAGTTCTTCGTGCTCCTTTCTGGCTTCATCAATGGTGCTCCGAAGCAGGAGGAGGCTCTGCTTCAGGTCGCCAGCGATGTTTCGCCTGTTCGCCGAGAACTCGATTATGGCATCGAGTTGTTCAGACAGCGCCGCCACTCTTGGCCGCGTGTCCATGCACCTTTCGACGGCCTTGACTAGCAAGGGACCGTCCACCGAGATGTCTGGTGTGGACACCGACGGATTCGCAGTTTTTCCACCTCCAGACTTCGCCGCATCCGTCTCCGCCTTCTTCTGCGGAGACCGCTGGATGCCACCTCGTGCGAAGGGATTTGGTAACCCCTCCGCACCCGTCTCTTTTTGGTTCTTCGAGCTCATTTTTGTTAATTGGGTCCCCCTTCCAGCCGCTATCCTTGTCCATAGATGAGAAGTCGCTTGTATGGTCCCATGGTAATCTATGCCGAAGCAGTGAGGCCATGGGTAAGGGGGGTCGCCATAGTACCTTATGAGCACTATGACGCCCCCGCCCGCGTAAGTCAGGAAAGGGGCATCTTGTCCTAGGACTAGTTCCCCCCCATCTGATCCTTCTCTGCCTGATTCCCACCAGGCAATGGACGCGGAACGTACTGGAAGGCCTGCCAGGTTTTACGGGACGGAGACCCCTGCACCGGGTACCATCTCGCCGTTTCAAGCCGCTGTCACGCGACTTTACTAAGGGAGCTCGATGCAGGTGCCAGCCCTTGGTCGTGGTTCCTTAGCGTATCCGACTCGAATCCGTTTCGTTCGCTGCCAGTTGCCATAATTGGGACCTTACTGGTGTCGGCCCCAATGGACGGGGGAGTGCATTTGGTTGATGGGAGCGGCACTACTCGCTCCGTCAGAGATGCTTCCGGGTAATTGTGGCATTTACGAGGAGTCGACGGCCCAGTGTCCGACCCTCACCACCCCTAAGCAATCTCCCGCTGCTGGTCCAGGGCTGTTAGGTACTGTCAGCGGTCGCCCTCATATAACGTGACCTCGGCGGTCGCCACGCGCCGACCCGTGGTGGCATGCAGCTCTGCCAGAGGGATCTAGGAAGAGGAGAATGCTCAACTCTCCTAATCTTTCTCGCAAAGGTCGTAAGATAACCCCTAGCGGAATGACCAATAAGACAACACAAAAAGGAAGCGGTGAAGAAAAACCGAAGCAAGTACCACCCGGTTTTAATTTCAAATCAAACCAGGAGTACCCACCGCTTCCTGGGGCACCAAAAACCCCTCGTGCACCCATTTCTCGATCAGAAGACATAAAAGAAACAGGGTTCATAAAATTCTCTGATATTGTGGACTGGATATTTAAAACTTTCAACATGCCAGATCCCCTTCAAAACATTCTTCTTGCCCTTCTCCCTACAGTGAAAACCTTTTTGTAGCAACTCACAGCAACTTGGCCCCTCATTTCAGCTATCGTATCTTTCGATGACTAATACGTCGAAAGAGGTTAGGAATTTTGTCACTGTGTTACAGTGGAACTGCAGAAGTATCATCCCCAAATTCGATTTATTTTCACATTTGATAAACACATACAATTGTGATGCGTTCGCGCTCTGTGAAACTTTTCTCAATTCAAATGACCAACTTAATTTCCACGATTTCAACATCATTCGTCGAGATCGAGACTCACACGGTGGAGGGGTACTTTTAGGGATCAAAAAGTGCTATTCTTTTTTCAGAATCGACCTCCCCTCGATCTCGAATATTGAAGTTGTTGCCATTCAAACGAATATGAATGGAAAAGACCTTTGCCTTGTTTCGTTATATATTCCCCCATCCGCGCGGATTGAACAGAAGCAACTCCTTGATATAGCAGAATTGCTTCCCGCACCTTTTTTGATTTTGGGAGATTTTAACTCTCACTGTTCGCTATGGGGGTCGCTGTACGACGACTACCGATCTTCTTTAATCTGTAACTTGATCGACGACTTCAATATGACACTTTTGAATACTGGGGAAGCAACACGTGTACCTAATCCTCCAGCACGTGAAAGCGTGCTTGACCTATCCCTCTGCTCGACATCACTAGCGTTAGATTGCCAGTGGAAAGTAATCAACGATCCCCACGGTAGTGATCATCTTCCAATCGTTATATCAATTGCTAATGGTTCAACTCCCCCGAACCCAATCAATATTTCCTACGACCTTACACGTAATATTGATTGGAAGCGTTATGAGTCTATTATAGCAGAATCTATCGAGACTCACGAGGAACTTCCTCCGGAGGAAGAATACGCGTTCTTAGCTGGCTTGATAATCGACGCCGCGACTCAAGCTCAGACGAAACCGATACCCGGGGTAACGATTAGACAGCGCCCTCCCAACAAATGGTGGGACAAAGAGTGCTCTGAGCTGTACGCGTGAAGGTCCGCGGCGTATAAGGACTACCGGGAGTACGGGACTGTCAACCTACTTCGAAAGTACGAGGCACTGGGCAGGCAGATAAAGAGCTTAGTAAAGGCGAAAAAACGCGGGTACTGGCGGCGGTTCGTAAACGCGTTGTCGAGGGAAGCGATGAGCACTCTTTGGGATACCGCCAGGCGCATGCGGAACCGTGACGTTTCGAATGAGAGTGAGGAGTATTCAGATCGCTGGATACTCGATTTTGCCAAAAAGGTCTGTCCGGACTCTGTACCGGAACAGGAAACCTTTCGCGACGCGTTTTTAATAACTACGGAAGAGCCCCCATTTTCAATGTGTGAATTTTCAATGGCTCTCCTGTCGTGCAACAATAAGGCTCCAGGGTTAGATAGAATAAAATTCAACCTGTTGAAGAATCTACCCGACTCTGCAAAAAGACGCTTGTTGAATTTGTTCAACAAGTTTCTTGAGCTAAATATTGTTCCGCATGACTGGAGGGAGGTAAAAGTCATTGCTATTCGGAAACCCGGGAAACCTGCCTCTGATCACAATTCATATAGGCCGATTGCGATGCTCTCTTATCTCCGGAAATTAATGGAGAAAATGATCCTTTTACGGTTAGACAAATGGGTCGAAACAAACGGTTTACTTTCAGATACTCAATTTGGCTTTCGCCGGGGCAAAGGGACGAACGATTGCCTAGCGTTGCTTTCTACTGAAATTCAACTCGCATTTGCTCGAAAAGAGCAAATGGCTTCTGCGTTCTTGGATATTAAGGGGGCTTTTGACTCTGTCTCTGTAGAAGTTTTAAGCGCGAAACTTCATTCGCAGGGACTTTCACCAAATTTGAATAACTTTTTGCTCAATTTGTTGTCAGAAAAGCATATGTATTTCTCACATGGCGATTCGACAACTTCCCGAATTAGTTACATGGGCCTTCCCCAGGGCTCATGTTTGAGCCCTCTCTTACATAATTTTTACGTCAATGACATCGATAAATGTCTTGCAAATTCATGCACGCTACGGCAACTTGCAGCGTTGTATCCATTACTGGAAGCGAGGCTAACGATCTGCAAGGACCATTGCAAGATACCTTAGACAATTTGTCTGAATGGGCTCTTAAGCTGGGTATCGAATTCTCTCCGGAGAAAACTGAGCTGGTCGTTTTTTCTAGGAAGCTAGGATAACCCAGCTCAGCTGCAGCTCCTACTAACGGGTAAAACAATCACTCAGGTTTTAGTCGCTAAATATCTCGGGGTCTGGTTCGACTCTAAATGCACCTGGGCTTGCCATATTAGGTATCTGACACGAAAATGTCAACAGAGGATTAATTCTCTTCGTACGATTACCGGAACCTGGTGGGGAGCCCACCCAGGAGACCTTCTAAGGCTTTACCAAACAACGATATTGTCTGTAATTGAGTACGGGTGTTTCTGCTTCCGCTCCGCAGCAAACACACATTTGATCAAACTGGAACGAATACAATATCGTTGTTTGCGTATTGCCTTAGGTTGCATGCAGTCGACCCATACGATGAGTCTTGAAGTGCTAGCGGGTATTCTTCCGTTGAAACATCGTTTTTGGAATCTCTCTTACCGGTTGCTAATTCGATGCACAGTTATGAACCCATTAGTAATTGAAAATTTCGAGAGGTTGGTCGACCTTCAATCTCAATCCAGATTTATGACTTTATATTTTGACTATATGGCTCAAGATATTAATCCTTCTTCATACGATTCCTCCAATGTCGCACTTTTAGATACTTCTAATAATGTTATATTCTTCGACACCACCATGAAACAAGACATTTCTGGTATCCCGGATCAATTGCGACCCCAAGAGATCCCTAAAAAATTTTCCAATAAGTTTAAACATGTTAGTTATGATAAAAGGTTTTACACTGACGGATCTAATCTAGATGAGTCCACTGGCTTCGGTGTTTTCCACGAAAATTTTACCGCCTCCTACAAACTCGATGTTCCTGCTTCCGTGTACGTCGCAGAACTTGCTGCCATTCAGTACTCTCTTGGGATCATCGAAACCCTGCCCATAGACCACTACTTCATCTTCACAGACAGTCTCAGTGCCATTGAGGCTCTGCGATCGATGAAGACTGTGAAGCACACCCCGTATTTCCTGGGGAAAATACGGCGGTTTTTAAGTGCTTTAACAGATAAAAATTACCGGGTTACCTTAGCGTGGGTCCCTTCTCATTGTTCCATTCCGGGCAATGAAAAGGCTGACGCTTTAGCTAAGGTGGGTGCTATTGATGGCGATATTTATGAAAGACCAATTGCTTATGATGAATTTTATAGCATTTTGCGTCAGAGGACACTCAACAGTTGGCAATCATCATGGAACTCAGATGAACTGGGACGGTGGCTACATTCCATTTTTCCTAAGGTATCGACGAAAGCATGGTTCAAGGGGTTGGATGTAGGTCGGGACTTCATTCGCGTGATGTCCAGACTTATGTCCAATCACTATACGTTAAACACGCATCTCTTTCGTATAGGGCTTGGAGACAGTAATCACTGCGTTTGTGGCGATGGCTACCATGACATCGAGCATGTTGTTTGGTCGTGTACCGAATACTGTGGTGTTATGTCTGAGCTTATAGATTCCCTTCGGGCCCGAGGAAACCAACCGAACGTACACGTTAGAGACATTCTGGGAAGCGGTGATCTCCAGTACATGACACAGCTATACGGGTTTATAAAAAAATGCTGGCATTAAAATTTGATTTCTTTTATCTATTTGCTAGAATACAATTTCTGTCACAAACTGAAAGAGAATGATACACCCGGCTGGAGACACTAAAACGACGACTCGGCATCTCTATGTTTACGCAGACACCTCAGACCAAAACTGCTCAAACAGAACATCACTGGTTAGCCACGTACAAATGAATTCATTCTGTAATATAAAATAGTTAAAAACAAAATTGTAACACCCCTCCTCTCACCTTAAATCCCCACTAGCTCGTAGTCGGCCGCGAGAATAAAAAAAAGGCCTCCCTCTTTTCCCTGCTAATTTAGAATTTAAAAAAAATATGTACTTGGCTCAGTTAAACATAAATTGTATCGTGCCGTGTCAAATAAACTGTTTAAAAACTTTTTAAGCGGTTTTTTTTACGCGGAATTTACGCGGTATTTTTTTGGTGCGGATTTCGGTTTCCCTTCACTTGGAATGCAGAATTAACGCTGTTTTATTTACGCCGGTTCCGGAATTTACGCGGTTTTTTTACGCGGCTTCCGGAATTTACGCGGTTTTTAATTACGCGGATTCCGGAATTTACGCGGTTTTTTTAAGCGATTTTTCTTTACGCGGCATGTATCCCCCGCGTAAAAAGCGACTTTAGTGTACTTAATTCCTCATAGAGTGCTCTATTGGAAATTCGAAATATGTCTACAGTCGAACCAGTTTGTTTAATTGGTATAGTGTTTTCGGCAAAGTTTTAGATAATATTTTTTTCTTCCAAAAGAAAAATATGCCTTGAAAAAATTGAAAAATGTTTTTTTCCACAAAATAATGATTTTTTTTTCGAAAAATGATAACTTTTTTTTCTTGATTTCTTAATGATCGGACTGGTTTCATTGTTTTGGTAATCTTTTATAGGTTTTATAAAAAAAAATTAGATTTAAAAAAAAGGCTCTTTTGAATGATAAATTTTTAATTTTGCTTCTAACTTTTTTGTTGAATAAATAATTTTTTTAAGTGTAATTTTTTCGGAAAGACAGAATTATTATCTACAACTTTGTCGAAGACGTCACACAAATCAAACGAACCGAGTGCTTTTTTTTATTTTATACTCATTTTCCACAATATTATGAATCACCATATGCCGAATGAATGAACCACCCTAATGAAATATAATGTATTCGAGGCTAGTTATAGTGTATATCATTATACAGGCTATTTCGAGAGACTAGTGATCAATTTCAAAAGATAAATTCCAAACATTTTTACGAAAACAAAATTTTTCAGATGGCACCAATTCTCGACGTTTCATGCGTTTTTAAGTCATTTGGCATCAAAAAAAAATATTATAATACAGGCTATTTCGAGAGACTAGTGATCAATTTCAAAAGATAAATTCTAAACATATTGAACTCCGCCTTCCACAATTGCAAAACGATTAAGTCCCAGAGAGTCGATTTTTGCAAAAAAAAAAAATTCAGATGACACCAATTCTCGACGTTTCATGCGTTTTTGAGTCATTTGGCATCAAAAAAAAATTCGAAAACCGAAATTTCACGAACTCCTCCCCCCCTTGGGTTATTTTTCGATTTTCAAAAAGGTCAAACTTCAACCGCTTTGCGCCACCACATTCAAAGTCGGATTGAGCTGAAATTTTGCACAGGGTGTTTTTTCGAGCAGGTGAACATTTTATATAGGGCTTATTTTTTTTTTAAGTTCGAGATGACCATTTTGGCTGGCACCCTAATATACATATGCGGTTATTCGTACCGGAACGTCAGCCAAGTCGAATAGTCTATTCTCGTTGAACTATAGGATTCCAGGCGGACAAAAGTCGGAGAAGTGATTTCGGGGTTTCTTCGCTGTAGTATTGATTGGTAAAATAATATATGTGATCTATAACTTGTACATTTTACTAACAACGGAAATAAGAATGGGTACAAGATCGCGACAGGGGTTAGCGGCAATGAATCAACTAGCGCTCTGCGGTCAACGGCCAACTGGCACAACGGTCAACTACTACGAACGATACTTCTCGATGACGACTCAACAATTGAACACTGGTGCTGCCACAGATGCGTCTATTATAAGTTTCTTTCAGCGGGCGGAAGATGCCGCATTGTGTTGTGAAACGGTGTGCGAAGGTTGGCGGCGCTTGGGACCAGGGATCGGGTGCTACTCATTTTTTTTGCGTGCAAAGCACATGGCCGTTGGGAGACTGCACATAAATTTCTAAAGAGACGAGTAAGAGCAGTTTGGATTGCACTGTACATGCGTTTCCAAAGAGACAAGTAAGTGCAGGTAGCATGTCACAACACACTTTATCCGTCTCTTTCCGGAGATGTCTCTTACTCAGGGATCGGGTGCTACTCATTTTTTTTTACGAGTAGAATGCACGATGTTGGGAGACTGCACATCAATTTCCAAAGAGACGAGTAAAAGCAGTTCGGATCCCTTTCGTGTCGTTCAGGAGACCTCACGGAATTTACCCCAGTATAGTGCAGAAAGACGTACCGTGACTGCGGGTAATTCTGCGCAGCACATTTTCCCGCGCACTGAGCTTATAAAACTGTTTGCTACAGTAAATTTTACTAATACATACCTAATCTCTGTACTATTATAGCAGACTATGCTATGCACATGGTAAAGCACACAAATCAACTGTGTTTTAGTAAAATTTACTGTTGAAAAATAGTTTTTTAGGATGAGTGCGCGGAAAACGTGCTGCGCAGAATTACCCGCAGTCACGGTAGTTTCTACCTCGGAAAATTTCTTGGGTTTTGTGTGCCTCTTTGTTGAGAGAGTTTTTGATCACAGCCAGTGATGCCACATATTCAGATTAATCTGTAGTTATACAGATTTTATTTTTCGACATTTTCACGCATAACGATTATCTGTGTTGTATGAGGATGCGGATCACACCTTTTCAAAAAAATGAAAAATGAACCGTACAACGCATATTATTGTTTTGAAAGGTTTGCTTCTATGTTGACAACACTAAATGAAGGCACAGCTTAATGCTTTTAAAGTTAAATAGCACCTAAACATAAAGAGGCGTCAAATAACATCTTGTACAGTAGACTTTAAAACTTAATTTAGTTAACAACAAAACCCATGTTTATCACATATTTAAGAGAGGAAATTGTTCCTTTTCTAGGTGCTTCTTATTCGCTATAATTCGACGTTTAAAAGATATCATTGATTACGGACTTTCTCGACTTTCCAACGAAACCAACAAAATTAAGCTAGCTTTACATTTCTTGTGCAGTAGTTAAATGTATTTAAAAATGAGAGTGGCAACCCTGATTATGCCTGTGCTGTGTGAAAATTTTGCCCGTTTGCGGCTTCCTGCTGACTCGTAGGGGGAATAGGGGCATTGAAAAGTTTATCGTATAATGGTGAAAAACACAAATTAGATTCATGCTTATAAAACTAGCAATCAGTGGATGTGTGGGGCACAATGAGCTTCCCACTGGGGCATAATGAGCACTCTTATAGAACATATCTGTGTAGAAGTACAACTAATGGGCCAACGTTTGTCGCGAGATGCCATGATACTTGGCGGCTTGTTTCGTAAATGTCCCGTCGCGCCTTATGGTGGCCAATTCGGCCTGCAGTCCCTTTTTCTGATCGATTCGGCTTCAAAGATTTTCTAATATATGTTCGCACCATCACTGTAAACAAACACTGACTATCGAAACAGAACAAGTCTCACAAGTCTACTGAGATGAATTTCAGGTAAATTTATGTGACAACACACCTTGTCTTATTTCACCCCAACTATAGGTGACCATTTCGCTCCTATCGAATTAGTTAAATTTAATATGAGATTTTAACACTAATTATAGCTTAAAATCAAAACGTCAATGATAGCAAAATTTGGGGTACGACCCATACGTCATATTGATGTGTCTACATACTTGATTGAGGCACGACCGTATAAGCTTATTTTGTAGTGCGCAATAATAATAATTTTTCCAACATCCGGGAACCAAGTTGATTTTTTCAGTATATTTCCATATTTTAAACAGACAAATCACTTTTGTTCTACATCAAGATATACTGTAGTAACTACGGAACAGTTCCACATACCACATTGTATTAAAAAATGCGTAGTTTCGCATATAAGAGGGGTGCCCATTTCACCCCGTGTGCTTATTATACCCCTCATCCCCCTACACAGATTTCAATGCAACATTCGTAGCAAGTTTCGAACGCTTTTATTGCACATAATTGCACAGAGACATCTCCGGAAAGAGACGGATAGAAAGTGCTGTGACATGCGAACTGCACTTACCTGTCTCTTTGGAAACGAAATGTACAGTGCAATCCGAACTGCTCTTACTCGTCTCTTTAGAAATTATTGTGCAGTCTCCCAACGGCGTGTGCTTTGCACGCAAAAAATGAGTAGCACCCGATCTCTGACTCTCAAGTATAAAATCTCTCTCTCCTTCGTCTCTTACTCCTTCCAAATATTGGAGACGTGCACAAAAATCTGCGAGACGCACGAAGATTTTTTGCACAGCTCTGAGTAGTTAGACGATCCCTGCTTGGGACTCAACTGGTCACCCATGGTTGACAATGATCCCCAGTTCAGACGGGAGTTTCTATCCGAACATACAAACATACCACTTTATTACAAAAGTTCACATCAATGGACAACGTAATTCTAGTTCCCTTATAAAAACATACCCTTTGAAACCCCATGAAATCCAAACGAAGTAAATACCCTAGTGATGGCTTCAGATAGACCGAGGGTGTCGAGATTGGGTACACGAATTCGACTCCGTTAACTGCTTTGCAGCAAACATCAATAAGAGAGGAAACGCAGGGAACCAAGACGGTAGGAGGAACGACTTTGTCAGCACAGCAGATGAGAGAAACATACCGCACTTCATTTTAAGTGAAGTTAGGATTGTAATCAAGCAGTAGAGGTTATCTCACTGGGTCCGTATTGGTCTGCATTAATTGATATTCAGGATACAGAACATCTACCGGAGGAGTAGAAGAAGCGATCACGATTCTCAACGCAGCCTACAAAGTGCTCTCTCAGGTCATCGTTCGCCATATCTTTCTTCTAGCAAGAACGTTTGAGGGAAGCTATCAAGCCAGTTTTGTGGATGGGCGATCGACAACGGAACAAATCTTCACCCGGTTGCAGATCACAAGAACATGTTTGACAAGAATATCATCGATTTTAATGGACGAATGCGGTGTAACATTTTTGGGTGCGTTATCATGCCTGTTTAAAACACCCAAGAGACATGACGACGGTCTTTCCTGCTTTCTATTCAACATCGTGCTCGACGGTGTCATAAACCGTACGGCCTTTAACAAACGTGGCACGATCTTCAATGAATCCAGCCAGTTCATCTGCCTTTCGCATGACGTGGACTATGTCGGAAGGACGTTCCAAGCAGTTGCTGGACTTACACGAAGCTGAAACCGAAAAGGTTGGATTGACGATTTTGTGTACCTCGGATCATTGGTAACGTCAGATAACAACTGCAGCAGAGAAATCCACAGATGTACCGTAGCTGGAAGTCATGCCTATGGACTCCACAAGACCTTGAAATCTGATAAACTTCACCCCCGTGCCAGAATCATGTACAACACGTTTGTAAGAACGGTAGCCCTCGAGGAGGACTTGAAAGCACTGGCCAATTTCGAATGACGTGTGCTTTGGACCATCTTCGGCAGAGTGTCTGAGGATGACGTATTGAGGCGAACAATGAACTAGCTGCCGCATGCTGGAAACGTACAATGGGCGAGACATGTGGTGAAAAGGCCGGACAACAATCCCGCGAAATTGGTGCGAAGGCGCGCAACAAGCTAGGTGTTTTTTTTTACCGTGTGGACTTCCTCACTGCGACAAAATCGTTGATCTATTGTGAGATATGCCCGGGTGTCTACTGTAGGCCGCACTTCTATTATTAGCCAAATCGCTATAAGAAGTGGCATCATTATTATTATTTCATCAGTGCTGTGATTTTATCCTTCCTGATACATGCTTACTGTTCTACTATACCGAGCCCCGTTCCTCTTGCCAAATATCATCAATTGTAATTCCCTGGAGAAGTTTCATCGTGCGTCCTTCTGGCCAGCTGTATTGATATGAGGGACTTTTTTTTGTTAAGAGGAAAACATGCAAAGGTATTAAAGATTTCAGCGTAAAGGAAGGGGAACTGGTGGAGGAGCCTGAGAATAAACCCATATTTAAGTCCAGTTTTGACATCGAATAGCCTGATTCTACTAAGATTCGAACCCACGACCATCCGCTTGGCTAGCGGCTCCCCCAAGCTAGGTGGTTGGACCAAGTGTAGTAAGAGCCTGGAAGTGTGAGTCGTTCAATAAACTGGAGACAAGCTGTGGCGTAACATTGTGAAGCAGGTGAAATCCTGAGGAAGGTAAATTTGCTGGCCGGCATCTTTTCACTTCTAGGACTCCCTTATTTTTTTTCAAGTTTGAGAAATCTACTAACAAGTTCTGGAGAGCATTACTGCAACGAGTTGGAGCGCTTTAAAATTATATGGTCCCTACAGAAGATATACAAAATCCAAAATATTTCCAACGGTTATTATACAAGAAAATTAAGCTTTTGGTATGGTTAAAACTTAATTTTGAGAAATATTGAAACACTTGAAAACTATTTTCAACCTAAAATTGCTGTATGTCCAACAAATTGACCGATATTCACCAAACTTGACATGTATGTTTCTTACACTTAAAATGTAGTCAAAAGCGTATTACCAGTGAGAAGGCAGCCACTGAAAGCGGTAGGGGTTGAATATCGAACAAATCCGAATATAATTTCTGCTTTTTATAAGTCAAAATACAGGCCTCTATCAAAATTTGATGTTCAAAACAACCATAAAATACCACAAGTGTTGATATATTACGGAAATATTTTTTTCATATTTTATTTCTAAAGTTCTATCATTGTTTAGCTAATGTTACATAGTTTTCATAAACAAATTTAAATTTTCAAAAAGTAGGATTTTTAAACTATTTAGTTTCTAATAATATTTATTGTTTTTTATCACTAATATTTTTTATGTTATGCGGTGAATATTCTTTCTGAAAGGACAAAATAACCGTCTACAATTTTGCCGAAAACATTATGCCAGTCATAGAAAACGTTTTAATTTTCATCCTTTTTAGTTTTTTGTAGAAAGAGAAAATTTAAAAAAAATGAGCTACTTGAGATATTTTTTGTATTTTTTTTTATTTTCTTGAAATTCTTTGCTGACAAAAAATAACAGTGTGTAGTTTTTTCAGAAAGACAAAAATATTATCTACAACTTTGTCGAAGATCTGACACCGACAATAAAATAATGAAACTAAAATGGAAACTTTTTCCAATTTCAAGAAAAATTTACACCCAGCCATTAAATTTCATTTGGTAAATCATATCTTATTTTTTTTCTATTAAACAAATTCATATAGCTAAGTTTACTTTTAAAGCTACTGAATTGATGAGACACAAATGTTGATTGTGGACCATAACTAGGTTGAATAATTTTTCTATTCCATTGGTTTACTGACACCAGCTCACCTTATTCCCTTACTTTTCCATAAGTCTTTGCTCAAATCGTGCTTATAGAAAAATGAAAACCTACAAGTTGCACGATTCGATTACTTCAAATTCTCTCTTGATGTAAGCCCCTGAAGCTAACTTTCCGTTGTTCTTCCAGATCCAGATCACAGAAGCTTTTTTTCTTATGCTCATCAAGCGTTACGAAGAATTGGGCTTCGATAAGTTCATGTATTCAATAGCAGAGTACCGACTGACGCAAAAGTGCATAATGCAATTTTGAAACTGCATTTAGACACGTTTCGCTACAAGTTGTACGTGTTCGAAGCGAAAAGTTTGCTGCATATACCGCATATTTCTTGGATATGTACAAAACGATTATGCAATCGTTCCGAGTGTATCTACACAACGTGTATGCAGTCGCCTCCAGGCCAATATAAATAATATTTCAACGGCTCATGGCAACCAAGTAAAACATGGCCATACTCGTGGACTAAAATAATTTGACAATTTGTTGCGCATATTTTTCAAATTAAACATATTTGGATTTTAAAAACGCTTTAAAAACCTGTTCTATAGATTTGTATAACATTGAGCGAATACTCAACCGATATATGCACTATAAATAAACATCCTTAAATGCCCACACCCATTAGCCGAAAATTAAAATTATAACTTAATGATCAATCCATTCAGCAACTTATAACTTGGAATAATACGTGATTGACGGTATTATATTTTGTTTGAAAGTTTATGCGAATTTCTAAACTCTTAAAAAGAAGTAAATAGAAAATAATTTAACTATAAAAAATTGAAGTGTGTCTTTCCAGAAACATTTGGATTTTTCAAAAAAAAAATATTCAGAAGAACAGTAAAAACACCTCAATATTTTTATGTTTTCAATATTACCAACAAGCATAGATTAATCATTCCAAATGGAATGTTCAAACATTTTCCTGAAATGACTTTCAGGAGAAGTAGGAATCATGTAAAAACGGCATATTAAACAGGAGATGAGAAGCGAAAGTAGTGAGCTGACGATTTCATTGTCGAAATTAATTCGACTTTACCGGTCATCGGAGACCTTAGGTGCTGTCCACATTCCACATGGACAACAAAGGGGGAGGGGTGTGGTAGGGGGTTTGATAAATATCCGTGCTTGTCCACGAGGGTGGAAGGGGGGGTCTAAAACAAAAACTTTAATGTCCACGTGGAAATTGGACGGCCCCGTACCCGGTCTATTACCAATTTCGGAATACCCCATTCTGGTTCTGTCTGAAATAAAATTAGATTGCAAACCGAAATGTCAACACCCTGCCCGGTCTGATATTGACCATTTACTCTGACTCTGAGATGCCACTGATTTGTATCATTTCGGATTGGCGCAAACTCTGATATTCCTTGTTATAAAACCTAAACAAGTACACCGACGAGCATTTAACGATTAATTGTGATAGTTTAATAGTTTCTATGCATCAAAGGCAAATGAAACCAAAATGTGAAATACAGCAATTTTTGTATCAAAATACTTCAGCTTTTGTGAAGATTAGCCCAATTATTGGAGGCAAAATGAGCATCTAACCCCTTGCCATGCTTTCTTCGTACGGTAAATATAGTTTTGAAGAATGGTTACGGAGCATTATCCTTCGAATTACTTCTCAGAACCCTTGAAGTCGACCCATTTCTTCCCAGCCACATGGAGCACCATCTTAGCTATAGGTTCTCCAACGTTTCCTTCTTCATGAAGAAAAACACTTCATTCATCGCTCAACTTGCCGTCGTCGACGTCTTCTCGTAAATCCCTCAAGATAAATGGATGAATGCCACGTTATGATGAATATTATTGTTATTATTATCCGACAGCAACCCGTCGTCCTGCCCACCATGGCTTCCATTTTGGATTAAGTTTCCTAAAAACCGTTAAGTGTTGTTTAGCGCAAGAGGCAAAGTTATATCCTTTTCACTGTTGCTTTTGTTGTTGGATTTCGATGCGTTTCGATGGCTTCCGCGGAGTGTGGCTTTCTAGCGAAAAGCACCCTCGCTCCAAGCTCTAATGATTTCAGCAGCGTAATGGAATTCAGTCATTAATTATAGCAGCTTCCCGCGCGAAAAACTTGTTTTCCCGATTCGACTCAAAAGTGTGCAAATAACACAGACATTTGCTGTAAGGGGTACGGAGACAGACAAAAAAAAACTAACCCGGCACTACTGTAAACATTCGATTTAATTTGACTTACTGCCAACTACTACAACGACACAAACACAAGGGTTGAATAGGTGAATGAATTGAAAACTTTCTGAGAAGTTTAAGCCTAATTGATAGTTGATATCCGTAGTGGTTGGTCTTTAGCTTTACCTAATTTTATCTTCCAACATAAATATAATTAATAATTTTTCTGGTAACTAATTGCTGGGTTGAGAATTTAATAATCATCTGTCTAGTAAAGCTCAAATTAAAAATAAAAACAGATATACTGACATATGATAAAAGTGAGTATACTAACTCACTCAAAAGACGGAATAAATACAATGAACATTAATTTAAATGAGTGATAACAAAGATAGAGAAAATGAGAATAAAACTAGTTTGAAGTTTCAAATAAAACAGGTTGTTGTTTACCTTTATGAAAGTGTTAATTGATTAAATTAAAGTTAACTTTTTCTCTACATTCAGTGCAGTTATAACCTTACAAAGGCAAATTTTCAGTTTTTCTCTCATCCATCACCTACCCGGAAAAGCACACACAAAATACCGAACAACGCGCAAATTCCGACAATCGACTAACTCAAACTCCCAAAATTTGGCTCCAACAGCGTTCAGGATAGAATAAACGATGTTGACGGTTTCCCCCGGATGCCGAAGGATAAGGTGTTCAGTATCTATACGTACCTGCAGTTACCGTCGGCACAACAGGTTCAGGCGGCACTGGCTCGCAACGGAGGAGCCGGCGCCATCCGTCGGTGATTGATAATCGCTTTCCACCGGTGAATATTTATTATCCCAGCAAGTACCTAGCGGTGGTACTAGCCAGCTCAAAAGTACTGCACTATCCATTGCAGTGTTCCGGTTCGCCAACTTTGACTGCAGAATGCAACAGCAGAGACGAATTCAGGCTTCAAGTAGTATTTGGAAAAAAAAATGTTTTGTTAGATTTATTTATTACGCGCATAGTTCGAAAATTTATGTTACTTTTGTGATTTCCAGATTAACGTGAAAGCTGGAAATTTAAAACATACAGTACATCATTGAAATGCTTGCTTGAAAAGAAAATAACTAAGACAACATGAAAATGTAAAACAATCACCACAGTTCATTTTCAGGTAAGACAAACAGTAATGAATTCATCTTCGCTTTCAAATTTATGGAGCATGTGTTTCGCAATTTGATTTATGTTGAAGCGATTTTGTTCAGCTGTAAAGCGTCGAAATAGCAAGTAGCTAGTGAAAACTACTAACGATTGAGCAACAGCTTCGTTTATTTTTCCTAAATATATTGCAGAGCTCAATATTGTTTGTAATAAAATACGCAAATCATTAACAGAGTTTTAGTTCGCCAGTGTCATGTCAGGAGTAATTTATCGTTGAAACAATTTCCAGATTTCCTGCCTTCCGCCCAAATCTAACGCATCCATTTGTCAACGGGCGACAACCGCACGCTAGCGGCAACAATAAAATGTGCGTCAAAATTAATGCCACACAGCAACATAAAAAGGCCGACGAAATGGTAAACAATTAATGTTTCTGGGCTTGTTGGCGCAGGAATTTCATTATTTTGTCCAAAGCATGCAAAGAGGTGAATATCCAGGCAAAGAGGACAAACATTGCTCGTTTCGTGACAGACGGATCCAATTCGTTCGGTATGAGACGATTCTTTTTCGAAATCACATTCCCTGCCCTTATATCAGAGGGTATAATTTCTACAGATGACGCATTCGTGCGACATAACAAGAATGTCCTTGATGACGGTAGCCTTTGGCAGAATTGTTAACATAATAAAATTATACAAAATGAAAGTTATTTTTGATGAATGATATTTTCGAAAATCCGAAAAAATATTGACATGTTCAACTATAAATAATAGCATGAATAATATCGAAGAGATTTTTATTTTTACTTTAATAGCTTTCTTCTAAGGCGATTATCGATCCAGTGCCAAATCTAAAATACGTCGCCATATCACTCGGTCTTGGGCTACTATACTCCAGTTGTCTCTAACACCTATTACGCGGGCATCCTGCTCGACAGCACGCATTCAACGAGTGCGGAATCTACCCCGAAGCCGGTGGCCTCTATCGGGATTACTGCTAAATATAGTTTTTGCTGATTGTTCATCCGGCATTCCATCTACATGCCCAGCCCGAATGACGAATGACAGAGTGCTAGTTTTGTACGAGTTTGCAGACTGCGGGATCTCAGCTTGTTACACAATTCGTAGAAGGCCCGTTTGCGGTTGCTATTCGCATGTACCCAGATAAATAAATTCGTCGACTGCTTCCAATCATTCCCACCTCCGCAGCACCAACATCCAACGGGCTACCACGCTCTCTACTAGCACCATGTTATTCATTTTGACAGAGTTTATGGCAAGCACAACTGTCACAGCTTTCCTCTTAATTTGTATTTGTATTTGTATTTGTATTTGTATTTGTATTTGTATTTGTATTTGTATTTGTATTTGTATTTGTATTTGTATTTGTATTTGTATTTGTATTTGTATTTGTATTTGTATTTGTATTTGTATTTGTATTTGTATTTGTATTTGTATTTGTATTTGTATTTGTATTTGTATTTGTATTTGTATTTGTATTTAATTATATCTTCTGACCTATTTGGTCTTAATGAAGTAGGTTGGGTGGGGAAAAGCCCATTCGAGAAATTCCTCACGAAACGCTCAAATGCGCGTAAAAACCCCACCATCTTTTGATTAAACATTAACATTTCAAAAACTAAGTCTAACAACAAATCAATATACTATTGTAAAATATGATACATGAAATCACTTAACTAGCTAAGACACAATTTTACCCTAAGGCTAATAAATTACAACATTCGCTTAAGTCTATTTTTAAGAGTAACACTAGATACGTTGAAGTCAAATAGGTAAAATACATTGTTGAAGACGTCACAAATCGCCCTGATGGGTTCGTTTTGGCCATATTCTGTACGATGAAATGACAAACGCAGAAAGCTTCGCAATCTTAGGTTTCGATAGGGAACATTCACGGTGATTTGAGCCAAAATGTTTGGACCAGTACCCTACGGTTAATACCAATGTTTTCGATATCGTCCGCAAAATCTAGGATCATTTGAGACTTCGTTAAGGTGGTGCAATTTTTTTGCACGCCAGCTTTCTGTATAAAGTTTGCGGTACAAAAACGAAACAAAAAATGCCTTTTTTCATGGGTTTACCTTCAATCGCACTGACGAAACTACTCATGCATCATCAACCGAAGTAACCCATGAATTAGCGAAAAAAATTGACAGCTCTATCAGTCAAACTCTAACTGTGATGGCTAAGAAAGTGAAGCTACTCCATTCAGAAGTGTGCGCGTTCAAAGAATGGTACCCCGCCGCGTCAAAAACGGAACATTGTGGACGCCGGGTTAGCCCGTTTCGGCATTTACAACATCTTGACACTAAAAAAGCCCGGTTTCGGACGGCCAACGACCCTGAGCGACAAGAAGCTTCAAAGGATGCTGAAGAGGAATACCGAGAGAAAAGTGGCTAAATCACTGCGTGCACTTTGCCGGGAGGTTGGTGCATGCGGTAAAACAGTGAAAAAGTATCTGGAGAACATGGACATACGTGTCAGGAAGCGGCAGTCCCGTCCACTGGTCAGCTTCAGGCAATGATGCAGTGAGAGCGATTGAATAAGATGCTGTGGCTGACAATCAGCGAGAAGGCGATTTCAAAGCCGCTCTTCTTTCGCTCCGGGCTGGCCGTGAACGGGGAAATTTATAGTACGAAGTGCCTGCCAGAAGTTGCGTCTTCATCAAGAAATACCATAAGAGCGAAGACACGGTGTTCTAGCCAGATTTGACGTCCGCCCACTACTCGGAGCGATAGTTGGAGGAGATGGAGCGGCTGAATATCGATGTGGTACCGAATCCGTGGGCGAATCCGCCCAACGTCTCCCAGTTACGTCCCATCGAGAATTTCTGGAAAAACGTGAAGCGCAAAATTTATTCCTACAATTTTGTCGCGAAAACGCAGAAGGAAATAATAAAAAAACGAAGGAAGAGCTTAAAACATGCCTACACGCATGTTTTTGTCCGCCAAGGCGAATGTTCCGGAAAGCCGCTCGCAAGGGCGTAGATTTTTTTTGCAAATAAGATAATATAATTACCATTAATGGGGAATTCAGTTAACAATGAATTCGCAAGCCACTATACTACAGACAATGAATCAAACGTTCTCCGAACGAATAATTGGAACGGAAATGGTTTTCGTTTCCTACCAATTAGTGCTCAATCGGTAGTCAATGCTTTCTACTTCAGATAAATTCTCGACAAAATTTCTGAAAATTGTATTCCCACTTGTTATTGACTACATCGTACATTTGTACAACAAATTATAGAAACTTCTGTTTTTCCTGATGCTTGGAAATGTGCGAGAATTGTGCCCCTACGCAAAAAGAAGCATTTAAACTATATCGACAATCTTCGCCCTATAAGCTTGTTATGTGTGCCGTCAAAAGTTTTTGAAAAGTTACTGAAGACGCAAATCAGCTCGTTTCTATCTTCTGCTCATCTAACTTCTGATTTTCAAGCCGGATTACAACAAGGACAAGGAGTTAAATCTGCATTGCTAAGGGTTTACGATGATATTGCTGTTGCTGTGGATAGAAAAGATAAAGTTATTCTTTTGCTGATAGATTTTAGCAAAGCTTCCGACACTGACTGATAGGAAACGAGCCGAATACTGCAATAATACATTGTCTGGCACCATAACAGTAACGTCCGGTGTGCCACAAGGATCAGTACTCGGCCCCCTGCTTTTCACTTCCACAGCATGTCAAATTGAAGCTGTTTAAAACGCTGATACTACCTTATTTCATTTTTGGAGATGTTGTGCACCTAAGTATGAGCCAGAGTTTGATGTCTAAGATGGAAGTGGCTCTAAATGACTGTGCTCGCTACGTATACAATATAAACCGTTACACATCTGTTCGTCATCTTCAGAAGGTTCTACTAGGGTGCCCTTTTCGTAGGTTCTATGAATTTAGAACATGTATGTTCCTTCATTAGCTTGCCCAACGTCAACAAACTTTCTGCTCTTCAAGGAACTCGCACGCGAAATTATATGGTTCCAACCCATCGGTCTTCACTGTACGGTGAGTCAGGGTTGATATTTGTTGACACTCTTGAGTGAAAGTGAAAAAAAGCATCCATAAACGTTATTTTTTTACAATCCTTTCAGAGTTCTCCCTTCCCGCTTTTTGCATGGAAGTGAACTGTCAAAACACCTCATTATATTTCATGCGATGGAAACAAGACAACAAAATCAGTTTATCGGTTAACGAAGATTGTCAAGGCATCGGTCAGTGTCAGTGAAAAAGTGTTTCGGTGAGGTTCATTTTGGCTGAGTGGTTTGAAGTGAAGATCATTTGGTTGGATTTGTCGTCAAATTTTATTCCGTAACCGTGAACGATGCGCGCGATCTATTTCATCTGAGTATAACAGCACGTTACTAGGACGAAAATCCAGTGTATTTGAAAGAGTGCTGCGATCATTGGAAGTGAAAATTGAAAATGATTGGCTGTAATTTTCGAAGAATTTTGCTGGGGAAAATGACTTTTATCAGCACTGACGGTGACTCATTTTTCGTGAGAGGTGTGGTGTATTGGAACGCGCAACCTGTTGGGATAAAACGAATAGTTTCGGAAGCAATATACAATAGAGCTGCTAAAGATTATTTTAATAATGAGTAGGTAAAGTGTAAAAGTAGTTAGAAATTCAACAATATTTTATTTAGAAACTGTTGTTTTCACCGCTATTGACACTAAAAAAAGACTTGTCTTATGTCATGTATTTAATGCAATAAACGAAACTAAACTCAACTAAATTCATCCAACTCAATTATCAGTCTTAGTTTTTTCTTTAATCACCATCTGAAAAAAGTCAATTTTTTATCGCAAACGTTAGCACCGTTCAATGCGATGTTGAACAATAAAGTTGACAGCCCTTCATACTGCTTCAAACCGTTTAACGTCACGAAAGCGACCAATATCTCCCCGCCTACCCTGACGCTTCATGTGGAACCATCAAGGGTAGCACGAATCAGTCTGATAAGTTTTATTGGAAAGGCATGCTAGCGCATGTCCTGACATAACTCATTTCTCTTAACTGAGTTGAGAGTCTGCAAGTTGATTTTTTGAAATTTATTGAGAATTAGTTCGTGGTAGAGAGTCCCCCACGAAAACCACATTGGTATTCGCCAACTAACAATGCGATGTTCCTCCAGTGATGACGTTGTTCCGGCGGAGAAGTTTCAGCGGTTCTAGCTACTCGAGATCTCCCTACGCTTTGACGAGTCACAGCCAACATGTGACATCCAGCGCTGCTCTTCTCATCCGTCGCTCGCTGGCAGTCATTGGACGTGGTTGTCGCAGCTGTACCCAGCACTTCCCGCTCTGTGGTGCTGATAGTACTATGGATATATCTCCACTGTTCGTTCAGGCCCCCTCCAACTTGCTCATCGACTCCGCTCATCGATAACCGCTGGTTGTTCAACCGTATCTTCCTCGCTGTCTTTGATTTCAATACGTTGAACAACCGGGCGCGAATCATGGATACCGCGAGATAGTTATCCAAGCCAACGTTTAGTTCTCTGAACGATCTTACGCCTGTAACGTCTGAAAAGTGCCAACCATTGATCAGAAGATGGGCGATCTAAAAACAGGCCACCCCCTTTGGGTGCATCCAGGAGTGCTTACGAATAGCCATGCCTCTGACTGCAGCGAATTGTCGTTCATAGTGGAAGCTATCTCTACCAAATGCGGAGCGGAGGAAGTCTTCCTGCCTAACCTGCACATTTGCATCTCCAAAGACAATCTTGATGTCATATCCTAAGCACTCACTGTATGTCTTCTCAAGGAGATGAAAGAACTCCTCTGTAAGTATCGACAGCCTCAGCAGCGAGCGCTGTAGGAACTCTCTGATTAACTGCCTCAGGGTCGGCTTC
Organism: Wyeomyia smithii; assembly: GCF_029784165.1. Taxonomy (NCBI): domain Eukaryota; kingdom Metazoa; phylum Arthropoda; class Insecta; order Diptera; family Culicidae; genus Wyeomyia; species Wyeomyia smithii. The sequence continues at coordinate 115,833,050 of NC_073695.1, read as the reverse complement.
GCGAGTTACAGGGAAATGCTTGTCAGAGTCGCTATATGTACGTTAACAATTTTGATTTGCAGCTGTCTACCTCCCACTCTCTTATCTCTAGCTAACCTTTACAATTGCTCTTCTACTCCGGGGCTCCGTTTCTTCTTCAGCACAGTCCAACTACTCGTTCTGTCCTCCTTCCAGTTCCACCAGGTCACTGCACCAACCCGTCCTCTCCATGCGTTATCTTGCGGCCTTTGCCGCCAAAATGGCATTTGATCGATGTCTCCAGCCACGGGCGATATTTTGGCTTGATTAGCTAACTGGTGACGAGGCAATTGTTAATAGGCAAGGAAAGTGCCTTACCTGCTGTTCACTATAGCCACACACTTTTTTACTGTCTATGAGTTTCCTTGTCTTCTCGCTTTTAAAATTTCTACAGATCATGATCATTCACTTTAGTATTTGATTGTAGTATTGTAGTATTGATTAAGTATTTATAAGTGTAGGGGCTACGGCAGGTCATTCCTTCTTGCCCTAAGATATTGACCTCGTCAAAATTCTTGCGCCAATAATCGTAGCCGCGCTTTCCCATCTCCCCATATGTCATCCATATTTTCGCCTACTCTAGATTTAATGCTTGTGTCTGAAAAACCGATGAGTGGCAGGCTGCGTGGATCCTAGATAGCAGCGACTATCACTTTCACCTTTGGCAGCTCTCTAGCCAGAATAGTGCAGGTTCGAGTAGAGTCCTTACATTCCAAGTACCTACCGAGTTTCCAATAATCGTTTTCCTTTTTCGAATGTCTATTTTTTTTTTATTCTCGCTTATTTTCCGTCGGTCTAGTTCCGCCACTGTTGTGGCCAATCACCGACGCCCAGGCACATGCCAGTATTATTGTTCGGATTGTTCGTAGTAATTCAAATTCGGTATGCTACCTTACTAGGGCTGCGATACCTAGCCTCGCGATGGGGCTGCCGCCTTAAATATAGCTGACGGGTCACCGCATTTCATGAATCAACCGCCCGGTTCGGGTCAGACGCTGCTGCACGCCACCCTTAACAAGCGAAGACAGCCGCGTACGAACCCCCCCCCCCCCTCTTCCCTTTCCCAGTCAGCATACGACTAAAGTTTCCACCGGAGATTTGTCATCTGATCTCCGATAAGGTTACTTGTATCCCGGTCTCAAGTGGCACGAGCACAACCATTTACCAACTTTTCTGTTTCTTTTAAATTTCTAGTCTATAAAAATATCTAATGTCTAATATTTAATCAACCCTTTTTTCAATAGGTTATTTCCTATTTTAGTTCACTGCTTATCTCGTCATGCTTCGTATTAAAATATTCCTGATTCCAATTCGCTATTTCTCATGTCCATTTCCCAGCTTTAATTTTTTATCTCTTATTTTCTATATTTCACTTCGTTCTTATATTATCTAATTACTTTTATTTATTGCTATTTCTATTCTTCTATTGTTTTTTTTTCTTATTGTCACATAACATTTTCAATTACACACAAAACAAGCAAGAAACAATTAAAATAATTAAAATTACTTTGTTTCACGGTACGTTCCGTTATTATCACTAAAAAAGCAGGTTTTGGGTAAATTTGACTTTTCTAGTTATTGGACACAGATTTTACAGCCGACTATTAGTATACAGTACAATTGTGGGGCTGATCCTATTGATACTAACAGTCTCCAAGCCGGATTTTGAACATACGACGACTGGCTTATTAGACCAGCATCGTGCCCCGAGACCTGCTAGGGGGAATGCCATCACCATCCAATTATTTTCTGTACAGCTGTTGCCTTACCGATTCTTTGTAGGATGTCCGAATTCGCCAGGAAGTGCAGGGATAACAAAAGTTTGTGAATGTATCAGCTGTACACAGAATACATCCTCCGACGATAATTTAAAAACGAATAAACCAACAGTTTGATTGATAAACGGTAGGGAGAATAATTATAAACAAATATCGCCAGCTTATCCCCATGTATAGCTTCACGACCCCTTTTTAAATACTATTGGACAATTGAAGATTATGACTCAAATTATAACAAAATAAGACTGTATATATCCGCAAGCTACTATACTATATGTAAAGCAAAATTATGATTGGAAGTTTCTAAGATGAACCTTTAAAAAAAACCATACTATTCAGCGCACATTTTTTCCAGCAATCTCATGTTCAATTAGTCCGAATGTTATCTCTCAACCATGTCAAATGAAAATATCTGCATGCTAGATTGCAACCGCACGTCGTCGCCGCAGCTCAAGCTTTTGTTATCAGTGAAAACAATTCCTTAATCCGCTGAAAGGATGAAGCGAATACTAATTTTCTTATCCAACGGTTTTCCCTCACTTTGATGCTGCGTCAGTTCCGGTGATATCCTGGCGCGAATCGAGGTGCCATTCACTGGCAGCAAGGCCATCAGCGATATCAAAACGTAGTTGGATAAAAATACGCGACATGTTATTATAGTTTCTCTTCTCCGCTGCTGCTGCTGGACGTGTGTATGGATGCAAACGGAAACTTCATTCTGATGGCTTCCTTTGATAGGGTAGAATAGCATAATTCTGCTTGGAATGTGAGACTTATTATAGTGAAAATTAAACGCAAGTTCATTCTGCGGGACCAAAACAACACTGTGAATAAAAAGTAGATAACAGATATGACTGCTTATACTTGGCTCACTGTCCTTCTGCCTCTTGCCACATGCGGCCTACACAATTTGTAATTTTACCCTCCTGGTAACCGCATAAGATCACAATTATTCCATGTCGTTCATTCTTTCGGTCCAAGCATCACTATAGGAACGTACGCACATAAAGTTGCGGGTAAAAAACTTTAATTTGCATTTCAAGTGCTGTGCCACATATCTCTACCGCACCTTCGGAGACGGAGGTGGTGTTGGAGTATGACTTCCTGCAGAAGACATCGGAGAAAAAGTGCAGAATTTTCTACCACCTACCGCTCATCCTTCAGGGTAGGTACCTGCCAATGGTATGGAATGAAGTTCGTGTTCCATTCAGCAATGACGCATCCTCCCAGAGTACGCGAAAAGAAACGGCGTACGCTAAAATAAATGACTCTTCATTATGATAAGCGCGCACGATGTGAGATACACGCGTGGAATAAACTTCCTTGGCAGCCAGCAGTCCCTCCGACAAAATGCTCTTCACCCGCCCCCTCTATGGGACATAGAAAAAGCAGATAAAAGGAACTTGGTATAGTGATAGTAATTTTTCTGTTCATTTTTTCACGTTGCGCTGTGGGAGGTACACAGAGTACTTTAATTTCCGAGTAAGGGGAGAATGAAACGAGAAACATGGCAACGGGGAGTATTCCACCGTATGACACGATACTGACGCAACGCAGTTGGTGGCCTACTTCCGGTACGCCGGTGTCGGTAACTATCAGACTACGATTGTAATAAAGTTTCCATTGCGCGCTGTGCGTACGATAACAAGTAGATGTCCAAAAGGATCATTTATTGTTGCTGCCACAGAATAAAGCACTATTTCTAATAGTAGCAATATACAATTTATCATGTGACTCTAAATATATGTTACACTAGAGAAAACAAACTATGTCCCAATTTTTTTTTAAATTGTTATTGTTGATTTGACTTGAACTTTGCACAGATATTCCTATGGGCTATAGGTAACATTTTGTACTATTGTTTGATTAATACAATAATTTCGACAAACTTGTAGATAGCAATCTTAAAATATTTTTATCATGAACAGGCCCCCAGGTCAGAACACACAGACGACTTTCAAACTCTCATTGTTTAGCCAATTTTTCATAGTTTTTATTCAAAAAAGTAAAATTAGAAAGAAAGGTTGTTGAGATAATTTTTATTTCTTGAAAAAAAAATATTTTTAATTTTTCAGAAAGACAAAATTACTATCTACAACTTTGCCGAAAACGTATAATGGTTTTCGTTCGAAGCCGTGGAAGATAGCTGTCAAAGTTACCACAGGATGCAAAGTACAAAGTCATTTTCAATTGACAATTATCAGGTTCTGATAACGCTGTGACCCGTCGCTTTCAATTGAACAACATTTTTTTTTATTTTCGAGCACGTAATGAATCAAATGAAAACTACTCGAATGTTTTTGTATTGATTCTGACAGCTGAAGAGCTCGAAAAGTAAAGAAATGATTTTCAATTGAAAGCAGAGATTAACAGCGTCACTATCACCTAACGATTGTCAATTGAAAATAGACAATGAGCGCTGACCGAGACAGGGGGCTACTTCACGCATACAGAGGAAAGAGAGAGTTGAAAATATCGTGACAATATGGAACGAAGGCCCCAATACCAATTTCACAAATCCAAGTGACTACGGTACGATTTTCACGAAGTGAGTTCAGTTAAAAGGCTTCGCTGATGACTTTGGTGAAGGAAACCTATACCAGACTAGCTTAGCGTATTGGACTGCTAATCAATGCGTCAAAAACAAAGTATTCGAAGGGAATAGGCTCCAAAGAGAACAATGTTAGCCTCCCACCCCGGATTATCGTAGTCGGCGATAAGCTTGAGGTGATAGACGAGTTCGTGTACTTAGGATCGCTGGTGACCGCTGACAACAACACCAGCAAGAAAATCCGGAGACGCGTTCAAGCGGGAAATCGTGCCTACTTTGCACTTCGTAAAACGCTGAGATCCAATCGAGTGCGCCGCCGCCGTACAAAGCTGAAACTGTACAAAACCCTAGTTAGACCGGTGGTCCTTTATGGGCTAGAGAAGACAACAATACTTTGAAGTTTTCAAACGGAAGGTGCTGCGAACCATCTACGGTGGAGTACAGACAGAAGACGGAGAATGACGTAGACGCATGAACCGAAAGCTATACACGCTGCTAGGAGAGACCCCCATTGCACAATTGGTTAAAGTTATCAGATTGCGTTGGGTCGACCACGTCGCAAGGATGCTGGACGACAACGATTCATTTCGGTAACCCCTCCAGCACCAGAAATGAGAAGCATAGTGTGCCCGATGGCTTGATCAGATTGAAAGTGACCTACGAGTGATAAGACGCCTGGGAGCATGGCGCCATACAGCTTTGAACCGAGTGGAATGAAGACGACTTCTTGTTACAGCACGAGCCACCCCGGCTCTAGCCTGCCAGATAATCCGGCCAAATTAATGTCTCGTCTCCGTGGGACGTGGGAACTTTGGTCGTATGCTGACTGGGAAGGGGGAACGTACGCGGCTGTTTCCCCATGTTAGGAGCGGCGTTGACTCGGATGACTATCTCGTAGTAGCCAAAATCCGCGCCCGGCTGTCCAACGTGTTGAAATCCAAGGCAACGAGGAGGATGCAGTTGAACTTCCAGCGGCTATCAACTGAAGTAGTGGCTGCAGAGTACTCGTAGAAGGTTGATGAATGGATTGAGCAAAGAGTTGAAGGGAACCTGAATGAACAGTGGAGACACATCCACAGTTCGATCAGCACTACAGCGCGAGAAGTGTTGGGTACAACTGCGGCAGCTGCGTCCAATGAGTGGTTTGACGCTGAGTGCCAGCGAGTGAAGGAGGAGAAGAACCGCGCCAGGAGTCACATGTTGGCCACGGCTGTGACTCGTCAGAGCGTGGGTAGATATCGAGATGCTAGAGCCACCGAAAAGAGACTCCATCGCCGGAAGAAACGACAGCGTTGGGAGCGTATTCTTGCGGAGGCGGGAGGTTGCTTCTCCAGGCACGATGCGAGGAGCTTCTACAAGAAGGTCAACGGAATCAGAAATCGAAACGTGTCAGCCCCTGTCATGTGCAAAGATAGAGAGGGGAACCTGATAACCGATAAAACAGAGGTGGCCAGGCGTTGGAAGGAACACTTCAGCGTGCTGTTGAACGGTGAGGGAAACAGTGGAGTCGAAAGGAGCAGGATGACTATTGACCGAACACTTCAAAGTCGGGAGCGAACAGCTGTATCGTGCCATCCATCGGATCATGCTGAGAGTGTGGTATGATGAAGAATTGCCCTCGGAATGGTTGGAGGGTCTCATATGCCCGATCTATAAAAAAGGTCATCGCCTGGACTGTAGCAATTATCGGGGCATAGCTCTTCTCAATACCGTGTACAAAATTCTCTCCCACATTCTGTTCCACAGACTGAGGTCGTTGCAGGAGACCTTTGTTGGCGAGCACTAATGCGGTTTTCGAGGGGGACGCTCCACGACGGACCAAATGTTTACCTTGCGACAAATCCTCGATAAATTTCGAGAATTCAACTTGCAGACGCACCATCTGTTCATAGACTTCAGGGCAGCGTACGATTCAGTTAAGAGAAATGAGTTATAGCAGATTATGCTCGGACATGGCTTCCCAACAAAGCTGATTGGGCTGATACGTGTCACCCTTGAAGGTTCTACATCAAGTGTCGGGATATCCGGTGAGATATCGGAATCTTTCGTGACGTTAGATGGTTTGAAGCAGGGTGACGGGCTGTCGAACTTATTGTTCAACATCGCATTGGAAGGTGCTATACGGAGGGCTGGTGTGCAGAGAAGCGGCACCATCATTACGGAGTCGCACATGCTTCTCGGTTTTGCGGATGATATCGACATTATTGGTATTAATCGTAGAGCAGTGGACCTCTCAGGAGGGAAGCTTCGAGATAAGGGCTTGTCATAAACTCTGCCAAAGCGAAATACATGGTGGCTGGCCGAGTGCGTGGTAGTCCGTCGGAGGTTGGTGCTGCGGTGGTGCTAGATGAGGAAACATTTGAAATAGTCGACGAATTTATTTACCTGGGAACATTAGTGACATGTGACAACGAGGTTAGCCGTGAGAAAACAAGGCGGATAGCAGCCGCAAACAGGGCCTTTTACGGATTACGTAACCAGCTAAAGTCCCGCAGTCTGCGAATCTGTACTAAACTTGCACTCTATAAATCACTGATTCTTTCGGTGGCTCTCTACGGCCATGAATCATGGACACTGAAAGAGGCTGATCGGCGAGCTCTTGGGGTTTTTGAGCGTAGGATTTTGCGTTCAATCCTTGGCGGCAAACTTGAAAATGGTGTTTGGCGCAGACGCATGAACCATGAAGTGTACCAGGCATACAAATCGGCGGATATAGTCAAGGATAAAACACGGTAGGCTTCAGTGGGCTGGGCATGTAGCGAGAATGCCGGATGAGCGTCAAGCGAAGGCTATATTTAGTAGGAATCCCGATAGAGGTCGTCGACTTCGGGGTAGACCCCGCACTCGTTGGATGTGTGCTGTCGACGAGGATGCACGCGAAATAGGTGCTAGGGCCGATTGGAGGATAGCAGCTCAAGACCGAGGGACATGGCGACGTATTCTGGATTCGGCACTGGATCGATAATCGGTCTGTCACCTTTAAAGTAAAGTAAACAAGTCTCCGTGGGACCGCAAAAAGGATAACAGACGCTTCTGGAGGCACTCAGTACGGTAAATTTCGCTGTTGATGGTACCCGTTATGATGCACAGTTCACTCAGTTTACCGCCTTGGCATATGGCCTGCCAGAGCATGTATTTTTTGGCAAATTTGTCAATTTTTTTTTCCTTATGTCTTCCGAAATATCAAACTGTGATTCGGCAACGTAGAATTCCAGGCCCGGAATCTGCTTTGCGTCTACGTTGATGTAGGTTTCGTCATCCATAACCACATACATTGGTTTCATTAACCACTCTCGATACAGCTTCCTTTGTTTGTCGTGTTTTGTTGATCACGGCGGTTCGGTGGCTTCCCACGCAGCCCAGCTCGTTTCATTGATTGCTAAACAAATCAGGATGAACACTTTACCTTCAGAGCCACGTCGCGAATCGAAAGGTTCGGATAACGCTAGAAATAATCTAACGCGTTCCGGGCCTTCACAGTGTCAGCTGTCTTCGATATTCTTCCACTTCTAGGCCACCGCTCGGTCGTCTAGGCCTCATTGAACGATTTTATCACTGTCTTCCAATCCATCTCATGGTCGCAGTCGGATTTTCCATGACGACGCACAAAATTCTTCTTGTTTCGATGACATGAGATGTCATAGATCATTGCACACGAAAAATAACCTTACTTTTCTGACACTTCCCACGGGTTTGTTTACAAGGTGTTCTATTTACTTTTTATGTGATCGGAGTAAAAATGAATGATACGAGTACGAAAAAGATGGGAAAACTCTCCGCCTATGCGAATCCGTTACTGTGATCTTTTGGTTTATTTTAGAAACGCAATTTTTAACAAGAAACTTCCGCTTTTCTATTCGAGCCGAAAATTTTTCTATGTAAACAAACCCGCGACAACTGCCAAATCGCTTTCTTCTTCTTGTTTTGTGACGTCATCGCACAATGATCTATAACCACTAAACTGATTGTTATGAAATTTTGCACATGTAAATAATACACTCCAAACTAGTTATACTCAGCTTTTCATCAATTTTTACCCACGTACAAAAACTTTATACGCAGATAAAAATGGTGTACTTTTTTCGAGCACAGGCCTTATCATAGTACTAGTATACTCAATGATTATTAATCATAGCCGAGAAAAACCAAAGCAGCGGCAATTAACTTAGTGCTCGTTAATTGCCGCTGCTTCGGCTACACATCTGATATTGGCACACGAGCGATCGTCAGCCATTGTAATTCGAACACTCGATCAGTACGGTGAACAGCGCGGGCACTCTGAGTGGTCAACCTACAAGTGATGTAATATTTACCATCAACACCAAGTGTGGACAATACGTCAATCAGCGAAGCTATTTGGATCCATCCGAGAAACATCAGTAAACGGAACGAGCAAACAATCAGTGGAACGGCGAAGGTTTACTGAATTCTTCAATGGTCGCATCCTGGGAGGCAGGAGTATGAGGCATTAGGCATTAGTAGTAGAGCTGTACCGAATACCACTATTCGGCCTTTGGCCGAATACCGATTACTTACTTTATGAACTATTCGGCCAGCCGAATATTCGGCCGAATACTTGCAAAGATAACGATATTTTTTCATTTAATTTTTGCTTTCATTCAAGCGCCACGCAACGTTATCGCACCCGTCATTCTCGTTTTAAATTACTAATTTTGTTTCCGTGTATAAATTGTAAGCCGTCACCTCGATGCGCCTAGCCTCCCACAATAACAATAACATAACCTCAAATCAGTCCGTTTTTTCCCTCGCTAGTGTTCGCGTTGAAATTCGCAAAATGACTGAGAAACGTTCGGCTGTTTGGGAATTTTATCTAGTTAATGACGAGGGCAAAAGTGCAAAGTGCATCGAATGCAACGCAACAATATCTCGCGGTGGAATTGGTAAAAATGCAACGAATACGGCGATGGTTAATCACCTAAAATTGCACCCGAAATTGTACCAAGCTTACGGTGCCAAGGAATGTGAACGGAAATCATCGAAAGCATCCAAAGAGAGGCTCTCTCAAACTACACTTAAGGAGTGTTTTTTTTTTTTCAATGAACTTAAGGAGTGTTTGTCCGCAGCAGAAAAGTGGGACCCAAAATCTATCAAATCTAAGGAAATTACAGGTGCAATTGCTGAAATGATGGTTCTGGATCTACAACCATTCTCGATGGTCGAAAATGAAGGTTTTCGTCGACTTATGGCCAAAATGCAGCCGAAATATCAGGTAAGCTCACTGATGCAGGTCCACACCTGACTATTCAGCAATTACATTGCAGATTCCCAGCCGGAAATATTTTTCGACAACAATCATTCCTGACATGTACGCTAAATGCAGAGAGGCAAAACAGAAGTCACTTCCTCGGAATGGGTTCATTTCGTGTACTACGGATATCTGGTCTTCGCCAAGTAACAAAGCTGTTATCAGCCTCACCGGTCATTGGCTAGACGAAAATTGTGCTAAACAGCATGCGATTTTGAACACCTGTGAATTCCCTGGTTCCCATACCGGTGAACGAATTGGTAACAAAATACACGGAATATTGGCGGACTGGAACATACCTGTCTCGAGCGTACATCTGATCCTACGTGATAATGCAGCCAACATGATCAAAGGATTGGATACGGCTGAACTGCCACATGCGGGCTGTTTCATTCATACTTTGCAGCTGGTAGTTCTCGATGCTCTCGACTCGCAAAAAGCAGTTAGAGACTTAATTGCCAAATCTCGTAACATCGTTACCCATTTCAATCATTCTCCGTTGGCTTGTGACAAGCTACTCGAAATCCAGAAGAGATACGAGCTAACGGAACATAAGCTCGTGCAAGACATACGAACCAGGTGGAATTCGACATTTTATATGCTTCAGCGGCTGAATGATCAACGGCCAGCGGTAACCTACTACACCGGTGAGTTCAACAGCATCAAAAATTTGTCCGAATGTGAATGGAATTTGATCAGCCCTGTCTTAGAGTTGTTGGGTCCTTTCGAAGAAATTACTTGTCTTATTAGAAGCGAAAACTCATGCATTTCGGAAGTTATCCCTTATGTAATTACCCTTCGTTCATACCTGGAGAAGCCGAATAAAAACCAAAAATCTGTAGAAGCAACTAAGGATGCATTGCTCCGTAATATGAAGTCACGATTCAGGCTCATTCTGCAGGAAAGTGTCTTCACGTATGCTACCGTCGTCGATCCAAGATTCAAGTTTAACTTTATCCCAGAAGAAGAACGTGCTCCCTTGAAAGATAAAATAATTGCCGAAATTACTGAATGTTCCCAAGATGCTGTGAGGACATCAGACGACTCGCCACTACCAGGACCTTCGTCAGCAAACAGATTGGGCTCGTTTCCTGCCGTGTTTAAACTAATAAGGAAGTACTTGTCAGCACCCGCTAGCACAATCTTCAGTGAGCGCTTATTCTCCACTGAGGGGTTGGTTTCTGAGCAACATCGGAGCAGCTTACTACCAGAAAAGGCGGAAATGATTACTTGCTTAAACCGAAACTTCAAGTTTTTAAATGAGTAGATTTCCAATATAGCTTTTCATATATATTATCTCCAACATTCAAAAAACTAAATAAACCAGTAACACAACAAATTATGTCAGTTTTATACCTACAACATGAATAAATGAAACATTCGGCAGAACTATTCGGCCAGCCGAATATTCGGCCATTTCGTAATTTGGCCAATATTCCGCCCGAATATTCAGTCAGCCGAATATTCGGAACAGCTCTAATCAGTAGCAACTAATAAATTCAGTTAAATTTACTTTACAAACCGTTTTTCCTAAATCATTAAATTAGTTTTTTAAAAAGCTAACCGTCAGTGGTGGGCACCATTCCGCAAATTCGCTAATTTGCTAATTAGCGACGCTAAAATTCAGTTAGCGATTTAGCGATTACGCTAATTTTTTAGCTGGTTAGCGAAACTGTTAGCGTCGCTAAAATTTTGGCCTTCTAAACGCTAATCGCTATTCGCTAAATTTTGTAGAGAAGCGACAATAGAAATATTTAGAAAAACTGTGAATTGCTGATGGCGTACGTAAATTGCTTCGAAAGATGAACATACTTTACTGCGAAAGTTACTTTTGTCAGTTTTTTTACCCTACAATGGAGTTCCAGTTATCGTACAAGCCACAGGAGCATTTTGAATTTTCGACACACCAAGAACTTTGGTAAATTGCAATGCGCTTGAAATTATGACAACTTTGGTTCTACTTTTTCGATGCAGATAATAACTGATTTTTTATGAAAACAATCCTAAGAGTATCTATTTTCAATGCAAGCTAAATAACTTAGGTTATTCTTGTTTTTAGAAAATCAAATATGATTATCGTTTCGTGAACCTCTTATTGTAAATAGCTTTAAAAAGTAATTGTTTTCGTTTGTTTAACCAAAAAAGATCAAAGTGGTCCAAATCTTACAAAACACGAGCAATAAATATAGCGAAATGACTATTTTCATATTATAAAGTTAGCGAATAGCGATTAGCGAAAGTTCCGCTAATGTGGGCTTAGCGTTTAGCGTTTAGCGATTATCGAGCTAAATTTTCCGGTTAGCGGCTTAGCGATTAGCGTCGCTAAATTTTCGATTAGCGGTGCCCACCACTGCTAACCGTCATACACAAAAACCGTAAAATTCAAATTCTCAACACATGCATACAACCATAAGACACCACGCATCGCAAATAAATAATATATTCCCACGCTTCGTTCCCGGTTGGCATTAGTGACACAAACAGTTTCCTCAACTACTGCGCTGACACGAAGAACAAAAAAAATACAATTACACTCTATTCCTGTCACATGTGTCACCGGGTGAAAACCTCAATTAGTGTCAGTTACTCCATAAAGCACCCACTTAACTTGAGGCACGATGTCATTAAAATATTAACCAACTCGATTCGTGGAAAAGTGTCATAAATATAGAACCAGTGGTTCTGCCATGTTGCTCCTCCAAACCCCCGGCCCGGTCGGGGTGACTGCAGCACTCACAAGTTAATCGGAAGGCCGACTAGGCTGCGTGCATGTTTACTGCTAATCGTGGAATGGGGTACTTTTATGTTTTGCCAAATCCGTTCAGAGTTGATACTGAAAGCGAAAAATTGTTATCAGACCTCGCCTTATGGAATACAGTGTAATATTCAATGATTCCAAATTAGCTTCCCATTTTTTCGTGGCATTACTTTTCTTTTCCCTAGCTCAACTCAGAAGAAGCATGCCGGCTCAATGCATTACCTGCATTGACGTTATAGAAAAGTACTATTTTAATGATGAATTGAATTACTGCATATGTGATTTTAAATGGACTCATTAGTAGCATTAAACATTATTGACCAAATGAACACTAATTATTGAATTCACTATTTTAATTAGAAAATCTCATTCAATGTTCGCTTTCCATCATTTACGCATTTTTTTAAAAGAACAACAAATCTCAAACTTTCTTTTCAATTGGCTATGCAGATATCTTATGTTAATAGTTATTATCCATCCATTCAGTCGTCAAGCGCTAAGCTATTATTAACATGCCAGTTATTATCCGTACGCAGAAAACACTTTACTGTCAACCAGTCGACGATATAATGCTGGCTTTCAATTATACACACATAATCGTGCCTCATCAGGCGTTAGCCATAGTCTTCCGACTCCCAGACCATCGAACAACCAACCGACCTTTCTACTAACTGGCTAAAGTTAATTAACGTGTATGTGCGGGGGAGCGAGTAAGCTGTTACCTTATACCCTTACAGCTAGAAAAAATATTCGGAGCTGTCAGTGCTGGAACAGGGGAAAAAGGATAACGGTTTTGCGTAGCGAAATTATTACTTTCCTGCAGGAACCTTTGGGCGTAAATAACCTGACATTACATGACATGACATTATTCCACGAAATGAACTTGTACAGTTAGAAGCTTTGAGAAGTGCAGTTTCTAGGCTGAAAAGTCGAATCACATGTAAAATTTGACTCCGTTCGACAAATTAACGGACTATCGAAAAAATCTTACGTTAAAAACTGTGTTACAAAAGGCAAATACATATGTCATTGAACTTGTGAAGAGGCAAATCTGTTGTAACTGAGAACACTACTGGATTTCAGTACTCGGAAATCTGAACAAATTTGTATGTAAAAAACTTGAGTTAAAGCCTTAAAAATCAGTTTTTAGAGACACAAATTATCATAAAACAGGTAAAATTATATAGAACACTTTTGTGAGTAGTTGCAACCAATTTAACTTATTAATTTATTTAATAATAAAGCAAAATCAACAAATATTGAAAAAAACTGGTATGGAGTTTAATTACAAACCTGATGGTGCAGTAAAAAAAAACCCTTTATACTTTATTGTCTATAAAGGATAAATATATGAACACAAAAAATTACTAGCTGTTGCTATTTGATGTTTCAACTCCATCTTTTCGAATCGAACATTTTGAATCATGATTGGTGTTACGATTTTATGGTTTTAGAATAATTATAACACCTTTTACTAACCAGATTAGTTCGGATATTTGATGGTAATTGTAACCTCGACAATATCTCTGAATGTTACTGTACAACATTCGCAGCTCAAGACAAACACTGGTCGCCATTGAAAAATGCAATACATCGCTTTCGAAAAGCAGCATCTCATGCCCCAAAAAAATGGAATCGAATACTGAAAAAAATACCATTCTATATCTATAATACCTGACTGCGGCTAATTTCTGGCGCTGCGCCCTAGAGGCCAAACTAGCACGGTTGCGTTCCCTATTTGCTAGATTAGCAGAGTGGCAGCAGCAGACACCGGAGCGATATTACGGCACGTAAAATTGACTCTGTCGAGTGTTTGTGATGGGTTCCCATCATCGACCGAGTCAGATTTTTTGCGAGGCTGACAGTAAAAAGTGCCTGTTTTCTCCAATGCACCGGTAGAAGAGCGATTGTCGGTCGGCAGTCTATTCGAGAGAAATATTAGACGAAATGTGGTGCCCAAAATAAACAGCATCTATCATCATTCCGTAGCAGGCAACTCTAGTTACTGCATGAAAGTTTATCTTTACTACGATGCATGCAAGCGAAGTAGGGTTTTTTCACGAATTGGTTTGATAACATAGAGGACGTGATAAAATTTAACAAGTGCAAGCCCACAGTTTTCAAACGTTTTAAGATGAATATGTAGTTTGATCTAGTATTTTGAGCAATCTTTTCCCACTATGCGGCTTTTCACTCCAAACCATCCGCTCCAGTCAGAACCAGTCAAGCAGTAAAGAGTGATAGTATGAAAAATGGCTCTATATTCACCACGTGTTCCTTCACGTCGGTCTTCAAATCATCAACAGCTGGTCGTTCGGAATACGGTGTATCCCATGCACCTCACATACACAAAATCAGCACACAGAAGCCAGGCTTTTTTACCTGATGCTCCCACCTTTCAAACGAAAACAAGCAAGAGCAGAACGCACTGACTTCGAACTAAATCCTTCAATATTTCACACCTCCAACGGTATTGAGCCAAACTAGGTTGTCGTCGTATCGTTGGGGTGGAGAAACGCTAAATTTTACCTGCAAACGAGGAAACCCAGTAGCTGGAAAACAGATTAAAAATATTCCACTCACATTGCCAGCGCAGCCCGTTTGAAGCGTTTTACAGCAGTTTTTTTGCTTCCTCCCTTACACTCTTGTCGGGATACCAGACCGTCTGCAGTAACCGAAACTTCCTCGTTCCCTTATTCCGGAAAATCCCTACCAGTAATATTTTTCCACCAATGGGCGGCCAAATTGATCCTGAGGGTGAGCTATTCGGCCGGTTGAATGAAAGACTGCGATGAAGGTTGTTTTTTTTTTCTATTTTGCTAGTGTTTGATAGGAGTTCCATCATCCCCTCATCACCTTCGTCATCATTACCGAGCACGGCTTGATTGTTTTGATTGGCGGTATTTGATAAGTTAAGTTTTTCAACGATAGAAAATAGTTTTACTTATTGGTTGCCGTCATAAACTACGAAAAGCACAGGTTAGTTTTTAGTATATAAAATATAAATGCACATTATATAAAACCACCAAATTGTACATATCTTATTGAAAAAAATCACAGTAATACAATACAATTTCTATCTCTATTTTTGTTATATCTTCTTCACCCGTTAGACTCAATATTATCCCTCAGAACAGCTGCAGCGGTTCAACAAATTCTTCAAATAACTCACGCGTTCAACAAAACGCTCATCTTCTCGATCACCGCAGCCGTCTGTATGGCCCAAGCATCAATGCCCATCAGATTGAGCGGAGTAGATTTGCCACTACATAGACCGGAACCTTCTGGGTACCGACACACAGCCGTACGACACAACGATAGCACAAGCAACCGTCTCCATCTCTAAACCGCGTGCAAATAAAAACCGATGACTTGATATTGACATATTTTGATAGATTACCCACCTAAGCGCCCAGTAATGAGAGTAAACGTTTAAAAAGTTTGCCCTGGAAAACACCATCCATCCTTCCGTACGATGTCGGAGACTGCTGGAATAGTCGCACTGATATACCTTCCACTAACGTTGTATTGAGTCAAAAGGTGTGCTAAGGGTGATAGTACCTAACTTCACACTACACAAATTTAGTCTGCCTACCTTTCCTCACTTAAATGGTGATCATTCAACGCGTCGCCGGATGTATTACTGGAGTGGGTGTGGTAGGAAAAGCTTTTAATAAATGCTGAGTGCATAAACGATTTTCACCGCCAAGTGACGTTGACGAAAGACGTGTGAAAATCGCTTCTTCTGAAAAGGAATCCACTTGATGGGTTTCGTTATTGGTTGAGCGCTGAGCTGGTGCAAGTAAGTGACATAAGGGAATGAGACGGAATAGTCAATCAAATAAATTATCTACCGTTTAGAGCGGGACTGAAAATGATGATTGAGAGCTCTGTACCCGTTTTGTTTTGGGTAAATTTATTTTGGACGAGGCTGGTTCAATAAGTAGTTGCCAATTAAGTTCGTGGTTGTTTGAAAATTATGTTTCAGCAATAATATTAACTCATTATTTTTTTAAATTTTCTGTCTAATAAATTTTATTGAACGGTATTGTGCTACCCAATCAGATTTTGCCTCAACTTATATTCAATGAAAGTGTCGAGTTGATGATTTCATTCCACAAGAAATTCACAAAACATTCACTGGTGTATGTTAAATGTCTACGATTCATACATTCCATATGAATTTTCAAATCAACAAGTATGCTCGGTGTTAATGAAAATTGGTCGACATTGACCGAACTAAAGTGGACAACATGTCCAACTTCTACTACGGGACGGTTGGATATACATTCGTTACTTGAGACGCAGAAAAAATAGTTTTGCTAGAAATATTCAATTCATTGAGTAGCGAAAGGCTACACCTAAATACAACTCAATTTGAAACCAGGTTAAGTTGGTGTTGTAAAGTCTCGATTTTTTCTCCGCATATAATATTTGCCTATGTCTAATAACATATTTGACGCATATTACTTTAGACCTGTAATGTAATTGAAATGAATTTCGTTTACTCCAGATTACTGTTTTCTTTTGCCACGTCATAAGCTTTCAACCGATGTATTTTGAAACGCATCGTCCTCTCTGCGAGAGATTTCAGCACGTTCGAGCACGTGCACGGATCTTACAAGTCTACAGGAATAAAATAGACCCCACACGTGGTCCTTAGCCTCTTATCTAGCCACTCCTATCCCAACCTCCGGTGCCAGCTGGGATACGAGCAACCAAGGGAAGATCGGGTAACCAACCCCGGTGGAAACCTGTTCGTATGCTGACAGGGAAGGAAAGCTCTTTTGAGCTTCCGAGCGTCTGTCCTCCATGTTAGGAGTGGCACAAAACGGCGTCTGTACTCCAGGTTAGGGGCGGCTGATTACCGTCCTCGTGCCAACGTGGGACTCTAAACAGTGTTGTGCACGATGATCCTCCGGCGAGACAGGGGGTTGGTGCGAAGGCCTTACAAGCCGCCACCATAAAACACTCACAAGTAATGAACGAGGAACAAAAAAAATCGGACTGGAACAATCGGCATGCAACGTAAACGGGCTAACGATTGGAAACTCGGGACGTGGAACTGCCGGTCTCTCAATATCCAAGAGAGCATACGAGTGCTTTCCAAAGTATTGAAATCCCGCAGATTCGACGTCGTAGCGCTGCAGGAGGTGTACTGGCAGGGCTCAATGGTACGTACGTTCCGGGATGGTCATGCCATCTACCAGAGCTGCGGCAACACACATGAGCTGGGGACAGCTTTTATAGTGATGGGCGAGATGCGGAAACGGATTGTTGGTTGGTGGCCAATCAGCCCTCGAATGTGCAGGTTGAGACTCAAGGGCCGGTTTTTCAACATAAGCATCATAAACGTGCACAACCCTCACCTCGGAAGTACTGAAGACGACAAGAATGAATTTTACGCGCAGTTGGAGCGTGAGTACGACCACTGCCCAAAACATGATATCAAGATCTTCATCAGAGATTTCAACGCTCAGGTCGGCCAGAAGAAGGAATACAAACCGGTGATTGGAGGGTTCAGCACGCACCAGCGGACCAGCGAGATGAGCCTAAGACTCATCGACTTTGCCGCCTCCAAGAACATGGCCGTGCGTAGAACCTGCACAACACAAGTCCAACACAAGTACACCTGGAGGTCACCAAATCAGACGGAAACACAAATCGACCACGTTCTGATTGATTGTCGGCACTTCTCAGACATCATCGACGTCAGATCCTAGGAGCGCTAACGTCGACTCGGACCACTACCTGATGATGGTTGAGATGTGCATTCGCTCGAAGCTGCGCTGCTGGAAGAGGACCAGCTGGAGGAAGGTCCTCTCGAGGACTGTTGGAACACAATTAAAACAGCCATCAACAGCGTAGCGGGCATGTGGGACGAACCTAACGAAAGGAGTGGCTCGATGACGAATGCAGGAGGGGGATGGATGAGGAGAATACCTACCTACCAGAAACTCCACGCATCCAGCAGAGACTTTGTGCCGCGAGCCAAAATGTACTGTGATAAAGGTGCTAGTATTCTGACGGATGATCGTGAGGTGACCGAAAGGTGGAAGCAGCACTTCGACGAACACCTGAATGGCGCCCAGGCAGGAGACCATGGCGGCGGAGAAAGCGATCCCGCCGGTGCAACAAATGTAGAAAACGTGCCAGCCTCAACGATAGACTAAGTTAAGGATGCCATCAAGCAGCTGAAAAACAATAAATCGGCTGGGAAGGATGGCCTAGGAGCGGAGCTTATTAAGATGGTCCTGGAGAAGCTGGCCACCTGTTTGCACCGGCTGATTGCAAGAATTTGGGATACAGAACAGCTACCGGAGGAGTGGAAAGATGGGGTTATCTGCCCTATCTATAAGCAAGGCGACAAATTGGACTGTAGGAACTATCGTGCGATCACCGTTCTGAATGCCGCCTACAAAGTGCTGTCCCAAATCATTTTCCCCCGTCTCTCACCCCTAGCCAACAGATTTGTGGGAAGTTATCAGGCCGGCTTCGTGGAAGGACGGTCTATGACGGACCAAATTTTTACCATACCGCAGATCCTCCAGAAATGCCGTGAATGCAGAACCCTCACACATCACCTATTCATCGACTTTAAAGCCGCGTATGACACTATCAACCGAAAAGAGCTATGGAAGGTGATGGCCGAAAACGGCTTTCCGGCGAAGCTGATTAGACTGATAAAGGCTACGGTGGTTGGGACGCAGTACTGTGTGCGGATTTCGGGTGGATTGTCGGGTCCATTTAAATCCCGCAGGGGACTTCACAGGGTGATGGTCTCTCCTGCCTGTTAATCAACATTGCGCTACAGGATGTAATAAATCGAGCGGACAAATCCAGTCAATTCGTTTGCTTTGCTGATGATATGGACGTTGTCGGCAGAACAACTGCGGCGGTGACAGAACAGTACACTAGAACAAAACGCGAAGCAACGAGGATTGGGTTGCAGATAAATACGTCTAAAATGAAGTATATGCTAGCCGACGGGACCGAAGCCAACCGACAACGCCAAGGCAGTAGCATTACGATCGACGGAGATGAGTTTTAGGTAGTCAATGAGTTTGTCTATCTTGGCTCACTGGTTACTGAGGACAGTGATACCAGCTGAGAGATCCGGAGGCGTATTATCAGCGGAAGTCGTGCCTACTATGGGCTCCACAAGCAATTGTGGTCGCGCAACTCTACGGTGAACCCAGTATTCAGAAGGTGGCTAAAGCTGGACGGATACGCTGTGCAGGGCATGTTGCAAGAATGCCGGACAACTGCCCTGCGAAGATGGTGTTTGCCTCGAATCCGGTACGAAGAAGACGACCAGAGGCGCAGCAGGCAAGATGGGTAGACCAGGTGGAGCTAGATCTGGCAGAGAGTACACGGTGTGCCAGGGATTGTAGAGCGGCAGCTAATAACCAAGTGAATTGGAGAAACTTTGTAAATCAGGCCATGTCATTATGACAGACTGCCGCGCATAGCAAGTCAGTCCCATTTGCATTTTCAGTAAAATTGAGTTATTACGCGTAAATGGTAGCTAACAATGCATAGTTTCATAACAATTGATGAGCTCAACAACTTTGTTCTGAAAAACTGCTGGAAAACATCCAAACATATTATCCCATCTCGTAAGAAGCAATGTTATAAAATCATATAAAAACGCGCTTTTCTCGCCTTGCTGAAAATGCAGGTGGGACTAACATGCTATGCGCGGCAGAGAATGCCAAATAAATAAAATAATATGGCCAATTCTCTGGTCGCAGAAAAGTTTATCAGTTTCAGGCCATTTTCATTGGTTGACGAGTGAAGACTATGCCTTCCAATGACCGGACGGAAGATTTCCTCCCTCCCAATCTATGCGTTTGCATCTCCGATGACGATTTTTACTTCATGTTTTGGGCACTCGTCATAGATTCGTTCATGCTTTCCATATAACTAATCTTTGGCGTCATCGGATTTGTCGTATGTCTGGCTGCGAGCGAGGTGGTGGGTACTTGGCGAGGAAAATAGCGATCGACGACTGGTTTGATGCAGAATGCCTGAGAGCGATGGACGGGAAGAACCGTACCAGAAGGCGCATGTTCAATGCGTTTACCCGTAAAAACAGAGAGAAATGCAGGGAGACAAGTGCTGTCGAAAATAGAGTCCACCATCGGAACAAGTGCGAGCATGAGGAGCAGACGCGTGCCAGCGTAAAAGACAACTTTGTTAAAAACGACGTGCGGAGCTTCTATAGAACAATCAACAAAGTCAGAAGTAGGAATTTCCATGTGGTTGCAGCAAGGTGGAAGGGGCACTTTCAGGCGCTTTTGAACGGCGAGGGACAATATGAGCAACAGGAACAGGCTGTGGAGGCACCAACACAGGAATAGATTTAAATGGTGATTAGTGAGCAGAAAAACGGTAAGGCCGCTGGGAAGAATATTATCCCGGCTGAACTTCTAAAAGCGGGAAGCGAGCGGCTGTACCATGCGATCCACCAGTTCATACTGAGGATTTGAACGCATGAACAAATGCCGAACGACTGGTAGGAAGGCGTCATATATATGCTAATCAAGAAGAAGGGCCATCGACTGGATAATAGCAACTATAGAGGCATTACGTTGTTTAACACCGCAAACAAAGTGCTCTCCCGTATCCTGTTCTCCAGATTGAGACCGTTAACGGAGTCCTTTGTCGGCGAATACCAGGCTGGTTTTCGACAAGGGCGTTTCACGATGGATCAGAAGTTCACCCTGCGACAGAAGTTACGAGAGCATAACTTGCAGACTCAGATTGAAGATTATGCTGGATTAACTCTACCAGAACAAAGTACATAGAAGCGTGGAGAGATTGGTGGGATACGATTTGAAGTGATTAATGAATTTGTTTATCTTGGTACGCTTGTGACATGTGATAACGATATGAGCCGTGAAGTGAAACGACAAATTGCAGCTGAGAACTGGGCCTCCTACGGACTGCGTTTCCAGCTAAGGGTCCATAGTTTGCAAACTCGCACAAAACTAGCGCTGTATAGTATGCTGATCCTCCCGGTGGCCCTTTACGGACATAAAAATGGACGCTGAAGGAAGCTGATCGACGAGTTTTAAGATTTTTTTTAGCATAAAGCTCTACCATTGATACTTAGCGATTAATTGGAACATGTCGCAGGCGCATGAATCGCGACTTGTACCAAATATACAATCATGCTGATATGATGAAGGTAAAACAGCGTAGCAGGCTTCAATGGTCAGAATGCCTAACGAGAGAGCCACCAAAACCATCTCCAGCAGAGAACCAGAAAGAACCAGGCCTCGCACTAGGTGGGATGTGTGCGATGGCAGAAAAGGCACGATCTGCTGGTACATGAAGGAAGGGCTATCCAAGACAGAAGAAGCTGCACATATCTTGTAACAGTAAAGCCGCGCCAAACGGGATCACCAGTTCACTGTTCTCGCACAAAACGATTTATAAGTCGCTCGAGATCGCTTTAAAATACCGAAACCTAATTACCACAGGTAATTGTCGCTTTTCCCCAAGCTTTCTTCCGTGACTAACCTTCGAAACATCCTCGCTTAAGCGCCAGTACCGACAAATGTCTGTACTGCGAGGAAGCGTGTTTCGTACCGGCCCGGCTAGTCCTCTCAAGGCAGGTTACATGCCGCTTAGCTGCCACTCGGTCGTCACCGAGGAGCTGTGTAGCGGAAACTTCGCTTCTAACTTCTGCAGGATGCCGGTGGGAGCGCCAAACCGTTGACGTTGCCGACGCGCGCTGTGGAGGACTCCACGCGCATGTTAAACAAAATGGATGATCCAGGTTTTTCACGTTGCTTCACGTTTTGATTCAACTTTATAGCTTTTTTTCTTATCCTCACGTGGCTAGCTACTTTTCCTCTCTTGTATTCTTTTTAATATTTTCTTCTGTTTCGTTTACACTTATGATTTTATATTTTCCTTCTTTTGGTCACGTTGCGTCATTTCGAAATCTTCTAGCTTAACTTCACTCTCGCGGCTGTCTTTTGGAAAGGTTCCAAATTAATAGCTCGATGATCTCCTATCGCCAACTACTCGAAGCCCGGTCTTTGGCTTGCGTGGCACAAAGGAACGTTTTACGCGTCTTGTCCTGATTGGTCGGTTAAAGGAGCTTCTGGCTCGTATGAGTGGTTTACAAGAAATTGACCGATGCTCCACTCGCGTGGCACGAAGTAATGTCTTTTGTGTCGTGTCCTGATTGGTCGATTGAGAGAAATCTTATTCTGACTTATGAGTAGAGTTCGAGATATAGTCTGGTCTCGAACCCCGTCTACGGAAGCCTTAATTGAGAGTGGTATAATTTTGGTTCGTTTTGAATTACAAAATTTTGGTAGTCATGGCACCATAATCGCTTACGGTTTACAATTTAATTTGGTCGGTCCTAGACTGGGAAACGGCCCGTCGACCAAAGCCAGTAAAGTAAGAAAGTATTCACAAGTTCTCACATGGTTTTGGAAACATCATATCATAAAACTTTGATTTTTTTTCACTCAGGAGACATCCTTGTATTCATTAATATGACAAAATCATAAATTTTTAGGAATATTTATGAACACATATCTTTGAAGCGATAGGGCGTCGAAATAACTAAAATAAGGCTACTTGAATAACATTCCATTATACCCAAGATATCAACGAGCCCTTGATTCAAGGGGTTGGATGTAGGTCGGATTTCATTTGCTTATATTTGGCTTATTTCCAACCACTATAGATTTGACGCGCATCTCCGTCTTGTTGGATTCCGGGAAAGTGGTATCTGTGCCTGTGGTGAAAGTTATCACGATATAGAGCATGTTGTTTGGTCATGCCCTGTACACCGTGACGCCAGGTTTAAATTAATAGCTTCCCTTCAGGCCGGAGGTAGACAGCCGGCTGTTCCTGTTCATGATGTCTTGGCGAGCCTTGACCTACACTACATGTCCCTTTTATACGTTTTCCTGAAATCCATCCATGCCCCGCTTCAGTCCCATTCCCTTCCGGCTACATCCAACAAAACGGCAAGAACACACTTAGGCCCCGGATTTGGAACCAGCAACTAGACTCCGCACGAATCCGACAGTGCCCGAGGAATACAAGCCTTCCATAATTTCCTAGCACAGTGGAACATCAAGATACCCAGTGAACAACGAACCAGCTATTTGAAAGAAAAAACAACAATTTAAGTGCTCACTGACAAGGCGTTATATACAAATTACGTAACGCATGAATAGGAGGAGAGGGGCTAGTTTTCATTACTTATTGATACATATGGGCGAGGGAGTAGTTGAGACAGGTGGAAGCAGGTGGTTTAGCGTTACGTAATTTTAGAGAGAAGTAATAATAATCGTTACTTATTGCTACAAAGGAGGGTAGGATGGTCTGAAATTTAAATTTTTAACGTTTTAACGTGGTCGAATACATCATCCGTCGAATAACATTGCAAACTGAAGTCACTTAAGTTATATCTGTACTTCCGTCATTAACCTTACTTCTGAATCACAATACTATTCCTCGGCCAGGAAGGCAACAGCATGTTATGCATTTTCAAATAACAACATCATGTTCGCATCTTTTCATTGTCATCACATTTTCAGATTTCGAAAGTTGTTTTGGTGTTGTATATGTATAGATCCTATTTTATTTTTAATTTAAGCTGTCGTTCGGCGCGATTTAAATAAAAACTAACTTCACAAAAACGACACCGGACTGATAGAGGCTATGAAGACAGCGAGAACCGAAGACCAAAACCAACGCCACCGAAGCGCCACGAGGAGGCAAAAGTTTTAATTAAATATTTGTATGGCGTTTGAAGCATGAATTTACATATCTGAATAAATTTTAGTACAATTTTCCGCTGCCTCTCTCTTCACAGCAACCGAGCAAGCGGTTCGAACTGCGGAACAAACAGCCCTACGACTGGAACGTGATTCCTGCGATGCGTTGCGGAATATGTCCCCCGCCCAGGTATTATCGCGGCTCCAGTAGCATGATTGGGATTTATACGTTGCCTGCGCTCCACCAGTACGAGTGCGACATCTAAAACAATACTCTCGGAAAACAGATAACATGAGGGAATAATTGAAAAGTAATTTGCAAATGAAAAACTGTTGTGGCACGAGCCAGGACCAGAATATAATGATGCCAGCCAATTAAGTTTCAATAAATTTGGTTGTTATGCTTCATACACAGGGATAACAGAGGCTTTCGTGTCAATTTTATTGAACCGCTTAATTGTTATCCAATAGATCTACTACAATTTAGAATTAAGTGATAGTTTCGATTTTTTTTTACAAACAAAAGCAGACAATATAATAACATACCTACCTAACGGTAAACAAGAAACAATATTTTGTTTGCAGGTTTGTCAACATTCATCATTATCAAATTTGCAGCTTGCATATTTATGATCAGGAAAAAATCTTCAATCTACTATGTCTAATCTATTGTGTGCAAAGATATTTGAAAAATATACCCCACTAAACTGAAAAAGGATTGAAAGAAACTTAGTTAGAATGCAAAGCGTTGCTGAGTATGAGCATAAGTATTGACGACCGCACACAACATAGTTGCACCTCCGTGATTGACCTGAGTTAGTGAAGGTGCGCAGAGAATTACATATAGCGAGTTTTTTTATTCCACTGCGTCAGAGCAAACCTACCGAAGAATAAAAAAACGTCATCACGATTAACGACGCAAGTAAGAAAGAGATAACTGTTTACGAACTAAGCACGTGCGCTGGTGGGTTGAAGTTGACAAATTTTACGGTGCGCTTCGGACAGCACGCCAGGTCAATACTGGGTCAGAATCATGCGAATAAAGAACGGTTTTGACAGCAGTTAGGTTGGCTCCAGGGCAAAACAAAGTGAGCTGGTGGAATGAATAAATTCTCTAATAGATAGGGTAACCGCTCCTATATTCATCTCAGTACCTATATTCATCTCATCACGCCTTTTGGATCAATTTATCGTCAAGTTCTACCATATTTTCAACGTACAACTTTCAACCACTTGACAAAATCGAGAAGCAAATAGATTTACTTTCAAACATATGCATAAATTTGACGATAAATTGGACAAATGAGAGAAATAAGATGAATATAGGTGCATTGTTACCCTAGTTTTTGGGATGTTGTTTTTGAGATGTTGTACCTTCTTCAATGTGAAACAATTCTGTAACCTCTTTATATATAAAGGTCAGTAGTCCCACGTCATTACAAGTATTGACAATAATGAATGACGAATCTGAAAAACTACACTCTACAAATCTCCAGATAACCGTCAATAGTAACTAACCAAGAAACCGACGAAATTATTACTGCTTTTAAATAGGCGGTGAATTTAAAAAAGGTGATAAACTCAGACAGTATTACTACATTGCTTTTTTATAATATTAACTGCCTGGGATACATTAGGCCATATTAACTTTTTTTTCTGCAACATGTTCGATGAACGCCATGTTGCAGGTAAATTTCTTATTTGAGGTAATCCACATTGGAAAAATTTATACCATTAAATAGTTTGATTTGGAACTCCCGCAAATTGAAAAGCAATGAGAATGAGCTTTTTGTTTTCTAACTCTCAATAAAGTGCAATTTTCAGTTATTACTGAAACTTTTCTCAAACCAAATATTAAATTGAGATATGATGGAATAATACGTGGTTCATAAATTCGATAGAAATCAGGGCTCCGGTTATAGAATTGCAATTATAATCCATTGCCAAATCAACCAACATGCTCTTACCCGTCTTGAGTACTACTCACTTAATTGGCCGTACGCCCTAAGACATGGCCTGCACAACATTATTCCGCCAACTTGATCGGTCCATGGCTGCCCGCCTCCAATCCCGTGGGCACCCCTTATTTGACAGATCATGCTCCACCTGGTCTAATTACCTTGCTCTTTGCGCTCCTCTTCGTCTCGTACCAATCGGATCGTCCAGATTTGGCCATTTTCTGGATACTGGGTTCACCGTAGAGTTGCGCGAGCTCATGGTTGATTCTCCGTCTCCACACTTCGTTCTCCTGCACACCGCCAAAGATGGTTCTTAGCACTCGGCGTTCGAAAACTTCGAACACCCGCAGGTCCTCTTCAAGCATTGTCCACGTCTCATGTCCGTAAAAAACAACCCGTCTCATAAGCGTTTTGTATAAGGTGCACTTTGCTCCGGAACTTAGACGTTTCGTAATTTTTTTAGGCACGACTCCTGCTGAAAATTCACCTCCTAATTTCACGACTGGTATCGTTGTTTCCAGTCACCATTGAGCCAAAGTACACGAACTTGTCGACTACCTCAAACTCATCACCGTCGATTATCACAACACTGTCTAGGCGTGCTCAGTCGCGCTCAGCACCACGCGCTAGCATGTACTTCGTTTTAGACGTATTTACCGTCAGTCCAATCTTCTCTGCTTCCCATTTTAGTCTGGTGTACTGATCTGCCACCGCCTCAAATGTTCTGCCAACAGCGTCCACGTCATCCGCAAAGCAGAATGATTGACCGGATTTAACGAAAATCGGGCCCCGCGTGTCTATTCCTGCTCGTCTCACAACACCTTATAGCGCAATATTGAACAGCAAGCAGGTAAGGGATCCGAATGGGTTGGATAGCCTTTATCAGTCTAGTAAGCTTCCCGGGTACACCGTTCTCGTCGAGTATTCTCCATAGCTCTTCACGATTAATCGTGACATAAGAGGCTTTGAAGTCGATGAAGAGATGATGCGTAGGGACTCTGTATTCGCGGCATTTTTGGAGGATCTGCCGCAGAGTTAAGAATTGGTGCGTTGTGGACCGACCCTCCATGAAGCCGGCCTAGTAACTTCTCACGAATTGGTTAGTGCTGACAGTCGCCGGAAAATTATTTGGGATATCACTTTGTAGGCGGCATTCAGGATAGTGATTGCTTGGTAGTTTTCACAATCTAGCTTGTCGCCTTTCTTGTAGATGGAGCAAATAACCCTATCCTTTCACTCCTCCGATAGGCATTCTGTTTCCCAAATTTTAACAATCATCCGATGCAGACAACTGTCCAACTTTCCGGAGCCCATCTTGAGAAGCTCCGCTTCGATACCGTCCTTTCCAGCTGCCTTGTTGTTCTTAAGCCGCAGGATAGCATCATTAACTTCGCCTATCGATGGAGGTGGCACACCTCCGTTGCATGCTGCATCGACAGAGTCTCTTGCGTCGCTGTTCTGATCTCCTGCCTGCACGTCATTCCGATGTTCATCGATGTGCTGTCTCCACCTTTTGATCAACTCATGATCGTCCTTCAAGATATTCCTAGCCCTTATACCTGCAGATTTTGGTTCGCTGAACAAAGCTTTTGCGGGATGCGTTAACCTTCTGATAGAACTTTCGTGTTTCATGAAAGCGGTACAGCTGTTGTAGTTCTTCGCACTCCTCCACCTTGCAGCTCGCTTTTTCCTGGAAAAGTTGAGTTTGCTGTCTCCGTTTCTGTTTGTATTGTAACCGGTGGTTCCGATAAACACTACCTTGTGTCTCCATCCCAAGTCCATTTCCCTGCCTGCTATAAACGACCATACCCCTAAATGCGACTCTGTTGACCGTGTTGTCGGTATCGCGAGAGTAGTGAGAGAGATACAGTATCAAAGGGATTGTTTGTTACGTATGTCCCAAGCGGCGGAACTTTTTCGATGAAAGTGTGAACGGAATCCAAAAAGCTCGGGGTCAATTAAATTAAAAAGAGACATTAACAAACGATGTCATCTAAGGTGGGCAAGGCGGAACGGATGTGACTATATGTCAAAATTTGACATCTTCGTCAAATTTTCGGTCTTATCTAGCATTCTCTAGACATCTAAAGCTTGGCATTTAGCGGAATGCTTTCTTTCTGATCTCGACCCTCAAGCAGAATAGAAGTGCGCGTCGGATAAATTTAAGTTAAAAGTTCTTATTAGAATACACGAGGTGTATAAATTAGTTATACTAGAAGTGGTGGTAGAACTCTAGGCCTAACGTTATTAGAAAACTTAAAAGTAAACCTAGAACAGAAAGTGCTAGTGTGTTAGAAATTGAGAGTGGCGAGTACGATTATTTGTTAACCTAACTTAAATGAACAAAGTAAAGTAGTTTTTTTTATAGTAAAGAAATTGAAGGTTAAAATCACCGGTAGTGCTACTCTACTAAGAGGAAGAAAAGGAGACAAGTTGAAACAGAAAAGGTAAAATATTGTAAAATAATAATTTATACATGAGCACGAGCATGAGCATGATTGACCGCCCGCGGTTGCTACTCCGTTATTGCCAGATCAGCTGTAATTACACAGAGAACCAATGGATGATGCTTGGGATTAACATTCATCCTCAATGTGTAAAAACTGGTGACCTTAATCTTTATATTAGGCAATACCAGCGCCGGCCGCATCCGAATTCAGGTCAAAGAAGGAGTGTGTATGGGAATATGTTGACGTGATACTCGCTTTATTGGAAGCCGAGAACACCTCTGCACTTCCACGAGAAATCACTGGGATGTTGGAGAGAAGGGTAAGGTTTGCAGCAGGTTTCGTTTTGGTAAACGATGCGCTGAGTTCTAATACCGGGTTCATAATAACAAATAGCGCGCGTACGAGTTTATTATATCTTCTACGAAAATCATAACGCGATCCGAACTCATTCCGGTTGATGATGCAACACCGCAAAAATAAATCGCACGCGAGGATACCGGACCTATAACCTAATCAAGACAGATTTCAATATTCGAAAATATGTTTATGAAGTCATTATGCAACTACCGAAACGTATCTCTCATTGATTTATCTCAGCTGACTACACAATGTTACGAAGCAACCAGATATGCATTACCAAAAACAAGAAAAAAGTAAATATATAGACCCTCAACACATACTGCAAGCGGTCAGCAAGAGAGCTTCAAAAACGGCCTATTTGCTTGGTCATCGCCGTTCGAATCGAACGAAAAAAAAAGAAAAAATAAAGATGTGTGCGTTGACAGACGAGTCGCGTATAATCCTGATATTAATTGCAAATAATTGCGATATTTGGTGGCGATTAGTTACAATGTTTTGTCGCGATTAATTATTTACGATATTTATCGAACGAACGGAACCTACTCTGAATCACTGCGTGCTGTAATAGAACCTACGGGTGGACAGTCTGCGAATAAATAGTTTGGTACACCTCGGAAGTCACAACACACCAAAAATCTATATTTGAGCAAAGCTCACCTGGGCCGAAAACACGTTTACCCCGGAAAGTTATGCGCGACCGCTCTATTCCCTCTTACCGACGCATACGCGCGGAGACACGGTATTTCGCGTTGATTACCACTTACTTCTTGAATAATAAAGCGAAGATACCTACTGAGTATGAAAAACTGGCAAAGTTTCATGCATTCATAGCTAGAAAATTTTTAAAAATGCAAATATGCATATCTAACAAGACCGAGTACTAATTAGATTTAACAAAATGCCAAAACAATCGCAATCAAAATTTATTTGCCATGCTGACCGACAAGATTTCTACTTAATCAAATTAAAAATTGTCTATGTGTTTCAGTATTTACTCAAAAGCTAGAAAAATTATAAAACAAGGGCATAAAACTGCTCAAAATTTTCGTAACAGCGTCTCCGTTCACCTGAGGAAAAAATATCAACAATGAAGACTGACGCGCAAATGTTTCGACGCAGTTAGCGCCGCATCGGCCCAATCGGTAGATTAAAAAAATTCAAAACCGGCTTCCACGAAGCCGCGGTCACAAGCAGGGATGCCACAAACACAGACCAATCTGTGCAAAACAAAACTCCCACACAAGTATATGTACATACAGAACTGCAAACGCGCCCTTCAAAATACAGGCCGATGTTAGGCCGACGCCACACTGCAAATGCGTCCTTTCTCACGAGAGGAGAAAAAACAACAATGAAAACTGACGCGCGTTAAAACACATCCCGAACTGTTTCGACGCAGTCACCCGAACAGCATCGGCCCCAGTATGCACTGTACCTACTGTAAACGATTGAGTGAGAAAATTCCAAAACCGGCAACTAAGAAACCGCGATAACAATCAGAGATGCCACATATGTAAATTTAAATTTATCTGTGAATTATAAATTTCTCATCCATACAGTTTACAGTTTACAGATTTGTAAAGCCATATAGACTCCTACGATTTTCTACGAAATTTACAAATTTTTATACAGACTTTTATACTGGAAATCTGTAAAACATTCTCGATGTTCAATATACAGAAATGTAGCATCCCCATCCCCATCCAAAAGGAATTGTGAAAAGCAGAAAAAAAACATTGGTTCCTGTTAAAACTGTTTTCTCTAGCAGACCCGTTTGTAAACGCCGTTCAAGTTGGATCAGCTTTAACTGAAATTTAATTTATTTTAGCCATGTAGATAATTGTTTTAGACTAATATGTAAGCTTACAATTTTACAGTTTCTCCTCCGTACTAATTTCGACAATGTGAATTGTAATTTTAGGTTAGATGAATATTCTAGAATAAGTTTTATAATTATATAGTTTTATAACATTTTATAATGAACCGAGTAATCTACTCACGGTTAAACTAGGTTACCCTTTCTATTCCACTGTATCTACCTAATCTTAAAATCAATATAAGCTTGCCATATAAATGAATATGCACTTTAAGAAAACGCTCTCCAGCACTAGCTTCACTTGTTCGATTGATCGTTCAATTCTGCCTCGTCACTAACAATGACGTCTCTTGATAATCACATCCTGCATTGTTGCCCGAAATGCGCCCGTATCTATTGGGCACTGTTGGACGCCGAGGGGTGCTCGACGTCACATTCCCCCTCCCGTAAACCATCTAGTCAATCTTCTTCCGGTTTACCTTCTCTTACGACGTCTAGCAGCGCCAACTTAACAACCGGTCGTCTGACGATTCCATTAGTTGTCAGCACTAAGGCTTGTCGGATACGTCCATCCTTTCCTTTGACGACTTTGATCACCTTGCCTCTTATCCACTGATTCCGTACAGTACTATCCACAATCAGCACCAGATCTCCTACCTCGATTTCCTTTACATCTTCAAACCATTTTGAACGTCTCGATATGATCGGCAAATATTCCTTGATCCACCTCTTCCATATACCATCCGACAAGTGTTGAGCAAGTTTCCATCCGCTATTCAAAGTTGTTCGATAATTCGTAGGCATAACGGTATGCTGTTTAACTCCATCTGAGCTACCCAGAAGAAAATGGTTGGGGGTTAAAGCTTCCTGATCGGCTGATTGCAGAGGAATGTACGTCAACGGTCTCGTGTTTATCATCGCCTCCGCTTCAATGATCACGGTCTCCAGAATCTCATCATCTGGACGTCGTTGGGCTTCCAGTATGGTGCCTATTGCAGTCTTCACTGAGCGAACCATTCGTTCCCACGCACCTCCCATATGTGGCGCGCCTGGTGGGTTAAAATTCCAACGAGTTGTTGTGTTCGTGAAGGTCGCAGCTAAATGATTGTTTCGGTCTTCTATTTCGCGCTTCAGTTGATTGTTCGCTCCATGAAAATTTGTCCCATTATCGCTGAATATCTCCGCCGGTGCACCACGTCGGGATACGAATCTTCTTATTGCCATGACACAAGATTCCTTCGATAGACTGTGAACAACTTCCAGGTGCACAGCGCGAATAGTCAGGCAAGTAAAAAGAGCTATCCACCTCTTGACGATGGTTCGAGCGAGCTTTACTGGCACTGGACCAAAATAGTCAACTCCTACGTAAGTGAACGGCCGTATATATGGCGTCAATCGGACTTTTGGCAACGGTGCCATTGGTGGCGGGCTTGGATGTGCACGAAGAACTTTACACCAAATACAACTTTCCGAAACTTTTGTCACCAGTGATCTTAATTTTGGGATTTCGTAAAGTTGCCGCAGCTCGTTCACGACGGTTTCCCGATTGCAATGACGAAAGCGACGATGGAATGAGTCGACTATAAGAAAAGTGATTGGATGTTTGCTCGGTAATATAACCGGGTACTTGGTCTTATACGGTATCCATTCTGCGTTGCCCAACCGATTACGTTTGCGTATGACTCCGTTCTTGTCCATGAACGGCCAAAGCTTGTAGATTGCACTAGACTTTGGCAGGATTCGATGTCTATCTTCAGGTTCTCCCATGGTTGTTTCTAGAATGCTTATCTCTGATGCAAATATCTCTCTCTGTGCTTGTCTCCATAATAATTGTTCCGCGCTCATCAATTCATCTTGTGTCAGATATCCGACATCCAACATTTTGTTCCTTTTCAAGGATTTAATATTTTTGACAAATCTGAGTACATAAGCCACACTTCTATGAAGCTTAACCCATGTGCTGAACCTGTTTGTATCGATCAATGGTTCCTGTATGTTGCAATGTACATTACAAACAAGAAGCTCTTCATTCGTTGGAGCAACTGGTTCATCCTTACCTGGCCAACATTTTTCAGGTTGCCTCAAAAAATCTGGTCCGTGAAACCATCGGTTGTCTGAGCTGATTCTTGGACCGGAACCCCATTTAGTTGCATCGTCAGCCACGTTCAACGACGAGCCAATCTTTCTCCATTCACTAACATCGGTCAATGTTAAAATTTCTCCAATTCGGAACCCCACATACTGATGATATCGTCGCTGGTCCGATCTAATCCAAGCGAGCACGGTGCTAGAGTCAGACCACAGTACACGCTTTACCACTGGGAGAGCATGCATTGATAAAACACTATGAAGTAGACGAGATCCTAGAACAGCAGCTCGAAGTTCAAGCCGTGGAACAGTCTGCATTTTCAACGGTGCTACCTTTGATTTTGCATTTACAAGCTGAACCTCCGGCCCATGTGGCGTTTCCACTCGAAAATATACTGCACAAGCGTAGGCGGATCTGCTTGCGTCAACGAAGACGTGAACTTGTAAAGATGAGTACGTTTCCTCAACAGCGTCCAGAAAATAGCATCTCGGAATTCTTATATCGTTCAGTTGTGGAACGAGATCGATCCAATCTCTCCATTTCACTCTCAGCTTGTCGGTTATTTTGTCGTCCCATCCAATACCTTCCGCCCATATATCCTGCATCAAAATTCTCCCATGAATCAGGAAAAACGAAATCAGTCCCAATGGGTCAAAGAAACTCATCACGGTTCGTAAGACTTCCCGTTTAGTCGGAACATGAGACTTCTCCAGTACGTGTTTGAGGTTGTCTCGAAGGGCAACTGTATAGGTAAAAGTATCACTGCTCGGTATCCACTTCATGCCCAGTACTGATTCGATTCGCTCATCTTTTTCCGATCGGATCTCTTTTTCAACTGCAGATGATTCTTCTCCTACTTGAGCTGCAATCGCAGGATCGTTCGACAAGAAGTTTCGGATTTCGAATCCGCCGTATGCATGAATCTTCTTCACCTCTTTTCCAACTTTGATGGCTTCCTCCGACGTCCCGAAACTGTCTAAGTAGTCATCTACGTAGTGACGATGAACGATGGCTGCTACTGCTCGTGGAAATTTTGCTTCGAATTCTTTGGCGTTCACGTTTTTAATGTATTGAGCGCTACTTGGGGAGCACGAAGCTCCAAAAATAGCGACGTCCATAACATAAACCACTGGCTCTTGGTCTGGGTTGTCCCTAAACAGAAATCTTAGATACTGACGGTCTTGAGTCCGTATGACAAAGCGATGGAACATCTCTTTTATATCGCCTGTTAAGGCAAAGCGATATAGCCGGAAGGTGCTCATGACCGACGGCAAACCTGTCAGCAAATCGGGACCTTTTAGCAATGTAGAGTTCAGTGAAACACCGTTGACCGTGGCCGCTGCATCCCAGATTAGCCTTAACTTATTCGGTTTCTTTGGGTTCAGTACAATCCCCAAAGGCAAGTACCAACATTTCGCAGGATCAGTCGTCGCAATTTCATTCTCTGTAGCCTTATGTGCATATCCCTTCACTTCGTAGTCGCGAATCTGCTGCCTAAATCGATCATAAAGAACTGGCTCTTTACTGAGACGTCTTTCTAGAGAACACATCCGTTTATACGCCATTCCGTAACTATCCGGAAACGTCGGGTTGTTACATTTCCAAAGCAAGCCCGTTTCAAAGCCTCCATCGATTCTGCGTGTAGTAGACTCCATTATTATTCGAGCACGTCTATCTTCATCGGACTCCTGTGGAGCATAAGGATATTTTACACCAGCGTCGTCCAGTGTGATGTAATCTCGTACTAGTTGGTTGAGTTCTTGCTCTGGATCGGTCTATCCTCCAACATGAAACCCACAGACAACTGTCGACTGCGGCTCTGTCGCGCAGCCGTAAACACTCCACCCAATACGACTCTTCGCGGCTATTGGATCCATCCACTTTCCTTCCCGTATTTTCAGTGGTACGGTGAGTTTCAAGTTGTCAAGACCAATCAAGAGTTTTGGCGACACAATCGAATAATTATGGATAGGTAAACCACGCAAGTGTGGAAATCTTTTTGACATGTCCATGTAATCCATACTTTGCGATGGAAGGAGCAATCCGCCGACTGTACGTGCATTCACCAGTACATATTGTTTCGAAGTTCCACAAGCAGAAATTTCCATACTAATCCGCCTAGATTTGGGTTCGCAGCGTTTGATGTTACCGGTCCATTGTAAATTGAGCGGCTCAGTAGATCCCACTATTCCCAGCTGGTCTGCGACCGAATCTTCCAACAAAGTTATTTGTGACCCTTCGTCTACAAATGCATAAATGTCAATTTTGCAATTCTTTCCGTATAGTGTAACAGGAATAATTCTAAAAAAAGGTCCGCTAATTGTGTTCAACTCGCTCAGATGACTTGTCGATATGGCTGCCTGTACTGTTGTGCTCGGAGAGTGCAAAAGGGGGTGGTGTTTTAGGCGACAATCATTCGTTCCACATTCTTTTGCTGTTTTGCAAGGCCACTTTCCGTGGCAATTTAGACACGACCTGCAGAGCCGGCACTCACGTACCGCCTTCAACCTTCCGTCTATATTCATCGCTTTAAATTTGATGCACTCCGATACTCGGTGGCTTTCTGCATTGCAAACTGCACACGGTTTTTTTGGCAGTCTTCCGGTTAACGTCTGTTTACTGTGTAATTCATTTTTAAACGAAGGTCCTGTCTCTGCATGAGTGTGCACGAACGACCTTTCCCGATACTTCGATTTTTGAGATTTTGCACAAGGAATGTCATCTGCCACATTGTAAGCAAGCTCGACTAGATTAGACATGAACTGTCCAAACGTACCTAAATCCACATCTTGTTTTTCGCTTTTGAATGCTGCCCACTTTAGACGATAATCGACCGGTAATTTTCCTACCAAATCCTGCAATAGTGATGGGTTGGACAGATGTGTTTGATACCCAACGTTTTTGAGATGTTGTACCAAGTTATCCACCGCCAGTCCGAATTCTATAATACTCTCCAGTTCATTGGCTTTTAGTGGCGGCAACCTGCAAACCCGTTCCGTCAAAGCACGAATCAGTGTTTCTGGTCGTCCGTAACGCATCTGCAAGGCTTTAATTATATGTGGTACACCTGCCGGACTAAGCAAACGGCTTCGTACTGCTTCAAGGGCTGGACCCTTTAGGCAGCGTTGGAGACGGATAAGATTTTCATCGTCAGAAAATCCACAACTTGTCGTGGACCGTTGAAAGTTGCTAATCCATATTGGCCACTCATCTGAATTGCCCGAAAATATCGGTAAATCCTTCCCGATAACCTGTCTAGTAGCTAACTGTCGGCTCGTTGGGCCTTCGAGGTTATCGTCCTTCCTGCGATCCCGGATTTTATCTGGATTGTGCTGAATCGATTGCTGGTCACTGGCCTCATATTCCACCTGACTATTTGTTGGACCACATTGGCTATGATCAACATAATTATTCCTATCGAAATTGTTCTCAGATTCAATTGCGGAACAAATCTCCGAAGCATAGTCTTGCACTCGCGACCTAGCACTTATATTTGACGTTTCTTTACTATAATTGTTTGGTTTATTTAATTGATTCGTTTGATTTTGTGTTTCTTGTACTCTCTGACTAACTGATGGCTTAACAACATCACCATGTTGAGAGACGACATTATTAGGGGTTGGAAGTTGCGAATTAATCACAGTGTTCATTTTCTTATTTGCACGATTTAAGGGTACTACTTGATTTAGATCTGCGCTGGGTTTAACTGCTGACGTGGAAGCTTGTTTTGTTCCCTCTATCTGCTGGTTTGTATTTTTCAGCCAATCTTTCACCTTGTCCCTACTTTTGGTAAAACTAACACCGCTACTGGTAATACTACCATGACTGCTATTGTACTCGGAAGCCTGCTGAATAAGCTTGTTTTTCTCCTCCGCCGATTGCTTCCTTATCGCCATCTGTTGCCTTCTATACTCCCTCT
Organism: Wyeomyia smithii; assembly: GCF_029784165.1. Classification (NCBI taxonomy): domain Eukaryota; kingdom Metazoa; phylum Arthropoda; class Insecta; order Diptera; family Culicidae; genus Wyeomyia; species Wyeomyia smithii. The sequence goes on along the minus strand of NC_073695.1, from coordinate 115,796,331 downwards.
CATCTGCCATTTTCTGCTCCAATGCTCTTTTTTCCTCGTTGATCCGCTTTGCTTCGATTGCCAACACCTTTTCACGAAATTCCTCTTCGAGTTTTCGTTGCGTTTCCTTCCACTTCATTTCTTCCGCCAGCTCTTCTTCTTGCAAAAGGCGTTGTTCTTCTACCGCTTTCAATTCCAGTTCCAAGCGAACACGTGTGCTGGACGTTATGCTTTCCCCGATTAGCTTTTTAGATCTACGAGAGCTTTTACTATTGGCCAAAGACTTTTCACTCCTCATTTGGACACCTAGGACGTTAGAATTAGGAAAATTGTTTTCGCTATCCTTTTCTTGAACTTTATTTGTTCGGCCCTCGCAAAGGGGCTCGCAGGAGGGGCAGTGCCATTTCCGATCTTGAACACTAGCAGTGACCTTTACACATGAATAGTGGTGCCATAAGTGGCAAGAATCACACGCCACCATATCGTCATGTTCGTCGGGTTGAGCACATAAAGCACAATTGTTTTCCACTTGCGAGTCGTTCCCGTAACTAGCCATCTTTAGGGAAGTGCCTTTTGTAAAATTTTAAAGGATGTTAAAACTGTTTTCTCTAGCAGACCCGTTTGTAAACGCCGTTCAAGTTGGATCAGCTTTAACTGAAATTTAATTTATTTTAGCCATGTAGATAATTGTTTTAGACTAATATGTAAGCTTACAATTTTACAGTTTCTCCTCCGTACTAATTTCGACAATGTGAATTGTAATTTTAGGTTAGATGAATATTCTAGAATAAGTTTTATAATTATATAGTTTTATAACATTTTATAATGAACCGAGTAATCTACTCACGGTTAAACTAGGTTACCCTTTCTATTCCACTGTATCTACCTAATCTTAAAATCAATATAAGCTTGCCATATAAATGAATATGCACTTTAAGAAAACGCTCTCCAGCACTAGCTTCACTTGTTCGATTGATCGTTCAATTCTGCCTCGTCACTAACAATGACGTCTCTTGATAATCACATCCTGCATTGTTGCCCGAAATGCGCCCGTATCTATTGGGCACTGTTGGACGCCGAGGGGTGCTCGACGTCACAGTTCCCTTTTGCCATGCAAATCAAACAAAAAAAAAAAACACAGGCAAAACGTCACCAACACTAATACTTATCTTTTAATTCTCGCGTCCTCTCTGAACTATCATGCTGGTGCGAGAACGTGCCGCACGCAAGAGCAACCTTGCACTTACTCACACACACTTATGGCAAGGCAAGGGCTAGCGGGAAACGTGCTCCGCCACTGAAAAAATTGTGAAATAATAATTTATACAAAGTAAAAAAATTAAATTGTTGAAAGCACATGTTAAAATTGTTTGTCCAAAAACCGACACGTAAATTAATAAAATCACGCAGGTCCGTTTGGGGCCTTTTTCTGTTACTTGGAACAAAAATTCCGAGTTTTTCTTCATTACTAGAAAGCCTGGAGAAACTATACGAAAATCTGGAACCTACGTGGTCCACGACGCTTGGTCGAGTCAGTAAAGTCCACCTTGGATTATATTTTCCTTGAAAAGGGTGGTTGTTCATCAAAAACGGGAGTCCCTGTTAAGCCCCGGAAGGTCCAACTTGGGGATCAACCCTGGAGTGAGTGCGGAGGAACACGCGAGCCGTCTAAATCAGATTCCATCCTTGGTCAGTCGAAAATTCGCTACATTACTGCGTTCTGACGGTATTCCAGCAGACCTCGAGAGGGGCTTCTTCCAGCTCGTCCTCTTAAGGCAGTACAGCTTCGAGAGAAAGCGCGTAGTTTTCAGCGACTTCGGGTTGCTTCAGCCGCGCGAGATTATACCTTGGCGGGCAATGGTACCGTTCAACGGATAGTTTTTGGCGTATATTATATATATATATATATATATATATATATATATATATATATATATATATATAATTTGGCGGGTCCGATATAAAAATTTTCATCTATCAGTCACCATTTTGAGTAGGCCCTTTTGAAGCAGCAGTCGCGAGACTACATGAAGAACTGATATCATAAAATGACCCCTTTATCAAAAAGAAACAACTGTGACAAGTTTCAGCGAGATTGAAAATGGTCGATCAGAATCGATTTGCGAAGTAGCATGGAATGACTCACGTATGACCATTTTCTTCGAGACGGCGAAGTCAACTAGTTTCCGGTCTAAATTTTTCCTCTTGAGCGACCTGAGCGTTGTTATCCCCGATGACAATCTTAACATCGTGTTTTGGGCAGCGATCGTATTAATGTTCCTACTGCGCTTAGAATTCGTCTTTGTCATCATTAGTATTTCTTGTCCCCGTCTTGAGGTGAAAGTTATTAAAATTTTGAGAACTGAAGTTCAAACTTAATTTGAGGTTTTATTTACTACCGAAAAATATTTATAATTCTATTCTCTGAAAACGTTATCTTTGCTAGGGGCACCAAAGTTCACAGGCATGATTGAAAAGCTATAATTTTTAATTTTATTTTTCCAGTTTGAACTCTAGGATAAAACTTGTGTTTACAGGTGTAATTTTAATAGAAAGTGATTTACGAAAACTTACCAGAATTTCAAGGAAAGTAATTCGTGAAAACTATTTCCAGAACCGGAACGATGCCCTGAGCACGGAAAATGACTCCAGATGCCTGTTCGAAATATATACATTTACGCTTGCGGGAAAATAGCAAAACTGGCCAAACACAAGGAAGCTGCGTATCCTCAAGGATACATAGTACGCTTTGTTAAGCGGACGGCAGTTACTAGCACGACTCGGTACAGAAGAACAGTAAAGAGTAGGGTAAAATTATAAAAATTCGTCACTTACCTCGGTGAGAAATATGTACCTCTTCTTCCGACTTTAAAGCCTATTTCAAATGAAACATGGCTACTTCTGGTTTCCGTAAAACATCATAAAATTTATGAATATAATCTTATATGGTAACTTTTAGTCTATGTGTTCTAAGAATATTGATGTGATATTCAGTATAGTGGCATTTGAAAGATATAATAGTGATATTTGAAATATAAGATGTGAAATATGTCGTTGAACTTTTTGATGACTTTATTTTAAGATTGTAATAGAAAGAAGTGAATATCACGGAACCTAAACGAAAACGCTAATTGACAGAAAATCGGGATCATTTAATATAATGTGCCCATTTTGTACTATATGTATTCAGTTGCAGCTAAATTACGTTGTTATCGTATGCGCCCCACAGAGGAACGTGCACAAACTAAAATCCACTCAAAAGCTCTGACAGCGACAAGAAGTTCGACTTGGAATTACCCTGCAGTTTTCTGCAGCCCGTGGTGCAACACTAGAGCGAATGCATTGCCACGAATATCGTGTCGAAGCGGGAAGTTTTGAAACGAATTGAAAGTTTTGAGAGTTCTTGATGCATCGCTGCTTGAGTAAATAAATGTTTTCGCATTTGGCAACCGGGCTGTCTGTGTGCACAGACGATGCCGAAGAACAATTTCGACGCTGTTGCGCTTGGTAAGACCACGTCATTCCGCAGTGTGCCGCCCGTCGGAATGACGAACAACGATGGCTTTGAATGGGACAAATGCAGTCTTTTGGGATTTCAAACGCGAACAGGGCTGTAACGCGGGATGAAGTGTTGTCGCAAACACTAGCTATCTGTTTTGAAAGCTCAACCCTGTCTATCAACTAAAGCTTGCATGATGTGTTTTCAACCCTATAGTAAATCATATTGCACCGTTTGTTCACCACTGCCAGACCAGGGGAAACAGATCTGGCGATGTAGACGATGATGAAGCCACATTCGCATTCGTTTTGTGGCACCCCGTAGACACATCCTCCCGCAGTGCATTCGGTCGGGTGGACCACAGAAATGACAGTGTTTTCCTTCAAGACGTTGTTGAGTTTACACCCCTACCAAGTAGTTCTTTCTATCTTCGCTCCTCGGCTAGGAAGATCAACACTGTTATTTTCCTCCATCGCCCTCCCATACGTCTTACCGACCAATTTTAATTCTTGAATTATTTGTTCGTTTAACTTTTCACTCGTAGCCGGGTTTGAATGATGCCCCCCTTTCCAACGTTCTGAAGATGTTTACTTCAAGAACGGCATCAGCATGACGATTATGCTGAGAAACTAAATAACAAGATGTGCGAATTTTCTGGAAGGCAGAAAAAACGTGCCGTACATTAACTCTTAATATGTGTAACGCAGCAAGTTGAGATCACACTTATTAAAAAGAAATATTAAATTCCTTTGACTTTGCTGCGTATTTCGTATCATATTCATTGATAGAAGTGTTTTCACAAAACAGTAACTTTGGCGATATTTTTTTGATTTAAGGAGTCAATTCTTCATTGATTTCACATTTTAATATAAAAGTTTTGAAAACAGCATCCACAATTTAAGCGGGGGCCTAGTGTGGTTGGTAACGTCTCCGCCAACCACGCTCGACGCCTGGGTTCGAATCCCACCGCCGACATAGGTGTCGATGGTTGTGAGGTGGCGTGATCCACTCACAACCAACCCAACTGGTCTAGATTCAATCCCAGCCGACACCGGGAGATTTTCTGAGGCGAAAAATCTCTGGGATCACGCCTTCCATCGCATGAGGAAGTAAAGCCGTTGGCGCCGGTCCGTTAATAAACGGGTCGTGAGTTAGGATCCTGGGTGTGGAGTCGCCTCCCTGGGCGTCGGTGATTGGCCACAACAGTGGCGAAACTAGACCGACGGAAAATAAGCGAGAACAAAAAAAAAAAAAGCTTTCTCAGTTTTGAGCCATCTAACATTTCAATGTCACTTTTTTGATTATGATTCGTCGCTGTCTCTTGCAAAATCAAGTTACATAATTCGTCATCGCACAGAATTCACAAAAAAAAGTCCAACCGCTTTTCACCTTTCAAAAAGATCTAGTTTATCAACCCGCAATGCACATGGAAAAACTATGAATCCTCATATGACTGACAAGGGTGACATAATACCTCAAATTGAAATTAATTATGCTTATAAAAGATTAAAATCTAACATTCATTTGCGAGTCCTTCCCAAAAACCCCCCGTTTTACAACAAGCTTACTAAACAAACTACATGTAATGTTCAAGAAAGAACTGATTCAGTTTTTCACCCACTATCCGCTGCCATCTGGGTACTTACTAGTTGAGGAGGGATGACATTTTCCCATACTAGCACCCAACCCACCCATGCATGCCACTTGTAAACGAAAGCTGTACCGTGCTGCTTGCCTACAGAACGGGCTCAAATTCCATGGAAAAGACTGTACCGCTACACTGTTGATCCACAGGAACACCCATCAAGCAAAAGTTTAGGTTTTTGTGAGCTATTCTTCCAACCGTAGTTATATCAGACGGCAGCTCCTTCGGTATTGTTGCTCCGCATAAACAAATATGACATCTGAGTAAATCCCTTAATTGAAACCTTGACATGTGTTTAATTTTGGATGTAAACGTAGGAGGAAAGTTTTTTGCAGCTTGGAGCGAACAGTGTCTTCTTAGTTTAAATTTGACAAGAACTTTTTTCTACCATTTGTCTTCTAGATGTGAACAAACTTTGTCCAAATTATCCATGGTACTCGTTTCCAGTTTAACTCATATTTCATCGTTTACTGGATAATAATTCTAAATAAAACATCCTCAAACATTCTTCTCTGCCGGTCGTTGAGACTGAAGTGATATAGAAGAAAAATTTATTTTAAGATTTAAAGCAAAATGTGATGCAATTTATTCGGAGCCAATTTTTATTTTAATCCTAAAACAGTACTGAATTAGCCTCCTACTAAGACGTCGCACGGTTAACTCAATTTATTCTAATAGATCTAAAATACTGCTGACAGTTACTCCACCCTGCTCAGCAGGTGGCAGTTGTCGGCAAATCTTATTTCCAGTAGACCCACAAACTTAGCAGGCATTTAAAAGAAATAACTTCATTCTTTAGTCCACTCTGTTAAGTAGCGCAACATGCAGTCTCCTTCTGTACTCCTCCCTTTTCAAAAGCATCGAACGAAGATCTCCACTCGCTAGCATCTTTACTAAATACCATAAACCTGGGTGAATTTGATCACTGCATCCCTCTTTTAAATAGCTGGAATGCGAAAGGCCCCCAAATTGGTTCTTTTTTTACAAACGACGTTTAAGACGTTTTAGGCCGTCTGATTGCATTGAAAATTGATGTAAACATTTTAGAACAATTTAGAAAACTAAACACTTAACATAGTGAGTGGATCTTACTCAATTTATGTCAGTACTTATTTTTAAATTATCAAAAAAAATTCAGTATATTCGTAAAATATTCTAGAAATGTTCATAGCATTGATAAAAGTCACCCCGGTTTACGATACATATATTAAAATCTCCGGAATCTTTTCCGATGCCAGTTGAACCCTTAGTTTGTTCGGCTACAAACAAGAATTGTACCTACCTTCGTACCGATATACTTTCGTCAGTTGCGTATTATGGACGAAAAGGTAAAAAGTAAGTGGACTTTCAAAAGAATGCACGATACTGTGGCCGTCAATGCTATGATGACAAAATCATGAATTCAGCATTTGGGCTTTCTATATACAAACGAACAATTCTATTGTTAAAAAAGAAACAATTGAATTCCCTTAAACATTTTCGACTAGAATGAACAAAATCAACCGGTGATCTCTGAGCTTTCCATTTACTGAACTCCCATGTGCACGTGATTCTAGCTAACATACAACCAGGACTCCACATTTTCGAGGCATAAAAATGAAACTGAATATTTCGCGCAGTCAATTCGTTCCGAACAGGTTCATTTTCATTTTTTTTCGGCTACTGTCATTGAATCACGATGAACATTTTCGCAGTCAAATGGGTTTGATTACAAGTTTCTCATTCGCCTGGTGTTTATTAGTTCATTTCAAATGAAACGGATGACTGTTTATTAGCACCACGTCAGGGCATTTGATGATAGTTTTCTAACGCGTAAACAATGTTAAATCGGAAGCAATCACATTATATTGCAACGGCGACGGCATCGTTAACTACGTCACGCAGATTGCAATTAATATTTTGAAAGATTTTTTTGTTGGTTTTGATGTTGATCACCGCCGTTCCGTAGCCCCTCGGGCTTTTGCGGCGGCAGAGAAAATGCTTCGTCAACCCGAGCGTCTGTTCATAGAGATGTTGCGGCTTAAAACAGTGTCTAATTTCCATGTTAGGAGCGGCTGATCAACGTCCTGGTGTCAGCGTGGCACTCTTAACAGAGCCAAAATGATGGTCCCTCAATGATACAAAGTCACCAGCGAGCTGGGACCCGGCTTCATAGTACTGGGCAAGATACGCCTACGCGTGATGTGGTGGCAGCCAATCAACGCGAGGATATGCATGTTGAGGCTGAAGGGCCAATTGTTTTACTCGTTTATTTATTTCATCTAACATTGTGATCTTAATGATATAATTTTAAAACTAGTTTAAAGTTAAAAATACAGTTCACAAGTGTTGTCTAAAACTGCCACAAAAACATTAGTGTCGAAGACGTCTGCGTGTAATGTTGACTGGATCGTTATTACACGATGTTACTCGATTCTAGCAGAATTAGTTGCCGTGGACGCAATACTTTTTCTGAGGCATAGATTCTCATGTGCTCCAGCAAACTGGAACTATCGATTTCTTCGCGCAGTATTTTAGCGCCAAACACACGTCGGTTGATATCTCGACGAGACTCCAACGGCTCTATACCCTATAAAGCACATCGATGTTCGTAAGGGGGCAGGTCGGTAGTATTGCGCCATGGAATTTTTCTTAGCGCACGGCGGACAAATTTATGTTTAACAGATTCGATTCTGGATTTTCACACAGCTCCATATGGTGACCAAACGACCGATGTAAATTTGAGTATCGAACGAACTAGGGAATAATAGAGAGCACGTTAGCAGATGGGGTCAATGAAATCGTGGGCCATTTTCAGAACAAAACCTATTTTACGATTGGCATTGTTGATTGTAGCGGAATAATGCAGCCTAAATGTGGATTAATAGTCCAGTCCCTGACGTCAACCCGTTCAAGCATCTGATCACCGATGACATAGTTGTGCAGAATAGGGTAACCGCTCCTATATTCATCTCAGTACCTATATTCATCTCATCACGCCTTTTTGATCAATTTATCGTCAAATTTTACCATAATTTCAACGTAAAACTTTCAGCCATTTGAGAAAATCGAGAAGCAAATAGATTTACTTTCAAAAATTTGTAGAAATTTGACGGTAAATTAGATAAATGAGAGAAATAAGATGAATATAGGTGCACCAAGCTGTTGAGATGAATAATGGAGCGATTACCCTAGGCCTTTTGAATCGTCGATATGAGATCACGTAACACTTTGTCACGCTCACTACCAGGAAATTTGGCTTGCACCAATGCAATGAACGAATTCATCCAGCAGTTTTTGGAGCTCCTTGCAATCAGCTTCATCTCGTATTGTCAGGTAGTTTTTAAAATCGTCAGCGTAGATAAGTATTCCATCATTCGCAAGAAATATCGTCACGTCATTAAAAAATATCTCAAACAGCAATGAGCCTAGATTGCTTCCTTGAGGCTTGCCTGAGGATGGAGTCATGCTTTCAGATACCCGATTGACCCGATTTTCACGAAGAGCTGCTACAGCGAGCACAATCAACATGAAAGAAGACCCGACGATGAGATGGGAGCATTCTACGTGCAGCCTGAGCAGGTCTACGATAGGTGCTCGCGACGAGACGTGAAAATTGTCATCGCGACATGAATGCTCAGGTAGGACGCTGACCACCTGGAGATCACACGTGACCCAACTAATAGACAGAGAACCGAATTGACCACGTTCTAATCGACGCCAGGTTCTTCTCCGACGTGATCAACGTTCGCACCAACCGCAGTGCGAATATGAATTCGGACCACTACCTAGCAGCTATGTGCATGGGCTCAAAACTCTCAACAGTGCATAATACCCGCCGAAATCGTACGCCACGACCAAACATTGAGCAATTGCGGTACGCCAGGATTGAATACGCGCAGCAGCTTGAGGCAGTGCTACCTACAAAAGAGTAGCTTAACGCAGCTACTTTTGAAGATGGCTGAGCTTTCGCTATAGATAGCACTGCTGGAGCGCTACTAGATACAAGGTCACAGAGACGACTGGTTTAACGACGGGTGCAAACAGTTACTCGAGGAAAAGAACGCAACACGAGTGAGAATACTGAATCCCCATAGGAGAGCGAATGTGGAATGCTACCGACGAGCATGGAAGAACAAAAACTCAGTTCTCCGAAGATAGACAGAAGTATCGAGATCGCGTAACGATGGAAGAGTTGAACCAAGTTAAAGATACTCAGGAGTTTTACGGGAAGCTGAACCAGTTCTGCAAAGCTAACGTGCCGCAAGTCAATATGTGCAGGATCTTGGACGGCAACCTTCTTACGAACCAGTGTTAGGTGTTAAGGTGTTAAAGCATGACGATGAACATCTGAACGACGATGCAGTATAGCACGAAAACGGAATGGCATTTTATCTCGGTATACGAGGAGAAGACCACAAGGTTCCAGCTCCTGATCTCCTGGAGGTAGAGGAGGAGATTGACTGAAAAACAATAAAGTTGCTGGAGAGGACCAACTTCCCAGCAAGCTTCAGAAATACGATGGAGAAACACTGGCTAGAGCCGTGCACTGAGCTATTGCCAAGATTTGGAGAAAAGAACGAGTACCGGCATGGCAAGTTCGTCCCAATTGCATTTTTATTAATTTCGAGTTTATTTATGGAATCAATTCCTTTTTATATCTACTTTCGATAAAACAAATATTTTTAAATACTTCGTTCTGAGGAACTATGAAAAAATAGCAAGTCGGTTTGTCCCATAGCAAAAGTGATCGCAAGTCGGTCCCATTGGAAAAAATTTCGCAATTTAACCCCACAGCCAATAATGATCATGAAAAATGTGATATTTACCACAACTTATGGTCTTCAGGTTTAGATTTGGATGTACGATAGGATAGAAGGATTGATTAAATTTTACGCGTTCTACATCGTGTGGCTCTAACTGATAGTACAATGTTTTCTTTAAGACAAAGTTTCCACCTGTAGCTTCTTTCTGCTGTTGTTTGTTGACAGTGAACGCTTGAGGTGTGTCACTGTATTGTTAGTTAAAGCATTCTTTAGTAAATGCTACGTTTCGTGTTTTATTTATATTTTATGTAAAGACGTGGGTAAGAATCTTATGAGCGGCGCAGTTGATACATTGTCTTATGCTTCTCACAAAAACTTGTTTAATGAAGCACAAGAGAAGGTTATTTATGAATTGACCAGCGATGGATTCATTCCAAACGCAAGCTATAGCACCACCATCGATTTGCAGTAGTTTGTTTTTCTTCACCGGTCGTAGCTGGCTATGGGACTGATTCGCTATCATTCTGGCTACATACCGTAAAAGTAATCGCATGTGAGTCCCAGCTTATGATTTTCAACAAATTTTAATCAAGTTTCGGTGTTTATGCAAGTTTTATGATGCAAAAGTGTTAGATTGTCATTGCAGTACTAAATTCTGTGGATGGTCTTGATTGAAAAAGCATTTGAGTGCAAATTTTCACCTAAAGCGTTACGGTTTTTAATTGCTATTTTCTCATCAGCACCAAAACGCAAATGGGACGGACTTGCTATGAGCGGCAGCGGAGGAATAAATGGAAAATATTGTGCTTACCATCTACATGAAGGGCGATTGCTGCAATTGCCAGGCAAAAAAATCTGGGCATCACCAACAAGGCACTCTCTCAAATATTCTGCCGTCGACTATTACAATTTGCGAAGCAGTTCGTGGGGCACTACCGGACGAAATTCATAGTTGTCCGCGCCACCACGGATCAGATATTCACGGTTCGAAAGGTTATGCAGAAATACTGCGAAAACAATTTGCCCACAAACCATCTCTTCGTTTTCAAATCGGCATACGACACAATCGATCGAGAGGAAATATGGCTCAAGCGTCTTAAAGAGGTCTTACTTGGTGATCTTGTAGGTCATCTGAGTATTCTGCAATTCTTCAAAAGAGGGCCAGTGTTGAGTATGTGCGGTGGCTGGATGAAACCTGTGGACAACTACGACTCTCCCTACGAGGAGCGAGAAGAATAGCGCTCCGTCTGGAAGTGCGGGGTAAATATGGTTCGTCAGGGGTCAATGGTATTCTTCACTGACGGCTCAAAAACTGGTTCGAAAACTGGTGCAGGAATCTTCGGTCCTGATGTACAGATATCAGTGGCAAAGGGCATCTAGCCTACAGTATTCCAAGTAGAGATTTACGCTCTAATCGAATTATCACATTGGTTGAGTTCAGGATGTCTCTTCTGTGACATGGGAAGCGACCCAAGTAACGAAACTGGTTTTATTAAAGTTTTATAGCGCTGTTTCGACAGTATTACGAACTATAAAACTTTGATTAAACCAATATTGTTACTAGGGGAAACATCTGCTATGCAGCTGTGGTGCATTACACATGAGCAGAATCAAATTTCTTAGCAAGGTCTACTTGCAATCGAGTGGGATTTGGTCTGCTAATCCTGGAAAGTTAGTTGGCTCTATTAAGCACATTCTACCTGACTCGATTAATAGCGGGTGACTGGTTATTAGGGTGTCCCAAAAAAACTTGATGTTGAAAAAGTCAAGGTGCTCAGCCCTGAATTGAAATATAATGTTGTTTATAGCATTTTTGTAAAACATTTCGACTTTCTAAAATATCGTTTTCAGGTGGCCCAAACGTGATTTATGAATAAATGACTTTTTCAAGCTACAGAACCACCCTTTTGCATTTTTTTCAAATCTGTTCGATTCCTACATTTTTCCATATATTTTTTTTTATTTTTGTAGGGGTTGTTTTTAAATATTTTGTATGGTTCAGTTCAGCATTGCATTTAGTTTTTTGACTCCCAGAGCCCACCAAACATCACAGAAAAATAAATTTTTCTAATAATTTTTGGATAAAACCCCTCAAAACACAAACAAAAAAATTTTTGATCAAGAACTGAAATTTTCATTGCAAAGCGGGATTTACGACGAAAATTCACATGAAAAAATGTGCATGATATCTTATCGGGAAGCTGAGATATTGACATTTTTATATGTGATGGAAAACTATGCATTTTGTCCAAAAAGCCACTAAAGCTCAATATCTCCATTGCACAGTGTTTTATTTTGCCATTTGTGCGTATAACTTCCTAAATAGTGATTCAAATGTTGATTATAGCCATAAAGTATGTCCGGAAAAGTTTCGGGATATTCAAAAATGCATCTTTAAATGTAAAAAGATGGGTGATCAATCCACCAATAAGTGAGATAAAGAAAATACTTTTGATCAGAATAAGATAGACGCAAGGTGTCTTTGACAAAGTTTTAGGTTATCTTAAAACAAGAAACTTTACCAAAGACATCATATTTCTATCTCTTACATATTACGTATAACATTAAGTTTTTTATTAGAAGGCACAAAAAATCACAATTTTCGTTCTAACTTTTTTCGCAGATTTTTCCGAATTTTTAAACCTTCTTCTAAGTTAGCAGTCATCCAAAAACGCATTTATTTTCTGAACGTTGTTTTTTTTTATCTCTGAAAATAAAACAGTTATTGAACATATTTGTTAAAATGCATAGTTTTCCATCAGATATAAAAATGTCATCAGATTTTCCATCAGCTATAAAAATGCCAATATCTCAGCTCCTCGATAAGATATCTTTTAAGTATTTTTTTTCATGCAAATTTCTGTCGTTTATTTCGCTTTGCAATGAAAATTTCAGTTCTAGATCAAACATTTTTTATTTGTGTTTTGAAGGGTTTTATCCAAAAATTATGGGAAAAATTAATTTTTCTGTGATGTTTAATTGGCTCTGGGAGTCAAATAACTGAATGCAATGCTGAACTGAGCTATGCTAAATATTCAAAATAAATCCCACAAAAATGAAAAAATATATGGGAAAATTTAGGAACCAAACAGAATTGAAAAAATGAAAAAGAGTGGGTTTGTAGCTTAAAAAGTCATTTTTTTATAAATCACGTTTGGGCAACCTGAAAACAATCTTTTAGAAAATCAAAATGTTCTACAAAAATGCTATAAATAACATTATCTTTCAATTTAGGGCTGAGCACCTTGACTTTTTCAACGTCGATTTTTTGGGACACCCAACTGGTTATCCTACATTGTACGTATAGTAATGGGGATATACTACAATAGTTCTAATTAAAGGACGCAGTAATCTGGTTCCACCACAAAAAGTGGCAAATTATACACGACTACCGTCTCTCGTGCCAACCGTTTGGTATTGCTCTGGAAAGTGTGATTAGAAGAACGGGGATTGATACGAGTGGCACGATATTCTAAAAGAATTAGACTGCTCAATAATGCATCGAAAACGGAGTACATGGAAAAATAGGTTCAAGAGAAGATAATGCTAACCCCCCAACTTGAGTACAAGTTGGTGGTGATGAAATCGAGGTAATCGAAGAGTTCGTATACCTGTGTCCACTGATACCTGCTGACAACGATACCAGCAGAGAAATTCATTGGAGCACTATGGAATGAAATCGCGCTTACTTTGGTCTCCGAAGGATGCTTCGAGCGAGTAGAATTCGCCGCCACACCAAGTTGACCATCTACAGGATACTGATCAGATCGGTAGTCCTCTACGCCCATGAGATATGAACTATGCTTGTGGAGGACCAACGCGCCCTTACGGTCTTTGACTAGAAGGTGTTGCGTATCATCTTCGGTAGACTGCAGATGGTGAACGGAACGTGGAGAAAGCGAATGAACCACGAACTGCGGGAGCTGCTTTGAGAGCCATCTATCGTCCATACCACTAAGAATAGCAGGTTTCGGTGTTTCCCGTAAGCAAACTTAGAAACGACGAACTCGACGAGAAATTACTCTGCGGCCTTTTGACACACTTCCGAGCTCGCGAGCTACACCAAAATTCATAAAAATGGTTAAAAAGCTATAATCTAATATGAAAAGGCGTTCCCACATTTAAATAAAGTCTTAATTACTATGCAATTAGATAGCGATCAACAAAACAAAATAAGCACTGATAAACGATCTCGGTTTTTGCAAGAATATTAAATGCATCTTAAAGGAAGTTTTCAAAACTAGTTTCGCATTTATTATTGACACTTTGTTGCCATTACATATATTCTCAATATGACCTTTCCAAACAATAACCTTTCTACGCTCATGACCTATCGACTCTTCGAATGCTCCTATTCGGCACAACACAAGAGTCGGGTAACCTAGAATGAGTGTCTGCTGTTGAAAAGAACGTTCTTTATGGGCACTTGCACATAAGTTTTTTTTTGCGACTTGCAGCAAGCATAATATATTACCTCCTGCTAAGTCGCTGCTAGTCGTTGCCGATCCGGGCCAATCCTTAGAACTGGTTCGCTATCTACCACATAACCTGTTTCACTACGAACAACATAAATGTGTGTCTATGTTTGTTTCCATGTGTTTATGTGTACCAATGGAATGAAGTGGGGAGATGTCTGACTTAAAAAATAGTGCGAGTTTAAGAGCAACTACTGCATCAAGTGCTTTCTACCAACGTAGTGTGCAAGATGAAAAAATGGATGGAAAAAGCACAGCGCCAATGCCACATAAAACACTCAAGAGATAAAAATAAGGTAAAACTAAAACTCACCAGCCGAATATTTACAAGCATCAGGAGTGCAACTAGTGTTAAGGAACTTTAACCATTTTTATATACCTATAATCTCATACATTGATAAAACATTTTAACAAATTATTAGTAGGAATAGTCATGGCGTTAAACATGTATCTTTTATATTGATATTTTTCGGTGAACAATATTCTTCACCGAAAAAACACAATTAAAACGATACATATTTTATCAAATCGTTACTGTTGAAAATATGTTATATGTTTTGCACTAAATCAAACAAATGACAGTGAAGAGTAGCGATGTGAATTTGAAATTGGACTCACTCCTTTTTAAGTAGCAAACATGGGTTATGGAGGTAGCCTTCCAGAAAAACTTCAATTTCCCTTTGGCGTTTTGCTGAATTTACTCTCCAAACCCAAAACTCATTTAAAACAAAATCAGCAATTCACCATCAGGTATCGAGCAAGCGAAGGTGTGAACTCCCTGTGAATTTTCTTTCCCTGCGGTGTGGTATCTATTACTCTCGAATCCCATACGGAAGAACGGTAACAGGTGCTGTCGCACATAAAACATGTTTATTTAATCTAAGGGCTGAAGCAGTTTCAGCTAACTTCCTCGGTTTTCTTTTACTGACAGTTTTTGATTTGCAGCTCCGATAACCAAGTGTGTGTCCGGCAGAGCAGCCCCCGCCGAGGTTCGCAAAGATATTCTGTTTCACCTTCGATCTGATCGATTTCAGACAATTTATTTTGCTTCGGGGATATACGCTTGAGAATTGGCCACATGTTGCAAATCGATATTCTTCGAAGCGCTCAAGCTAGCGGTAAGAGCAAAGAGTGAAGAAAATCACATACTTAGTTCCGAACTCAATCCACTTCGATGCTTTATGCGTCCCAAAAAAGGGAAATAGAAGACTCTGTTCGGTATATCTGTCGGAGTGCTTGTGGATGTGGCCGTTGTTCCTTATACAATGGAAAAAGGATGAAACGTACACCTCGGTGATCCCCAAAGAGCTTCCGATAGTCAACAGAGTTGTTTGATTTTTAGTCTTATGGAGTTCTTCGCACTCGCTGTGCAACAGAAAGTGTCCAATAAATTAAAGTCAGCTTAAAAGAAGCTTTAGTATGGTATAACAATATATTAGATGTTGCCTTCGCATTGTAGTAAATCATGATTAGAAACTGAGCACTTTATAAGTCTGATACTATTTAAGAAAAGTCTTAATGTTTTATGAGAGATCGAACAATTTTCTTTTATTGCATTGCGGTAAACCTAATGGTACACAATACAAAATCTATTATCCGTCTATTATAATAGATAATTATCTATTATCAACTCAATTCTATGCATTCAATATCTAATATCTAATTTAACACATACATCCTTTCTAAGTTTTTGAAGCAGGAAGATTGAATGAATACTTCACAAGTTATCACTAATGTAGCCCAATGTTGTTTTAACTGTGAAAAATGGTTTTGCAAGGTATGTGTAATGTCCACGGTCCATACAACATTTTTAGAATTTATATGGTCAGTTGTCCACCGGGGTTGGGGTTCAAAATCGTTTAAAATCTGTCCACGTGGAATGTGGATGACTCCCTACATGGGCTGAAAAGTTTTTCGCCTGCTAACAAAAAATGTTAGTTGAAAACACCAATCCCGCCGCATTTTCTCCATCTAGAGTAATGCACTTATTGTAGCGGTCCTCTAACATTTCGATGCCAGTTTTGTTGTGCTGTAAGTCAAGTCCTTCCAAATAGTTATTTGTTTCCAACTCTTGCTCTTCGTTCGAATGGAATCAATTGTTAGAAAGCCTCATTTTCAGGAAAGGAAATAATCGTTTGAGGTTAAATCTGGAAAAATTCGTAGGATGGGGAACCAGTTCGTAGTGAAATTCCTTCAACTTATCGGTCGTACTGTGGGCAGCGCGAGTGAAATTTCTATGTACTATAGTTTTAACTGGAGAATCACAAATAAATTAGTGAAAAGTCACGTTTTCAAAACATTATACTTTTTCTTGATTAAAATTTAAAATAACTCGAAAAAGGATTTATTACAAAAAGTTAATCCCTATCAAGTTTTTGATTTGCATTGACCACGAGTATTATTTAGAATACTTAGAACGTAATTCTTTGTGAAAATATTGAAATTAAAACAATGCTTTATAATTTTTATCTTCGACAAAAAAATATCTTACTTACCTTACCAATCAGCCGAGGCCGTGCTGTATCAAGAAATTGTCGCCATGTTGCTCGGTTTTGGGCTGTTTCGCCAGTTTCCCAAGCGTCTCATCACCCGCATGTCTCCTTCGATCTGGTCGAACCATTGTGCACGCTGCGCCCCTCTATTTTTGAAGAGAAGTGATTTCACAGGGTTGCCGTTTGGCATCCTTACGACGTGACCGACCCACCACAACCTATTATCTTTCGCCAGGTTGCAATGGGGTTCTCTCTAAGTAGCGCGTGCAGCTCGTGGTTCATGCGCCGTTGCCATTCTCCATCGTCCGTCTGTACTCCACCGTAGATAGTCCGCAGCACCTTCCGTTCGAAAACTACAAGGGCGTTAAGGTCCTCCGCGAGAAGCGTTATTGTCTAAATTCCGTAGAAGACTACCGGTCTTATCAGGGTTTGCGTCGTCGCACTCGCCTCGATCGAGGGTCTTCCGAAGTGAAAAGATGGCATGATTTTCAGCCTGGATGCGTCCTTGGATCTCTCTGCCTGTGTTATTGTCTGCGATCACCAGTGACCACAAATACACGAGCTCGTCGACCATCTCAAGCTCATCGACGTCTACAAAGACTAGAGTTGGGAGGCTGTTCTCTTTGGAGTCTCTCGCTCGCATGTATTTTGCATGTGTGATGATGTCAAAGTCATCCGCGAAGCCCAGAAGCTAAACAGACCTTGTGAAAATCGTGCCCCTCGTGTCGATGCCTGCCCTCCGGATTACACCCTCAAGGGCGATGTCAAACAGCAAACAGGAAAGGAAACCTTGTCTTAACCATCTGTGTGATTCAAAGGGGCTCGAGAGTATCTCCGAAACATGCACTTGCGCCATGGTGGGCTTGATCAATCGTTGTGTGTATGATCTGCTATAACTGTTCTCGATTAACTGTATCATAGGCCGCCGTGAAGTCGATGATGTGGCAATGTGATGTGTAAGCACGTTGTACTTGCGAAATTTCTGTAAGATCTGTCGGAATGAAAAGGTCTGGTCCGTAGTGGCACGATCTCCCATGAAACCCACTTGGTACTGGCCCACAATCCTCCTGGTTAAAGGTGGTAGACAACGGAACAGGATCTGTGAGAGTATTTTGTAGGTAGTATTGATAAGCGAGGACATCTGCTGCTGGTGCTCCTAGGTCAGTTCCGTGAGAAGGCTCCCATTCGCGTCGTTTCACATGTTGGCTTGCAGCACATAGCATCTCCGAGAGGGGTATACTTTCTCATAGAACTTCCGCTTCACTGGCAAAGTACAGCTACTCTAGCTCCTCATGTTCCTGATCCTCTTACTGGCGCATTTTTCGTCTGTGATTCGTGGTCATGTCCACCCGTGCCCGTTTGTACTTGACCTTGTTCTCTCTTGTTGTCCGGTTCTTCTCATTCGCCGCTGCCTCGTACTTCCCGTCATACCAGTCGTTTCAGCCACTCGGTGCTTCTACTCCTAGTATCGCCGTTGCGGTCTCCCCGATAGCTGTGCGAATACTGCATCAGCCCCTCCATCGTGGGTAGTACCGCTTTGAGCTATTCTTTCGCAGCCTGGGAGTCCCGAAGCTGCTTGGTGTTGAGCCGCGGAGTTCGGCGATGTCACGCGTGGTATACGGTCAACAGTTTCGAGCACAAAGATACCGCACTAGGTAGTGTTCCGAGCCTACATCAGCACCGCGATTGGTACGTACGTTTCGTCCGTCGCGTACGTCGATGAAAACATGGTCAATTCGATTTGCTTTACGTTGGTCAGGTGATCTCCAGGCGGGTTTTTGGATGTCCTTTCGGGGAAAGAAGGTACTTCGGACTGTCAGTCCTGACGTTGACGTATCGCTGGCCGTTGTCGTTTGTCACGGTGTGCCGGCTGTGCAGGTCGATCACCGGCTTGTAAATGTCTTCCCTACCGATGTGAGCGTTAATGTCCCCGATGACGAGCTTGGTGTCTAGCTATCAGCTATCGTAGAGTTTCTCCAGTTGTGCTTAGAACACTTTTTTCTCTACATCGAGTTTTCCTTCGTGAGGGCAGTGCACATTGAGGAAAGTGTGGTTGTAAAACCGGCTTTTTATTACCGACAAACACACCCTGTCGCTGATCGCCTGCCACTTGATCACACGACTTTACATTCTGACCAGCACTATAAAGCCGGTACCCAGCTCGTTGGTTGTTCCGCCGCTCTGGTAATACTGTGCCTTGCGACCACAAATTAGTGCTGGGACTTTTAACCGGATATATTTGTGATCCGGTTATCCAAAGCTCGGATCACGGATGTGTAAACGAATATTATTCGGATGTCCGGATATCCGGATACGGATAATCGAGTAGTCGGATATCCGGATATGCTATCCGGATATCCGGATTTTTTTTCTGTCTTTGAGGCCCGTTCGAATAAAATGTAACGCGAAAACTGGCTTTTTCCACAATCCCCCATCCCCTCGTAAGTAACTATATACATAAATCTCATAGAACTATGTTCGGATACAATATCCGGATATCCGGATATCCGACTATCCGAAAATCCGGATATCCTGTCGGATAATATCCGGATATTCGGTTGATCCGGATTTTGGATATTTGTCGGATATCCGAGGTCGGATATCCGGATATTTTAATCCGGATAGTCCCAGCACTACCACAAATCCTCAGTACCTTCTCTACTTTTCGGCAAAGCTCCTGGAGTGCAACGATGTTGAAGAGGCGGGGTTCTGGCTTATCCGGCAGAATCCGGTCGCCACCCGGGGCGTTCAGAGATCTACAGTTCCATGTACCGAGCTTCCAATCGTCGACCTTATTTCGTCACCTAGGTCGTTGCCGATTGTTCCGGTTCGTATTCAATTCTCGATTGCTCGTATATAATTTTTCAGCATACTGCCTTACTAAAGCTGCGGATGCCTAGTCTTGCGACGGGGCTGTCATCTTGGGTGTAGCTGGCGAGTCATCGCATTTCATAATTCAGCCGGTCGCACCAGATCACACGCTGTTTGAGCCGCCCCTAACATGGAGAACAGACGCTCAGGCAAGCTGCCCTCCTAGGAGAACAGCTCTCCCTATCCTGTCAACATACGACCATGGTTGCGCATATCCCAGTCGGTACCACGTGGAGGTAGGATAGGAGTAGCTGGGCATTATGCTTTGGACCACAATAAGGTCTATTTCATGCCATCTAGTACGGATGTACTGCTGGTACGCACTGTCCAGCGGTTTACCAACGTTTACCAGCCGAGTTCTTCTTTACAAAACGTAAATAAAGTGTAGCTATAATACATACGCACTTCTATCAAATCGAAATTTTCATTCGTATATTCAGTTTTCTAAGTCAAAAACGTATGCAAATTTTCCGTCAAGTCGAAGCTACTTTGTAAATTGTCGATAGGTCATTTGGCCTGGAAACTGTCCGATATATAAACTAAATTAAAATAAACTTTTTAAACAGCTTCGGTCTCGAGAAACTAACACATCAAAAACTGTAAACTTGTACCTTGGTTAGGAGAGACCGTTAAAGCCAATAGGAACGTTGTGCTAGCTCCACGATCTTACTGTTTCCAACTATTGGGTGTGAAGTCTGTACCTAATAATAGATATTTTTTTTTATTAAAACTAGTCATTTCACACATTATGGCAGATAATTACACCCACCGACGACCTTATTATGTAGTAGTCGATATGTGAATCGAAAATTGTGCATAATTTTTATCTAGATCATTCCACATGTCCTGACTAATCACGAAATTTGTGTGTTAAAAGTACGAAATACTTTCCCTTTATAAAAACTTAAAACGTGTCGCGAAATGGCCAGCATTCTAGCGCCATTCTCTCTGTTACTTCCAGTAACGTATGTAGCATAGCAGCAACCCACCGCCATGGTGGTGGTGGTGGTAAATAAATACATGTTGCGTGATGGAACATTTTTCGTTTTTCCATTGCAAACAACAAGTTGGGTGCTTTCCTACTATGTGCGCTACTGCGGGGTAAAACTTTTGCTTCACTCCCTATTTAGACGCACATCTTGTCCCGCGACTGCAGCATTTCTACAATGTTGACGCGATTTGATTGTCGAACGCTACCGTTCCATTCCAAACTGCTCGAACGTTTGAAAAGTTGAAAAACAGAATCAAGAACACGAAGAAAGGACGCTAACTGTATGTAGAAAATCGCCCCGGGAACTGGTGGGAAAATTGCTACAGCACTTTGGATCGCTTTTTTCCCTGATGCCTGCCTGTTTACCAGCAACAACATTGTCTATCTAGCACCTCGCCCGTTTAGTCGCCGCTGCCATACTGTTGCCGTTGGCTTACTGCAAAACTGCGAACTGTGTGTTATGGCTGTCTTGGCGCACGGTATTTCGTTGTTTGGCAAGAGAACATTATTTGTTGCCTCATCAGCGAAGTTTCGGTAGCCCTGGCACCGGTTGACACGGAGGAAATATCGGGTGGATGCTTTTCGTCATGACGAATACTGTTGCGTTGTGCAGTATGACATTCCAACTCACGAATTAAATTCTGTCAAGCAAAAAATTGTTTTGTTACTCGTAGAAATAGCAGTCGATTTTTCAGTGTTATATTTCATGCGGTATTCAAGCTCGCGTTAGGATGTGTCTTACATTTCACTTTTCGAATATTATTTTAATGGTTCACTAAAGAATAACTTAGCAACAATTTTCTTTCCAAATTTTACGACCAATATCGAATATACGAAAATATTTAAAAGTAATGTTGCCTTCATTTTGAACAAAAAATTCAGCAGTGAAACACGACATCTTGTTTTTTAAATCAAAGACAAAAAAAATATTCAATGGCGAACACAATACCGTAAATAAGTCAAGCGACAAAAGTTATATGGCGTATGTGTCGAATTCTTTGTGCTAACCTATGCTTTCGATCGGGATCACAGTACAAAGCCACTGCAAACATAGAATAACATCCCGTCACAATGAGCCATATATTAACCAAATGTTTAGTTTTTACTTCAAAATAAGAATACCATTCATCTGGTTCATTTTGCAATTTCGTTGGTTCGACCAATCACGGAGTGCAACAACGGGCAGTCTACCTAAGCTTAAACTGAATTTTTATTTCAAAATAAGAATCACCCATGCATCCGTGAACGAAAAATTGCAGGATTGAGTCTACTTTTCTCGGGTGTATAGTTTTTTCTCCGAAAAAAACCTTCTCTCAGGGAGGATCCGTCTGGGTCAAAAAAATGCATCATTCTTTCGTGAGCTCTAGAATGAGCTATTGCTACAGGATAACCGTAATTCCCACTTGTGAATCTCCTTTTTCCTCGCACCAAGACTGAACGTACATTTTGCTCCATCCGCACCGGCAGCATTGTCCTTATATTTTAGTCTGGATCTGGAGCTTCTATTTAGTTGCTTGCAATGAAATTCCACTATTTGCTCGCAAATATCGTCGTCATGAATAAGAATTGTCGCAGTCAGTCAGTTTCTCTGCAAGTTGCTGGCTTAGTTATAATAAACTGGTTGCCTCAGCTGACGATTCTTTAGCCACTACCACTGTCATTCTGTCATTGTATGATGCGCTGTTTTCAAGGAAAAGAATACATATATACAACCACCCAAACAAGAAAAACAACACGCACCATAGACAACCGAATGCTTTCTTATATGTGTGGCATTCTTGGGTACAGTTTTGTTGTGACAATCTTTTCCATTAACCAAAGTTATGCTGTTCAAGTAGCTCTTGCAGAAAAATACACAAATAAAACAGCAAAACTTACATGATGTATACATACGTGACGGTTTGGTCTTCTAGATGGCGTTCGTGACTACATACAAATCCAATGAAATTGTTGAAAATCAACTTCACATGTTCCCATATTTGATTAAAAACGACTTTTTGCACTATGAAAGGCAGAGAAGAAAAGAATATGCACAGTTGTAAATAGGTTAACTAGAAGGTAAAAAAATGTACGAAACAACATGAGTCTCATTGAAAAATACATCGGGTTACGATTTTTTACGAAACGAAATCATTAAACGTTTTATTTAATGCATCCGTTACTGTAATGCAGGACAGAAATTTGCATTGGCCTAGAAACATACAAGCAATCTGACAACACTGTATTGGATTGATGTACATTTCAGATGTACAATGTCAACTAAATAATTACAAAAATCAACTAATTACAAATGAATGCAAATGAATATGGTTTCTTTGGGGTTCCGTAAAAGCGGCTGCTTTTTACAGTATATCTCAATTATATGACTCTTCAATGGATTATCTCCGAGTTTTACATTTTTAAAACAAGTACTAGCTGTACAACAACAAAATCCATCAATATAGTTTCAACTATGCTATAGATATTTTTCTGTAATTGGTGACTAGTTTTTCGCATGCGGGTATCTTTGATAACAATGAAATTATAACAGAAAATGTATAAAAGGTTTCAATTTTTGTGCAATTTGGAAAAAAATGCGATATATTTTTGTTCATGAGCTATCCACAAGCCACGAAGAAAAATTTTGGATCATTTCTGGTCCCTCTTCCTTAAAATTTTTGTTCAAACAAATTTCAAGCAAAGCTTATCTTTAGACTACTTTCCTTCCTAATAGGTTACGTGTTTCGCCGATTATCAATATAGGGCTATCCACGTTCTTCGTTGCTGTAGGTTTTTGGTGATTTTTTTTATTGACGTAGAATACGTCTTACGGCAACCTATACAGGGACCCAATTTCAATACAGGGATCCAATTTCAAAACCGAAAACATCGGAAGCGTCACGAAAATTGTCCACTTTCAAACGTTTAAAACTCAGTCAGTTTTCAACCGATTTCTGTCATTTTTGCAGCAATCGATTGGAATATCATTTAAGCACCCGTTCAAATGCAGAACATTGCAATCTGATTGTTGGAACTATTGTACTATTGAAAATTGTTGAACATTGTCGAAGCACAAATGTCAACTTTTGATTAGTCGCTTGCTGCCTTTCCCTAAAAAGGACGACAGAATGGAGTACCTTGTTAGCCGGGAATTCACTCTTTGGGCTATATAAGAGACTGTTTCTCCTCAAGCAAATCAGTTCACTAGCAGCAGGCAGCAGCAGCGGACATCAACACCGATGGTAGTCGGCGAAGTGAATCAGCAGCGGACAACAGCGGCGGTGGTAGTGGTTGGCTGCAGTTCCTACCTCTTTCAGTTCGGCTCCTCTTCGATCCCCACCAGCAGTTATCCAACCCAGCGTCACCCAGCGTATGTATATATATATATATATATATATATATATATATATATATATATATATATATATATATATATATATATATATATATATATATATATATATATATATATATAAATATATATATATATATATATATATAAATATATATATATATATAAATATATATATATATATATATATATATATATATATATATATATATATATATATATATATATATATATATATATATATATATATATATATATATATAAATATATATATATATATATATATATATATATATATATATATATATATATATATATATATATATATATAAATATATATATATATATATATATATATATATATATATATATATATATATATATATATATATATATATATATATATATATATATATATATATATATATATATATATATATATATATATATATATATATATATATATATATATATATATATATATATATATATATATATATATATATATATATATATATATATATATATATATATATATATATATATATATATATTTAGGGTGTCTGCACATAACGTGTGTGAATATCTATAGCGTGTGCCGCTAGCTATATAAGGTGTGTGGCTAGCGTGCGTGGCTTGTTATATAGCGTGTGTGGCTTGTTATATAGCGTGTATATATAGCGTTTGGCTAGCGTGCGTGGCTTGCTATTTAGCGTGCGTGGCTTGATAGGGGAGGATTGTACAAAACGCACCAGTTAAGCATTTTCACGATTTACAGCGCATTGAATCATTTCAAAGCGACATTGAACGTGTAGGATGATTGTAGGATCTATTTATTGTATGTTTATGACGAAGTTTATTTTAAAATACTCGATTTCAATGTCTTTTTTGGTAAAAATTACCATTGCCGCCAAACAAGCCCGTAACCAAAACGCACCACAACAAAGGTCAGTATGCTCCAAAGCAAGTGGTTAATATGCCACTAGCAGAAATCAGCACGTGAAGTGAGAAGCGCTTGAAGTCTCGAAAGTAAAATCAAAAATAATGGGGCATGCTCTAAGTTGTCAAGCAATCTCCTGCAAGCTCTCTATAGTGCATTCTGCCCCAATTTTAATTTTGATTGTTTTTAGATAAAAGTTGACGAAAGTTAGTGAAATAATTTGAAATACTCATAGTATTATAAACTCCAAAAGTGTTAAGCTGAGGGGGACCATAGTTTTTTGTACTAATGACTAGTCAGTTAATCATAAAAGATTAAAAAAAAATCATGAATAATTACATGTTGAACAGAGCCACAGCCAATTGCACAGTTTTTTTGAGTATTTTAGTCATTATGGCACACTTTTTCATATGAGAACTGTAGAGAAGCTGGGTTTTCATGAGAAAAGTGAAGAATTTCTTCATAAAAAGCCACATGTGTAAGTATTTTGAGGAATTAATAGCATGGGCCATCTTACCCAACTGGCGCGTCTTGTACGGTTCTCCCCTATATAGCGTACGTGGCTTGCTATTTAGCGTGCGTGGTTTGCTATATAGCGTACGTGACTTGCTATAGAGTGTGTCGCTAGCGCGCGTGGCTTGCGATGGTATAGCGATTATAAAGGGGGGAATGCCCTGTTTGCCCTCGTCTATAGCCTCTTCGTAGCCACTGCCTAAATTAAAATATCTTAGTGCAACTTTTTTTTACAAAGTTACCTAAAATTATTAGAGCTATAACATTGTAGAACAATTTTTTTTCTATCTACAAAGATAAAAAGTTAGATACTTGATTGCATCGAAAATTTCGGTCATCCTAATTTGGATAATTTTTCCATAAGCGCTTTATTATTATTTATGTATGTAACAACTTTGTAAAAGAAAGTTTCTCTCTAAAACATTGCTATAGAGCTCTAGACCCAAATTTCCCCCTAAATTTGGTTTCTGGACCATTGTGCATTGTTGTAACCAGTGCCGGCTATAGAGGTAAACGTCATCTGGAGCAAAGAGACTATTATATTAGTTAACCCCAATTGAGTGTATTCACAAACCTATTCCAAGAAATACATTGACATAAGACAGGCTGTCGTATTCAACGTTAACACTGCGGTCTGGTCTTATAAACAACCTCTTCAACTTTTTTAGGCTGATTCAAATTTCGAATTCTTTTTATGTCCAAGGTTATCAAACTTAGCAAAGGGGGTGGCAAAAAATAAATAACACCGAGACAAAAAAAAGGAATATCTTTGATAAAAGTTTGTGTGCAAGTTATGACGTTTGTAACTTGCACTCAAATAAATGTTGAAAAATAACACTTTATTATCATTATTATCTATTTCGCTTGCCTTTTGACGACACTCTCTCTGTCACTGGACTTGTTCATTGCTAAATTAAGCATTAATGCTGTCGGAAAACAAATAAAATGAATAAAACGGTACGAGCTTTTTTTTTCTTACCCTTCCAATATTCCAGATTTTTGAAGGGGGGGGAGGGCTGACATAAAATGAAAACAAAATTTGTAACGGCCTTATGTGTTTATCTGTGGGGCAACTTATATGAAAATTTTGGATACCCGATCAGAAGAGCATAACTAAAAAATCACAAAATTCTATCAACACGAGATACAAATTACATATTTTGATACAGTTTTGTATTTTTCCATATAATTTTGATAACAAAATTGAATCTGAATGAGTTATAATAACAAAACCTGAAATGAAGTAGTTCTGAAACAAGTCTAACTAATTTTTCGTTTTTATCAAAACCTGTTGTTTCTAACAATGTTTGTTACAATATTGTTCTATATACTATCTTATTTTGTTAGAAAGCTGATACATTAGTACCAATATTGATATGTGTTTGATACTAGTAGAATCATTTCTGTTATAATTTCTGTTGTTTTAACACCTAACGGGATCAAATTGAAAACACAGCCTGTAAGGTTTTTGCCGTAACAAACTAACTGCTTCTGTTAGATTTTTGTTTTTCTTTCTGATCGGGTACTGCTTACAAAAGTGCAAATTTAAGGCAGATATTTGCATTGTTACGAATGAATGTAATCCCTATAATGAGGCAACTATCCGCAGTAACCATGGGACAAAAGTTTGCGTTAAATTAGTGTAACCGAAGAAAAAATAAATCATAATTCCTACAACAATTACCATAGAAAGTAATGCCCGCCAGAGATGTTTGAAACACCCCGATTATATTTTTGTTTTAGAGCGGGGGCCTAGTGTGGTTGGTAACGTTTCCGCCAACCACTCTCGACGCCTGGGTTCGAATCCCACCGCCGACATAGGTGTCGATGGTTGTGAGGTGGCGTGATCGACTCACAACCAACCCAACTGGTCTAGGTTCAATCCTAGCCGACACCGGGAGATTTTCTGAGGCGAAAAATCTCTGGGATCACGCCTTCCATCGCATGAGGAAGTAAAGCCGTTGGCGCCGGTCCGTTAATAAACGGGTCGTGAGTTAGGGACCTGGGTGTGGAGTCGCCTCCCTGGGCGTCGGTAATTGGCCACAACAGTGGCGGAAATAGACCGACGGAAAATAAGCGAGAATAAAAAAAAATATATTTTTGTTTTATTTTCATCTTTAGGCTCTTAAAATTGTGTAACAAAAAAAAATCTTCTAATTTATTCTAATTTATTCAACGAATTACAGCGTTTTAAACAGCACACATAATTTAGCTTAAACGATTAAAACTGATTTCAATGTTTGACGGCTCAAATTCAAGCTCATTCAATTAAGCGGACCTCCAGAAAACATTTTAAAATAATTGTTTATTATTGTTTTTTTTTTTTTTCAACGTCGAAGCATCGAAGCTATTGCAGCTCCTGGAAAAGTTTAGCATCATCTAAAATGGGCTGATAAATGTCATTCAGTCTCGTGATTCCGAAAACCTAGAGAGTTGCGATCTTAAGCTAGGAATATGGAATTTTTCATCGTAAGCGATGGAGTCAATTCTCTATATGCGATTTGACATTAAGTCTTTATGATAGACAATTTCAATAAATTTCACGCAAATTTAAATGATATTGCACATAATTTTCAAACAAAATCGTGGTTTACGTCAGAAGCAACTGAAATTTGAATGAAAAGATATTTTACGTGACGCGTAAGATATTGACCAAAGAATATTTTTGATATGGGATATTCAACCATTTGGGCGGTATTTGAACCCGCCAAGCTGTAATCTCTCTCTCTCTCTCTCTCTCTCTCTCTCTCTCTCTCTCTCTCTCTCTCTCTCTCTCTCCCTCTCTCTCTCTCCCTCTCTCTCTTTTTCTCTCCCTCCCTCTCCCTCTCTCCCTCTCTCTCCCTCTCTCCCCCTCACTCCCTCTCTCTCTCCCTCTCTCTCTCTCCCTCTCTCCCCCTCTCTCTATCTCTACACTCTCTCTCTCACTCTCTCTCACTCTTTCTCTCTCTCTCTCTCTCACTCTCTCACTCTCACTCTCTCTTGATCTCTCTCATTCTCACTCTCTCTTGATCTCTCTCACTCTCACTCTCTCTTGATCTCTCTCACTCTCACTCTCTCTTGATTTCTCTCACTCTCACTCTCTCACTCTCTCTTGATCTCTCTCACTCTCACTCTTTCTTGATTTCTCTCACTCTCACTCTCTCACTCTCACTCTCTTTTGATCTCTCTCACTCTCATTCTCTCTTGATCTCTTTCACTCTCACTCTCTCTTGATCGCTCTCACTCTCACTCTCTCTTGATCTCTCTCACTCTCACTCTCTCTTGATTTCTCTCACTCTCACTCTCTCTCACTCTTTCTCTCTCACTCTTTCTCTCTCATTCTTTTTCTCTCACTCTTTCTCTCTCACTCTCTCTCTCACTCTCTCTCTCACTCTCTCTCCCTCTCTCTCTTACTCTCTTTTGCGGAAATCTCTTCAGTAAGGTTTGCCATTTCATAATGAAAAGATACACGATCCAATAACAAGTTAAAATTATTAAAATTTATTACCGTCATAATTGTTCTGCCAGATCAACAATTGAGCGTCTAGCAGAAAAATTTGAATCCACGGGTAGTACAAAATGTTCCCCTTCCCCGGAGACAAAGAAGTGCCAGTAGTGTCTAGAATATTGTGCATCAATTTAAGAAGCCCCACTTCAGTCTCTCACATGTGTTTTCAAGCGTTGTGCATCTCTGTGACGTCTTTATGGCGAATTTTGCGAAAAGATTTCGGCCTACATACTTACGAGATCAAATTGACGCAAGAACTCCATACATAATGGCATCAAATGTCCTTCCACATGAATAAAGAATGTTATTGATATCCAAAACTGTTTTTGTTTTATTTAAAAAAAACGTTTTGTATAAAATGAGCAGTGACGGGTACTATTCTGCTAATTCGCTAATCGCCAATTAGCGACGCTAATATTCAGTTAGCGGTTTAGCGATTTCGCTAATTTTTGAGCTGGTTAGCGAAACTGTTTGCGTCACTAAAATGTTTGCCTTCGAAACGCTAATCGCTAATTCGCCGAATTTCGTAGAGAAGCGACAATAGAACTATTTAGAAAAACTGTATATGGCTGATGGCGTACGTAAATTGCTTCGAAACATGAACATACTTTACTGCAAAAGTTACTTTTGGAACGTATGTTTCATTCAAACAACGAACAATTGTCTTAATTGTCTAGAGTTCCTCTCGTTACGACACAAGTGCAAGTCAGTCTTTTTACCCTAGAATGGAGTTCCAGTTATCGTACCAACCACAGAAGCATTTTGAAAAACATGCTCAAGGTTTAAAATTTTCAGCACACCAAGAACGTTTGTAAATTGCAATGCGCTTGACATTATGACAACTTTGGTTCTATTTTTTCGATTCAGATAATAATTGAACACATTCCTAAAAGTATTTATTTTTAATGCAAGTTGAATAGCTTATGTTACTCCTTGTTTTTACAAAATCAAGTATGAACACCGTTTTGTGAACCTCTCATTATAAATAACTCCAAAAAGTAATTGTTTTCGTTTGTTTTACCACAAAAGATCAAAGTGGTCCAAAACATACAAGACACGAGCAATAAATATAGCGATGTGACTATTTACATATTAATAAGTTTGCGATTAGCGATTTGCGAAAGTTCCGCTAATGTGGGTTCGGTGTTTAGCGTTTAGTAATTATCGAGCTAAATTTTCCGATTAGCGGCTTAGCGATTAACGTCGCTAAATTTTCGGTTAGCGGTGCCCACCACTGAAAATTAGTATGTTTTGAAAATTTATAATAAATGTTCAGAATAGTAACGAGTACGTTCTTGGTGGTAACTGAAAAATGGGCGATCTAATTGTATTTAGTTCTGGTTTTCTTTATTAAATATTTTGAACAGTAGATAGTTGGTACATGAAGTAATATCCGGTGAATAAAATAATAATAATATAACATTCAGCAAGAAAAATGGCTTGTAAAATGAACATGAGTCATAACGCTATGCAGGGTGAAGGACGTTTGGTGAAAATCTGGGATGAAATGCCTATCGAAGTCGTACGAGCGGCTTGTAATAATTTTGAAAAACGTTTGCGAGCTGGGATTAAAGGCAAAGACGATAAATTCGAATTGAACTGATTCAACAGTAACTTTACTACTCTATCAAAGCAAAGCCTTGGTGCTACATTCCGATCCAGAACTCGACCTTCTTTTTGTTTATACACAGACTTCGCAGCCAACCGTTTAGTGTACAAGACAATTGCGGGGCTGGCGCTACGATCCTACTGACACTAACAGTTTCTCCCGAGCCTAAAATCAAACCTACGACGTCTAACTTGTTAGGCCAGCATCGTACCTCGAGACCATCTGGGAGATTACTACTCTACCATGATAGTAAAAAAGAACCAGAGAAGAAATATTCATCTGTTTTAATTTCATGGCATAAATAAACTGTATCACATTCACGGTGATACCCTGTACATTATTTCATTACTTCGAAAGTTGCCTTGAATAACGCCTTGATTTCATGTTTCAACATTCTTCTTCATAAAACAAATTATATTTTATTTCAGGACGTTTGTACTAAATCGTACACTACGATGCAATGGATTCGGTGAGAAGCGAAAGATTTCCAGGAAAACCCCAAAACTCACGCCAATCATCAACGCTAAAACACGCAGCAATTTATGCGTGCACTCCCCTGCTCACGTTGTTTATTTTTGTTTACACCAAAACTCTTTCCGCAGCCGGGTCCGAATCAGCAACATCAAGTCAAGTTATGCAATGGATCGCTACTAGTTGAAGGGTTTACTACTGGTTTACGCCAAAGTCAGTGCCAGTCTCAAACTATGATGACTGCTGACTGACTGTTGACTGATGGCTTGTAAATTGCAAATGCAGGAAAAAACGGTACAAAGATGTCAGAAATTACGCGATGGTGTTAGTTTCTCTTTAATCAGCATCTCGTGCTATTCAAAACACCAGTCACCAAATTTAAAAAGTTGGTGTTGTATTTTAAGGACACACGGTTCAGAGTACAAGTATGGCAGCGTACATGGAACCCACACCTTCACCCTTTGAATTACCCGCCTAACCTAACACAACAGCACTGCCGTGATATGACATTGCACAATGGTCCAGAAACCAAATTTAGGGGGAAATTTGAGTCTAGAGCTAATTACCATTAATTTGACCCAAAAAGATCGAAAATCGATCAACTGGTTCAAAAGTTATGATTTTTTTTAAAATTAAATACATCGAACACAGTCGTTTTTTATGGTCACCCTATTTCGAAGTTGGTCACGCAAAGTGCTTCAATTGTGCTCAAAATCGCAGGGATGCATCTATGTTGAAAACAATCAAACCCGTATTGTTTCGTTGGGTTGTTAAGGGGACCAGCTCCGAAATAGGGTGACCATAAAAAACGGCTATATTCGATGTATTTTATTTAAAAAAATCATAACTTTTGAACCAGTTGATCGATTTTCGATCTATTTGGTTCAAATTGAAGACAATTACGTCTCGTTATATGAAAAAATACCAAAAAATTAATCTGGGTGCTTTTATATGCATAATGTATAAAATTATTGAAATTTTCGTCTTGTTTTTAAATTGAATTTACTCAAATTTAAAAAATAACGTATTTCTAAAAGTTCTTCCATTTATAGAGTCAAGTATGCCCTTCAAAATGAGACCAAGAGATATTTTATATGTTTGCCCCAAAAAGAATGACATACAAATGAAAAACGCATATTTTTTGATGAAAAATAATAATAACTTTGAGTAAAATTGGGATATTTACGATGTCAGCATTGCACATTGTTTCTCTTAAAAAGTTCTAAAAGTCATTCAAAGACAGTTTTGAGATGAAACTTGAAATAAAAAAGTTAGAGCGTAAAATACAGTCATGGAGAAAACAATAAATACACTAGCAGTGATGGATGATTTTTCGTATTTGCGCAGTGATTTTAATTGTCGTATGATGTTATGTTACGTCATTAAGATCTGCAGACACTCTTTTTGAAAGAAGAACGGAGAAATAACTGGAGAAATTTCTTTGTCGGTGATTCCGAAATTTTTTTGCGTGAGTTAGTGATTTTAAAGTAGTGACAAAAATAAATACACTATTTAAATATATATACAAAACAATCCAAATTAGCTTTATTTCTCTACATATCGTTATCAAAGTGATATTTAACGTTACAAAACTCACTTTCAAAATTTTATGACTTGTCCTTTGTTTTGTAAAGCCATATTCAATCTTCCGGGTATGTTTACCACCAGGTTTTCACGCTGAACTAGCATTTCACGCTGCCTGTCCGACGCTCCATAATTCTGTTTTATTCTTTGGATGATGCTTTGCAACCTAGACTTTCCCAATCTTCCATAGAATTTCTAAAGGATTTAAATTAGAAGTCTGCGCTGGTCAAACTAATAATTTTATATTTTCGTTTAAAAATCAGTGCGAAAATGGTGCCTACGTCACTTTGTTTTCTTGATTTTATGCAACGTACGAATAAGTAACAACTTAAAGAAAGATACCAAAAGATGGGTCTTCGAATAACGAACAAATTGGCATAAAAACCCCATATTCGAAAAAATTGCATTTACGTCACTTTGTTATCTCACGGCAGAGCAGCAGCCAGCTAACAACAATAGCAAAACAGTATAAATGATCACACTAAAACCGTCTCAACATACAAGAAGAAATTCGGGTAGTTCTCGAATCACTAGAGAACCCAGTTAGCAAACGTAATATCTCACTCACTCATCAAAAACTAACACTTCCAGAGAACAAGAATTTTCTTATCTTCAGAATAAACGCCAGCTTATTGAGGAGTTCGCACTTGTTCACAGTATATTCATTATTTTACGGATTTGCATGAACTTGCCAAATTTTAATATTCGCTCTGCGAAAGAACTTTTATATTACTTTCACAACCATTTATTAGTTGTTTATTGAATACACTAAGGTCGCCTTTTACGCGAGTTTATTTTTACTCGGTTTTTTTACGCGGATTCCGGAATTTACGCAGTTTTTTTTAACGTTAATTCCGGAATTTACGCGGATTCCGGAGTTTACACGGTTTTTTTAACACGGATTCCGGAATTTACGCGGTATTTTTTTTCTTACGCGGATTGCAGAATTTCTTCACTCGGATTCCGGAATTCACGCAAAGTCCGGAATTTACACGGTTTTTTACGCGGATTTCGGAATTCACGCGTTTTTTACGCGGATTTCGGAATTCACGCGTTTTTTACGCGGATTCCGGAGTTTACGCGGTTTTTTATGCGGTTTTTTTTACGCGGCACGTATCCCCCGCGTAAAAAGCGACTTTAGTGTGTTGTTAAATACCTTTGAGCTTTTTTTAACGGCAGTGTCGAATTTCTAATTATATATATATAATTATATATAATTAATATTTTATATTTTATTTTATATAATTTATATTTTAAATATATATATATATATATATATATATATATATATATATATATATATATATATATATATATATATATATATATATATATATATATATATATATATATATATATATATATATATATATATATATATATATATATATATATATATATATATTTAAAATATAAATTTTACTGAAACTCCCACCACCCAAATGCACTAATTCGCCCATTGGGATTGATGCCAGTAAGTTCCCAATTACGGTAACTGGTCGCAACGCCATATGATAAGAGTCGGATTTCGTTTTCGTACCACGATTCTGGGCTGGCACCTGCGCCGAGCTCCCTTAGTAAGGTCGTGTGACAACGGCTTGAAACGGCGAGACAACAACCGGTGCAGGGGTCTCCGTCCCGTAAAACCTGGCAGGCCTTCCAGTACGTTCCAAATTCATTGCTCGGTGGGAGCCGGGCAGGAGTGGGATCAGATGTCCTTTCCTGACTTGCGCCGGTCGGGGGTGTCATAGTTGCTCATAAGGCGCTATGGCAGCCGCCCCTAGCCATGGCCTCACTGCTTCGGCATAGACTACCATGGGACCAGATAGGCGACCACTCCAGTATGGATAAGGATAGCGGCTGGAAGGGGGACCCACTTAACAAAAATGAACAAAAATAATGAAGATCAACAATTGGGCGCAGATGGGTTGAAAAACCCGTTTGCACGAGGAGGCATCCAGAGGTCTCCGCCGAGAAAGGCGGAGATGGATGCAGTAAAGGACGCCTGCGAAGACGGCAAAGGCAGTACGCCTACCGGATCGACGCAAGACATCGCAGTGGCTGGTCCACTGTTGATAAAGGCGGTCGGAAGACAGCGAGACACGCTACCGAAGGTAGTGGCGCTGTCGGAGCAGCTCGATGCCATAATCGAGTTTGCGAAAAGTCGCACCAACACGACGAAGTACCTGAAGCAGGCTCTCTACATGCTTCGGTCCTCCGTCGATGCTGCGAATAAGGAGCACGCCGTGCTCAAGGCAAGAGCGGTGGCTGCAGAGAAGAATGCAACGGAGGTGACCGGAAGGGCGACGAAGTCGGTCCAAACGGACACCTGCATGTTTGCAGCGGTTTGCGCCTCCGGGTCAACCGCAAAAAGAGCAAGGCAGTCTCCGGGGGAAGCCCCCGAGAACAGCAAGAAACGGTTGGTTGTGCTAAGCCCGCGAGATAGCACACCAACGGCCTCCAAGTCCGCCGAAAAGTCTGCCGAAGTGGCAGCTACGGGAAACCCTTGGGTTACCGTGGGAGGAAGGAAGCGCCAAAAAGACAGCAAGCGCAACGACGAGAAGGCGACAAATCGTCCAAAAACGGGAAAGAAGGCGCGAAGCAGGGGCGACGCCCTCATACTCAAGACGGATGGGTCCAAGTACTCCGAAGTCTTGAAGAAAATGAGAGGCGAAACCCAGCTCAAGGATCTGGGAGCGGATGTGCGGACCATCCGTCGTTCTCGCACCGGCGAGATGATCCTTGAGCTCCGTAAGGATGCTAAAAACAAGGGCGCTGCCTACAAGACGGTAGCCGAGCAGGTCCTCGGGAAAGATGTGCAAATTCGGGCACTCACCTCAGAGGTGACTCTCCAGCTCAAAAACCTGGATGAAATCACCGAGAGGTGCGATATTGCACAGGCCCTCAAGGAGAAGTGCGGAGTGGAAGTAGCCACTGAGGTAATTCGCCTCCGAAAGGGTCCAGCGGGGACCCAGGTGGCCACTTTCCGGCTTGCATCGGCCGATGCAACTCTGGCCCTGAAGACAGCCAAACTTAAGGTTGGCTGGTCAGTATGTCCCCTGAGCATACTCCAGCAGCCGGACGTTTGCTTCAGGTGTTTCGAGGGAGGACACAAGTCCTGGACCTGCAAGGGGCCCGATAGGAGCCAGTTATGTAGGCGTTGTGGTGGTGCTGGCCATAAAGCTAAAGACTGCGGGGAGCCTCCCAAGTGCTTGGTATGTACTGGAAAACGGGACGCCAAGCACTTTATGGGAGGCCCACGGTGCCCAGCCGGTAAGGCGGCCACGAAACCACGGGCGTGAGGGTGACACAATTGAACCTGAACCATTGCTATGCGGCACAGCAGCTGCTATACCAAGCAGCGTCTGAGTCGCGGTCGGACATCGCAATCGTATCGGACCCCTACTGCATTCCTCCCGGAAACGGTAATTGGGTTGCAGATAAGTCCAGTACGGCGGCCATATGCACGACCAGCAAGTTCCCGGTTCAGGAGGTTGTGTCAACCTCAAATGAAGGATACGCGGTTGCCAAGGTGGACGGAGTGTTCTACTGCAGTTGTTATGCTCCGCCGCGTTGGTCTATCGAAAGGTTCACCCAGATGGTCGATTTGTTATCTATGGAGCTGACGGGACTAACACCCTTAGTAGTGGCGGGCGACTTCAACGCTTGGGCTGTTGAGTGGGGAAGCCGCCGCACGAACCAGAGGGGTCAGATCTTGTTGGAAGCTTTGGCAAAGCTCAACCTAGATCTGGCCAACGTTGGAACCAAGTGTACATTCAGCAGAAATGGTGCGGAGTCGATCATCGACGTGACGTTCTCCAGCCCAGGACTGATCGTGAACTGGAGGGTAGACGATGGCTACACCTATAGTGACCACCAGTCGGTCTGCTATAGCGTAGTCCAGAACGTGAGGCGGCAGGCGACGGGTAGAGCCAATACTCCGACCGTCCGCGGGTGGAAGACATCGCATTTCGATGCCGAGGTATTTGCAGAAGCAATGAGAAGAGTGCGCGAGGGGGGCAGTTGGCTCCGCCCGAGTGCTGACCAATTAGTTGCCACATTATCGCGGGCGTGCGACGCCACCATGCCTAGGACCCGCCAACCTAGGAATGATAAGTCACCGGTATACTGGTGGACCGACGCGATAGCGGACCTCCGTAGCGCGTGCCTCCGTGCAAGACGGATGTTGCAACGTGCACGTACCGATGCACAGAGGGTAGAGCGCCGTGTAGTATTCGGATCAGCGAAATCGGCGCTTAAAAGTGCGATAAAGGCGAGCAAAAGGGCCTGCTTCGATAGGCTATGCGCGAGTGCCAATATGAATCCGTGGGGCAACGCCTACAGAGTCGTAATGGCGAAGACCAAAGGCGTGTTGGCGCCTGCAGAGCGATCACCAGCGATGCTGGAGCGTATCATCGAGGGACTCTTTCCACGACACGAGCCAAATCCTTGGCCTCCGGTTGCTGAGTCTCACGTCCGACGTTCCAGTATCTCAGACACAGACCAGGGATGGTCGGCCAACCTGCCGGGCATCCAATCCGTGAGAGACGGCAGCCGTGCAGAGGTTGTGGAGGAGGTAAGGGTTACGAATGAGGAACTCATCGTGATCGCCAACTCCCTAAAGGTGAGCAAGGCACCGGGACCGGATGGAATCCCGAACTTGGCCATCAGGACGGCCATGAAAGTGGCCCCCGATCTATTTCGAGCAGTCATGCAGAAGTGCCTGGATGACTGCCTCTTTCCGGACAGGTGGAAGCGACAGAGATTGGTGCTGTTGCCGAAGGCTGGGAAACCGCCAGGGGACCCATCGGCATACAGACCTATCTGTCTGCTGGACACTACGGGCAAGGTGCTTGAGAGGATTATCCTCAACAGACTGGTGAAGTACACAGAGGGTGTAAACGGTCTGGCAAGTAACCAGTTCGGCTTCCGGAAAGGTAGATCCACGCTGGATGCTATTCTCTCTGTCACCAAGACGGCAGAGGTAGCACTCCAGCGTAAGAGTTGGGGCATTCGCTATTGCGCAATCGTCACGCTTGACGTGAAGAATGCATTCAATAGCGCCAGTTGGGACTCCATAGCACTCGCGCTTAGGAGCATCCACGTACCGGTGTCGTTGTACAAGATTTTGGAAAATTATTTCCAGAATCGGGTACTAGTTTACAACACGGAGGAGGGTCAGAAGTGCGTCCCAATCACCGCAGGGGTACCGCAAGGTTCCATCCTGGGCCCGGTGTTGTGGAATGTCATGTATGACGGGGTGTTGAAACTAAAGTTCCCTGTAGGGGTTGTGATCGTCGGTTTCGCAGACGACATCACGCTAGAGGTCTACGGCGAGTCGATCGAAGAGGTCGAGTTGACGGCCGCGCACTGCATACGCAAGGTCGAAGACTGGATGCACTCTAGGAAACTGGAGTTAGCGCACCATAAAATGGAGGTTACGGTTGTGAACAACCGCAAATTAGAGCAACAGGCGGTGGTCAGAGTCGGTGACTGCACCATTACCTCAAGGCGTTCCTTGAAGCTCTTGGGGGTTATGGTTGACAATAAGCTCACATTTAAGAGTCACGTCGACTATGCCTGTGAGAGGGCTTCAACGGCCGCTGCAGGACTATCTCGAATGATGTCCAATAGCTCAGCGGTATATGGCAGCAAGCGTAAACTTCTTGCCAGCGTGGTTTCGTCCATACTTAGGTATGGTGGGCCAACGTGGTCCAAAGCGTTAGGTACCAACAGTCATCGTCGAAAACTGGAAAGTACCTACAGGCTCATGTGCCTGAGGGTTGTGAGCGCGTACCGTACAGTGTCATACGACGCAATCTGCGTCCTGTCCGGCATGATGCCTATCAGCATAGCCATTAAGGAGGACGTAGAATGCTTCGATCAACGTGACACAAGGGGTATACGAGGCACCAGAAGGTCATTCTCGATGATCAGATGGCAGCAGGAATGGTCCAATTCCGCAAAGGGTAGATGGACGCATCGACTTATTCCGGACGTATCCGGATGGGTCGGGAGGCGCCATGGAGAAGTTAACTTCCACTTGACACAGATTCTGTCAGGTCATGGTTGCTTCAGGCAGTATCTACACAGATTCGGGCATGCGGGGTCCCCCATGTGTCCCGAGTGCGCGGATGCGGAAGAAACTGCTGAGCATGTCTTCTTCGTGTGCCCTCGTTTTGTGCATGCGCGGAGCGACATGATGGTAGTGAGCGGGCCAGACACCACTCCGGACAACCTAGTTCGGAGGATGTGTAAAGACCCAAACATTTGGAGGGCGGTTTGTACAGCCGCCTCTCAAATAGTTTTAGAATTGCAAAACAGGCGACAGGTTGACCACCGACACGCCAGTGTTAGCTAACGGCCAGTCTCCAGGTTAGTTAGCTAAGTTAGCAAAGAGATCTATAGAACCAAGAGGGTGCACAGAGCACAAAAGCCGCTCCCCGAAGCAATACCTAGCGGTGGTCCCGGGGAGTATTATGGGCTGGAGACTGGAGGGGTTTTAGTGGGTCCGGTCACTGATTCAAACCAACCCCACACTCCCTGAGGTTGGTCACCTCAGGGGTTTGGATGCAAATTTCCCCTCCACCTGAAACAAACAAAAAAAAAAAATATATATATATATATATATATATATATATATATATATATATATATATATATATATATATATATATATATATATATATATATATATATATATATATATATATATATATATATATATATATATATATATATATAAGAAACACATTCCGTTGATTGGTAATTTCTAATTTCATTTGACGAAATATTTTATATATAAGTATGTGATATATAAGTATATATAAGTATGTATATATAAGTATATATAAGTATATATAAGTATGTGATTGCAGTTATTTAAAGAATTCACATCTGAAGCAGTTTTTCGCCTTGTTGTCTGGTGCCTAAATGAGCATGTGCGCGAGCATGTCTCACACTTCCAAAGATTACCCTTGTACTTTGTTGATGGTCATATCGAATGCAAGGCGTACAGGAAATTGTATATGTTTGAACTCGATTGGACAATCTGTAAAAATTAGAGGAATTCTCGATATCAGCACTTCCTCGTCGTTGAATTTTCCTTTAAGTATTGTTCCTTGTCTTAAATTATTTTTGACCTGCTTCACTCCCAGTATTGTTCCGTTGCATAATTTCGGTGGATTGAGATTCCTGAGCATGATGATAACTGAATCAATCTTCAATTGTAAATTTTGCGGTGGCTTTCCTGGCAAATCTAACAAAAGCAGGAACTCCGTTGTATTATTGGTAGTTTTCAGAATTTGTCACACAATCTACTGATTTGAATATAGATAATTGTTCAGGAATCGCATACTAAATTGCAAAATTCAAATCATCGAATTTATATTATTTTGGATGATGTTTTGGGAAACATTCGAAATAAGTTCCTCTTTCGTCGTTGTAAAATGGCAGAAATTCTGTGGGAATGTGATCAAGCCGTTAGAAACATCATGTGGTATTTTTCCATCACCAATAGC
This sequence comes from Wyeomyia smithii, assembly GCF_029784165.1. Taxonomy (NCBI): domain Eukaryota; kingdom Metazoa; phylum Arthropoda; class Insecta; order Diptera; family Culicidae; genus Wyeomyia; species Wyeomyia smithii. The sequence continues at coordinate 115,756,179 of NC_073695.1, read as the reverse complement.
TAATAATTGATTCGAGAACACCAGTGCGATTGGATTGGTTTTGCAGCATTACTCGCATATTGGTCGTCAACTGCAGCGTTGATTTCATCTGTTGCCGTTGATCGAGGAATGACAGAAAGCGTTTGTCCAAAATCACCTGAAAGTTAGTTACAGGGATGTGATTTCTATAATTGAATGAGTAAAATGAATGGCAAATCACCAGCCAACAAAATCATTGCTTCTTCAAAATGTCTTGTATTGCTTCGTAAATCATTCATTGTTCGATCAAGTGTCTCAAATTCCCGTTTGTTTGCCATTGTGCATTCGTCCCAAATGATCAGCTTACAATTCTGCAACACTTTCGCTATTACTGAATTCTTAGGAATATTACATGCTGGTTCATCAGTCAGCTGGAGATTTAACGGCAGCTTGAACGCGGAATGAGCTCTACAACCACCTTCTAGTAATGGTGCTGCAAACCCTGAAGATGCAACAGCCACCGCAATTCCTGATCTTGATCTTGTAATTAGTAAGCAAAACTCGTTTTAATTTTTTCCGTACAATAAACTATGATTCTCGTTTTATTGAATTATTAGCAGTAGTTGTCAACTGGTAAACAAACGACTGAAATTTTGACGGAAAATCCATTGCCAAGTTATGGAGGTTCGCACATTTCTGTTTCTCTCCCTAATTTATATATTTAGATAAAGAATCTAGTTCATAGTTCAACAGAATGAAATAATAGTTGCCGAGATTAGTAATAGAATACGAAAATTAAAAACTCTAGAATGAGAATAAATATCTATTTCCCAGCTGGTCTCGAGGTACGATGCTGGGCTTAACAAGCCGGTCGTTGTATGTTCGAGTTCCGGCTCGGAAAAGACTGTTAGTGTCAGTAGGATCGTAGCGCTAGCTTCGCAATTGTCTTGTACGTAAATGGCTGCGAAGTCTGTGTATAATAAAACAAAAGGTCGAGTTGCACCAAGGTTTTGCTTTCCTTTGAAATTAGAAAAAAACGAATCGAATGCAAGAAATCTTCTACACTTTTTTGATTTAATTATTCAGATATTTTTGATACATTACAGATATAACATATAACATATAGAGGAAATATAAAAACACCAAACTAAATTTAAGAACGCAGATTTTTTAGATCTACATTTACTTTCGGGATTATGACCTATGAAATGAAAAAACAAACGAAAACCAACCCCAATGATTAGATCGCAGCTAGACGTCATCGTTGGGCATTGATCCCCCTGGCATTTATAGCCAAACCAAACATACCTATTAGTAAAATTCTCGCAATCGCCTGCCAAGAGTGAAAAGCCTTCCGTCGTACAAATCGTATGTTTGAATGTTGTGTTACCCACGTTCCTATTTTGCCGGTCATGCGCGTTCGTCAATGAACAACCTGTACGAACCGTCACTACCACTTGTTTGATGTTTTCATGGATGAATTTTCTTCACCCCTTGTGTTCAGTGAAAACTCGTCGCTGTACAAACGTATGCAAGGGAGTGGTAACTGCTCGAATCGATGATGAGTGTCCTTTCGTCCCCGTGTTTAGGGTGCACAATATGTTGGCGCTATTCTTGCACATAGGATAAAAGCGAGATGGGAGTCGAGGTTCATTTACGACAGAATAACATTCGGTTGACGACGGGCAGGTTGTCGCCAGCATTAGCCACTGTGTGTTTTCTTTCCTCTGTGAGCGCTGTGTGCTTCCTGTTCCTCTAAGTTCTCGGTTCCGACCGTTTTTTCCGTTCTTTCTCGCAAGAAGCACTTTTTCACCCACCGACTGTGTGGAAATCGCGTCGTGAACAAACATTTTTCAAATTCTAGTAAGTTTCGGATGTGAAAAGTGGCAAAAAGTGATTTCCAAAAGTGGCGCTTTCTGGGAGCTGAATGCGGGAAAAATCGAGCTACTAGAAAATGGCTCTCGGACGGCGAATGCTTTTATTATCATGGTGGTGGTGGATGTGATGAGCCGAACTGTGAAAACCTGTTCGAGCAACCAACAACTTGTTAGAGGAGATTCAAGTACAACCCGAAAGGATATATTTGGTTGTATTAGTGAGAAAAAGTCCGAAAGCTATTATTTCGATGGTGCTAGTGCGTAGTGAAAAATGCTATGAAAATTCGAGTTTACCAGCATGGCCGCCGGGCCCGGTTCAGTGCTTTTTTAATTCCAAGCTGAAAATTGTTGAAAAGTGTCCAAATCAACGAACGGGGCCGGTGAGTAGATTAAAGTCTGCTCTAACTTTGTATCGTTGTCAAAATATGTACATTTGAACTCAGTGAACTCCAATAGACGTTGGTATTTTCAGTTTTATTGTTACAGCAGTATCAGAACGAGTTTACTTTTTCCAGTGTTCTTTGAAAGTGTTGTGTAATTTTTACTTGAACTAAACTACCAAAACTGACAAAGCATAGCAAGCAAGAAAATTGTGCTTATACGTAGATAACAAACACCTGCTGAAACCGCACCTGTTGGACCGGACCTGTCCACCCCGGACATCCGTTCGAGGGAATCATGCAGAAAACCACCCGCTCCTTTACCTGTCTCCCAACCCGAAGTGGATGGCACTCTATTTCGGCTACTTGTTGCATCAGGTTGTAATTATTACATACATATATTAGCAAACTCCTGAAACAGAGATCCATTTTAAATGTGATTTGAAACCTAGAACGAACAGTTAAAAATGCAATTAATTATTGGAAAATACAACGAAAGCAATAACTGTCCTGTGAAACAAAAGCAAAGTTAAAATCTAGCAATTTGGAATCTAATTCCCTCTTCCTAATGTACAATTACGATATAGAGCAATGAATATTTTATACAGCAAACTATAAAAAAATAAACCAAATAAGGATAAATCAATACCGCTGCACAACAACTCACGTAAACAGCAATTTCCTCCCACCCGCAAACAGAAACAACGACATAGCGCTAACTGCTGATGTGAAGCAAGTAAGAAACTCGTCCAAAACTACCCCATAACAACAAGTGTTATACGATTGTTTTTTTTTCTAAGCACATAAATATACACACTGACTCACCTATATTGCTGGCCGCTATCATTGACCTCTCACCCCATCCACAATCCAATCGAGACAACCCAGGAAAGAGCAGCACCTACTCGACCAAAAAATCGAGCAAATCTACCCTAAACACCAGAAGCCCGAAACTCTCTCACACACACAATCAAACCAGCGGCAGGCCTGACGACACTGAAAATACAAACATTACACACCAGGAAAAATCAACAACTCAGTCGGACCAAAAGTAAGTGAAACCAGTGGGACGCGAAGCCACCTGCTCTTGTATTCTCTTCGCAGTCCCTTCAAAGATAGATCCGCTCTGATGCACATGTGATCCACCATCGCTAGCCTGTCGCTTGGTGTAGTGGGAGGAAAAACAGTCGTTCAAACGCGAAACTTGCCACAACAGGCAAGCGATCTGAGTCTCTAAGCCCCCACCCAACCAGATCCCAGCTGGGATTCGTGATTCTATCCGGAGAAAGAGAGGGCCATTAAAACATATTTCATAAATCCAACAAGTGTGTTGTTTTTCCGAATCGTTTGCCGCTTTCCTCTTTCCTGGCAGGCGCCAGAAAAGGCAACCAGAGCCCCAGCGGCAAGAAGAACTTTTATTTTTATCGATTTATTAGTCTAGCAGCTTGGTACCAGTGGTGCAAGAGGTGCGAGAGGTTCACGGGTTCCTTCCAGAAATAAATAACATTATTAGTTCGGATCAATCCAAACATGCCCCGTTGCTACATCGTAAAAAAGCAAAGTGGGCTAGGGAACGACAAGGATACCGGCAGAGTAATTCCCTACGGTCGGCTCGCTACTAATGGGTTGCTACCCAGCCAACCAAACGGTAGTGTTAGTAGTGGTGGGGTTGGAAACGGCAGTGGCCATGTTACAATTATCAGCGGGACCAGCAGCAGCAACGGAAGCAGCACAACGGAAGTGGGAAATGTGATTGTGAAGCATAGCAGCGCTGCTGGCAAGGGCGGCAGTCCACTGGTTAGCCCAGGGGGAGTGATCTGCAGTCCCAGCCCGGCTTCGGCCGGAAATGTAATTATACTGAATAGTGTGAGTGTGATCAGTGGTGGTCCCGGGGCGATAGGAAATGTGATTGGAGCTGATGGCACCGGGATCACTGCCGGCGGAGGAAGTGGAATGTCCGGAGCAGGAGGAGGAGTGATACAGCGAATGGAGGAGAACAGTGGACCCACCAGTCCTACGGAGGCATGCGTTGCGCCGGTTTACTACACCAATATAGCAGAACATCAAAACGGTAAGTTTGTCGATAAAGCTCATGAGTGTAGTTAGTTATTTGCAAAATACTTGTTACGATATAACGAGTTATTGTTCTCTTCTAAGCATGTGTATACAACCACAAACAATCACATCGCAAACCTGCGATCAGTTGTGTTAAGTAAAGAAAATTATGTTCGAAAATTTCCTTATTAAAAAATCCACGCACTGAAAGTATAAACTTATTTAGCAGCAATTAAGTGTAAATAACATATGATATAGTAACATTACAATTCTTTGCGAAGCATTATTAGCCTACAACAAAACGGCGCTTGTAGAGAACCATTAAAACGCTGTTCGTAGTCGACTTTAATATCGTTTCTATGAATTGTTGTATTATCCAAGTCTTAAAGTTGACTGTGGAAAACATTAGCAATTCTATTGACGCTAGAGATCAATCTAACGTGTATTCTGTGGCAAGCTGCAATACTACAACTTTGGCTTGTTGTTTTCGTTTGCTTCAAAACCCGCTGTCACTGACTTCTCTCTGTAAGGATTCACCAAGGTTGCGAACCCCACATATCCACACTCAACTTAAAAAAACTTGGACTAAACAAAAAATAAGCAGCCTTGGACTGAACAAAAAATAAGAAGCAGCCATGGCCTAACAGGATCAGTGTCAGAGGAATGCTATCTTTTTCATGATATCGCCGGGATGAGTCGAATTGTCCATCTACCTTTAGTAAAATTGGACCATTCCCGTTGCAACCTGGTCATTGAAGATTCAACTCGACCTCGTTACGTGACTTGCCACAGACCTCGAGAGTTATGTCGTCTGCAAATCCCACAATCACCGCCCCAGGAAAGAGCTTCACTTTCAACACCGTTATACATGGCACTCCACGATTCCGGACCCAGGATGAAAACTTGCGGTACATCTGCGGTCATTGGAACGCATTTGTGACCCTCATGTGTGTTCAGCAGCCCTTGATTTTGGAAGTAACTTTCTAGAATCTTTTACAGTGGCACCATCACTCTAAGACTCCGCATCGCATAGGCTATAGACTTCCAGCAGAGACTATCGAACGCATTTCTCACATCTAGTATGATGATTGCGCAATAGCAAATGCCCCTTTTTTCATGCTCCGCCGTCATGGTGACGGAGGGATCAGCAACCATCGTAGGAGGATTACCCTCCTGGAAGTTTCCCGGTCTTCGACAGTAATACCAGTCTCAGTCGCTTCCACTTGTCCGAGAAGAAGCAGTCGTCTATGCATTTTTGCATGACTACCCTGAAAAATCCAGGGTTAGCTTTATGGTCGTCTTTTTGGCTAGCTTCTAACACCACGAGTGACTATTCTTGCCAAGGCTGACTTACCTCTAGCCTTTGCCATTACAATCCTGTAGGTCACCCCACGGGTTTGGCGCACTGGCACAGAGTCTATTAAAATCGGCAGGCACTGCGGACATCAGCTATTGCCTCGGGCTATCAGTATGCCGGTGGCCTTCCAATTCCGGACTGACAGCACCAAGGTATGGCGCCGTCACACGCCTGCGACAGTAGGGTGGAGCCCTTTTTCGAAAATGTTTGCCTGACCCGTTTTCCCAGGCAAAAGACCTCCTTGGGGTTCAATAAGTAACATATAAAAATTGGTTGAATTTCATTAGGGTCTAGGCTCTAGAGGTGGCGCAGAGGGCCTAAAGGTCAAATTTGATACATATAAGTAATATGGTTTTGAGACCCTTCAGGACGTAAATTTTGTTCGTTTTGCGGTAAATCTAACCGTTTTTGAGATATTCGCAATTTGAGAGTACACCCTTGCAATCCCGGGGTATGTGATTAAAAGGAAATGCAAGAGGTGTCTGTATAGGTGAACACGTCATGTCCTCGAATATATTCTGGAGTGGGAGGCTCCAAGGAGAACAACATCATCCTCCCAAATCAAGTCTTTGTATATGGCGATGAGCTTGAGGTGGTCAACGAGTTTGTGTATTTGGGGTCACTGGTGACCGCCGACAATAACACCAGCAAAGAGATCCAGATACGCATCCAGGCTGGAAATCGTGCCCACTTTTCACTCCGGAAAACACTTCGATCAAGTCCAGTGCGACGATTCACGAAGTTTATGCTGTACAAAACTCTGATAAAACCGGTCCTCTCCGGAATCGAGACAACAACGCTTCTTGGAGTTTTCGAACGGAAAGTGCTACGAACTATCTACGGTGGAGTACAGACGGACGACGGAGAATGGCGACGGTACTTGAACCACCAGCTGCAAGCGCCACTTGAAGAAAACCCCATTGCACACCTGGCGAATGTCAATAGGTTGCGGTGAGCCGGTCAGGTCGTAAGGATGCCGGACGACAACCCTTTGAAATCACTTCTCTTCAGCAACCCTGCCGGCACCAGAAATAGAGGGGCGCAGCGTGCACGATGGCTCGACCAGCTCGAAGAGACTTGCGGGTGATGAGACGTTCGGGGTACTGGCGAAATACAGCCCCAAACCGAGCAACATGACGACAACTAGTTGTACTGCTGTTACCGGAGAAATAAAAGCACGCTTGTAATCATTTTTTTGTCAGAGTCTCCTGATATTTACGCAGACTTTCTTGAAATGTGTGCAGATTTTCGCAAACTTTTGCCTGCGTAAGTGATTTTTTTTCGAATCACGGATAGATATTTGTCAGATTTCAAACAGATTTTTTTTGGTTTTTCGAGCAGTTGCAGACATTTTTCAAAAACATCTGGCATCTCTGTTCTTCGCTTTTAACCACGTATTTGGCTGCAAAATTTGCGTCGAATAAACAGAAAGATCAAGTTTCAACAGTGAAATACTAATACCCATGCTTCGATTTTAACCATTCAGGAGACAAGGAGATTGTGGGTTCGGATAAGGTATATTTTTTCAAGCCTAAGTCAGATTCCTCAGTTCTTGTTTATTATCGCTTTTCAAAATTTACATATACTGCAACTTCTTCGAAAAGAAACGACAGTTTCTTATCAAAAATAAATGTCCTCTTTATAAAATCACCCAGATGGTTTCGAGGTACGATGCTAGCCTAACAAGCCAGTCGTCATAGGTTCGAGTCTTGGCTCGGGAGAGACTGTTAGCGTCAGTAGGATCGTAGCGCTAGCCCGTAATTGTCCTATGCACCAAAAAGTAGGCTGCGAAGTCTGTGTATAAATAAACAGAAGGTCAAGTTCCGAATCGGAAAGTAGTACCAGGGCTTTGCTTTTGCTTTATAAAATAAACAGTCTTTAATGCTAGAATGAATGTCCAAAGACATATAAACACAACACACAGCAGTTTTGAAATTATTCGTAGTATACCTGTGGATCAAGTAAATCACCTAAGCACTTTAATCAGAATCCTTGGTGACAAGTGGAGTGTAGATAAACTCTTGAATGTTTTTACATTCAAGTTGCCCCAAAGCACAGGAATCAAAAGTTTTCACCAATTACTGATTTGTGCACACCAGGTGATCGAATTTATTACCTCACTCTCCGAGCACCGATAATAAACCTTGCAGTAAGCTTGAATTCCTGCCCCAAAGAACTCAGTTCATTACTGAGCAAAAAAATTTCCTTTTACCACCCAAATAAATGCACCATTCGGATAGCCTTACCACCGGCATCGATGGCGGCTGAACAAAAAAAAACTTGTTTTTGAATTTCTAATTGGAAAATTATTCTCCTTATATATTATTCATGTCGTAAAGCGAACGCCAACAAGTTTCTGCTTTCGTCTCTATCTTTTGCTTTTCTCTGTTTCGCTCTTTCACACACTCTTGTTCGTCGTCCCAAAGTCCCCATTTTTTCATCCTTACATCCAAAACCCACCAAACCAACCGTAAAGGCAATACCAGGCCTTGATCGGTAGCACCATTACGCAACGGAAAGAAAGACGTCAAAAAACTCGGAAAACGCGCAGCATGTTGCTTTTGGTAGGAAGTATTGCGAAAGCTGTGTCATGATGCACAACGGTTCACGCTAAAAAGAAATGGTATCATACGACGTTTAATACACAAATTATACATAATATATTATTTTTTATATATATTATTTCCGTTGTACTTATTAGCCATTTTATTTTATTATTAGTACTTAACTGTAGTAATTTCTAAATCATATTTTACCGATTTAATGATTTCAACAGTCCACTATGCAACGCACTGAACAACCACTTGAAGTGGGCTATGTTTTATGACCAATGGTTTTTCCCTGCTCGCGTAACAGCAACAACATCTACCAACCTGCTCCTCTTGGAACCAGCGAACAGGTATTTAAATGTCTACCAAAACACCGGAATAAAAAAATAGACAAGCGACAAGCTCTCTAGCCACAGCAGTATACTCTTTATATAGAAACAGTTTAACTTGAGGCGCGAGAATAAACAAGGTGAGAGGGGTAATTCGCGATGAAATTCAAATATATTTTAATTAAAAGTAAAATTCAGCTGGCCTACCAAGCAACATGATCATGCAGATTGGACCCCATGTCTTGTTCTCGTATTCTTTTAATGTGAAAAAAGGGGGGAAAATTGGCTTCGGTGCCAGGCTAGCAAAGTACGTGAGCTCGTTAGAGCTTTCATTTTTGCAGAATTACCGCTGTTAAAGAGGAAGGTAGATAGGGTATGCTCAAGATAATGGGATGAAAAATAACCACCACCACCCCCGTGTGGGACTTAATTTTTCATTGTTCATTTGTTTCTGCTCCTTCGATGGGGTAGTGATTAATATGGAAAATTTATTTTATTTTCATTATCATATTGTGATACTATCACATTGCATCATGTACACAGTTGAGCTAATGTACTCATGCTTAAACTACAAAATCGTCGCTTCAAAAAATATTCGTTCGAGATTCATTCAAAGAAGATATATAACCCCCTTTCCAATGATATGTTAATTTGAATAATTTCATAGGAAAATCAAGAATGAGAACAATTTTTGTTGGCCAGTAAAAACGGTTCATAAAAAAATATTAATTTCATGTTAACGAAGGGTTCATCAATTTAATTACCCAGACGCAGTTTCTTAACTTAATTAACATGAGCTTTCAAACAAACACAGCTTGAATCGTTTTTAATAACTTTATGTAGACAGTGGTCCGGTCTCAACGGTAATTACTCAAAAGCTTAAAAATAAGTGTTTCCGATCAGCACAAACGATACATTGGCGGTTTAGCTTCCGCTTTTAGTCATGATCTGCCATTGCTGTTCTCGATCAACTGCATCATAGGCTGCCTTGAAGTCGACAAAAATGTCATGCGTGGACACGTTTTTGCAAAATCTGTCGGATTGAAAATCTCTGGTACGTGGTTGCGCGGGCTCCCATGAAACCTCCTGGTTAAAAGTGTTAGACGTTGGAATAGAACTTGGAGGAGTATTTTATAAGCAGCGTTGATGAGCGTAAGGCCACAATAGTTGCAGCACTCCAGCTTGTCGTCCTTCTTATAGATGTGGCAGCCGAATCCCTCCATCCACTCTTCCGGCAGTTTACCCTCTTCCCAGAATGTCCCAATGCAGTGCTCTCTCTCTCTGCTACTTTACCATGCTCTCTCTCTCTCTCTCTCTCTCTCTCTCTCTCTCTCTCTCTCTCTCTCTCTCTGTTACTTTACTATTCTCAGGTGGCTTTGTTGTTCTTCAGCCGGTCCCGGTCATCTACTGCTAGCACTCCCAGGTGCCTTCAAGTTCAGCTTCTGTTTCTTGCATCGCATTTCAGATATTCATCGAAGTGCTGCTTCCACCTGTCGATCACCTCGCTATCGTTTGTGATGAGATTACCTTCCACATCCTTGCAAAAGTCGGCTTGCGGCACAAAGCCTCTACTGGATTGGTTAATCTTTTCGCAGAACTTTTGCGTATTATTAGCAGTGAATAGCTCTTCTAGCTCTTTACAGTTCACGGTCAAAATCGTGGTCCTAACCCTCAGGAAATTTACTCAGATCCGGCTTTTCTCTGTCACCGCTGCCTCGCATTACCCATCAGACCAGTCGTTTCTGCCACTTGGCGCCTCTGTTTCCAGTGTCGTCGCGGATTCCATGATGGCCGTGCGGATCATGATCCAACCATTCTCGAAAGAAGCTAAGCCGGACTCCTCTACCGTGGGTAGTGCCGCTTCAAGCTGTTGCGCGTAGACTCCGGCAGCTAGTGGGTTCCGTAGCTATTTGATGTTGAACCGCGGGGATCAGCTCTGTCGTGACTAGTAGACAGTCGACAGTTTTGAGCGCATACAAACCGCCACTAAATAGTGATCCGAGCTATCGTAGACGTCCTCCAGCTGTGCGTAGAAGACTTCCTTTTCGTCATCGGGTTTTCCTTCATGCGGGCAGCTCACGTTGAAAACGGAGTAATTGTCGAACCGGCCTTCAATTCTCAATACACACATTCTGTCGCTGATCGCTTACACTTGATCTTTGCAACTTTGCCCAACACAATAAAGCCGGTAAAAAGCAAAGCATTGGTGCTACCTTCCGTACCGGAACTCGACCTTCTGTTTATTATACACAGACTCCGCCACCAACTGTTAAGTGTACAGAACAATTGCGGGGCTAGCGCAACGATCCTACTGACACTAACAGTCTCTCCCGAGTCGAGACTCGAACCTACGACGACTGGCTTGTTAGGCCAGCATCGTGTCTCAAGACCAGCTGAGAGGGCATCTCCACGTTTTCTCCATTCCGGTAGAGTTCCTGAAGCGCTACGATGCCGAAGTGACGAGGTTCTGATCCAGTAGGATCCTGTCGCCACCCTGGATGTTTAGCGATCTACAGTTCCATGTTCCGAGCTTCCAATCGGTGTCCATTATTCGTCGCCTTGGTTATTGCCGCTTGTTCCGATCCGTTTCTCCTTCTTGAATATTCGTAGTAAAGTTTTTTGCTATGTCTCCTCTGGAGTACAGAAGCTGTTTGGGCCGCTCATTCAGGAGAACGACTAAGCTAAGACGCTTATGGTGGTGTCGACTAGTCTTTTAGGAATCGTTAGAGGAGATTGTGTAGAGCACACTACGGTCCGAACTGACTCCTGCTGCTTGTTCAGGGGTACTTATTTATTATATTCCCACCGTTTCGCTATCCACAACCTGCGACCCGTTCGATTCCTTGCAGCTAGACTGTGCGTATTGGAACTCAAATTGAAGATGTGAGAAGCATGTTAAGCTCTGTGAGGATCACTACGAAACTCACATTGAACCCTGTGAGAATCACTACAACACGCGGTCATGTGGTCTTTAGTTACAGAATAAAACTACCTTTGCTCCCTGCTCTTGGAAAGACAGTATCATAGTTCATCGGGGCTCACAAATTCAATGCTGAATTGTGCCCAAGTAACAAAACTGGGTAAAGTGCTTGTTTTGGTTGTAAAAAGCTCCAACAACCATTGATACAACGATTATTTTTACTTGGATGGTACTTTTTCCGATTATAGTCCCAGAAGACCTTTCTCCAACTTATGGTGGGTAATGTATGCAATAATTGGAAAAAAAACATCCGCTTGCATGTATCCAAAGTTTCAATTCCAACCAATATCGAAGCAAAATTATATTTTACTCTTGAAAATTCTGTTCCTCTGCTTAGAAGCAAAGAGTTTTGGTGCTTTGCAATTGAGGATTGAAGTTTTATAAGCAAGGTGATTACCACGACTCCTCCCTTTGGTTCAAGAATCGCATCGTGAGGATAGGATGTTTCTAGCGAGTGTTTGGCCATGTTTCGCAGCACCATGACTAAATTTTGCATCGACTCTGGAAAAAACTAGGTCCATCGTTCCACACCCGCTACAAAATTAAAATAAGGGATTGAATGGACATAATTAACTCCTATTGTGTCATAATATCTAGTCCATGAGGTCAGATTTCTGGAGTACGCATGGAAATTATTAAATTTCGTTAAAAAATAGCAGAAAAATTTACAGCTCGTTTTACTATTATTTTTAATAGTTTATAATAAGTTTATCGAGAGGGTTTCTCAGAGCTAGAATAGCATTCAGCCATTACTTTTGAATCTGAAATATCCTTTTGAAACGATGTCTAGGCAGTTGTTATTGCAACGAGTGCAAACGCTCTAGTATCGTAGCCGTAGGTAGCCCGCAAATTATTTTTACGCAACGTATGAAAGAATTTAGTACCTACTGGTAGATTCAGAGGTCGTTAGTAAATTTGGTTAGGATTCCATTGCTAAAGAATTTGGTGTTGCTCATCTCATTTACTTTCTTCATTTTATTATCGACCCGTTCGAGAGACGATCAAACATTATCCTCCCCCTTTTCCCATGCTACGCAAGTCCTTATAAACACCAGCTGAGTCACAAAACAGAGAATTGTTCCTTTCCAGCATGCACAGAATGTAAAGTTCAAAGGGCTGAGACATTGGAGGCATGATATGACTCTAAGATCGAGAAGTTCAAAACAAAATTGATTAACATCTTCCTCTCATTTTAGTTTGTAACATTTAAATGACACATTAAATCGTAATAAAATTCAATAGTTATAATCAACCAATCATTTATTTTATATGAGGCCAAATTTGTTGAAATCAAACAAGCGGTTACAACAGACACACTCAGACTTTAGTTCATTGTTTTAGAAATGAGTCGATTGGTACGTTTGACTCTGCTCTACGTTGCTTATATTTGATCAACTTTTGAATACTTTATAACGAGCATTGCTAATTTCTCATTTACCTTTAATTTCGATCACATTAGATTAGAGTTACATGCATGACTGCATTCTTCTGTGTGCAAATGAAAAACTCTGAAGAAAAGTAGTTCCATCCGAAAGACCAAATCACGCATTTCCGCTTCCGCACTCATCTGCGGATACAAGTCGTTGCATAGTAAGTTCTATTATCTCACACCAATGCGTTGAGAACCTTCATCAACTTTATCAACAGCCTAATTGCGGCCATTCAGGTGTAATTAACAAAGATTCGCTTTCGTTTCCGCCATGTCCACGGTTTGTAACCACCCAAAGGCGGAATTTTCCTTTTTTTTCCTTTTCCGCCCTCTATTCACATGCGCGGGGCTCTTTGATATGCTTTATTGGAGCAAAGTTTTATTGCCCCTGCGGGCGTTTTGTATATTCCTGGAAAAGAGACTGAGAAAGTACGCCAATAACAATCAGTTTTTTTGTCTGCTATACACTGAACCGTTTTCCTAGGCAAAAAAGAAACATCCCTTCATCCATACACAACGTTCACGGTTGTACAACAATATGGCCTTCGGTCAAATCGTTTCCACTTAGATAATGAAGATTCCCGGAAAATTTTAAAAGCTGCCTACACCTTCGACAAAAATCTCACCTGGCGAATTTTGCGGTGTAAAGGAGTACGAAGATAATCGCACGGAGATTATGAGAGTTTAATTTTTAAAGTTTAGTTCCGCAACTTTACCCAATTTCCGTTATTACTATTATTATAAATACCAATATATTCAAGCAATCATGTAAATTGTGTACGCAGTTTACAGAATGTACCTAAAAATATGAAGCTCAGAATACCCACGCATCATTACTTACTGTTCGTCTCCTTTAATAGGGCAAAACATGATTTATGTTTCCAAAATTAAAATACAAGGCCGTGATTAGCGCGTTAACATGCCTTGCAGGAACTTGAAGTCAAGTTTTAATGTTGTTTTATAACTGTATGTCACCATGACCACCACCCTCAACCCCACCTTCATCTGCTAATACATTTCGATGGCTCAGTCAAAGCATGGACGACAAACCAACAATAGGCTGGACGTCCCACAATGGTGGCGTGTTGCGTGTGTCATGGAGCTTTCCGCTTCTTCCTCTCTTTAATGCTGCAACTACCTGACGCGCAGAAAGGTTGATAAAACCGTCATGTTCAGTTCTAAATTTGGTTAATTGAATGTGACACGTTCCCCTTAATTGATGGCTGCACTGACCGCAATTTGCCTTCTTGATTGACGTAGGCTAAGCGTTGATTTTGAACTGTTTGAATAGTGTTAGCAGCCGAACTTTTAAGCTATCGCCAACTAAGTTATATAAATAATTCAAATTCTGTTTTGTAACAACTGACCTTTATCAGTCTCATGTAATTGTAAACTGGTAGCCTGATTATTCTATCATACCTTACAGAATGTCAACAAGTGACGCCGAAATGACGAAGACGCTAATAAGTCTATGATAAATGTTCAAATTTTCTAGTTACAACACCGGTAATAAGTATTTTACGTCTACAGCTATTGCGTATGTTGAAAGCTACGTACACTATTTTCTTCACTAACTAGTTAAGCCTCTGCTTCTTGTGCCTTTCTTGAAACTTCGATTTTATCGTATAACGAGTTGACGCGCACGATATGCGGGCACAAAGCAAATGCTTCAGTTCAGTATCCACCGAAAGCTCTGCACATTGCATTAAATCATTTTAACGAACGCTAATTACAAACTCATTATTGTAGATTATCGTTTGGTGTTCACTTTCTTTTTAATGCGACGTTTATTGATTGAGAAAAAGTGAACCGAATATTTCAGGTGGGATATTTTAGGCTTTTTATAGACCATTGATGCATATTCCATGCATATTTATAATTTGCGAAAATCCCAGTTTTGTCAACTCAAGAATTAATTTATCAAGTCGTTTGGCTTCAGCTGTTAGGGTGGCAATGTCTGCATGGAAAAAAATCATCATCGAATTTCAAAAACCGACCATATACATTTTGTTAATTGGCCTTAAAAAACGATCTGCACAAAATTTCAGCTCAATAGTTATTTAGGGGTGCCTCAAAGCGCTCAAACTTGTGTTTTTTTGGCCCCCTCTAAAATTTACCAAGTACATGAAATTGGGAAAAACGAAATTTTTCTTCGATGCCAAATGTCTTAGAAATGCAATCTGGTGTTATCTAATGCTATGCTGCGATAAACTGATCATAGGCAACACTACCATTTATATTTGATGGTCGTTATTGTAAAAATAACGATGCATGAATATATGAAAATTTCACACTACTAGTAGTTGTGAAAATTCTCACAACTCTTATTTTCAAGCATTTATAGTTCTGAAAAGAACTGATTCTATAATCTTCAGCTCGAAATGTGTGCTAAAGAACGTTGATGATCACACCATCACCAGTAGCATTGAATAATTTGTGCCCTCAAAATATCTTGCAGCGTACAATGGTGCCTTTTGCTGCCGTATGCAAAATAAAACCGAACCGATTCCATAATCTTCAGCTCGAAATGTGTGCTACAGAACGCTGATGATCGCACCACCGTTAGTATTGAATATTTTGCTTGGCCGCGCAAAATAAAATTTGCTCTCCGTTGTGCCCTCCAGTAGCTGTACCAGCAAAATATCCTGCAGCGTACGATGGTAACTGTAACTGTTGCTGTCGTATGCAAAATAAAGGTAACATGTTCCGCAGTGCCTGAAAGTTGACTCGTATGCAGCTCTCGTTTCCTAATGTCGCGTACCTCTAACAGCTATACTCCACTGGCTATTGTGTGACAAACCAGACTGAAGCTGAATTTCCTACACGCAGTCTTTTGTATCGAGTTCAGCGTAGATTTTTGCCATGAGGGCGTGGTAACGCAGCTTAGAGAAAGACAAACGGAACAAAACTCTTTGTTGAATCAAAATATGTAGGCAGTGGAATTTATTTCGTCCATGTTATTGTTATCCGTGCTCGGGAAACAAGGGAATAGCAAGGAAAATGTATGGGAAATCTTGACCTTGGAACTTTTCACCTTTTTTCACCATTAGTCAGTAAAGCCACAAGTTAAACATTATATCAAACAATTGTTACACATTTTATCTATCCACCGACAGATAAATGTCTAAGATGCATTATGTCGTTCGCTTGCTATAATCATTTAATAATTCATCAGTGCGTCTTGAACTGTCCTACAGATCAAACGTTTTTTCGGTTGCTTGTGGACTGGTCTTTGACTGCCTATAGCTTCAAAGTTTGTGTTTTGTCAGTGTGTCTTTTAAAGACTACCTGAAAGTTATTTCCCATCAGTTTTTCTCAAGACTACCTACTTTTGAATTTAACATTTGTTTTAACTTTTTTCGTATCACCTGAAATGGCTGGACGGAAAAAGAAACCTCGCATCGCTGCGGGGAGGAAAAGAGAGGCATCTCTTTCTGACACTTCGAGTGTCTGTAGTGACAATCCTTTTGATATTTTGCTTGAGCATGAAGCTGATGAAATGGAAGTTACCAATAATGAAACTATACAAAATATAAAATCTTTAAAAAAGGAGAAAGTTCCACCTATTGTGGTAACTATTTCTTCTGAATTTAATATATTCAAAAAGAAACTTCAACGTTTGTTTCTGACGTTGAAGTTACCTATCAAATTGGCCGTAGAGGTGAATGTCGCTTATTGGCCGACTCAGTAAAGGGTCGTGATCGTCTTGTTCAGTATTTAACTGACAAGATGTACAAATTTTTTACATATGACACCAAGAACGCCAAGCCGTTCAAGGTTGTCTTGAAAGGTCTCACCAACGATCAAACCGTTGATGAGATCAAACTTACTTTAACAGAATTACTTGGCATAGCCCCTACCCAAGTAATTCTAATGAAACAAAAATCACGAGGCGAAAACAGTCAGAGAACTGGAATTTCCCTTGTTAATTATTTAATTCATTTTAACCGCAATGAGGTTAACAACTTAAAATTTTTTGAAAAAGCACATGCTTTGTATAATGTGCGTGTAAAGTGGGAAATTTATAGGAAGTATGGCGGAGGTGAAAAGCATATCACCCAATGCCGTACTTGCCAACGTTATGGCCATGGTTCCAAATTCTGTAACATGGACCAAAAATGTCTTAATTGTGGAGACTCTTCTCACAAAAAGGACACATGTCCTGTGAAAGAGAGTAAAAATATTCGCTGTGCGAATTGTAACGGCAACCATATGTCAAATTTTTATCAATACCCAGTCCGTTTAGCAATTGTTAAGGCAAGGCAAGGTAAACAAAATTCAATTTCTCAATTAAAACCAACTTCAAAACAAAATTCTCCAAGCGTACCAGTGACGCATAGTTTACCTACTCCTTTGCATACCCGTTTAACTTATGCACAGGTTACAGGTAGTTCGAACATTATACCGCCTAGTTCGAAAATGACCGTTAATATGGGTAAGCAAAACACGCTAGAAAATAATTGTACACCTATTACTCCAGCTAATATTGCTGCCGAAAATATTTTTTCTAATGTCAACTGCCTGGGGCCTATTACGGCAGGTAAACTTTCTTTTTTGCAACAGGCAATGTTCGAACTTATGAACGCCATGTTGCAGGCAAAATCAATGTTTGAAGCCATTCAAATAGGCACAAATTTTACTATTAAAATTGTTTCTAATTTAAAATTTAGCAATGATTTTAAATAAAACAATTAAAAATGTTAAATTGGAATGCTCGCTCATTGAAGGCCAATGAGAATGAGCTTTTTAATTTTTCAACAGTAAATAATGTGCATATTGCAATTATTACTGAAACATTTTTGAAACCTAGCATAAAATTAAAATATGATCCCAATTACGTGGTTCATAGATATGATAGGATTCAGGGTTCCGGCGGTGGAGTTGCAATTGTTATTCATCGCCGAATCAAACATCGTGCTCTTCCCCATGTTGAGACGAAAGTTATTGAAACTTTGGGAATTGAAGTTCAAACTGAACTTGGGATTTTATTTATTGCCGCAGCATATTTACCATTTCAATGCACACGCGAGCTCAAAAATTATTTTAAAGGTGATTTACAAAAACTCACCAGAAATCGTTCGAAATTTTTCATAATCGGCGATTTTAACGCTAAACATCGTTCATGGAATAATTCTCAAAGTAATTCCAATGGCAAAATTTTATTCAATGATTGATCTTCAGGATACTATTCTATTTTGTCTCCGAATAGTCCTACATGCTTTTCTTCTGTAAGAAACCCTTCAACAATTGATTTGGTGCCAACAGATCAAAGTCTTGTATGTAGTGATTTGATCACACATGCTGACTTTGATTCTGACCATCTTCCAATAACTTTTTCTTTATCACATGAATCAGTTTTAAACCCTATGAGCTCTGTTTTTAATTATAACAAGGCTAATTGGGAAAGATACAAAACTCATATTGAGAGAAATTTCAATAATGAGCTTGATTTGCAAAACGAAGTGAATATTGATTCCGCTTTGGAAGCATTAAAATGTGCAATTGTTGATGCCAGAAATTATTCTGTTCCAAAGGCTCAAGTGAAATTTGATTCATCAATAATTGACGAAAATCTTCAACTTCTAATTCGTTTGAAAAATGTCCGCAGACGTCAATATCAACGTTCTCGTGACCCTGTTTTTAAAACTATTTATAAAAATTTACAGAAAGAGATTAAACATAGATTTACTCTTCTGAGAAATCAAAATTTTGAGACTAAAGTTGAAAAATTGAAACCATATTCAAAACCATTTTGGAAGCTGTCGAAGATTCTTAAGAAACCTTCAAAGCCTATTCCAGTTTTAAAAGATGGTGAACGTTTTCTTGTATCCAATGAACAAAAGGCTCAAAGACTTGCTCAGCAGTTTGAGAGTGTTCATAACTCAAATTTGAATTTTGTGAGTCCAATTGAAAATGAAGTCACACGTCAATTTGATTTAATTTCTTCCCAGAATTTTTTACCTGCAGAAATAATTGAAACTAACTTGAATGAGATTAAATCAATTATTAAAAATTTCAAAAATACGAAAGCACCTGGTGACGCTAGAATCTTTAATATACTAATCAAACATCTCCCTGAGAGCACAATGGAATTTTTAGTGAAAATTTTCAAATGCTGCTTCAAAATTGCATATTTTCCCAAATTATGGAAAAATGCAAAAATTACTTCCATTTTAAAACCGGATAAGAACCCAGCTGAAGTTTCAAGTTATCGACCAATGAGTTTGCTTTCTTCAATAAGTAAACTGTTTGAGAGAATTATTCTTAACAGAATGATGTCACACATCAACGAAAATTCAATTTTTGCAAATGAACAGTTTGGATTTCGCCATGGGCATTCCACAACTCATCAATTGCTCAGAGTTACTAATATGATACGAGCTAACAAATCTGAAGGTTATTTCACTGGAGCTGCTCTTTTAGACATAGAAAAAGCATTCGACAGTGTTTGGCATAAAGGTTTGATTGCGAAATTGCAAATTTTTAATTTTCCAATTTTCCTAATCAAAATTTTAAAAAATTAACTTACTGATCGAACTCTGCAGGTTGTCTATCAGAATTCAAAATCTGATAGATTTCCTGTCAGAGCAGGTGTACCTCAAAGTTCAGTCTTGGGTCCAGTCCTGTACAACATGTTCACTTCAGATCTTCCTGATTTGCCTCCAGGATGCACAAAGTCATTGTTCTGCGATGACACAAGCATTTCCGTAAAAGGAAAAAGTCTTCGTGTCATATGCAGTCGATTGCAGAAAAGTTTAGATATTTTTTCTTCCTACTTGCAAAAGTGGAAAATCTCTCCCAATGCTTCTAAAACTCAAATGATAATTTTTCCGCATAAGCCTAGGGCTTCTTTCCTCAAGCCAAACAATAATCACGTTGTCAAGATGAATGGGGTTATTTTAAGTTGGTCCGACAAGGTTAAGTACTTGGGACTAATTTATGATAAAAAACTTATTTTCAAAGAGCACATTGAGAGTATACAAGCCAAGTGCATCAAATATACGAGATGTTTATATCCTCTCATTAACAGGAGTTCTAAACTTTGTTTAAAGAACAAACTTTTGATTTACAAACAAATTTTTAGACCAGCAATGCTTTATGCTGTACCGATCTGGTCAAGTTGCTGTTCAACAAGGAAGAAAACGCTCCAAAGGATTCAGAATAAAATTCTGAAAATGATTTTGAAGCGTCCTCCTCGGTTTGGTACACTCGAATTACATAGACTTACTGGTGTTGAACCATTAGGAGCTATGTCAAATAAAATTATTAACAATTTTCGACAAAAATCGTTGCAATCCTCAATTGCTACGATAAGCTCTCTTTATAGCCAATAAGTTAGCAATTAAGTTAGTTGTAAGTTTACTTCCCCTTTTCTGACAAGTAGGTTTAAATCCCTACGAATGATAAGTCCTAATTGCGAAAGCAAACAAATCCTAACAATTAAAATTAAAAATTTCTAACAGTGTTGAGAAGTCACCATTTGTGATTGGACACACATACTCATTATTTACTAATATTTATCATAAATACTTAAGCTACTAACAAAAAAAAAAATTTAATAATTCATTTTCAATTTCACAAAATGTAATCTAGTATAGAAAACAAAGACGTAGTCCTACGTCAATAAATGAACCTCCTCAATGAAAATCAAGTTTGTGATACCTAATGAATATTAAAATTATTCACATCTGGTTTGGAACGAGCTGTGAGTCATTTTAGATGCCAGTTCTAATATATTTCATATCAAGCCTTCGGTTACCCAGAAGACGGCTAATTCCCAGAAGGTCGATTTTTTGTCAAAAATTTATTTTCGAGATTTTCGAGTGTCAAAAAATCACATCTTTGAGCGATTTAAGGCACCCTTAAATCATGTCCGATTGAGCTGAAATTTTGCACAGTGATTTTATTGGGCTAATAAACAAAATGTACCCAGTCGGTTTTTGAAATTTGACATGACCCTTTTCGCTGCCACTCTAACCTATATAGTTTAGTCCCGACGTTTCTCGACGTCATCCCAAAATCCGGGACATCAAGTTTTGGAATTACTTCTCGCGCCGATTGTCTATCGATGATAAAAAAAAACATTTTTGGCATCTAAACAGTTTGTTTGATCGGTAAAAATAAATTTTAAGTAAAGTAAACTATTTTTGATTGGTTTATAACATGTGGTTTTTGCAAAAATGAATTCAGTTTTAAAAAAAGTTTATCTCACGATGTATATTTTTTTCTGGAAGGACAAACTTACTGTCTAAATTTTGCTGAAGATGTTATACCAAACAAACCAAACGTTCTGGCTTTAATTTTTTTTTCTTTTTTCTGGAAAGTTTTAACATTTTTTTTCTCATTTTTCTATTAACGGACACCCACCAATGTTTAGCTAATCTTTTCTAGATGATAATGACTTTTTTTTACTTTTTTCCCAAAAAATAGAGATTTCAGAAAGACAAAATTATTATTTACGACTTTGCCGAAGACGTCATACCAATCAAACAATCCGTTTTGCCTCTAAAAATATTTGTAATCATCAATACCTTATTTGCATAGCATTTTTACATAGCTTCTCAAAAATGAATGGTGAATCAAAAAAAAACCAAAGCGATATCTTTTGCTTATAGAAGGTATGCAAGGTTTCAGCCAAATCAAAACTGGTCGATTAAAACGGTTGCCCGTTTTTCTGTGGAACTGCTCATAAGCAGGTTAGCTATCTGATTTCATCGAAAATGTTGGTTCCCCATTTTTTGATAACATGATAAAACTTTCCAATTCGATTAGTAATATTGAATAAATACGCGTTTTCTATAACCGGTTTTCCAAAATTCAATATCAATTAATATCAGCTTATTGTGGCTTTTCAAAAATATGCATTTTATACATAGCTTGCGTCGCCAAAAAATACTTTATCGAAGCCAGCTGCAAACCTACATTCACACATATATACATACACACACGCATGTACGCCGGCAGACATACAACATCGATATAAACGTACAGAGAGAAAAAATGTCTCACGGGGCGGTGCTGAGTGAACGGGCCAAAACTGTATGAATTTTAGATTATTTCCAGTCTGGTCATGTCGCTATGAAACACTCTATTTATATGCAACCGAAATATGCCACAACGGTTGCAGTGGCTGCCACTGCCAGGCGGGAAGCAGCATGACATGCCACATTCTCGGATCATTGTTGGCACAGCTAGGGTTGATCGGCTTAACTATCTCAGAATCGAAAAATTTAGTAGTTTGTTCTTGAGCGTCCCTGGATAAACCGCAGCATTGCAACACGGGAAACCCGAAGGTATTTGGCCACGTGTCACTGCAATGAACAGCATATGAGCCTTTCGCAAAGCTCGCACAACAAGCGCAGCCACCAGTCAAAAAGTTTCGACAGAAGAGCAGTTCATTCTAACACCGCAGAACGGCTGGCTGAGCAGTTTGTAGCTCTGTTGCTGCCGGCAGATAGATGTGTCTCATATGGAACATCCCCGTTGTGTTCTGTGGTCTACATTGGAAGTCACATCAGCATCGATTTATAAATATAATCCGTGACGATAAAACGAGCCAAATTGGGCCACTTTGCTCTCCGTTGAACCAGTTGATGAGAATGCACAGAACCGAAATGGTCCGAGAAAATCTGCCGTACAATATGACGGGAATATGCTGACCAAATAGCGATTTCGGTTATGTCAAAGGTAAGTGGGAAGCCTTAAGAAAGACTTTTACTAATCTTAAATTGAAAATAATGTTTTCTATGCGAAAAAATGGGGGACTTTTGATACCTAGCATAGCGTTGTAGTCCTTAAACTTAATACAAGTGCACCCTACCGAGATAAAAATGCCATAGTGCAGTTAAGTAATGCATAATACTTATAATACCTACATAAATTTATAATATTACGTGATAGGATATTTATTACTAAATTATTGCATAAGGTGACCAAAAACGATAGATTGAAATATTGTAAATTCACTCAGCCGTTTATCATACTAGTCGACAAAAGCGGTAAAAAACCCATCTTTTTTGTGTTTCAATTGAATATATTTGCAGTTACTTGTTATTCAAGCAGTATATTCGTTTTATGATCTTCGAATCAATCGATTTAAAGACCTATCTGACAAACTACTCAACCTTAAACTTTCCCACCAACACTACTGGAGCATGCTGCTGTAGCAAAATCAATTTGAGGAAAATAAAGAAATTTAAACGGTTGACTATTAGTAAGCGATTTATCTAACCCAACTTCAAGAGTTCGTTTTAAAAACATATTCACATATCCTGTAAATCAGAAAGAAGGGTGAACGAACAGAAGAATTGACAAGTCATTTCACCGTGTTCAGTATATTCGGATAAAAGTTATCGAGTATTTGTATTTATCGTTCCTTTCGTATATCCCATGAAGGCAATAATATTAGAGTTACCAATTCCCATTATAAGCATGCACACATAAATACGCACGGTGTTGGTTGTCTGTCAGTGGTGTTTTGTTTTTGATGCTCGATGAAGCAATTTCTAGAAGTTGTAAAAAAGCGGTTTTTGGTCAATTACCGTCCTTGCACAATATTCAAACGTTTGCAATTGTGATGGATAAGGAAAGATTTCGTTTATAAAACCATATCAAAAGGTAGAAGAAAACACCATTTTTGGAGGACCGCAGAAGATCCGGTCAGCCACGATCTGCAAGGACTCCACGAGTCGTTTAATTATCTTTTAATCTGAATATATCTACTGGATCTGCCTGTAATATTTTGGCAACTGACATTTGGCCACAAGAAAGTAGAGTGAAAATAATACTTTCACGGCACGCTGGTCACGAGTTCCTTTTTGCCTTTCTCCTAGAAAGGTATAGCAATCACTGAAAAACTGAAGGTATTAAAGTGCTCCAGAGGGCCGAATGTCGTAAATCACTCGACTTAGTTCGACGAGCTGAGCATTTTCTTTATGTATGTATGTATGTGTGTATGTGTGTGTGTGCGTGTGTGTGTGTGTATGGGCAACTTTTTTTTCTCACTCACTTTTCTCAGAGATCGCTGGACCGATTTCCGTAAAATTAATTGCAAATGAAAGGTGTAGTTACCACATAGGTTGCTATTGAATTTCATTGTAATCGGATTTTTGGTTTAGAGGTTATGTATCAAAATGTAAAAATCACGAAACATCAATATCTCAGAAACTACACAACCGATTTTAACAAAACTAAGTTAACTAAGTAACAAACAAAAGTTATTAAAGAAATGTTTTCCAGAGGCTGTTTAAACTCTCTCACTTTTCTCAGCGATGGCTGGACCGATTTTCACGAGACTAGTCTTGAATGATAGGCCTAGTTGTCCCATAGGTTGCTATTGAATTTCATTGTAATCGGTTTGTTACTTTGTCCGTTATTTATAAAAATGTCAAATCACGTTATAAAAGCAAAGCATATATCAAAAACTGCTTAAACTCACTTACTTTTCTCAGAAATGGCTAGACCGGTTTTCACGAAATTAGTTGAAAATGAAAGGTCTAGTGGCCTCATAACACCCTATTGAACTTCATTGTAATCGGATTTTAAGTTTAGGCACCATGTATCAAAATATGAAAATCACGAAATTTCATTATCTCAGGAACTACACAACCGATTTGAACAAAATTAATTTCAAATGAACTGGTTACCTAAAAAAAACCTTAACTTTTAAATTTTATGAAGATTGAACGTGTGGTTCAGCACTAATGGAAAGAAACGTGTTCTGAAGACTTTTTAAACTCACTCATGTTTTTCAGAGATGGCTGGACCGATTTTCATAAAATCAGTGTCATATGGAAGTTCTTGTTGCCCCATAAGACCCTATTGATTTGTTTTGACAAACGGATTATTACTATGCCTGTTTTGTTTAAAAATGTGAAATCCAGCTATGAAAAGGAACATATTCCGAAGACTATATAAACTCACTCACCTTTCTCAGTGATGGGTAAACCGATTTCCACAAAATTAGTGTCAAATGAAAGGTCTATCTGCTTCATAACACCCTATTGAATTTTGCTGTAATCGGACTGTAACTTCGTCTGTAATGTATCGAGATGTGAAAATCACGAAACTTCATTATCTTAGAAACTACACAACCGATTTAAACAATATTGATATCAGATGAACAGGCTAGTTAAGGGTTTACTGATGAATTATGATTGAACACGTGGTTTCAAAGTATGGCTGCCCTATACGTTCCCTTTTCATTTGATTATAATCGAACTTAAGCAACCATTATGTATTAAATTGATAGTTAAACAACGAAAGTCTATTATCTCAAATATTACATAACTTCTTTGAACAAAAGTAGTGTCATACAAACGAGTCATCTCTCAAACTTACAAATAACAAACTTCATAACAAAGTTTTGGTTCAAAAGTTTTGAAAAGAAAATAAATTCAAAGACTATTCAAAACTATACTTACTTCGATCAATATACATGGCCTCAACATGATTTTAATGTGGTATCGTACTATTTGAACGTTCCCGTTATCGCTCGTGATTAAATTGTTCGAAATTAGGGGCCATTTCTTTTATTTCGCTATTTCTTTAGCACTAACATTGCGTCAAATTTCATATTATATACTTCAATTACAACATCATTATTTTGGAACCCAAAGAATGAATATACCTTTATTGGATTTAACCCGTAAAGACCTGGGACGGGCCTTGTTTTTTGAAAATGCTCGTTCTCAGCACTGGAACGGCAGATTTGTGAAAACTTGGAATTTTATTCAAGGGGAATAGTTGCTCTATGTTTTGGTAAAGATGACACCCCTCTGGACCCCTCCCCGTTTTCGTGAGACGCGAATATGTCTGTGTTTTTTTTTATCTAATATTTTAAACAGATTGAGCAAATACTGGGAATTTTCATACGTATCCATTGCTCCATGTATCAAATCATGTCAGGTAGATGAAATATGGTATGTAAGAGTGAATTTTGGAGTTCCTTAATTATTTCAGTACAAAATCAAAAAACGACTAATTTTCATAAAAAATCGAACAAGGAAACGTTCTTCAAATTTTAAGCTCTACATTTTTGCGGTAAGGTCTGTCGAATCCATACGCGATGAAACATTTATTTTAGCATTTAGCAAAAATTTAACAAAAACACACACATATTTGCGTCTCACAAAAGCGGGGAGGGGTCCAGAGGGGTGGCATCTTTACCAACTCAATCTTTAGAGCAACTATTCCCCTTGAATAAAATTCCAAGTTTTCCCAAATCGGTCGTTACAGTGCTGAGAACGAGCATTTTCAAAAAAAAGTTCCGTGAATGAGAAAGGCTGAGTCTGACCGCTAGGTGGATTAATTTAGGTTTTCTTATGAGAAACTATTTGTCCTCGAGCAGCCACACAATACACAAAATGGGCGGGATTCATGGGTGATGGTTTAGGGGTAGTTTGCAAGCGAGGAAAGCTCCCACTGGTTTTCATCCACAAAGGCGTCAACGTCAATGCTGTTTACTATAAAACGAAAGTTTTAGAGAAAACTGTTGACTGGAGATGAAACTTGGGACATGGAACCGCAAATTGCTCTGCTTTGCAGGATGCGACAGGATTATCTACGATGAGCTACACCCACGCTACTTCAAAGTCGTAGCGCTGCAGGATCTTTGTTGGACAAGACAAAAGGTATGGAAAAGCGAGCACCGGGCGGCTGCTTTCTACCAGAGTTATGGCGAGCTGGGAACCGGCTCCATAGTACTGGGCAAGATGCGCCAACGCGTGATCGAGTGGCTGCCGATCAACGCAAGGATGTGCATGTTGAGGATAAAGGGCCGGTTTTTCAACTACAGCATCATCAACGTGCACTTCCCACATGAAGGAAGACCCGATGACGAGAAGGAAGCGTTCTACGCGCAGCTGGAGCAGGTCTACGAAAGCTGCCCACGACGGGACGTGAATTCCGTCACTGGGGACATGAATGACAGGAGGCAATATACAGACAAGCAATCGGGCCTGATAGCCGGTACGTCGTGTCCAATGATAACGGCCATCGGTGCGTAAACTTCGCTGCCTCTTGTGGTATGGTAGTCCGAAGTACCTTCTTCCCCCGCAACGATATCCGATCGTTAGGATGTTGGACGACAGCCCGGTAAAGATGTTTCTTGAAACCAATCTGTCAGGGGATGAGACGGAGAGGTGCACAGCGGGCAAGGTGGATCGGTCAGGTGGAGGACGATCTACGGACCCTACGCAGACTGCAGAGCTGGCGAACTGCAGCCATGGACCGAGTGGAATGGAGACGACTCTTACGAACAGCAAAAGCCACACCACGGCTCGGGACTGTTTGGTAAAGTACTCCGAGCCTCCCTGCCTCCGGCCAATATTATCGCCAATTTCAATTCCCTGGAGAGGTTTCGAATGAATGTCCCTCTGGCCAGTTTTATGCCTTGTTCGGCTACGCCGCATATCGCCTGATATCGCCAGATGATATCGGATATCATTTCGAGTGTTCACACTACAGTGAGCTGATATGGTTTGACATTTGCTTTGGCAATTGAAAAGAGAACCCAATCCGCACGAGGGTTACAAAT
This sequence comes from Wyeomyia smithii, assembly GCF_029784165.1. Classification (NCBI taxonomy): domain Eukaryota; kingdom Metazoa; phylum Arthropoda; class Insecta; order Diptera; family Culicidae; genus Wyeomyia; species Wyeomyia smithii. The sequence continues at coordinate 115,728,729 of NC_073695.1, read as the reverse complement.
GACATAAGCCTTTCGTCTCATTATTGTCCCCCAAACGTTTTAAAAAGATACGGAAGCAGTTTTTGTAATAGCGTAACTATTACTTTTTATAGATAAACTTGTGTGAATTTTCTCACAAAAGACACTAAAACTACGATCAAAAAACAAATATTTTTTTTATTATTGTCTCTGTGACAATTGAATTACAATTTATTGGTTTTTCTCTTACAGAAAGATTTATTTTGCTTTGGAAGCATTAAGTATTTTTTCATAAGGTAGTCACGGTGTTAATTTGAAGAACAAAAGATATTTCGTCATAGAATAGTCACCAAATCGTTAAGAGGTACGGTTGATTTTTTTTATAAACTCATGGTGACATATCATAGGAATAGTTTTCCCAGTTAGTCACTGTGACTTTCGTGAGAAAATATACATCAAAAGTTTTGTTTAAACGAATTTGTGACTTTTTAAAAACCTTATAAGTTATTAGCATTGTCACAGTGACTTTGGAAATTATCTCTTTTAGTTTAAGTAAATATTACGAAAATTAAACATTTCACTTTGGCCGACAAATGTTATTGCTTGATCACCGTGACTTTTGTAAGGAAATATGTGTCAAATGTTGCCGAGAAGAATATGTGATTCTTTAAAAAAAAATATCTTATTAACATTGTCACATGAATTCAAGTAATTAGCTTTTTTCAATCAAGTAACATAGAAAGTATTAGTTCAATATGGAGGGAAAATGTCCTCAGTCCAACTTTCGATTAGTATAGTCTCACAAGTGTCCCCGTATTGAGAAACTAGAAATAATCATTATCGTAAAGAATTAATCTTTTTAACAAAAGTCACCAAAAACAATTAGTGAAGAATCATTCTGTGCCGAACACGCATCAGTATCGGATGTGTTTAGTGATCGCTCCGATAAAATATAAAACAAAAGACGCGCGAGCAAGTGTTGGCATTGTTTGCCTGGTCGAGAGAAGGTTCAAGGTCGCCCGCCTTTGTGCAACTGTTTCGCATCGTGGCTGTTTGCTGGTGCGTAAGCCGATTTGGCTGCTAAGTGATTTGTGCTACAGCAGTGGACGAGAATCTCAACACAAAGGAGGAAAAAGAAGAAGCCAACAGTTGACAGCGAGTTGTGTCGCTGTGCTGAGTGATCACACACCCGGCTCGCTGCTGGTGGCTGTTTGGAGCTGCTGTATTGGTGCTGCTGGCTGTAACGGCTGCAGCTTCGACCGTTCGGACAACCAACCCTGCTGAAAGGAGAAGTAAAGAGGTACGTGTTCTGTCGGCGCTAGTGCGCTAGATTTAGCGCGATGGATGTAGATCCCTCGCCTCCCGTGCCACCATCCCCGAACCCCTCCGACCCTCCTGCCAACCCTTCCTCTGTTAATTCTCCAGTCCCCCCTCGCCCCAGGCTTTACCCGGACGGATCTCAGGGCAGCTTTACTGTTTTCTTTCGGCCAAAAGCAGGACCGAAATCGAAACCGTTAAACATCCTGCAGATTTCGAAAGACCTGACGGAGGGGTACAAGGCCGTGACCGAAATCTCCAAGGTCAGACCCAACAAGCTCCGTGTCGTGGTCAGCGACCTGGAACAGGCCAACGCTATTGCTCGCTCCGAGCTTTTCACACGCGAGTATCGCGTTTATATACCCGCACGAGACGTGGAGATCGACGGTGTCATAACCGATTCGAGTTTGTCGGTCGAGTGTATCTTGGCAAGCGGTTTTGGCTGCTTCAAAAATGCTTTGTGTCACGACGTAAAAGTAAAGATCATAGATTGCAAGCAATTGCGGTCTGTGTCTCTTGTCAACGGCACAAAAGTGTACACTCCGTCAGACTCGTTTCGTGTTATGTTTGCCGGATCTGCTCTCCTTAGCCACGTCTCGATCGATCGGGTTCGTCTGCCTGTGCGATTGTATATACCCCGTGTTATGAATTGCACCAATTGCAAGCAGCTAGGCCACACAGCCGCCTACTGCTGCAATAAGGCACGATGTAGCAAGTGTGGAGAAACTCATGCGGACGATTCTTACAGTGTAAATGCTGAAAAATGTATTCACTGCGGGGAAAATCAGCATGATCTCTCCACATGCCCGGTGTACATGCAGCGCAGAGATAAAATCAAGCGGTCGCTTAAGGAGCGTTCAAAGCGATCTTACGCTGAGATGCTGAAGAAGACCGTGACCACTTCTACCATAACATCGAACCCCTTTGATCTGTTGTCCTCTGATGAAACCGATTCTGACGATTCACCAGCGGGAACAACTTATGCCAATCCTGGGGCGTCTAGAAAGAGGAAAAATATTTCCTCTCCTAAACTTCCCCGAAAAGGTCCTAAGATTTCCCAAAGTGAAATGAAAGTTACAAACAAACCAAACAGTGCTGCGGAAAAACCGAAGCAAACTCCTCCTGTGCTTGCAAATTTAAAGTCCCAGGAGGAGTTCCCAGCACTACCAGGAACATCTAAAACCCCAGTTGTTCCTTTTGCACTCCCAGTTGATGAAACAAACTCTGGATTAGTGAAATTTTCTGACATTGTGGACTGGATTTTTGAAACTTTCAATGTACCCGATCCAATTAAAATTTTTCTTACAGCATTCCTCCCAACAGTTAGATCATTTTTGAAGCAGTTGACTGCCCAATGGCCCCTCCTTCCAGCGATTGTATCCTTCGATGCCTAATTCATCTGCGTATACGAAGGATTCTATCTCTGTCTTACAGTGGAATTGTAGAAGTATTTTACCAAAAATGGATTCATTTAAAGTTTTAATAAATAGAAACAAATGCGATGCATTTTCCCTTTGTGAAACTTGGCTTACTTCAAATATTGATCTCAACTTCCATGATTTTAATATTATTCGCCTTGATCGAGACACCCCATATGGAGGAGTACTTTTAGGGATTAAAAAGTGCTATTCTTTCTATCGTATTAACCTCCCCTCGATTCCAGGCATCGAAGTTGTCGCATGTCAAATGACAATACAAGGTAAAGAGCTTTGTATTGCCTCAATATATATTCCTCCCAGAGCACAGGTTGGGCAACGGTTGCTCTTTGATTTAATAGAACTTCTTCCCTCGCCACGTTTGATTTCGGGAGACTTCAACTCTCATGGTGTGGCTTGGGGTTCCCCCTACAATGATAACCGCTCCTCTTTAATCTATAACCTTTGCGATGACTTCGACATGACTATTTAAACAACGGTGAAATGACACGTATCCCGAAACCTTCAGCGCGCCCAAGCGCTTTGGATCTATCCTTATGTTCGACGTCGCTACGGTTGAATTGCACATGGAAGGTAATCCTCGATCCTCACGGTAGCGACCATCTGCCTATTCTTATTTCAATTTCTAACGGTTCAACTCGCATGCGACCAATTGACATTCCGTATGACCTCACACGGAATTCAACATCATCCACCACTTGAAGAATACAACCTCCTCGCGGGCTTAATCCTCGACGCCGCGTTGCAAGCCCAAACGAAGAAATATCCTGGCGTAACGATCAAAGAGCGGCCTCCAACTCCGTGGTGGGACAAAGAGTGCTCCGATGTCTACACGCAAAGATCCGACGCGTTTTTGGCCTTCCAGAAGGGAGGTATACCCGACGACTATATACGGTATTCGGAGCTTAATACCAAGCTTAAAAGCCTGACTAAAGCAAAGAAACGCGGATATTGGCGTCGGTTCGTGAACGAGACGTCGAGGGAGACATCGATGAGCACTCTTTGGAACACAGCCCGAAGAATGCGGAATCGCGTAACGGTCAACGAAAGCGAGGAGTTTTCAAGTCGGTGGATATTTGATTTTGCCAGGAAAGTATGTCCGGACTCTGTTCCTGCGCAAAACTTTGTTCGCGATACGTCTCCGGGTCACGACGCGATAGAATAACCTTTTACGATGGCAGAATTTTCAGTTGCCCACCTGTCCTGTAACAATAACGCACCTGGGTTAGATAGAATCAAATTCAACTTGTTGAAGAATCTACCCGGCAATGCCAAGAAGCGCTTGTTGAACTTGTTCAATAAGTTCCTGGAGCAAAACATTGTACCGCAGGATTGGAGGCAAGTGAAGGTGATCGCCATCCAAAAACCAGGGAAACCAGCTTCTGATCACAACTCTTATAGGCCGATTGCAATGCTATCCTGTATCCGGAAATTGATGGAAAAAATGATACTCCGTCGTTTAGACCATTGGGTCGAATCAAATGGTCTACTATCAGATACTCAATTTGGCTTCCGCCGTGCCAAAGGGACGAATGATTGTCTTGCGTTGCTTTCAACAGATATTCAGCTGGCGTATGCTCGCAAAGAACAAATGGCGTCTGCGTTCTTGGACATTAAGGGGGCTTTTGATTCCGTTTCTATTGACATTCTTTCGGGTAAACTTCACCGACAAGGATTTTCTCCAATTTTGAACAATTTTTTGCACAATTTGTTGTCCGAAAAGCACATGCATTTTACGCATGGCGATTTGGCAACTTTTCGCATTAGCTACATGGGTCTTCCCCAGGGCTCATGTTTAAGCCCCCTTCTTTACAACTTTTATGTAAATGACATCGACGAATGTCTGGCAAATTCATGCACGATAAGACAACTTGCAGACGACAGTGTAATCTCTGTTACAGGAGCCAAAGCTGCCGATTTGCAAGGACCATTGCAAGATACCTTGGACAATTTGTCTGCTTGGGCTTTACAGCTAGGTATCGAATTCTCTCCGGAGAAGACTGAGATAGTAGTTTTTTCTAGGAAGCATGAACCTGCTCAGCTTCAAACACAATTAATGGGTAAAACGATTTCTCAGGTTTTGGTACACAAATATCTTGGTGTCTGGTTCGACTCTAAAGGCACCTGGGGTTGTCACGTGAGGTATCTGATGAAAAAATGTCAACAAAGAGTGAATTTTCTTCGTACAATAACCGGACAATGGTGGGGAGCCCATCCAGGAGACCTTATAAGGCTTTACCAAACAACGATATTGTCTGTTATTGAATACGGGTGTTTCTGCTTCCGCTCCGCAGCAAACACACATTTGATCAAACTGGAGCGAATACAATATCGTTGTTTGCGTATCGCCTTAGGTTGCATGCAGTCGACCCATACGATGAGTTTGGAGGTTTTAGCTGGAGTACTACCATTGAAAAACCGCTTCTGGAGCCTGTCTTCTCGTATTCTAATCAAATGTGAGGTCTTGAACCGTCCCGTGATTGAAAATTTTGAAAGGTTAATCGAACTTCATTCTCAAACCCGTTTTATGACATTGTATTTCAATCACATGTCCCAAAATATTAACCCTCCTTCGAATATTCCAAATCGTGTCGACTTATCAAATACTTCTGATTCTACTGTGTTTTTCGATACATCCATGATAGAAGAAACTCGTGGAATCCCGGATCATTTACGCGTGCAGCAGATCCCTAAAATTTTTTCCAATAAATATCGAAACATCAACTGCGACAATATGTACTACACTGACGGATCACTTCTTGATGGGTCCACTGGCTTCGGTATCTTCAATAACAATTTAACCGTCTCCCATAAGCTCGATAATCCTGCTTCTGTTTACGTCGCAGAATTAGCTGCAATTCAGTACACCCTAGGGATTATCGAAAAAATGCCCACGGACCATTATTTCATCTTTACGGACAGTCTCAGTTCCATTGAGGCTCTCCGATCGATGAAAGATGTTAAGCACTCTCCGTATTTCCTGGGGAAAATACGGGAACATCTGAGTGCTTTATCCGAAAAATCTACTCAGATTACCTTAGCGTGGGTCCCTTCTCACTGCTCGATACCGGGTAATGAGAAAGCGGACTCTTTGGCTAAGGTGGGCGCAACAAACGGTGATATTTATGAAAGACCAATTGCCTTTAATGAATTTTTCGCACTTGTACGTCAGAATACGATCATCAGTTGGCAAAATGCTTGGACCAGAGGGGAATTGGGAAGGTGGTTACATTCCATAATCCCCAAAGTATCGACGAACCCGTGGTTCAAGGGGTTGGATGTAGGTCGGGATTTCATTTGCGTGATGTCCCGGCTTATGTCCAATCACTATAGATTTGACGCGCTCCTCCGTCGTGTTGGGCTCGGGGAAAGTGGTATCTGTGCCTGTGGTGAAGGTTATCACGACATAGAGCATGTGGTTTGGTCATGCCCTGTACACCGTGACGCCAGGTCTAAATTAATAGCTTCCCTGCAGGCCGAGGGTAGACAGCCGGCTGTTCCTGTTCGTGATGTCTTGGCGAGCCGTGATCTATCCTACATGTCCCTTATATACGTTTTCCTGAAATCCATCCACGCCCCAGTCTAGTCCCGTTCCCCTCCGTCTACACCCAACAAAACGACAAGAACACGTTTGAACCTTAAGCACAAAACCAGCAACCAGACCCCGCACAATAGAACCAGGACCCAAGGACTACGAGCCTCTGTCCCAACTCACGACATCGTGGCTCAGCAGAACGAATCCATACATGCCATTCGACGATTATCAGACGACCATTGAACAACAAAACACTGATTGGAAATCCCATGCTAGTTTTAAGTTAGACTTAATTTCAGCTCGTAGTCGGCAGCGAGGATAAAAAATTTGCTTTAGTTTTTAAGTCATCAGATATAATTGGCGCCGTTAAACATTAAATTGTATTTGTGCCGTGTCAAATAAATGTTATGTGAAGAAAAAAAAAAAAAGACAACTTGCAGACGACAGTGTAATCTCTGTTACAGGAGCCAAAGCTGCCGATTTGCAAGGACCATTGCAAGATACCTTGGACAATTTGTCTGCTTGGGCTTTACAGCTAGGTATCGAATTCTCTCCGGAAAAGACTGAGATAGTAGTTTTTTCTAGGAAGCATGAACCTGCTCAGCTTCAAACATAATTAATGGGTAAAACGATTTCTCAGGTTTTGGTACACAAATATCTTGGTATCTGGTTCGACTCTAAAGGCACCTGGGGTTGTCACGTGAGGTATCTGATGAAAAAATGTCAACAAAGAGTGAATTTTCTCCGTACAATAACCGGACAATGGTGGGGAGCCCATTCAGGAGACCTTATAAGGCTTTACCAAACAACGATATTGTCTGTCATTGAGTACGGGTGTTTCTGCTTCCGCTCCGCAGCAAACACACATTTGATCAAACTGGAGCGAATACAATATCGTTGTTTGCGTATCGCCTTGGGTTGCATGCAGTCGACCCATACGATGAGTTTGGAGGTCTTAGCTGGAGTACTACCATTGAAAAACCGCTTCTGGAGCCTGTCTTCTCGCATTCTTATCAAATGTGAGGTCTTGAACCGTCCTGTGATTGAAAATTTTGAAAGGTTAATCGAACTTAATTCTCAAACCCGTTTCATGACATTGTATTTCGATCACATGTCCCATAACATTAACCCTTCTTCGAATATTCCAAATCGTGTCGACTTATCAAATACTTCTGATTCTACTGTGTTTTTCGATACATCCATGATAGAAGAAACTCGTGGAATCCCGGATCATTTACGCGTGCAGCAGATCCCCAAAATTTTTTCCAATAAATATCGAAACATCAACTGCGACAAAATGTTCTACACTGACGGATCTCTTCTTGATGGGTCCACTGGCTTCGGTATTTTCAATAACAATTTAACCGTCTCCCATAAGCTCGATAATCCTGCTTCTGTTTACGTCGCAGAATTAGCTGCAATTCAGTACACCCTAGGGATTATCGAAAAAATGCCCAAGGACCATTATCTCATCTTTACGGACAGTCTCAGTTCCATTGAGGCTCTCCGATCGATGAAAGATGTTAAGCACTCTCCGTACTTCCTGGGGAAAATACGGGAACATCTGAGTGCTTTATCCGAAAAATCGTATCAGATTACCTTAGCGTGGGTCCCTTCTCACTGCTCGATACCGGGCAATGAGAAAGCGGACTCTTTGGCTAAGGTGGGCGCAACAAACGGTGGAATTTATGAAAGACCAATTGCCTTTAATGAATTTTTCTCATTTGTACGTCAGAATACGATCATCAGTTGGCAAAATGCTTGGACCAGAGGGGAACTGGGAAGGTGGTTACATTCCATAATCCCCAAGGTGTCGACGAACCCGTGGTTCAAGGGGTTGGATGCAGGTCGGGATTTCATTTGCGTGATGTCCCGGCTTATGTCCAATCACTATAGATTTGACGCGCATCTCCGTCGTGTTGGGCTCGGGGAAAGTGGTATCTGTGCCTGTGGTGAAGGTTATCACGACATAGAGCACGTTGTTTAGTCATGCCCTGTACACCGTGACGCCAGGTCTAAATTAATAGCTTCCCTGCAGGCCGAAGGTAGGCAGCCGGCTGTTCCTGTTCGTGATGTCTTGGCGAGCCGTGACCTATCCTACATGTCCCTTATATACGTTTTCCTGAAATCCATCCACGCCCCAGTTTAGTCCTACCCCCTTCGGCCTGCATCCAGCCTAACGACAAGAACACGTTAAGACCCCGGATCCGGAAACAGCAATCAGACCCGCACGATACTCTCAAGGCCCGAGGGAGACAACCCAATATGCCAGTCCGTAATATCTTGGCCCAGCAGCGGAACATGTGCTTACCTATGGCAATGAAAACCATCATACAGTAAACCAGTGCTTTTAATGCAAAATATTATAGCTTTAAGTTACATTTAGTTTCAGCTCGTAGTCGGCAGCGAGGATAAAAAATTTGCTTTTAGTTATTAAGATACTTTAGAAAGTAAGCTACCAGATATAATTGGCGCCGTTAAACATTAAATTGTATTTGTGCCGTGTCAAATAAATTATAGATGAACAAAAAAAAATTAGTGAAGAATACCTAACGTTATTTTGGTTTATCAAGATGGGGGCGATGATTGCTTAAAACATTAAATATAAAGGTTATAGGTTAAATGTAATTATAACAGAATATGATTTCTACATTTTCCTCGAAAATTTTCATATATTTTGTGACATTCTAAAACAGAAATTGCATACGAACAGAAAAATGATTAAAAAGAGGAATGAATTTGATTTTTTGTTGCTTGAATATTCAAATTTTCGGAATACTATCTGAAACCTAATTTTTCGGAGGGCGCATGAAAATTTTGAGGGGTAGACGATATACTTTCACCATGCAAATGAGATTGTATTTGAAAAAGACTTTAGGCATTTATCACAATTTCAACTTGTTGTATGTTATTAGTTTATATGTAGACATTCAGTCATTTCTAATTTCCATCATCGAAAAAAAAATAGTTTGGTCACGAATGAAATATTTTATTCTAGAACTTTGTCACGAAAAATATTCATGAATGTATTGATGAAAATATGACTCGCGGTGTCAACTCGAAAATAAGAAACGTTTCTGGTTTCTTCTATAAATATTATTAAGTTTTTAATACGATGAAGCAGAATATTTCTTACAAACCACTTTGTGACAATTACTAAAAGTTTGTATAAGGCTCTAAGCCCCGCCTTTTCGACGCTTTTTCAGCATTCCTGACCATTTACAGAACATATTCTTCATACGAATATAAATCTTCTTTGAAAGGTCACCAACATGTCATTTGTGCGGACTGGGAAGAAAATAAAACTAGGTCAAAGCAAAAACAAGACAACAAGAGCAATACAATTAGGGTAGAGATGTCAGCTAGTTGGCTCGCACCAACGCGAACTCTCATATGCAATTGTCAAAATGTGGGGGATGACAAGAGCAAAAATATTTCCTTCCTTGTTTTTCGCATGCAACGCGAATGTTGAAATTCGTAGGGTTGCATCAAATGTCTTTGGGCCGTGTTGCCAACTGCTGCTGCTAATCTGGTTTTTATTAGTTTTCGATTGTAACGATTGTTATTGTAACGGGTGACAACTAAAAATTTGAACTTTTTTTTCTACTGCTGTCTAAAAAAGGCGAATGAAATTGAAGAAAAATTGATTTATTTCTCATGAAAATACATTCATTATGAACTAACAATAAATATTGACCGTTTGAGAATAATCCGTTACCGGCCTTCAAACGAAGCTTTCTAATGATGCCGGAACAAGAGCGTTGTACGGCCTTCAAGTCTGTTTTTCGAATGCATCTGTTGATTCTACCCTGATCTCCAGTTATTTTTGCACCAAAGGAACTTAAAATCCCAAAGAAATCTTAGCCTGGACGACACTGAGATAGATTCGTTGGGTTGCGTATTATTTGTACCCCAATAGAGTCGAGTGGTTGTTCAGAAACATTTATGTTTTTCCTTTTTTTTTGACGTAATGTGCTTATATTTTATCCAGCACAAACACATACTTTACATCGATATGGTGTTTTGGAGAAAATGGAATCATGAGCTTGTTCGAACAATTGTTCTAGTATACATTTCGATTGATTTGATTTTGATTTTGATTGACCAGTAGGCTTGAACAATGATTTTGACAAAGAGGAAAAATTTATTCTGTCCACTATTCTGGCCAGTCCTTTACTACCTTCCTGACGGATTGTAGTTGAGGTTTGCAAGAAATCATACACAAAAGAAACCGGAAGATTTTCGCTCTCAAAATGGTTTACCGTGAACTCTTTGCCAGAATTGTTGTGAAGTTCATTGCTAACTGTACAATGCGATTGCGGAATGTTCCTAGTTTCGACATCATTTTTACCAGAACTGGGCATTCATAAACGAAACAAAAAATACTGGCATGAAGAGAAAGAGAGAGCTTTCACACACACTCTCATTTCTCTCTGAGCGTGTTAGTTGTCTGAGAGTCTGCAAAACATCGAATTTTCAGTTGTCACCCGTTAATAAGCGTTTATTTTTGTCAAGAGGTATTCGTCAAGGTTTTGCAGCCCCAGTCTTTTTTTTCTTTGGTGCTACATTCCTATTCGGAACTCGACCTTTTGTTTATTTATACACAGACTTCGCCGCCAACTGTTAATGTACAGGACAATTGCGGGGCTAGCGCTACGATCCTACTGAAACTAACAGTCTCTCCCTAGCCGGGACTCGAACCTACGACGACTGGCTTGTTAGGCCAGCATCGTACCTCGAGACCATCTGGGAGTACCTGTTCCCATATCTGCTGACTTCTGAGATACCGTAGCTAAATATAAAATATTTATAGATTAAAACCGTACTTTTAACTATCAAATCGATTCGCCCTTTGAGATGCATTGCCAGCATAAACCATGCAGAGTTTGACAAATTGCCTATTAAATATTAAATTATTGATCAACACATTAATCACATTAGAATCTAGCTGTTCGAGCTCTAAATAGGTCGATGTCACCCGTTTTTAGCGATACACTGCGATTCATGCAGACGCCTTCTAATGAGGAAAATTCCATTAACCAACATTATTTACGTTCAATTAAACACAAAATTCCCAGGGCTGTCAATCAACTCCCATATAAGCATGAAAGATGTAGAGAAAGGAAACTCCTTGAATAAACCCACCATTAATCTACATTACAACACACTTGGAAATCTTCCATCAATCTCTCCTAAATCAAGTCACCTTCGGTGCGAGAGATCACTGCTTTCAAGCAACAAGAACGACTCGTTAAACCGACTCATTCAACGCACAGTGCAGATGATAGACCATAGGACAATCACATTAAACGACAACCCTAAAAATCACCCACTCTATCCAAGACAGTCTCATCATATAGCATTAGCTTCTCATAAGCTGTGTATACCTTGCAAGCCGATGACGGGAAATACCATGGGGCAAGGGGAAAATCTTTTGTCTACGCAAGCAAAGCCCAAGCGTATTCTAGCCTTCAGCATAAGCCATTTTCGCCGCTACTGGGAAGGAGTAAATCTACTTCAATAAATATTTATTTAAAACACGTTTATAAAGGATTATATGTTTTTATAAGCAAGATTAATGACTGCCTCGAAATCGTTGGTTTCGCTCCGCGCACTCCGATGTTAAATTTATCGTTCCCAAAGTGGTGACGGAACGAGTTGAAATGGAGGCAGCCGGTCACTGGATGGCTGGAAAGCAAATATAGTCAATTTTAAACACACTCAAACATCAGTAAAAGCATATTTCAGAAACAAAAAAAAGGCACTTTAAGCCCGGGAAGGATATTGTTTGCCCCCGTTTAGACACTGCTCCGGCTGCTCCCGCAAAACCACCCTCTTCAAATCTTATCGACGTCGCAAAGATGGTGACATTTCAGACGGCTTTGATCAAGTGACAGCTACCGGGCTTTGGCCTAAGTTCCACTCCCGCCCGAAAAGACCACAAGTACTTCGCTCGATTATGGTTGTGTTAGCTCCACCGAAAAACAAGCAGTTAGCATCGAGTTACGCGTTGATTTGATAGGATTGTTTCAGATTGAATGCGGAGAGAAAGTGAAATCCAATCCGACGTTGATGGGATACGAAGCGGGAAGCGTCAGTGATAATGGGGGCTCGTTGTTGATTGCTCCTTTTGTAATCGGCGGATCGGTTTCACTCGAAATAAAATGGGACCAATTGGTAATTTCCTTCGGGTGCAGAACTGCTGGTTCAAATTTTACTTAGTTAGAGAGAGACTTGCGTGAGAATTTTTGGCCTATCGATTTTAACTGTATTAAGTAATGCAATTTGCTACATATATTATTTATTGGACACATTGATTGAGCGGAATACTAAAAGATTATCGAGGTACCTACAGTAAATACTTTTACAGACAAACAAAACTACGCAGCGTTTTAAGTATAGAATAATGAATGAACCTGTAATCAACAAATGTCTGTCGATAAAAGAGCCCACATATTAACCTAACTTAAACTTGGCTTTATGTTAACTACTGCATCATTCCGGTTCACTTCATAGAATCGCGCTAGTGTCGGTTAAAAATGAATTCAACAAAGCGATTACCATGCCACAAATACATTTTCTGTTATTCAATAGATTAAATCCTTGATTTTTAGCTCTTATGCAGGGGCCATATTCATTTTCACTTTTTAGGTTTTATAGTTGCACATCAAAATTTAATGCGTATAAATGGTACGTGTCATTACATTTCGAGAAAATTTCTACCCTTGTTACTTTTGCTGCCTATAATCAGACAGACTGATTACATGCTCAAACTAAAAAAAACAATTACTGACATCTACATGAGTATCAGTCACTCTTCACATTTCCCCCTCTAAGCCAACTAGAATTGATCCAACGCATGGATTGATCCTTGGCCAGAAAAAGCTCCCAGAGGAAAACTACGTCCATATTACCAGAACAGTCAGTCGGTGGCAACGACCGTCGTCGCTTTCACGTACAAACAAGTTGCAGATGTGTAGACATAAAAACCGGAGAAAACACCATTAGCACGAAATTTATGTGCACGGGAAATGAATTTATTGATTCTGCTGCGCTGTTGCTGTTTGCCCTACCCGCCTCTTCCTGGCGACCAACTCGTAATCAGGTTTGGCGAACGATTCCATCAACATCATCGCCGATGGATCATTTCCGCTTTGTGGCTCTTTTCCACCGATGGCAAACCTTCAGGCCACGTCATGGTCGCCAGGAAAGCACGCTGTGGGATGTTATTATTTGTTGAAATTATGAGCCATATAGTTATAAAATGAATGAATTTCAATAATAAATCTGATTGAATAATCAGAATTTATGCCCAAAATATTCAAATCACATACCGTATGTGTTGCATGTCGTTGGGCGGCTGCCGCAATGTCGATCCCCTTCTACGTCATTCAAAGGAATAAGGGAAAGCGACCAAACGAGGAAAAAAAACATCGAGAACGAAGGACAGCCCAGGTAGGTGGCTTTAGCCACGCGCGTGTTTGTTAGCAATTTATGGCTGGCACATGAGGTCTTTGGTGGTTGCAACTATATGTTTAACGATGTTTTTTACTGCTGGATACCAGGTAAGTAAATAACAGTAAGCAATCGAGAGATGCCTGGCAACCAAGTCCATGATGAATGACTACAAACCAACCGATGACGGCTTACAACGTCGTTTGATATAATTCGGCAACCAAAGAACATTATGACAATCGAGAGCTCTTCGATGCGATTTTGCAAACAGTGAATAAATGTAGTGCATCGTGCCGGTAAGAATTGATTGTTTCTTCGAAGAATTTAGTCACTGGTTGGTCTCAAAGCACAATGCTGATAGTAACGAACCAGTTGCCATATGTTCCAATCTCGACCAGGAAACGTCCATAAAAACACTAGGATTTCTACGTTGCTACCACAAAAAACTATAAAACTCAAGCTTCAAAAAAACAATTTGTCTCACATTTCTGTTGTCGAGTTTCTTACAGTCTCATTTCTTGAACCCTTCTCTCAAGATACCCTGCGTCTCCACTGGAGGCGATGAAGAAAATATCACTTCGCCGATTTACTAAAAGAAATCAAGAACATAAATATTAGAAAGAAAGACATGATAATATTGATATAATACCAAGTTGGACACAAACGACCACGATAGTGCATCCCAGAGAAAAGGTCCATACATATCTATTATGAACATACCACGCAAACACACCAACCTCTGGTTGGTACCTCAAATGATGTTGCTAAACTACATAGCAGAGCAAACCAAGCAATTAAAAGAAACGCAAGATTGCACCACATCCCGACACGGACGATGGTATGCAGTAAGCTCATAGCGTTCACTCTTTGCAGGCGCACTTTCGTCCACAAGTGGTATACTAAGCAGTACATGCTTCCAATACTTTCACCTACCATAGCCCATAGGCCACACTACACATACGTAGTCGGATGCTTCCATAACGGATACCCAAAGAGGATGGCGAAAATGTTGCGTCCACTCAGATGAGCATTGTTATGCAATCTGGAAACTACTATCTCTATATAGGCGAATGCAACATGCTAACGTATAGCAACAAGCATTCGCCTCAAGCCTTTCTCCACTTGAAAAAGCATCTATTCGGGACGATAACGCATCAAGTTAGAAAATAAGGTGCTAGCTGCAATCTTCCAGCCTGCTTACCATGCCGAACCATCGAGAGAAATATCTACAGAAGAAGAGCAGATTTAATTGTTACCTTTGTGCCATCATGGCAGCTGATGTACAGTGGCACTCCAACGTAAATGGCGCCATAATGGAATCCCGCCCTTTCTTCAGTGTATATCCACATACAAAATATGCGTCCAGGATATTTGAGCCTTTTGCGTACCCTAAAAGCCACCATCAGACGTTGACCGAGGCTTGGACCTTTGAAAGCATTGCACTACAATGTTTGTGCAGCAACGAGTGTGGAGCATGTGGAAAGACTGCTTCTCGGATGGCTGATGAAAGTGAGTGCAAACAGAATGGGCACGAGGAGGGGTTAATCTTAATTGAGTAGTTTTATGATCCCATTATTTCAGACAATGATTAAGGCATCGATAGCGGAGTAATTTATGGTTAAATTGACCGAGCTGCCCTGGTCTGCTCCTCTTAATAATGGGTCTATCTAATCGGAGCTGAAAAACGGATTAAAAGCATTCCTAGCGGTTGTTTCTCCTGGTTCTAATCGCTGTATGTGTTGGCTTGCTAGTCAGTTCCGGGCGTGTGAATGTATGTGTGGGGTGCATTCGGTTGATGTGGTTTTCCGAATGAATGGCCTCATCTGTTGGACGATTTTCTCGAATGCGGCCTGCCTGAGGACTTGAAACTTTTTCGTTGTTTCGAGTTAAAGCACAATTTATTGGCGAAGGGTATTCCACGCTGTTATTTGTCAATAATAACAAAGCTGATGATATTGCAAAACTAGACCAAATAAATAATTATCACATAGAGCAAACAGTGATTGTGCCTCAAAATGCTGGATTAACTGAGCAATTCCATCAAAAATGTATCAATTTTATTTTTTTATTGCCATTTTTAGTTTGGCTGAAACGTTGAACAAAGTTGCACATAATAGTTTTGTCTTTTGGTAAAAATATATGCCGAAGAAACTTTTTTACCAAAAAAAAAATAAAAAAAAACATTTTTGGATATGTTGTGGATAGTAATTTTGTTCTTCCAGAAAAACTACCGTAATACAGAAAATAAGTTTTATAGAAATAAAAACAACTAACCCACTTTTTAAAAAGCTTTTTTTCTACAAAAACTAAAAGATGTACGGAATCAAATTTCATCACAAAAAGATATTTCACTCTTGTTACATGTTAATTAGTTTTTCCACTGTTCATTTTATTCAATTTTATCCCCATATCCAAATGCAGGAGCTTTCCTCTTGACACTGCTCATAAGGTCTTTTACAACGTTTGGACCCACTGCTGTGTGGAAATCCATTTTCTTTTCATATTTTTCTCCGATTTTACTTCTCTAGGATGTTTTCGAAGTGCCTGCTTCATGATGGCCCAATATTTCTCAATTGGCCGCAGTTCAGGTGAGTTCGGGGGATTGAGATGCTTCGGTACGAAATTGACTTCCTTACATAACGTTTTCATAGGAAACGCCTTTACCAAAAACTGACATCACACTTTCCGAGCGAAAATAATCAGATTTTCGATGAACGGGTAGGATAAGAGTGTCTTTAAAAGATAAGCAATAAATTTTACTAGAAAAACACTTAAAATATTGAAAAAATAGTGGCCCAATTAAGGGTGGAAATAATACTGTTTTCCCTGTTCCGGCATGCTTCATTTCGAACAAGAGCTATCATTGCAATAACGCCGCGAATCATAGTTACCATAAATTGGTTATGATTGAGTTATTGTATAAAATTGCTGCTAAAATGGGAAAAACGCCGGAAATTGGTAAAAATTATACTGAAGCAGCTGTTACTGAGTGTCTTCAAGCAATAAAAAGTGGTGTTACGACTAGAGAAGCTCGCAGGCGCTCCAATGTTCCACGATCCACCGTAATGTTCCGTGCAAGCAGCAAGTGGTCTGGAAAACCACGAAAAGGTAAACAAACTGCATTGACTGCCGCGGAAGAGGACTCATTTGTTCGCTGGATAACTCGGATGGCACGAAAAGGATTCCCTATTACGAAAGAACGGGTGCAGTCTACAGTTGATACAGATCCAGAACTCTCATTGCGTAAGCCAGATTTGGTTTTATCAGCGGCAGCTACGGTTGAAGAGATATATTATTTAGACCTGGCCCAAATTAGGAAATTGTTGTGGTCCAAATAAGGAAATGGTGGCCCATTAAAGGAAACTGAAGCGATGATTTATTTCTTTTATTGTGAGCAAATAAAGGAATTATCTAATTGTTTTTCATGCAGAAAAGATGATAAACATGTTACTTCATGTTTATATATATATATATATATATATATATATATATATATATATATATATATATATATATATATATATATATATATATATATATATATATATATATATATATATATATATATATATATATATATATAGTAATCTGCCGTTCATTGCGATTTGGCGTCTTCAGAACTGTGTACGTGTACCTTCACGTGATACAGCATCAGGAACGAAAGTTTTACTCAGCCGCAGTTTTTTAGCCACATCTCTAACTGAGCTGTTCAGATTCCTCTTAAAAGCTTGAACTACCTGCAAGTGATCGTTTACATTATACGGAGATCCATTTGGTCAAATGTACCGATTTGAAACGCGAGTCAGGGCTCTGCTTTTTCAAAACAACACAATGAAACTGAATATTTCGCGCTGTCATTTCAACTCGAACAGTTTTTTGCTTCACTTGTACAGTAACATGTCAAAAGGATCTATCTACTTTCATCGATTTTCTTGATTGACTTTTCATTTGTTTAATAGTTCAGCTAAAGCTATTCCCAACGTGGTTTTTATTTAAAAAGTAGATTCGCCGCTAGCAAATGGTGTAAAGGACATATCATGAAACGTGTTTAATAAGCCGTGGCGGTTGAAAGAAACCGATCGATCAAAAAATCGATCAAAGCAGATAGATCCTTTTGACATGTTGCTCTACACTTGATTCCTTTCGGCTACTGTCATGGAATCACTTTTTTCTCTCTTTCCCGTCTGTTGTTCATCGGATCATTTCAAATGAATGTGATGACTATTTCAATTGACGGAGAGAGAGAGAGAGAGAGAGAGAGAGACTCTCTCTTTACCCTCAGCGTCTCAATTGAAACTAGCACCGCATTGCGTCGTTTGATGATAGTTTTGTGATACCGCAAGCCGCAGTTGAAACGACAATGGCATCCAATAAATACGTCACGCAAGTTCCGATCAATATTTCGGAATTTTTTTTCGCTGTTGATCACTGCCGCTGCGTAACTATTTCTGATTGTGAACCTGGTGTTGGAGTCCTCCGTTTCATATCGTCACGATTTTCTTTACTTTCTCTTCCCAATACATGCGTGAAGTACTGTATGGAAGCACCCTGTCTCCGACAGCGCTCAGTGTCATTTTCAATTGAGAATCGTAATGTGAAAGTGACGATGATAATCTCCGCTTTCAATTGAAAAGCATGTGTATCATTTTCAAGGCTTTTGGGTAATACTAGTTAAAAGTGATATGTTTATGTGTGCAAAATTTTATCGCGATATGTGCAGTAGTATCCGAGATGCATTCGAAACAAAAAGAGCTACGCCAGTAAATCTTGGAAGGTAAAGCAAACCTTAAAGGAGGAGAAATTGTCTAAGGAAGATGGGCAAAGCCTCACTCCAGATCTCAGAAGCAGCGTCAAGAGAAATCAAGAGAAAATGAGAAAATGTTTTTTTTTTCGAGTCCAATCTTTATGCAAAGCCACGATCGCAAGGTTGACGTAGAACTACATAAGGTTGTTTGTTACGCAAAGGTTGGTCTGTTTTTTGGCTTTCTCAGTCTTTATGAAGAAAATACACGACGATCTAGCAAAATTGCCCGACGTTTCGGCCGTTTTGGTGGCCTTTTTAAAGGGAAAACTGTATTCAACGTAAAAAGTTACTAAAAGTTACTAATTGGGTATACAACATAGATAGTTACTCACTTTAGTTGTGTCGTATTTGTCTTAAAAGTTGGTTTCCAACGGTCGGAAGTCTTGTATTTTGGTGGTTTGGTTTTGGTTTGCTTCGGCTGCGATGAACTTTGCTCGGTTTATTCATCGGAAAACTGCGAACTTTGGTCACTTTGAAATTGGCTGTATAGTACATTAACGATCGATTTGAAATGGTGCTCAGATTAGGCGGGTATGCGGGTTTGTTGGTGTTTAGTATTGCTTCTGCGGCGGGTGTAGTTTTTGATAGTGTGTAGTATTCCAGCGTAAGCAGTGTTGATGCCATCGATATCAGTTCGGTGGTTAACTGTGTTGTCTGTATTGGCAATATGACACATTTCTAGCATTGGTAGTGCCCATGTGTGCCTGCTTCTATCTATTATTTATATATGGACAACGCACCATACAGGACCGTAACAGATGTCATATTGTCACCCAAATCCAGAACTACATTCCGAGAACAAAACAGCATCACCGAACCGATCCACTTAATCAGTTTTGCCAACACGCAATCAAATCAACCGTCAAATTTCTAGCCGGGAATGAAAAAAATCTGCATAGTAGAAGCAGATAAAGGTAATAGAACTGTAATTATGTATAAAGAAGAATACGACCGAAAACTACAGGAGCTACTAGAATCCCCAACATACGAAAAAGTATCCAAAGACCCTACTCCAACAGTACAACGCAAAACCAACTCACTGATCACCAGACTGTTTAATCTGAAGCTAATAGACAGGAAAACTCAAGTACAACTGCAATCAACGACAGCAATATGCCCACGCATATATGGACAACCCAAAGCGCATAAACCGAACCTTCCCCTACGCCCAGTAGTTCCAAACATAACAGCACCAACGTACATGCTATCAAAATATCTAGCACAAATAATACAACAATCGTTCCACAGTGAGTACAATATTACAGACAGTTTCCAGTTTTCAGCATACCTAAGCGAAACCGTCCTACCGCCGAACTACGTTTTGGTATCGTTTGACGTCGTTTCCCTGTTTACAAATATACCAATAGAGTTAATCACCCACAACATAATCATGCAGTGGAACAAAATTGGATCGAAAACCAACATAAACCTGGACATGTTTTTATAACTGATAGAGTTTTGTGTCAAAAACAGCTTCTTTTGCTTCAGAGGTAAATACTTCCGGCAAGTATTCGGAACTGCCATGGGGAATCCCTTATCGCCTATCCTGGCAGATATAGTCATGGACTCATTGATGCAAACAGTTACCAAAAAGCTACCATTCGCCATACCCATTGTACGCAAATATGTAGATGACCTCTTCATAGCCTTACCCAGACAACATATACAGTTCACCCTAGATGCATTCAATGCATACAATGAACACCTGAAATTCACCAAAGAGGAAGAACAAAATGCACAGCTCCCGTTCCTAGATCTGACAGTGATACGATATCCCGACCAAACATTGCGAACGCAGTGGTATGCTAAGCCGGTGGCATCTGGCCGCATACTCAACTATCACTCTTTTCACCCACTAACGATGAAGATAAATGTAGCGCAGAACTTCATCGAAAGAGTCACCAAACTTACAACAACGGATAACAGCACACAATGGCAACGCAACACGATCTTCGAACACCTGAGACGGAATAACTACCCACCTTCGCTAATCAACAGACTGATCAACCGCTGCTCCAACGCAATAGAAGCAAAAACGCTATCTAACACTGCAACTCCAAACGCATCGAATCATTGCACTCCGGTGAACACACAAACTATCTATCGATCACTGCCATTCGTCCCAAAATTGACCACAGCCATACTGCCGTGAGATGACGTTGTGACGTAGATCCAAGTGATCAGTTTTTCAGTACGGCCCAAAAACGAAAGAATTCTTCGTCACTTTTGTATGAAAATGTGTGCCAACGTCACTTTATTTTTTTGATTTTATGTAACGTACGAATAAGTAACAACGAAAAGGAAGATACCAAAAGATAGGTATTCGAATAATGAACAAATTGGCATGAAAAACTCATATTCGAGAAAGTGGCACTTACGTCACTTTGTCATCTCACGGCAGCATAGTGAAACACCTGCAAGCCGATTTTCCGCACCTAAAAATTGCACAAAAACCAATTAAAACAATATCTAGCTTAGTCAAAACCACGAAAGTACGGACATAAGTCCAACATCAACCTATACAAACGGTTGATAGAGGATGGTGCTAACAGCCGTGATAATTCGATGGTTAACCTCGGAGGCAAAACAGCCATGATGGAGCTCATCATCAAGCACCAACACATGTTCGACCTCACCAAGGTAGAAATAATAGATAGAAGCAGGCACACATGGGCACTACCAATGCTAGAAATGTGTCATATTGCCAATACAGACAACACAGTTAACCACCGAACTGATATCGATGGCATCTACACTGCTTACGCTGGAATACTACACACTATCAAAAACTACACCCGCCGCAGAAGCAATACTCAACACCAACAAACCACCCCTAGTAGCTCACCGCAATGATCAATACCCGCCTAATCTGAGCACCATTTCAAATCGATCGTTAATGTACTATACAGCAAATTTCAAAGTGACCAAAGTTCGCAGTTTTCCGATGAATAAACAAAGCAAAAGTTCGTCGCAGCCGAAGCAAAAACCAAACCACCAAAATACAAGACTTCCGACCGTTGGAAACCAACTTTTAAGACAAATACGACACAACTAAAGTGAGTAACTATCTATGTTGTATACCCTATTAGTACCTTTTAGTAACTTTTTACGTTGAATACAGTTTTCCCTTGAAAAAGGCCACCAAAACGGCCGAAACGTCGGGCAATTTTGCTAGATTGTCGTGTATTTTCTTCATAAAGACTGAAAACGCCAAAAAACAGACCAACCTTTGCATAACCATTACCAGTCGTTAACATAAAAATAAGTTGTTTATTACATCACTTGTATTGAATATGTTTAAAATGTTGTACAAGAGAGGAGTTGAACCGAATTTCAATTTGCCCATACGACTGAACAGTAATGTAACTGAACAGTGTAACAAACAATATAATTTTTTTTTTTTAATTTTAGCCCAAAACGACAAAATAATAAATTTTCGATATTTTTTGTTGTATTCATAAGGACAGTTGTTGTTCAATTTAATATCGGGTATAATGTTCATCGCATGTGGGGTTTAAGGCATTTTTTGATACAACAGTGAAAAGTTGTTTTCACATTGAAAATTTGATTGATCACATATTTTAAATGACAGCCCAAACATTTGTGCGTTGTCAAAATGAGGCAACTTTTCATTGGAGGAAGTGCCGGCTGATGTACCCGCTACCGCAAAAACGCAGCTTATAATTAGAGGAAGTGCAGCCGCACCAGATGGCCCTGTCACTATCGATACTAATACCCGCTGCAATTACTGCTGCTATCCGCTGCCACAGCTGTTGCTTCTGCTAAGCTAAGTTTTAGTTGAAACAGGCTCTTATATAGGCCAAAAAGTACATTCCGAATTACTAGGTTTATAATTTTGTAGACCGTGTGTCGAAAAAACGAACAAAGGAAATCCTTCGAAAACTAAGCGATTTACTAGCACTTTTCCGTTTTTATATTTTTATTTTACATCCCTTTATACTTTTTTTACATTACCGTGCTGGATCGAAACCCGTACAGTATCGAAATCCGTACACCTTGATGTTTTTCTTCAGTTTTAAGCATTGCAAAAATGAAAACTCATATAAAAGTTACATGTACATGTCCGTTGAACTATTGGCTTTCTGTTAAATTGAAGTATGCGCCAGTAGGCCATGAAATAAAAATATTAAAAATACAAAATCAATCGTGTATCGGTTTCAGTTGTCATTTCGTCGCATCGTTAGAGATTTCACTAAGGAAACGTTCTTCAGATAAAAACGTTTTTTCTAGTGGGATATAAGTGTTTTACTCTGTGAATCTTTTTGAAATCGATTGAAAAGGTAAGTCTTTGTCATTTTCGAGCTGTGTATTGTCTGGTAAATGGTGCAAATTGTATTTATTCATCAAAAACTGTGCCGTACGGATTTTGATCCTTGTTAATCGCTTGAATCTAAATCCGTACAGCGTGTGTATCATGCATATTTTGTTGAACTTTCATCCTTGTTTTCAGCATTTTATGGAAGAAAACAAGCATAAATATACGGCAAACAATCCCGAAAGAGCTGTGACAGAAGTGCGCGAGGGAAAGTCGTACCGGGAAGCTTCGAGAGGTTCCGGCGTTCTAGGGACTACGATAAAAGAGCCGTAACTTATGGCTACGAATCTCAATCAAAAGGAGTTCCACCAACCTTCGCTGCTGGAGAGGAAGATTTGGATCATGAAGTGGGGTATAGCAATCGGGGGCCCGGGGCATTTGCCCCCTTCTTAAATCTGGGCCTGGAAGAAGGCGTCTTGCAGCTGGTAGTTGAGAAAAAATTTATGTTTTTTATGTCGAATCATTCAATTGGGACCTAAAGCTATTCCAGTTCTTAAATATCATTAAAAGAAAGCCGCATTTTCTGAGCAAAACTTGATTTTCAAAAAAAGTTTATCGTTTTCCTTCGATTTTTAGACGAAAAATAAAAAATTGCTCGAAATTTAGGGCATTCGAGCAGTTTTTTATTCTCCATTCAAAATTTGAAGGACAACGATAAACATTTTTTAAAAACATGTTTTGCACAGAAAGCTGCACTATTTCAGCTGATATATAAATTAGAAAATCGTGTAAAACTTTAGGAACCAATTGACCGCCACAATTTTTTTTTTTGCTTAGTGTAGAATTTTATAAGAAGTAATTCTTACTCTACATGCTCAAATAAACAAATAATAAATAAATATAATATATTTATTCGTAATTTTAAAGATAAATTGAAAAATAAAATTCATTTACGTACTCCATATCTGTACGGATTTTGATTCACTGCTGTACGGTCTTTAATCCAGTCTATATCGCGTGCGTGCGGATTTCGATTCAAAAGTGTACGGATTTCGATTCAGACGAAAAACTGCGTACGGATTTCGATTCAAAACATGTTCTATTCAAACATGATTTTTTCGAGTTTCAGAGTAGTTTAAATCATTTCGCTTGAAAATAGTGATAAAATATAAGTAGACCTATAAGTTAACATGTCAGTTTAAAGCAATATGTAATTTCTTGATTTTATATTGACCGTTGAAGATTATCATGTGCTTAAGTGTACGGATTTCGATCCAGCACGGTACACTTTTATCTCTACTTTTTAATTCTATCACTTTTCACTTATCACTTGCGAATACGCATTTCAGCGCTAACTTAGCGCCTTCATCAGTGCTTAGATGGACAGCCGAACTTCCTGAGAGGCGTAGTTCTACGTCAAAACGAGAGCTTTGTCGGAGACGTTACACCGATCAAACAAACCGTTCTGGCTCTAGAGAAACTTGTAATCATCACATAACCATAAACATTTCTATATAAACCTTTTTCACAAATTAGTTATTCAAATAGTAATTCAATTAGTAATTCAAAAAAATAATACAAATTGCACAAAATTGCATTTTTGGCCCATAGATTAAAATGGTTGCCCGTTTTTGTGGAATTGCACATTGCAATTTTACCTATAAAAATTTTAAACAAAGTTTGATCGTGCACCCAATACAAACGGCGAAGTTTTTGGTAAATTTGGGCAACATTTTATTACTTTTTGTGTCTTAGGATCGCGCATTAGACAGAAAAGTAATAAACTATAAATAACAGAATGAAGGACAGCTAAGTGTTTGCATTCGTTATACAAATAGGTTCCAATCACTTTTTTTGCGATGAAGTGTGTGTTTTCTCTATGGCTTGCATCCGTTTGCGAGAAAGCAAATGTTTGAGTTTCTCTCTAAAGCAATACAGAGATCGTGTTTTCTTCCGTATGCGTACGACGAACAAACTTATGCACGTACATCGGCTGAAATGGAGATAGAAGAAATTAGTAACATGTGCAAAATATAGGACCGATTGGTCTGTTTCAAAAAAGTCATCGGCAACAATTTGTCTTTTATTCTCATTAAAGGTACCATAATTAGGCTAATCTTGTAAGCAACCAATATATATCTAAAGCAATAGGGAACAAAAAATCAAAAACATTATTTAACAAAACATCTCATTTGTGAATTGTTATGCAATTATCGAAAATATACTAACCAAATTAAGATAAAAGCAATTTCATCTCTAGTACAATCGATAACACTCGCGAGGGAAAATGTTCAAATAAATAGCAAAGAATTTCCACCAACTCGCAAAAGTCCGCTGTCTAGAGGGTAAAAAGCAATTAATTCGCAATTAGTAATGCAGTAAAATAAATTTTAATGACTGCACATAAAGTCCTAATTGATCTAGGTACTCGCTTCGAGAGCACTTTGGCAAGCTCATACTCTCTCGCCGGTTTGGGTGGTTTCTGGATCAAAAAACTGCGGTGGCCTGACTCTGACATGAACAATTAATGCCTTCTAAGAGCATTAAAGGTGCTTCACAGCTGATAGTAATTATTCTTTGCAACTCAGTGCAGCAAATGACTTTAGCGTTCCGTGCCAAACTGGCCGACAAAAGCGGTCCTCAGTCTTTTCTTTTCTGAATGGTGTCGCTAATTCCGCTCTATTCGGCAGGGTATTGCAGCGAAAACAATTCCGAAATAAATCATAACCAAACATTGTAATCCGGAGCAATTTTCCAATCAGACCGGATATTCCTAACAATTGAGCAAAATGAACAATACGTCATGATCATGCAATTGCAATAAAACGTAAAATACTGTAACCAGTAGCATCAGAACACAATAAGTTTATCCCTCATTGCAGTAAACACGCAAACCTACTGATTTCCCATACCGCATGGACCGCACCGGACTGACATATCTTGCCATATCACTATGCAGGGCTAAAAATTCGCGTGAATCGCATTTTCTGCACAAGGCAAAATATTACTCATCGTAGCAGAAAGCGTTATAGATCAGCTACTACAGCAGAGCCAGCCAGCCAAGTCAGGCTAGCAACAATAGACCAACCGAATGCGTACATCCGCCAGGGCTTCCGCTTCCATAGCCACAAAAGACCATTTTGTGGAAAACGTGAGAAACGCAGGGAGACGAAGCGCTTCTATACTGCAAACATGCTGGAATCTATTCCGGCCACCACCACCACTACCACCGCTCAAATGTTGACTGGAGCAACATTCGCTTACCCCAGAAGGACCACACCAAACACCGTCCGCTTTGCCTAATACCAGCCTGCCGTCCAACGATGTTTCTACATGAATCTACTGGTGGAAAACGTCCTGAAAACAAAAGCATCCGAAATCAGAAGGAAAGATAAAAACGACCACGTTTTGTTTTCTTATGCAGCATGTTGAATGCTTTCGCGCGCACCAGCTTTGAGATCCCCTGCCACCCCTTTGGCGCTTGCTTTTTCTGGGAAATGTAGGATAAGGGATGATAGCGGCTGGCCGGAACAGTAACAATGACGAGTGGGCTGCGAACAAAGAGTGCATATAAAATATCTATTTAATTTAAATGTGCAAAAACATTATATTTATAAGCATAAATCAAAGCGCTGCGCTCGCGTTGGCAGTCGGCAGTGTGTAACATTATACAGTACGGATTGCAAGTTACGACCTGCTTTCGTTTACGTGAATGTTTTTGTGTGTATATGTGTGTTTGTGTGTCTATGAATTTTGCCGCGCATCGCTGCTAACAGGGAAGGATAGACGGCGATCCACTGGAATCCAGGAAGAACAATAAAGAAAACTGAGTGCATTCTATATGAGCACGATGGAAACGCGCTTCTGGGTGGTACTTCGGCAATATCTATAGGTTTCCGCCTGCCTGAGCTGAAGGTTTATCTAGTAAGTCACTGTGGGACAATCTGAAGGAATTCTGTTAGCATGTGATTTCAAAAAATGCTCATAAAAACAGAAAACCTATACAAATATTGAAAGATCAATTTCAAATGCTGAGATGTGCGAAAATAGACATATCCTAGTATTTCATAGATTTTTTTTTTTTGATTCAAATGGTGAGTTGACAACCTGAAAGGAGCGTCAAACTTAGCTTCGGTTCTCACAAGTTCCTATCTTACACCTCCACGAGTCATACAATCACAATAGACTGCCATCTGAAACTGGTTAGTGGATCCTGGACAACTTTTATTATCCGACAAAAACTAAGTAAGAAGGTGCCAGGCTATCTTTGGTGCGTCATATCTCGGCGGTATAGGTAGTGCTTCGTCAACTCGAGCGTTTTTTTTTTTTTACCAAAAGGGTGCGGCTCAAAACAGCGTCTGCTCTCCATGTTAGGGGCATACAACTTTAAACAATGCTGTCACGATGGTCCTTCGGCGAGACTAAGGGTTTGTTCAGGCCTTACAAGCCAGGCATAAATCAGGCTCCAGGTAGTTAGCTCGGAGGTTATAAGAGTAAAGAGGGTGCATCACGCACAAAAGCCACTTCCCGACGTAATACTTAACCGTCGTTCCGGGAAGACCAGGGCTGAAGACTGGAGGGGTTTGAGTGGGTCGGGACAGGGATCAGTAGGTGTCTGGGGGAGTGTAACCACCCCAGCATCTCTCCCCTAGTCTCATCCTCACACCCTGAGTTCTCTTCTCAGGTGTCTGTTTGCAGATTTCCCCGCCATCTTTAGAAAAAAAAGCCAGTCTTATAACGATCAGTACAGGAAGCAAATAATGTAGATACGAACCATAGACCTAGGCAACAAAACAAACTATCGATTGAAAACCCGTATCATGAAACTGCGAGTTCCTTTTTTTTTAGAATTACCTACGTTCATTCCGATTTATTGGGATCCGACATTGTAGCGCTGCAGAAGGGAGTATCGGGACATACGTATAGAGATGGTTACACCATCTACCATAGCTGCGGTAACACACACGAGCTGGGCACAGCTCTCATTGTGATGGACAAAATGAAGAAGTGCGTGTTTAAGTGGTGACCAATCGACAATGTGCAAGTTTAGGATTAGAGGCCATTTCTTCAATGTTACATCATTAACGTGCACACCCCTACCTAGGAAGTAGCGATGATGATAAGGACGCTTTTTACGCGCAGCTGGTGTATGCAAACGCTAGCTGCCCAAAACATAACGTTAAATTGTCCTCGGTGACCTCAACGCAGGAAGGTTTGTGGGAAGTTATCAAGTCGGTTCTATGAATTTCCACGCTTAGGCAGATCCTCCCAAAATGTCGCGAATATCGAATCCTCACGCACCACCTTTTCAGTGGCCTCAAAGCTTACGATACTCTCGCTTGTGCAGAGCTCCGGAAAGTTTTGGACGAAAATGGTTTCCCTGCGAAACTGACAAGACTGACCAAGGCCACGATAAATGGTGTACAGTGCTGTGTGAAGATTTCGGGTGCGTTATCCAAGTCCTCGTTTGAAACAAGCAAGGGACTTCGACAAAGTGACGATCTTTCCTGTTTTCCTGATAGGTACGGTCTTTAACATGCGGGGAACGATCCTCAAGAAATCCAGTCAGTGGACCTTGCCGGAACGACGTTCCAGGCGGTTACCAAACAGTACACCAAGCTGAAACGTGAAGCAGAAAATGTTGAATTAAATGTGAAATCGTCGAAGACTTAGCATCTGCTGACAGGGTGAACCGAGCGCAATAGACTCGCACAGGTAGTAGCGTAGCAATCAACGGAGATGAGTTCAAAGTGGTTGACGATTTTGTGTACCTCGGATCATTGTAACGTCAGACAACAACTGCTTGTGGTCCTCGTGGTTCTGTGGTTAGCGATGTCGGCCGGCTAGCTCTCCCACACGGTTGTGATGTCGGGTTTGATTTCCGATCAGGTCGAGGATCTTTTCGAGCTAGGAATTTTCTCGACTCAGCACTGGGGCACGGTGTATCGTTGTACTTATCCTACAACATGCAAAATGTACCAAAACACAATTTCGATAACAAATTCTCTCAACTAATCTAGTTGATCGAAATCGCCTACAGGCTCCTATCCTCAAGGTGTTGTGAGAATGCCAGACAACAATCCCGTAAAAATGATATCCTTCTCGAATCCGGCCGGTACAAGACGTAGAGGCGCGAAACAAGTAGTTGGGCCAAGTAGAGCAAGATCTTGGGTAGGTGGGTTGCTGGAGACAAGTTGCCATGGTTTGTTGGCATAAATTGTAACGTAGGTTAAATCCTGAGGGACATTTCACCAGGAAAGTAAGTAAGTAAGCCATTTGGAGAACTCCATAACCGCTAGGTTACAGAGTCCGCTTTGACAAGCGGGTGGTCGTGGGTTCGAATCTTAGTGGAATCAGGTCATTTGGCTGCCAAAGGACTTCAAAATGGGTTTTGTTTTCAGGCTATTCACCACATACCCTTGCCTAAAACTGAGTTCCTCAGTACTGCCGTGATAAGACATTGTAACGTACATCCATTTGTTAAGTTTTTCAATCACTTTATTCTCTTGATTTTATGCAACGTATAAATAAGTAACATTTAGGAGTTGGATGTAGGTCGAGACTTCATTCGCGTGATGTCAAGACTTATGTCCAATCACGATAAACGCGCATCTCTTTCGTATAGGGCTTGTTGAAAGTAATCACTGTGTTTGTGGCGATGGCTACCATGACATCGAGCATGTTGTTTGGTCGTGTACCGAATTCTGTGGTGTTAGGTCCGAGCTTATAGATTCCCTTCGGGCCCGAGGAAACCACCGAACATACCCGTTAGAGACATTCTGGGAAGCGCTGATCTGCAGTACATGACACAGCTATACTGCTTTCTGACAAATGTTAACATTAAAATTTGAAATCCCTTGTCTACTTGTCAGATTACGGATACAGATATACTATGCTGAAGACACGGATACAAAGAGTCTTCATCCATGCTTACTAGGGTGGGGAATCGTTATATGGAAAAAACGAAATTTGATAGCAGAAAGCCAGAACCAAGTTTTTTTCGTTCTATTTGGGGCCCCAAACAATCCTGAATTTATTGGAAGTCGATTGGTTTTGTCTCTGCTTGGCGCATTGCATTTTAAATTTATATGGAGATTTGTATGGAAAAACCAACTTTTTCCATTCTAAAGAGTTCAAAATGGCTCAAATCATAGGTTTCATGACTTCAAATGGAAGGTTTTTTGATGCCCAACAACTTGGCCGAGAACACTAAAGAGCTAGGGTGTGCCAAAAAAATAATAGAGCTGTTCAAAGTTGAGTATGTCGAAATTTATGTTGCAAATCATTTTTACTGCCAACACTGCCACTGTACTGGCGTCAGTCAGATTTCCATCAAAGGTAACCTCTGAAACACGTTGTAGATTCTATATACGCCTAGAATATTGACCTAAATTTGTTTGCTTGGTCCAGCCGAGTGTATAAAGTGGTTACGACAGGTTACTTCTGATGGGAATCCTACTGACGCCGGTACATTGGTAATGTTGGCAGAAAACAAGATTTTCTGCATTTAAATCGACATACTCAACTTTAAACAACTATAGCTCTTCTTAGGGACATTCTAGCTCTTCAGTGTCTTCTGCAAAGTTGTTAGGCATCTAAAATACTATACTTTAACATAATGTAGTGCATTATTAGAGCATTATTGAGCTCTCTAGAAAGGTAAATGCAAAAAAGTAGGTTTTCCCATATAAATTTTCATGCAAATTTGAAATGCAATGCGCCAAGCGGAGACAAAACCAATCGACTTCAGGTAAGTTTAGGGTTGTTTGGGACCCCAAAAGGAACCAAAAAAACTTGGTTCTGGAAAATCGATCATATTTCCCCACCCTAATGCTTACTCAAATATTTTAAGCCAACAATAAACAAGAATATTATAGCTCTACCAGTTGAAAAACAAAAAGATTTTGAAGTTCCAAAATAGTGTCAAATGAAGTCAAAATTGTATTTCCTTTCCTCTTGCCTTAAATCTCCACTAGCTCGTAGTCGGCCGCGAGAATTAAAATAAGCGCCTCCCTCTTTTTCCTGCTAACGAAGAATTAATACGAATTGTATTTGGCTCAGTAAAACAGAAAATGTATCGTGCCGTGTCAAATAACCTATTTTTTAAACTTAAACTTGAGTAAGTAACATCTAGAAAAAAAACCAACAGATGGGTCTTCGAATAACGAATTGGCATAAAAACCCCATATTAGAAAACATGGCGTTTACGTCACTTTGTTATCTCACGGTAGAGAACCTCTGTTGACTCTCCTCCTAACAAAAATAATGTCCCTCTTTTAATAAAACTGGTATGAGTAACGTATGAAAGTTCTCAATTGTGATTAGGCGATATTGGTATAGGATGGAAAACACCTGGCCAATATCACAATAGATCAAATTTCTTTGGTCGCAGTGATGGGTCCGCACAGGAACAAAAGTAAGTCATACCGCGAAGTTAGTTACGAAACTTTAATAAAACATCATACTTAAGTGAATTAACTCCAAACAACAAACATCAAGACGGATTGAACTACTAGCATACACTTGTCCAGGAAAAATGTCCAGGTGGATATCAATTAAACCAGTTCGAACCACTATTGCCTTACAAGCTAATAACTTCCGCTAAAAATTAAGAATAAAGCAACATAATACGTGTATAATTACGACACATATTAAGACTGATGCTACTATTCTAATCATCAATAACTTAAAATACCTAATTTAGCTGAATTATAAGTTTGTCAGTACGAAAGTAGCCGTCATTGTCATCTAACACCAACTGGTACCTACAGAGAAAAACTCCAATTACTGACTGTTTCACACAAAATTCGTCTTCAATTACTAGCAATTCTTCCGCCGATGGAATCTGTTTCTAGCTGCATTGACCTTCCTGTATCTATCCTGTATGAATCCTGGTCGTCTCTATTGAAGCACTTTATTTTCTATAACTAAAAATTCAACATGCAACAGCAGTAAATCAGATACCAGGCGTTTCCATTTGGTTTCTTCCAGGCGTGCTTCCGACATGGGCATAGCAAGCACTTGAAATGGGAGGTAACCATTTTAATACTGTTGAAGCAAAATTGAAATTGATTGTTTAAAAAGGTTTATCAAATATATTTAAATTTTATGTGTGTTGGGTCGAGCAGTAATGAAATTGTAGAACGCCTTTTTTTACTGTCCTATGTTTCGTTACTAATCAGTGACTTCTTCAGTCGGGCCCTTAAAAATAAAATCGTTCTATATTTTTAAGTCTGTCAGCCGAATATACACCCAAAGCACGTAACATTTCAATAGTCGAACAATTCATAACAATTCTATTTTTATTAACAAATGATTGAAACTAGAAAAAAATTTAAAAATGTAAAAGGCATGACAAGCCATTGAATCAAATCACTAAAATTCTGCACTAATCTAAAGATGTAGAAAGGATTGCGTCACCCTCCTCTCATGAGCATTTTTGACTACCGCTATGGCTTCCGAATGTTCAAACGTAATAATGCTGCAGAAGGAAATTTTGTTTGTTACCACAAAATTTATCAGCATCGAACTGCTAGAGTAAGATGGCAAAGAAGGGCTATGTCTTCCAATAATGAATGCATTTCTTCCTTTGAATTCATTAGCTTTGTATTTTTTTTTTTGTTCATATATAATTTATTTGACACGGCACAAATACAATTTAATGTTTAACGGCGCCAATTATATCTAGTAGCTTACTTTCTAAAGTATCTTAATAACTAAAAGCAAATTTTTTATCCTCGCTGCCGACTACGAGCTAAAACTAAATCTAACTTAAAGCTATAAAATTTTGCATTAAAAGCACTGGTTTACTGTATGATGGTTTTCATTGCCATGGGGAAGCAGCATATTAAATTTGTTCCGCTGCTGGGCCAAGACATTACGGACTGGCATATTGGGTTGTCTCCCTCGGGCCTTGAGAGTATCGTGCGGGTCTGATTGCTGTTTCCGGATCCGGGGTCTTAACGTGTTCTTGTCGTTAGGTTGGATGTAGGCGGAAGGGGATAGGACTAAACTGGGGCGTGGATGGATTTCAGGAAAACGTATATAAGGGACATGTAGGATAGGTCACGGCTCGCCAAGACATCACGAACAGGAACAGCCGGCTGCCTACCTTCGGCCTGCAGGGAAGCTATTAATTTAGACCTGGCGTCACGGTGTACAGGGCATGACCAAACAACGTGCTCTATGTCGTGATAACCTTCACCACAGGCACAGACACCACTCTCTCCGAGCCCAACACGACGGAGATGCGCGTCAAATCTATAGTGATTGGACATAAGCCGGGACATCACGCAAATGAAATCCCGACCTACATCCAACCCCTTGAACCACGGATTCGTCGACACCTTGGGGATTATGGAATGTAACCACCTTCCCAGTTCCCCTCTGGTCCAAGCATTTTGCCAACTGATGATCGTATTCTGACGTACAAATGAGAAAAATTCATTAAAGGCAATTGGTTTTTCATAAATTCCACTGTTTGTTGCGCCCACCTTAGCCAAAGAGTCCGCTTTCTCATTGCCCGGTATCGAGCAGTGAGAAGGGACCCACGCTAAGGTAATCTGAAACGATTTTTCGGATAAAGCACTCAGATGTTCCCGTATTTTCCCCAGAAAATACGGAGAGTGCTTAACATCTTTCATCGATCGGAGAGCCTCAATGGAACTGAGACTGTCCGTAAAGATGAAATAATGGTCCGTGGGCATTTTTTCGATAATCCCTAGGGTGTACTGAATTGCAGCCAATTCTGCGACGTAAACAGAAGCAGGATTATCGAGCTTATGGGAGACGGTTAAATTGTTATTGAAAATACCGAAGCCAGTGGACCCATCAAGAAGTGATCCGTCAGTGTAGAACATTTTGTCGCAGTTGATGTTTCGATATTTATTGGAAAAAAATTTGGGGATCTGCTGCACGCGTAAATGATCCGGGATTCCACGAGTTTCTTCTATCATGGATGTATCGAAAAACACAGTGGAATCAGAAGTATTTGATAAGTTGACACGATTTGGAATATTCGAAGAAGGGTTTATATTTTGGGACATGTGATTGAAATACAATGTCATAAAACGGGTTTGAGAATTAAGTTCGATTAACCTTTCAAAATTTTCAATCACAGGACGGTTCGAGACCTCACATTTGATAAAAATGCGAGAAGACAGGCTCCAGAAGCGGTTTTTCAATGGTAGTACTCCAGCTAAGACCTCCAAACTCATCGTATGGGTCGATTGCATGCAACCCAAGGCGATACGCAAACAACGATATTGTATTCGCTCCAGTTTGATCAAATGTGTGTTTGCTGCGGAGCGAAAGCAGAAACACCCGTACTCAATAACTGACAATATCGTTGTTTGGTAAAGCCTCATAAGGTCTCCTTGATGGGCTCCCCACCATTGTCCGGTTATTGTACGGAGAGAATTCACTCTTTGTTGACATTTTTTCATCAGATACCTCACGTGTCAACCCCAGGTGCCTTTAGAGTCGAACCAGACACCAAGATATTTGTGTACCAAAACCTGAGAAATCGTTTTACTTATTAATTGTGTTTGAAGCTGAGCAGGTTCATGCTTCCTAGAAAAAAACTACTATCTCAGTCATCTCCGGAGAGAATTCGATACCTAGCTGTAAAGCCCAAGCAGACAAATTGTCCAAGGTATCTTGCAATGGTCCTTGCAAATCGGCAGCTTTGGCTCCTGTAACAGAGATTACACTGTCGTCTGCAAGTTGTCTTATCGTGCATGAATTTGCCAGACATTCGTCGATGTCATTTACATAAAAATTGTAGAGAAGAAGGCTTAAACATGAGCCCTGGGGAAGACCCATGTAGCTAATGCGAAAAGTTGCCAAATCGCCGTGCGTAGAATGCATGTGCTTTTCGGACAACAAATTGTGCAAAAAATTGTTCAAAATTGGAGAAAACCCTTGTCGGTGAAGTTTACCCGAAAGAATGTCAATAGAAACGGAATCAAAAGCCCCCTTAATGTCCAAGAACGCAGACGCCATTTGTTCTTTGCGAGCATACGCCAGCTGAATATCTGTTGAAAGCAACGCAAGACAATCATTCGTCCCTTTGGCACGGCGGAAGCCAAATTGAGTATCTGATAGTAGACCATTTGATTCGACCCAATGGTCTAAACGACGGAGTATCATTTTTTCCATCAATTTCCGGATACAGGATAGCATTGCAATTGGCCTATAAGAGTTGTGATTAAAAGCTGGTTTCCCTAGTTTTTGGATGGCGATCACCTTCACTTGCCTCCAATCCTGCGGTACAATGTTTTGCTCCAGGAACTTATTGAACAAGTTTAACAAGCGCCTCTTGGCATTGCCGGATAGATTCTTCAACAAGTTGAATTTGATTCTATCTAACCCAGGCGCGTTATTGTTACAGGACAGGAGGGCAACTGAAAATTCTGCCATCGTAAAAGGTGATTCTATTGCGTCGTGACCCGAAGACGTATCGCGAACAAAGTTTTGCGCAGGAACAGTGTCCGGACATACTTTCCTGGCAAAATCAAATATCCACCGACTTGAAGACTCCTCGCTTTCGTTGACCATTACGCGATTCCGCATTCTTCGGGCTGTGTTCCAAAGAGTGCTCATCGATGTCTCCCTCGACGTCTCGTTCACGAACCGACGCCAATATCCGCGTTTCTTTGCTTTAGCCAGGCTTTTAAGCTTGGTATTAAGCTCCGAATACCGTATCGTATCGTAGTCGTCGGGTATACCTCCCTTCTGGAAGGCCAAAATCGCGTCGGATCTTTGCGTGTAGACATCGGAGCACTCTTTGTCCCACCCAGAGTTGGAGGCCGCTCTTTGATCGTTACGCCGGGATATTTCTTTGTTTGGGCTTGCAACGCGGCGTCGAGGATTAAGCCCACGAGGAGGTTGTATTCTTCAAGTGGTGGATGATGATGAATCGACTCGACCGCTTTTGAAATCATTTCCTCGTATAACTTCCAATCGACATTTCGTGTGAGGTCATACGGAATGTCAATTGGTCGCATGCGGGTTGACCCGTTAGTAATTGAAATAAGAATAGGCAAATGGTCGCTACCGTGGGGATCGAGAATTACCTTCCATGTGCAATCCAACCGTAGCGACGTCGAACATAAGGATAGATCCAAAGCGCTTGGGCGCGCTGGAGGTTTCGGGATACGTGTCATTTCACCGTTGTTCAAAATAGTCATATCGAAGTCATCGCAAAGGTTATAGATTAAAGAGGAGCGGTTATCATTGTAGGGGGAACCCCAAGCCACACCATGAGAGTTGAAGTCTCCCGAAATCAAACGTGGCGAGGGAAGAAGTTCTATTAAATCAAAGAGCAACCGTTGCCCAACCTGTGCTATGGGAGGAATATATATTGAGGCAATACAAAGCTCTTTACCTTGTATTGTCATTTGACATGCGACAACTTCGATGCCTGGAATCGAGGGGAGGTTAATACGATAGAAAGAATAGCACTTTTTAATCCCTAGAAGTACTCATCCATATGGGGTGTCTCGATCAAGGCGAATAATATTAAAATCTTGGAAGTTGAGATCAATATTTGAAGTAAGCCAAGTTTCACAAAGGGAAAATGCATCGCATTTGTTTCTATTTATTAAAACTTTAAATGAATCCATTTTTGGTAAAATACTTCTACAATTCCACTGTAAGACAGAGATAGAATCCTTCGTATGGGCAGATGAATTAGGCATCGAAGGATACAATCGCTGCAAGGAGGGGCCATTGGGCAGTCAACTGCTTCAAAAATGATCTAACTGTTGGGAGGAATGCTGTAAGAAAAACTTTAATTGGATCGGGTATATTGAAATTTTCAAAAATCCAGTCCACAATGTCAGAGAATTTCACAAATCCAGAGTTTGTTTCATCAACTGGGTGTGCAAAAAGAACAACTGGGGTTTTTGATGTTCCTGGCAGTGCTGGGAACTCCTTCTGGGACTTTAAATTTGCAAGCCCAGGAGAAGTTTGCTTCGGTTTTTCCGCAGCACTGTTTGGTTTGTTTGTAACTTTCATTTCACTTTGGGAAATCTTAGGACCTTTTCGGGGAAGTTTAGGAGAGGAAATATTTTTCCTCTTTCTAGACGCTGGTGACTCGTCAGAATCGGTTTCATCAGAGGACAACAGATCAAAGGGGTTCGATGTTATGGTAGAAGTGGTCACGGTCTTCTTCAGCATCTCAGCGTAAGATCGCTTTGAACGCTCCTTAAGTGACCGCTTGATTTTATCTCTGCGCTGCATGTACACCGGGCATGTGGAGAGCTCATGCTGATTTTCCCCGCAGTGAATACATTTTTCAGCATTTACACTGTAAGAATCGTCCGCATGAGTTTCTCCACACTTGCTACATCGTGCCTTATTGCAGCAGTAGGCGGCTGTGTGGCCTAGCTGCTTGCAATTGGTGCAATTCATAACACGGGGTACATACAATCGCACAGGCAGACGAACCCATTCGATCGAGACGTGGCTAGGGAGAGCAGATCCGGCAAACGTAACACGAAACGAGTCTGACGGAGTGTACACTTTTGTGCCGTTGACAAGAGACACAGACCGCAATTGCTTGCAATCTATGATCTTCACTTTTACGTCGTGACACAAAGCATTTTTGAAGCAGCCAAAACCGCTTGCCAAGATACACTCGACCGACAGACTCGAATCGGTTATGACACCGTCGATCTCCACGTCTCGTGCGGGTATATAAACGCGATACTCGCGTGTGAAAAGCTCGGAGCGAGCAATAGCGTTGGCCTGTTCCAGGTCGCTGACCACGACACGGAGCTTGTTGGGTCTGACCTTGGAGATTTCGGTCACGGCCTTGTACCCCTCCGTCAGGTTTTTCGAAATCTGCAGGATGTTTAACGGTTTCGATTTCGGTCCTGCTTTTGGCCGAAAGAAAACAGTAAAGCTGCCCTGAGATCCGTCCGGGTAAAGCCTGGGGCGAGAGGGGACTGGAGAATTAACAGATGAAGGGTTGGCAGGAGGGACAGGGTCGGGGGGGTTCGGGGATGGTGGCACGGGAGGCGAGGGATCTACATCCATCGCGCTAAATCTAGCGCACTAGCGCCGACAGAACACGTACCTCTTTACTTCTCCTTTCAGCAGGGTTGGTCGTCCGAACGGTCGAAGCTGCAGCCGTTACAGCCACAGCACCAATACAGCAGCTCCAAAAAGCCACCAGCAGCGAGCTGGGTGTGCGATCACTCAACACAGCGACACAACTCGCTGTCAACTGTTGGCTTCTTCTTTTTCTTCTTTGTGTTGAGATTCTCGTCCACTGCTGTAGCACAAATCACTTAGCAGCGAAATCGGCTTACGCACCAGCAAACAGCCACGATGCGAAAAAGTTGCACAAAGACGGGCGACCTTGAACCTTCACTCGACCAGGCAAACAATGCCAACATTTGCTCACGCGTCTATTGTTTTATATTCTATCGGAGCGATCACCAAACACGTCCGATACTGTTGCGTGTTCGGCACAGAATGATTAGCTTTTTATTGTGTTTGTAGTATTTCGTAGAACTATGAACGCGCTAAAGTAATTTACGTAAAACTGGCTTTTGCTGAAATTTAATTTGTCTTTATGCCTCTATTTTTTATCAACTGTTAAGCAGGTATTAGACGAAGCAAATATTTGCTATTTTTCAATACAGACTTTATTTTGTGCAAATAAAAATCGTACCAAAAATAGCAAATATTTGCGTCGTCTAATACCTGCTTTAAAATCAAGACAGCCACTTTTAAAACGGACAGTTCAAGACAGCCACTTTTAAGCGAACAATAAGTTTTATAGTTATAGTTGACATTTACCAGAATACACCACGAAGAGGTGAACTTCCCTAAAATTTTGTTTCAACAGCACACATGTTCTTAAATATGAAACGTTAAAAATATAAAGTCAATTTGGATATACAGCCGTTTTCTTAATGGAAAAAATAACACCCAATCTTTTAAGAAACACAGCTCTAGGCAATGACTTCTCAATAAAATATATCTAGGTAGTTATAATTAAAACTTGAATGCTTGATTGCATTTTGAAAAACAAATTGTTTTTAAATATTTGAATACATATTCAATCGTATATCTGGTGAAATGCCTTTTTCGTCCCAAATAAATCGCCTGTCCCACAGTGAATCCAACAAGTCAACACATGTGAATCCCAATGGTGTTGGCGGAACACGTATGCCCTGGGATCCGGATACCGACCGTCCATAGAATGAGAAGCGGTTGTAACAATAGTAGTTACAACCCCAACGAAACGCTATCTACCATCCAGTGATAAAATAACATCATGTAGGTACAATCGCACTTCTGTTTCCTCCATAATCAACCACTCTCGCACTTCTCATCCTCATCTTTTTAATGTCAGCTGAGAACGGTAAGGGATTCTGTCTGGTGGACAAATAATAAAGCATTATGTTATGACAAAACTTACTATAAGCGTAGAGTAAATCCATACGGCGCCACCACCGCGTAGGTCTTCACCATCACCAGCATGATTGTCTTATGACGGGGAAATATAGTGTATCATATAACAAGGTACAGAGCAGCACCTCTTCATCGACGTCATATAGTTATTGGGAATCTGATGGAACACTAATGTTAGGTATTATTTCAGGACATGTTTAATGCACCAAATAAATAAAACACAAAAGTACTTTGAGATTGATAAAATTTGGCGCTATTTAGATTATTAGAAATCATAAGCTTATAACTTATTATTTATAAATTATAGCTTATATATTTTCAAATTACAGTTTACATTTTTCAAATAAGGCACGTCTTTCTGTCCTAGAAACTAAATAATTGCGTAGCTAAAAGTAAAAAAGTATTCACAAAATAACCAATAATTTCCTAAGAATGTTGCATCTCGTTGTGCAAAATAACATGTTAAGAATTGGATCATTCTTTAATTACGTTATACACAAACCGATTCTTCCGTTTTGTACCACTTCCATCAGCACACGCAGTGATGAATGGTGCTTTTACGTACACCCTTTTCTTCTGCCCAATGCACGTGTTATAAGTTCTGTACGAACCCGAATTTTTGTACGCGAAGTAGCGTAATAATGGTGATAATTTTCAACAAAACTTTAGCAGCAGCCCGGTCGTAGCCGGAGCAGTGATTTCTTGCGAACAAATAGCTCTCCGTATGGACTAAAGGTATGAACGGTTGTATCCTACCCATACATGCACCATGAATCAAACAGCTCTATGTTACCGGTCCCCTGCCATCCCAGTCATGTTGAAGCCGGCAGCAAGTAGCTGGCGTTGATTTAAACAGTGTTTGCCTGCATCAGCAGATTGTGTCGATTTTGCCTTTACCGTTGGTCCGATTTCGATCCCTCGCCACTGCGGATGGGCAAGGATATTACAGCACACTGCTGTGGAGCTGTAGTTTGGTCTAGTCCTACGAGGCAAGGAATGGAAGCACTTGCCACCACCGTTATCGTGTGGCACATTGTAGTAATTTGACAATAGTTTTTCAATTTGTTGCCATTTTCGGAGTCTTCAGTCGAATTGTGCATTGTTTCATGGAAGAATATGTCCAACGGAATGATTTAGAACTAGGAACAATAGGCACTAGGAATTGATCGCCAGCTAAGGGACAAGCATTGGTATTTTATGAGGTATTACGCCGCCTGTCGCGAATGGTTTTGAGTATGAGAGAATAAATTGGTAACATTTTGCGTCTTTGGCCGAATGTATATTACAGGCATAATGTTGAAATGGTACACCAAATCAATTTACAAATTAATTTCATTTTAAGTTTTTGTAATGTAGGCCGTGAACAGGCATGAGATTGCTTCACTTAGAATTCGGAAATATTGTCAGTTGTAGGCATGGGCGCCACTAAGGAAAATTTCAAATTTTTTTAGGGGGGGGGGTCTATAAATCCGAACTATTGAAATGAAAATCTGCGTCAACATCTACCTCTTTTAACAAAGCTGATTCAATATTGAGCAGAGCTAAGCATGAGAATCGATCCTGCGTGCTGATCTTACAAAGTCACCTTCTTAATAACCTCGAGAAAAATAGTAGGGAATACAATCATTCGGTGAGGAAGTCTAGGGGGGGCTATATACACCCCTGGCCCTCCCATAGTTGCGCCCATGATTGTACGGTAGCGCCCTTAGTGGTCGGATTTGAGGTATTTTGACAACTATTTTTTTGGAAACTATTCTTCTTTCAGTTTCGGCTCGATACATGAAATTTGAAAAAATTTGTGCTAACTGGAAAGGGAAAGAATAAAAATAAATCTGTACACTCACGTTGAGAACCCGACGTACGTGGACCGATTTGAAAATCGCAAAACAATATAGTTAGCGTGAGGTCCAAAAATCGCGCGGAAATCACAACCGAAGCGGACACACTATGAGCGAATTTCAAGAAGCGGGATGAAATAAAAAACGTGCGTGGTTACTTCTAACAAAATTATATTTCTAGCTGTTTCGATGTACAATGTGGGGTTTTTATAGGGAGTTTAACAAAAGAAAGTTGATTCGCATAATGAGAGAGATAAAAATTGTGGATTCTGACGTCATCGATGCAGGGCGAAAACACTCTCGCTCGCGATTGCAGCAAATAGGGTTCGGCTACTCATTATGGCTCTAACATAAACCGCCCACCAAATTACGAGCAGTAATTTCAGGCCCATTTCTTCCTGGCACATATTCGTTGTTATTAAGAGGAAAACGTCGCAGCTTCCTGACGTCTCTGCGGAAAACACCCTTGCCAGTTTTGATCGAGACAACTCGGACACGGCCATCGGTCCCAGGGAAAAGCTCCAGAACACGACCCACCTTCACCTTTCGTTACCTTCAACAAGAAGCACAAAATCTCCTTCTGCGATGTTAGGGGACGATGTTTGCCACTTCGTCAGGCGTTGAAGAGAGAGCACGTACTCGGACTGCCACCGAGCTCGAAAATTCTGGGCGACACGTTGAACGTAGTTCCATCTGGATAGTGAATTTATCTGCTGTTCAAGATGATTAACTTCGGGTAAAGCATCTAGCGGGCGCCCGATTAGAAAATGCGCAGGCGTAAGCGGTTGAGGATCCGTGGGATCATCGGAAATAGCACAGATCGGACGAGAGTTCATGCAGGCCGCTATCTGAGACAGAAGAGTACTCAATTCCTCGAAGGTGTAAGTATAATTACCTCCAATTTTGCTGAGAAATCCTTTTGCCACCTTGATTCCAGCCTCCCATAGGCCACCATGATGAGCCGAACGAGCGGGTATAAAAAGCCATTGCACTCGCTTGTTGACCAAAAAATCGTTCACTTCATCACTGTGTTCGGTTGCATCTATTTGATGGTACAGCTTTCTAAGAAGTCTCGCTCCTGCTCTAAGGTTCGTGGCATTGTCCGAGTACATCTTACTGGGCACTCCGTATCGACTAGTGAAACGCGTAAATGCAGCAATAAATGATGATACACTTAGATCCGAGACAGCCTCCAAATGCACTGCGCGTGTCCCCAAACAAACGAACAAAACGATGTAACCTTTCGAGGATACTGCACCCCGTGTTCTTCGTCCGATGATTTCTACAGGACCAGTGTAGTCGACTCCCGTAATGGAAAATGGGGGAAGTGGCTTCAACCGATCAGCGGGTAATTGTCCAAATTGTTGAGCTATGCGTGCTGGTCGAGATCGATTGCACGTTAAACAATCACGATACACCTTGCGAGCGGCACTAATGCCGCGTAAGATCCAGAACCGTAAACGTGTAGCTGCTAACAGCGACTGAGGGCCACAATGCAATTTCTCCTTGTGCTCGTGAAGCAAAATGAGTGAAGTCAATATCGAGTGCCGGGGTAGCAAGAACGGATGCTTATTGTCATAGCTCAAATCCGATTGCTGCAACCTGCCGCCCACCCTGACGATACCGTTTTTATCTAGGAATGGATCAAGCTGATATAATGAGCTACAACGCTCAACGTTGAGGCCACTTCGCAGTCGGTTGAGTTCTCCTGAAAAATGTTGCTGCTGTATGTGTTGAACGTACTTTTCCAAAGCGGAATCTATCTCATCCGAAGCGAGACGAAGGGAACCACGGTACTCAGGGTGTCCAAAACGGAGCATCCGGGCGGTTACACGAAGTAGAAGCTGAAGATTCGGATAGTACCGGGCCATCATATCATCCAGGAAACGATTGTCGTTTGCAGTCAAACACACCACGGCTGTAGTTCTCTGCTCTCTATCTATCTGCCGTCGCTCATCTGTATTGAGATTGTCGATTGAAGATGATTCGCAATTAATCGTCGTTGCCTCCCAGCTTGGTCCATGCCACCAAAGAGAGTTTGCTTGAAGTTGATCGGGAAATACACCCCGCGATACCAGATCAGCTGGGTTGTCGAGAGTGCCTACGTGAGCCCAGTTGATATAAGGTAGATGTGACGAGATCTCTGCCACGCGATTCGCCACGAAGGTCTTCCGTCTTGCAGCAGCCCCTGCCAGCCATGCTAAAACAACTTTGGAATCGGAGAAGGCCCGAATCTCGTGGAAAGTAGTAGAAGAAAGAGCTTCTCTCACATTTGATATCAGTCGTGCGAGAATGGCTGCTGCACTTAATTCCAATCGGGGTATGGTCATTCTGTTGTTGCCTATTGGTGCCAGTTTCGATTTGGCACAGAGAAGATGGGACGAAGTTCTGTTGTCATCGCTTATGGCTCGGATGTATATGCAAGCACCCATTGCTACGTCGGATGCATCGCAGTAGCCGTGCAGGTAGAGACGAGACCAATTTCGCATGTCGATCACTCTTCGCGGAATCTGAAAAGAGTTGAAAAGCGAAAACTTTTGCACCAAAACTAACCAACCTTTGGTTAACTCACCGGGGGGAGTTGCATCCCAAGCCACCTTCAGCTCCCACATTCGCTGCATTACCAGCTTTGCCTTGACTATAATTGGTGATAGAAGGCCAAGCGGGTCGAAAAGGCTGGCTATTTGCGATAAAATGATTCGCTTTGTGGGCTGAAGGATCTCGGTTGGCTGGTATGAAAAATGGAACTCGTCGCTGCACGGCTGCCACTGCATTCCAAGAGCCTTGATGGTGCTGTTTGGATTCTCATCAATGGGAATTTTCACTTCTAAATCGGCGTCAGGAACCCCTTCTAAAACTTCTGCGCTGTTGGACGCCCACTTCCGGAGATGAAATCCACCGGCAGCA
Organism: Wyeomyia smithii; assembly: GCF_029784165.1. NCBI lineage: Eukaryota > Metazoa > Arthropoda > Insecta > Diptera > Culicidae > Wyeomyia > Wyeomyia smithii. Next base: position 115,684,775 of record NC_073695.1, on the reverse strand, counting down.
AAAATTTCAGTCAACTGCAGCCGTAAGTTTTTTGCTTCTGCCTCTGACGAAGCACCAGTCAGAATGTCATCGACATAAATGCCTTTTTCCGCTTTCTCTACAGCTACAGGATATTGATGCCGAAACTACTCTAGAAGCTCCTGCACACATTTTGTAGCCAAATATGATGCACTTTTTGTTCCGAAGGTGACGGTATTTAGACGATATTCCTTAATGCATTCCTCATTAGTCCATCTCCACAAGACTTTAAGCAAGTCACGATCATGCTCGTTCAGCCATATCATTCGATACATATGCTTTGCATCGCTTGCGAGAACGATCGGTGGAAAGCGAAATCGAATTAAAATATTGATCAGTGAATCTTGCAAAACAGGACCGCTCATGAGCACATCGTTTAATGAGAGACCACTCGTCGTCTTTGCCGAGGCATCAAAAACGACTCGACATTTGGTGGTCGAACTGGTTGTTTTGAGCACGCAATGATATGGGAGATAAACCGATTTGCTATCTGTGTTGGTATCACTAACGAGTGACATATGCCCAAGATCGATATATTCGCGGATGAACGCATGGTACTCATCTTTCAATTGTTGGTTACGATCGAGTTTTTTCTCTAAGTAGCGAAGTCTTTTCTCAGCAATCTGCTTCGACTCACCTAGTTGGGTGGGATCGCGTAAAAACGGGAGACGAACGACAAACTTTCCTGACTCATCTCGTATAGTATGATCAGAGAAATGTTTTTCACAAAGTTGCTCTTCTTCGGTAAGATGCTGGGAGATACTCTTCAAACTCCCAAAACTTACGTAACTGCTGAGAGAGAGTATCCTCGGTCGAGGCGAGGAGACAGGTCGGAGTGTGAGAGCCATACGAATTATTGGCCTCGTTGTAACGGCCAGCTACTACCCAGCCGAGTTTAGTGTTTTGTAGTGTAGGTAGAGTGCCGTCGGTACTGAGGGTGATTTTACCAGGCTCGAGCAGCTGAAAAAAGAGTTCTATTCCCAGTAGCACTTCTACCTCGCCAGGACGATGAAATAGTGAATCAGCCAGATGAATTGATCCGGGAATAGGCCAATCTACAATGTTTGCAGGCTTGCAAGGAAGCATTTTGGTGTTTTTTTCTAACACCATACACGACGTGGATGTGCGAAAATCGGTGCATCGTGAGGAGATGGTTATATCGGCACATCTGTCAACGTGTGCTGGGGTAGATGAGATGCCTTCGAGGTTCAGGTCGGCTGCTTGCGTTTTGAGACGGAGTTGCCTACACAATTTATCACTGATGAAATTGACTTGGGAAGCACAATCTAAAACGGCACGGCAGGCGTGCGGATGTCCATGGCTATCCAGCACGTTGATAGCGACGGTGGCAAGAAGAACATTCGATGCATCGGGACCGTTTGGTGAGTCGAGGGCCGAAATCAAAGACTGGGCTGAAAGTCCTGGATTTGCCGGGGCCATGACCGCCGGACCGGTGGAGTGTGTGTTTGTGGATGGCATATTCGGGTGCAGTAAAGTGTGATGGAATGAATTGCACTTTCTGCACGTACCTGATTGGCATCTTTCACCGGGATGAACTTTCAGGCAATTGTTGCAAAGTTTCATACGGTTAACGTGAGCGATTCGATCCTCGTGATTCATATGAAGGAACTTACCGCATTGGTATAATTGGTGGTTTTGTTTGTTGCATACGTTGCAGGACGTACTATTAGTGGCAACAAATGCGCTAGCGTTTTTGCATGGAGGTTGAAATTTTGAAGGTTGATTGAAGGGCACATTAGTCTTTATTCTCGGAGGCTGAGAGGACTGAAGAGCGAAACTCCGAGATTCTATAAACTTCAGAAAGCATTGCAGATTGATGTTTTCTTCATCCATTTCGGCTATCTTCTGGCACCACAACTGCTTTGTGTCCGGATCTATCTTTTCGCTGAGAATGTAAAGAAGCCACGTGTCTCGATCTTCCCTATTCATCGCCTGCAAAGCTCTTATAACCTCATCAGATACGTCATGCAATGATCGTAGACCGTATGAAGACGGTGACGTAAGCGTAGGCTGAACCAAGAATCGCTTTATATGTTGATTAGCGATTTCTCGTGGTTTGTCGTAACTGGTTTTTAGCTTGTCCAGCGCAGTTCAATAGTTGCGAAATGATAATGCGAAATCAAGGAAGCCGCTTCACCAGCCAAATTCGTTTTCAGGAAATAGAGCTTCTGACTGTCCTTTAGCATCACATTTTCATGCACTAAACTGTCGAACAAATCGTAGAAAGATTGCCACTCTAGGTAATTGCCACTTAACTTATTTTCAAAGAGCACATTGAGAGTATACAAGCCAAGTGCATCAAATATACGAGATGTTTATATCCTCTCATTAACAGGTATTCTAAACTTTGTTTAAAGAACAAACTTTTGATTTACAAACAAATTTTTGGACCAGCAATGCTTTATGCTGTACCGATCTGGTCAAGTTGCTGTTCAACAAGGAAGAAAACGCTCCAAAGGATTCAGAATAAAATTCTGAAAATGATTTTGAAGCGTCCTCCTTGGTTTGGTACACTCGAATTACATAGACTTACTGGTGTTGAACCATTAGGAGCTATGTCAAATAAAATTATTAACAATTTTCGACAAAAATCGTTGCAATCCTCAATTGCTACGATAAGCTCTCTTTATAGCCAATAAGTTAGCAATTAAGTTAGTTGTAAGTTTACTTCCCCTTTTCTGACAAGTAGGTTTAAATCCCTACGAATGATAAGTCCTAATTGCGAAAGCAAACAAATCCTAATAATGAAAATTACAAATTTCTAACAGTGTTGAGAAGTCACCATTTGTGATTGGACACACATACTCATTATTTACTAATATTTATCATAAATACTTAAGCTACTAACAAATCCCCCCATTAAAAAAAAAATTGCCACTCTAGGTAATTGCCACTGAAGACCGGCATATTCATACGCGGCAACTTTAAGTCAGACAATGGAGTTGCAGCTTCGTTGGGATGGGTGACGGCACTAGCAATGGACGGCGCGGCCATGCTTGTAGACATCATGCGCAGAAATTCTGCCTGTTGATCGGCAAGCTGCTTTATAATGTCAGGCTGGGCAGCACGCTCAGTTGCAGCGTTATCGCGATCTTTCACTGCTTTCAGAATTTTCAACAAACGATTTTTCAATGTAATGTAGTACGATTCAAATCTCGCCTGCTGCTGCACCGCATCTTCATAGGCTTGATCGTCCTCACCAACATCTAGTATTCTCTTATGCACGGCACAAAAAGCAGCCCAAACCTCATTTAGGGCGTCTAGTTCGGTTTGCACATCAACTTCTTCGGCATCTGTGCCTCTTAATTTCTCCAATGCTTCCGAAATACGTTTTAATCGCGGTTCGAGCGATTTTCGTTCGCGGACGAGTTTATCCATCTTTGTGGATTTCGCGCACTTATTGTCCAAAAGTTTTTTTCTACAGATTTTCTCACACTATTGTTCTACACCACTAGATGCCAATTGGCAGAAGCACTCGGGGCCTGTATGGCGGCGACGGGGCCAATTTATGGGCACTAGCGATCACAGAGCACGCGGTTCGCGGCGAAACGTTCGCGATCCGGCTCGAAGGACCATATGTTAGCGTGGATTCCAAAAATCGCGCGGAAATCACAACCGAAGCGGACACACTATGAGCGAATTTCAAGAAGCGGGATGAAATAAAAAACGTGCGTGGTTACTTCTAACAAAATTATATTTCTAGCTGTTTCGATGTACAATGTGGGGTTTTTATAGGGAGTTTAACATAAGAAAGTTGATTCGCATAATGAGAGAGATAAAAATTGTGGATTCTGACGTCATCGATGCAGGGCGAAAACACTCTCGCTCGCGATTGCAGCAAATAGGGTTCGGCTACTCATTATGGCTCTAAAAATATAATTCACCAATTCAACTGTGTATTTATGACTTTTATTTATGACTGTGGATTCATGTGTATTTCATGGTAAACCCAGGACTCTCGGATTGGAATATCGCCAAATATATGGTGCTGTGGTAACGTGACTACAAGGTGGATTCAATCAAAAAGAATATTAAGCCACTTAATTGCCCCCAATGCCGCCCAATCAAAAAGGGCTGGGCAATGGTCAAGAGGAAAATGAAAAAGACTGGAAAGGTGATGCATTATGCAGCATGGATGGCGAGAAATTAGAACAAATTAGCCACTGAGGTGGCGTAGGAGTGTGTGCAGAAAATAATGGCGCGAGTTTCTAAAAAAGTTAACGATTTAATCCCAGGACTGACGGAAATATTTTCTTATATATTTTCTCTGAAGATACTATAAAATACTTTCATTTTGAGACTTACCATGTTTTATAACTCTAAGATATTTTTTTCCTGTGTGGACTCATCACTGCGACCAGAGATTAGATCTATTTTGATATTGCCCAGGTGTTTTCTATACTCCGCACTTCATATTATTGGCAGTATCACTATTGAAGTAAGTGATACGCTGTGCTTGTGTGTAAAGGTCTAAACACAATTGATACGTTGCGGCTGTGTTTGCGGCAAGTTGACAGTTATACCATACATTTTCTGTCAAATTAACGTCAACGCAACGCAAACGTATCCATTGTGCTTGGGGCTTAAGTTTTACCTTTCCGTTTCAAGCTTACTACTCTACTATACCGAGCCTCTGTCCCTCCTAACAATATCGCCTAATTACCCCCTGGAGAGAACTTTCATACGTTACTCACACCAGATTTATTATAACAGGGACTAATTTTTGTTAGAAGGAGAGTCAACAGAGGTACTGTAGAATTCAGATTGAAGGAAAGGTACTTGGTGGAAAGCCTGAGAATAAACCCATGCTAAAGTTCTTTGGCAACCAAATGGCCTGATTCTACTAAGTTTCGAACTCACGACCACCCGCTTACCAAGGCGGACTCTGTAACCTTACGGCTACGGAGCTCCCCCTAACTCTGAGATAGAACTACTTTATTCGTTCTGGATTCTGGATGAACATGTTTTACACCGACGTTGAAGTCCGTCATTTATTTGATTTACAAAGGGGAACTTTTTTTTACTGTTGGGTACATTTTCTACTGCGACCAGTTGTTTGATCTATTGTGGCGAACGTAAACTTAAGAACCAAACACAGCTGAAAGTTATAGGTGGTCACACGATAACGAAACACTTCAGTGCTAACGTTGAAATTAATCAAATGTATACTCTATTACGATGATACAAAACCAAATCAATGATATTTGTTTTTGTTCCAGCAATTCTCGAAAAATATTCAAAACTATGTTACATTTATTTATTGCAACGTTATTTTTCAAATATAATAAATAATAATTCAACTGAAAATTTTGAATACATGTATTAAAAAGTTTGGAAGTAAAAAGATACTGGCTTTTGCTCTACCGATAGTTTATAATCCAGCTCTACACACTTACTCAGCTATTCCTATCCACTTTCTAGATCGAGGCATACGCAGCGATAAAATTAATTTATTACGCAGCAGCCGACGCCAGTTCACAGTCTACATCGGTCATAGTGACCTGTTAGGTAGTTTCTGTTGGATGGTGCCGGAACGATCCCTGCTAGGTGGTTTCTGCTAGCGACGTAAAGTGCAGACCATCGCCAAAAGCCTATTGCTGGACGCAGAATTAAAGAGAGCAGCCAGTTTGCATCCTTAACTTATGAATATTTCATATTTAATCTGCAGAGTTTAATTGCACACATTACCTATTTAAATGGAACATTGCATCGCACAGCTAAGCAACCCTATCTCGTTTCTCTATAGGATACCATCGACCATGAACATTCAGTTGGTCACACATTTTACTCCCATTGCGATGCAGAACCCTCCGGTCCATTCAATGAAGAATCTGCCCTTCTGGAACCTGTAAGGTTTAGTGAAATTATGCTGTATCCTAGGGTGGATTTGAGAAACTCGTCCAAACAAGTGTAGATATCTATAACTAATGTGCGAGTTAACAACTAAAATTGAAAAAAAGCAAAATTTTCTCTTTTTCTTTCTGTTAAAAATGTATTCGATAAATATAATAATAGATTAGAGTTTGCCTGTAAAATCTTGTCAATATATGTATTCATAGTTCAAAGTAATTCCACCCAACACCATATGAGTTCGAACCACACTAGTTTTGGCAAGGTGAGGTTGCTTAGCTTATGTTTGCAATACCTAAATGAGAACAGGTACTGTAGAATTACACCAACGGCTGTCAGCCACCCGACTGGTCAAGATTTTGTGGGCCGCCAGTTTCTCTGTCCGACCGCCCGGACGGGCGTACATGCCATGCCAGCATAACGGGAACCAGCAATTTTCATTCAAATTCGATTTAGCTCGTTAGTGCTGTTGCCTTTTTCCGGTCTTGCGGCTGGCGCTACCATGCAAGCGATGCCCCCGGTTGGTTTCTGTTACAGCTGAGTCCCGATGACCACAGCCGGATCTTTGTTCATGGTCAGGAATGTACACTTGGCAGACGCTTGGTTTGCTCGAACGATGCTTATGCATTTAATTCCATTTCGCTCCAATATTTATTGGCCCAATCCAGTTTAGATCTCTGGTGAGTTCATCTCCAAGCCCAGCATTACGACAGATGAAGGCCGGAAGGAGGATAATTTTAAGTGTATTATTATCGAACATTAATTGCAATTAAAAGAACATTGTAAAGAGCTTTTGAGGCAGTTTAGGATAGACTATGGAACCATTAGCTAACCGTCTAAATACATAAGCGTACATGAGCATGGTTCGCAAGTGATTTTCGCAAACATATCCTGCTACGCAAAGATTTCTGTAACGATAATCTAATAAAATGATATGATTTGTTTGGAGAGATTAAAGATAATATGTTTTGCTTAAGGAATAGAAGCCTCCTAAATTGCAAGCATTACAAAATATGATTCTTCTGAATAACAGCTACTTTTAATGTGTTTTGAACAGTTATCAAATAATGTTATAACAATTAATTTATGATAATCATTCAACTGGAATGTTATCTCACTATCATTTATCCCCCTTCTGATTGAATTGGTCAACGTTCCAAATGACGATTTTGTCTTAAATAACAAAAGAACCAAGTGACAAAACTTTAATTCACCTCCATTTTACATAAACACAAAAACTGTTAAAATTTTACAATTAGTGTCAAATTCAAAGCCATCAGAGAAAAACAAATTGATACACTAAAATACTATAATAAAAAAAACAAATACTGAACAAAATATAAAAATACAAATGTTTAATAAATTTTCGCGTTATTTTCATGAAAATTATTGTAGAGCAGATTGTTTATAAAGTGCTATTATATTTATTATATTTATATTTATACATATAAAAATGATGAAAAACACATCAGATATAAACTCAGATATCGGTACGTTTTCCCATCATAACTCTCTTTCTGCAACTTGATACTGGGGTATCAGAGTTTCGAATTTACTAATATGTTATAAAAGCACTGATGAACTGATTCTATACAATGAAGCTGCTGTACAGACTTCGCATGGCGGGACCCAATTTGGCTTACGATTTCCAATAACTTTGGCACGAAAAGAATAAAAAAAAACTTTTCAAACAACTACTGTTGAAGTACCAAGCGTCATCCTTTATTATAAAAAAAAGCGCACGCATGGTCATTTTTCGGCAATTCGTTAGCATTTATCTACAAAACAGACTTTTTTAGTCATAGTCATTGGAGTTTTCAAATACGTGAGAAAATTCCTTTTTTTCGTATCAAAAAAGTTTTTGTAGAAATTTTGTATAAGGTTTGAAAATGTATATTTATGAGGGTGGGGAATCGTTATATGGAAAAAACGAAACTTGATGGCAGAAAGCCAGAACCAAGTTTTTTTTGTTCTATTTTGGGGCCCCAAACAACCCTGAATTTATTGGAAGTCGATTGGTTTTGTCTCTGCTTGGCGCATTGCATTTAAAATTTATATGGAGATTTGTATGGAAAAACCAACTTTTTTGCATTTTCCGTTCTAAAGAGCTCAAAATGGCTTGAACCATAGGTTTCATGGCTTCAATTGGTAGGTTTTTTGATGCCTAACAACTTGGCCGAAGACATCAAAGAGCTAGGGTGTCCAAAAAAAATACTGGAGCTGTTTAAAGTTGAGTATGTCGAGATTTATGTTGTAAATCATTTTACTGCCAACACTGCCACTGTACTGGCGTCAGTCAGATTTCCATCAGAAGTAACCTCTGAAACACGTTGTAGATTCTACCTACGCCTAGAATATTGACCTAAATTTGTTTGCTTGGTTCAGTTGAGTGTATAAACTCGTTACGACAGGTTACTTCTGATGGGAATCCTATTGACGCCGGTACATTGGTAATGTTGGTTGAAAACAATATTTTCTGCGTTTAAATCGACATACTCAATGTTGAACAGTTATAGCTCTTCTTAGGGACATTCTAGCTCTTCAGTGCCTTCTGCAATGTTGTTAGGCATCTAAAATACTATACTTTTACATAATGATGTGTATTATTAGAGCATTATTGAGCTTTCTAGAAAGGTAAATGCAAAAAAGTAGGTTTTCTCATTTGAATTTCCATACAAATTTGAAATGCAATGCGCCAAGCGGGGACAAAACCAATCGACTTCAGGTAAGTTTAGGGTTGTTTGGGACCCCAAAAGGAACCAAAAAAACTTGGTTCTGGAAAATCGATCACTTTTCCCCACCCTAATATTTATATTGCTCATTTTGGACCACAAGCTTATTTATTAATACTCGAGCAGCACGTTTAAAAAAAGCAATAAATTGCAGATGATTTCTTTGGATCATAGAATGAGGTGATTAAGGTAACCGCTCCTATATTCATCTCAGTACCTATATTCATCTCATCATGCCTTTTTGATCCATTTATCGTTAAATTTTACCATACTTTCAACGTAAAACTTTCAGCCACTTGAGAAAATCGAGAAGCAAATAGATATACTTCAAAAAATTAATAGAAATTTGACGGTAAATTGGACAAATGAGAGAAATAATATGAATATAGGCGCACCAAGCTGTTGAGATGAATAATGGAGCGATTACCCTACATAAATGTTGTTATAAACATTTTTCATTTCTCACATCCCCATTTGTAGGACACAAAAAAATTGGAAATTACAAACTTTTGCTAACATTTCACAATGGTCCAGAATCCATTCTAGAGGGAAATTGGGGTAGCTCTATGCAGAGTCGGATTAGCGATTGTGGGGGCCCGGGGCCCCAAAAATGTCGGGGCCCGTGCCCCCTGGGCCCCCCCTTAAATCCGGCACTGGCTCTGTGAATCAAATAAATTAAATATAAAATATAACACATTTTCAAAAATTTCACCATATAGAGAGTCAAATGTGCCCTTCAAATTGAGACCAAGAGATATTTATTATGGTTTTCCCAAAAGAGAATGACGAAAAAATGAAAAAGGCATACTTTTCGATAAAAAACATCAATAACTTCGAGTAGAACTGAGATATTCACGATGTCAGCATTGCAAATTGTTTCTCCTCAATAGCCCTAAAAGTCGTTCAAGAACAGTTTTCAGGTGAAAATTAAAAAAAAAAAGGTTAGAGCGAAAATGTGTTATTTCAATATGAGTCGGTTATTTTCAAAATTTTATAAAAAAAAAACTTTTTTTACAACATTGGTTGGGTTGATCGCCGTGATCATTTACTTTTCCTTTTGTATTGTTTTTTTTTCGGCTTCTGAACCATTGTGTATTGGTTTATAATTTGGTTTCTGAACTACCACGCACACACGAATTTTTTTTTTAAATGCACCTCCTTAATACTCTATGGACTGAAATGGCAAACATAACAATTAAATTTGGGTGTGAGTGTAGTAGTGATGTTTGAAAGATTTGCTCAACTAATTAAGCTTCACTGATGTAGATCTGATTTATTACCCTAACTGCCCTGTTTGTTATCATTCTCACCTCCCAGTATTCCCTGCAATAACTTCCAGTTCACCGCTGCCTAATTAGATACCGACAGAACGGCTTCCACTTTTAATTACCTTTCATTTTCTCTGCTTGCAGGATTCTCCATTCAGTTAAGCGATTTCCGGAACACGAAATGTGGCCCAATCACCGCCACCGTTTCCCACAGTAACACCAATATCAAAACTAACAGCAATAATAACACCAACAACGGCACCATTAGCCACGTGAAGGCTAATTCCTCAAGACATTTAACGGTAAGTGCTTCCTCAATTCATTCCGTCGTCAACCAGTCGCCTTTGGCATCAGCAGCAACAGTAACTTTACAGCCACCATTACCGACAACAGCGACGGCGGTGCTAAAATCCGGCCGTAGCCATAATAATTATCCGAATAAAAGAGAACAACAGATGTTAATTTACACACAGCCCCCATCAGATAAGAAAGGAGATAAATCACCCTCGCCGGGGCCTGCAGGCATCAACTCATCTTCCAACGAAGCTATTGGCGGTGGTGGAAGCAGCACAACAGGTCATCAGACGTCATCCGCCCTATTCCAGTACGACACCACCTCACCGATATTCCGCGAGCGGAGCATCGAAGAAACAGAGGCCGCACATGATTTATTGTCCTTATCGCAGAGCCTACCCCCTCTTCCGGCTCCGTGCGTGGTGACAATTCTTCATCCAAGCACGGAACCAACCGTGAATTTTGTCACGTCCAGCGCACCAACCGCCAGTAGTGCCCCATCATCTGCCATCGTGCAGAACACCAATAACATAATAAATATCGTCGACGGCAGCTACCAGTGTCCCCCGGGATCGGCACCAATATCGATGATAATTCCATGTTATGGAATTACAACGACTACCACCACCATTCCAATGGTAAAGTCTATAGCTGCCTCAGCTGCTCCCCTAACGCCGCCAACGTCGGAGCATTCATCTGACACGGAAAGTAACGGATCTTCACCGGCCGGCCAGCTAGTGGTGGGTTCATTTGTATCATCGTCTTCCAACCAGTCCATCAAGCGGACCAAAAAATCTTCCTCTTCAACTTCAGCACTCGCACAACCCAGTAAAAAGACCAAAACAGATCTTACCGATTCTTCAGTGACTTCTACTTCAGCTGCTGAATTGTACACCTACGATGATCTGATCTCTAGCGATGGTCGTTCGAAAAACCGGAAAAAAACTACCAGCGCTGCCACAAAATTACCAACCACAGCAGCCAACGAGCAAAAGCAGCCACCAGCAGAAGCCAAACCGTCAGTATCGCACGCCGGATCGAACACTAAAGGTAAATATAAATGTCCCGAATGTGGTAAGCAGTACGCAACATCGAGTAATCTATCCCGACACAAGCAAACGCATCGCAGCCTAGACTCCCAATCCGCGAAAAAGTGTCAGACCTGTGGCAAGGCATACGTTTCTATGCCTGCCCTAGCGATGCATCTGCTCACTCACAAACTGTCTCATAGTTGCGGTGTTTGTGGAAAGCTCTTTTCCCGTCCATGGCTACTGCAAGGCCATCTACGCTCACACACTGGAGAAAAGCCGTACGGCTGTGGCCACTGCGGTAAAGCATTTGCCGATCGATCTAATCTCCGGGCGCACATGCAAACCCATTCCACAGACAAGAATTTTGAATGCCAACGATGTCATAAAACTTTCGCCTTGAAGTCTTATCTCAACAAACACCTGGAATCAGCCTGCTATAAGGAAGATGATATGATCGGTGGTAGAAAGATCTATCACAGTAGTCAGGATATCGACCGGGACGAGGCACGCCAGAGGCAGTTGCAGCAATTACACGACGAAAGCAGTAGCATGACAATCGATGTGGTCACAACCACCAGCACCTCATGGAGTGACAATTTTCTTCAAGATCCTGCCGCGGACATAGATGACGAAGCGGATGAGGATGAGGATATTGATGTTATTACGACGTAAGATTCAGTTGTGCTAACAATTTAACCATAAAATTGCGTTGAAGTACCTTTTTTTTTATTCTAACTCTTTGCTACGACTGCTGCTATTGAGGTTTATTTTGAAATTGCATGACATTCCATCCAGTTTCATTAAAATATTTTTCTTATCCTGTTTCCTGAGTGGATAATCTCAATGAAAATTAACGGAACGCTTCCGAGATCCAGTGATGTTCCAACAAGTCAGCCGACAAAATACTGTAATTCTTTCTACTCGTGCCTGCTTCCCATGTACGGATCTCGTCCCATTCATTTTTGTAGCAATCATGTCTTCTCTCATCAATGCAAAATTAATTTACCCTCGTTCAGAAAACTCTATCATGGTAGAATAACGAGCATATTAGAGCATCTATTTTGCTGTGAAATTTTCCAATCTTTAAAACACTAAAAGTTCTTTGAGCTAAGCTTCACGCCTCCGATGCTTGAAAATAGGACAAGAAAAAAACTGATGAAAAGTAATTTTAAGGAGAAAAATAAATTACTTTTTAATGATGACTCATTGCCATCTTGCCTGGAAGAAGAGTTTTCCTTCATAATAACTGCACTCTAGGCATCTCTGCCGAAATAAATGCTAGGTGGAAAGCTGGCAGAATTTTCACCGATTCCTAACAGTGGCAAAAAGCGTGGCCGATGTAAGCACTCACAGTCAAATCACCTGCTTCCCAACGCTAATGCGCCACCTCTTTGCAAGAGAAATCGTGTCATTTCCCCGTATTTTCCGGGAAATGCCAAACTGGCATACTATTAACGATTACTCAATTTATGTCTCATACCCATGGAAGAATTGTAGAAAAAAGGAATAGGTACAAAAAAATAACAAACTCATTCTGCAAACTTCGGGTGTAGACTGTATAAGCAACCTATTCCCGGTCCACAATCGCTCAACTATCTACTCAATTTGGGTTGAAAAATTGCGTTTATTGGAAATTGATGGCTCTCGCCTGTCATCCACTTCAAGTAACTTCCTTTGGGGGTGATTTTGATGCTCTATCGTGCGTATATTGCGGCAACTCATAGTTTATGGCATTTGAATTTTATACAAACATAGACATCGAGTTTATACGTGCTCATAATTAAAAAATAGTAATTTACAACTCTATAGTAAACGTTAAAAAAATTATCAATATTGAAAAATGAACATATGAAAGTATAAATTTAAAAAAATCTCAAATTCGATTCCCCACAAACTGGTTCAATATAGATGGAATGAACTGTAATCAAAGAAAAAATTTAAATTTCATTACTTGTTAAAAAAAAAAAAAAACAAACAAATTATCTCCTCAAAATAAAAATCTCCTGGAGCAGCATTTAATTCAATTTTCTTTAGTATGTCGGACTATCAATGCGATAACTGCCCCCAATATCTTTTTCCGCTATAAATCCCAGCTCAACTTTGTTACCTCCGAAGCTTATGCCGAAATACCGCACTCCATAATCGCCCAATGATCCTGGGTCCCACTTTTACCCTCGTCTCACTCAACGACAACAACAACTCCAACAATCACTCCACACAGTCGTTTCTTTGTCACCTATCTTAGAGCCCAAATCCCGCACGCGATGGGGACGACAACCACCATGGGAAAGTAGGCACGTTGAAAAAAAAAGCTAAATAATGACACATCCCATCAATCTTCGGTTACTTTTTCTCCATTCTGCATGCGCGCAAAGTCACTTGTTTTCTGTAAGAATCTCAAGCAAAAAATATTAAGTCCACCTAAAAGCATCGGCCGTAGCGTGTATGAAAAAAAATCCTGCCATTTTTCGGGCCGACAACAGGCCTCATATATAGCCGCACAGTCAACAGTACCACCCCGCTTCATGACTCGCTGCGGACTGCGCTGGACATCCAAGTCATTATCAATCACCATTATCACCCAGTCCAGTCCAGCAATGCAGGACCAACCAATAGTGCGCGAGGAAGTAAAGAAAAAGTACCATTTCTCCACCCTAGAAACTCGCCCTAGAATCAAAGCCGATGGCAACCGATAAAAAGTATATCATCTTCAATCATCGTCATCCTTATCCTCATCAAACGCAATCATCGCGTACAACACAACCATCAGCAGCCGCAGCAGCAGAGTACAAAAAAATGCCATCGCAAATGTCAATTATTTTGGACACGTTTTAATCGATTAATCGATGTCAGAAAACACCATTTTCAAACCAGGAAAAATAACACTTTTCACTACAAAAAGCGATGGACAAATGGGGGAAACTGTGGCGAAAATCTAAATTCTTACTAGATCAACAAAAGAACGAAAGCAAAATAAACAATGAACAAAATTGACAAGAACCCATTCAATTAACTTCAAGAAGAGAATGTAGGTAACACCTGAAATAGTCCCGACGCTATATCAAGATTTGCGTAATGATTCTGTAAAGCTCACCGTGAACCTTTTAACAGTGTTGGCGCTTTTATCGACGATGTTAATTAGTGTTCAATGATCGAATAGTTCAGAGTGTACTGCCTTAATAAGCTAAAGGCAAATAAATTTCAATCTTTCAGCAGCAACAATGAGTTACAATGTAACATACATTTAAAAAATATACCAAAACAGTGAGACAATGCAAGCATCGAAAAATAGAAAGAATTGGTTAAATGTAGGAAAGCAAAAGTAACTTTTTCGTTAGTATTACGGGTATTTCCCACAAACTAGCCTCCTTCTATCTGTGCTGTAAAAAAGAGCGAAGTAAAAGCAATATATATATTCTTTTCACTAAACCTATGGTAAAAAATACCCACAATATAGACAGCACCAACTAATCTTTTCTAACAGCAGTTATAGCTTTAAGCGAATTAGGCCATGTACAGCGCCCAAACCCAATTTCAATAATCACACAAGCGATACTGACAAGTTGAGGTGATTAATAACTCATTACTCGGGACAGCCACATCGGACACAACTATCGGCAGTTCGAGAACTAGGGAACTGAGCAAAAGTTTCAAGTATAAACTGCTTTTTTCGCGCAGCAGTTTGCGTGTCGGTTCGATTGGTGTACGGTGAGGGAAGGGTTGATCTATTATTATATATGAGACTTCCAGCCCCGAAAACCGCTATCGTCAAATATGTGCTCTGTAAGATAAATGATCCAAAAAGTGGCCCACTGTATAAGAATCAGATGGTTCAGAAGTTGATTGACGAGTGAAAAATGACACATAACAAGAGAAAGGAAAACACGTTTCCTGTCATGTCCACAGATTGTGAGCTGGTCGAAAAGTAGGTTATATGAAAAAGAGTTGTGTCATCCAAATGCAATACTAAGAAAATAAGCAACGAAATTAGTGGAAAGAAAAATGTAAATTATGCAATTGTTTGATTTTTTATATGGATTCCTCATTAGATTTGTTCAAAAGTTTAGAACCCGGAATTTATACATGCTGAAACTAAAACGTAACTAAATACAAGCTATATACATATATTTATCCTACAGAATGAACGTACTCGATGCAACTGAAGCAATTTTTCAAGGCAATTATATAAAAAAAACAATAATACTCACAGCCCGCATCTCCTAGAGAGTCGCTTCTATTCAAGATAACATATTTCGCTATCAAAGCATAGTGATTTATAGTATTTCTATATTATGTCATTCTAACCTAGTCTGACTGCTACAGTCGTATTCTCTGGTCCTTATTTGATTCTCTGTAAACAGATAGCAATTAACAGTAAGTGATCAAACTCGTGTCTCTCTAGTCAATTGCGTTGCCTTGGCAGTTGCGCGGATATTGAATGAACGGGTTATTTCCAGGAAGAAAATTGTGTGTCAATTCACAGGCAGGTCACGTCACGATTTTAAATAGTCAATAATTTTAACACGTTGGAAGCAAAATTGATTTAGTTAGGTTAGGCAAAGACCTCATCGTTACTTTCGTTTAGATGTCAATAGTCTTGCTAATGTTACGCAAAAATACCATGTTTAGATTATCGACAAAACATGTTTAAACTGTTCAACTAAGTAATAACAAACCTTGACATTTTCATACGCTAAGCTCTATCAGAAATCCACGAAGTCTTTCTAGTAAAACCAAAAGAACCGTTTCCGCCCTAATCTTGTATGCTTTGTGCACAAAAGTCGATGAATTTCGGAAATAATTTTCACTTTTTTTATGTTTGTAGTGTCACTAATTGGGAAGTAAGCTGCTACTGCTTTCTACTCTCTTATCTTCTCTATCGACCTCATTTTGAACGTTTCGTAGATGAATCAAACGTATGACG
The DNA here is from genome assembly GCF_029784165.1 of Wyeomyia smithii. Classification (NCBI taxonomy): domain Eukaryota; kingdom Metazoa; phylum Arthropoda; class Insecta; order Diptera; family Culicidae; genus Wyeomyia; species Wyeomyia smithii. The sequence continues at coordinate 115,668,637 of NC_073695.1, read as the reverse complement.
TATTCTGGTCCAATCGAAATTTTAGACTAGAGCTAAACAAAGCCTGGAGAGCAGCCTTGTTTATAGGCCTAGATTTACGACTTTGATACTTATGTTTGGAATCACAGCTGATGAGTGTAAGTTATCTTAAATTTTGAAATATAACAAAATTATTTTTGGCAAAGGTATATGAAGCACGAAAAGGTTTGCAAAACAGTGGGAAAATCAAGATTTAGGGAATAGCTGAATATCAAAGTTTTACAAAAAAGTTTATGGTGAAACTTATTGCATTAAATATATAACAACTAGCAGACCCGACAAACTTCGCCCCGGCCAATTTTTTCTTTATTTAAATAATTTGAAACATGTCATATTGACTCCATACGATTTGTTTATAGTCTGCAAATGCATGACAATCGGATATTGGATACGATCAAATTCAAAAGATTAATTGTGTAAAATTATTGGATTTATCGTAATTAGAACATCCATCCTTTTATCGTAATAAGAACGCCCTCGCCTTTTGGCTTCTTTACATCACCTCGATTCTGGAAATACCTATATAGGGTGTTATTTGGTCATTTTGAGCTGGTTTCCAGAGACCGGAAGTCGCCATCTGAGATTTCAAAATTACATGTGAAGTCAATTTCTGGCCTTTGAGCATCAATCTAATTCCGGGAATACCCATTTTGGGTGGTACTCAGCAATTTCTGGCTGATTTCCAGAAACCAAAAGTTGTCATCTTTGAATTCAAAATGGTGTTGTTCAGGGTCAATTCTTGGTTTCTATGTATTATCCCGATGACAGAAATATCCATATTAAGTAGTATTCGGCCATTTTTGGCTGCTTCCCACAAACCAGAAGACGCCATCTTAGAATTCAAAATGGTGTCGATTTGTGGCTTCTGTGTATCATTACGATTCCGGAAGTATCCATATTAGATGGTATTTGGTCACTTTCGGCTGTTTTAAGGAACAGGAAATCGCTATCTTAGATTTCAAAATGGCATTTGGTGTCAATTTCTGGCCTCAGAGCATCATTCTGGTTCCGGAAACACCCATATTGGCTGATATTCGGTCATGTTCGGCTGTTTTCCAGAAACCGGAAGTTGCCATCTTGAATTCAAAAAAGGCGTCTGGAGTCGATTTTTTGCTCTTGTGCATCATCTTGAATCTTTCTATTCTGTTTTCCGGAAAAATTGGTTTTAATATCTGTTTTATTTGTCTGGGAGACCTTCCCGCTTCAAGAGTATGGAGGAGTGTCAAACCACCGTAGAAACATTTCAGAAGAGTATTAAGCACAACTTACTTCTAAAATATTACGTCACATTTCACACCTTATAGAGTAGTGAGGGGGAAAAGCAGCATTTATTTTTTTTTGCAACAGAACTAATGCAAACAATTATCATAAAATTCGGTTTTGTTTCCAAGCAATACATAAACCTTTTGTCCTCAAAATGTATTACCAGAGTTTCTCGAATTTTGTTTGTAGCATGAGAATTTCACTTTTTAGAAAAAGTACTCAAATGCGAGCTTTTACCCCACACGCGGGGCAAAAGTTCGCAGTTTAAAGTAGGCAGTGCAGTTCGCACTGTATGAACAGTGTATTTATTACACTATCCTCCGTAAAGTTAATTATTTTTTGCTAGTTTTGGACTGATTCTTTTTAGCTGCGTTAGAGCGGTGCTACGAAACAATTTTCTTATTTCCGGAAATCCAGTTTTCTGTTAATATGTTCCGAATCTTTTAAACTTTATTAATATTTGAACAGAATCTTACAATTATTGGTTCAAAGGTCATCAAATTACTTCCACAGGCCGCGTTTTGGGTGTTTTGGTGATATGTCCCAAAATGTCCCAAAATAAATTCCACTGGGGTTTCTAGAGGCCATAAAATAAATTATTAAATTTTATTTTCGGAACCGGGATGACGCCAAAAGATCTGAAAACGATCCCAGACTTGAATTCCAAGATGGTGACTTCCGGTTTCCGGAACACAACTTAAGGTGAAACCTCATTGAATTCAAAAATGCCCGACTTCGAGTCACCAGTTCGAATTTTCGAAAGCACAAGACTCGGAAATAGTTAATGCGTTCCCTGTGAAAATGCTATTTTATGTTTGCTGTGGTGAAGCAAACATAAAATAGAATTTTCATAGGGAACGCAATGAGTATTTCCGAGTCTTGTGCTTTTGAAAATTCGAAGTGGTGACTCGAAGTCGACCATTTTTGGATTCAATGAGGTTTCACCTTACAATTACCGAATGCCAATATGTGTATTTCAAGAATCGGGACAATGCGCAGACACCAGAAATCAACTCCAAACGCGATTTTCAAATTCAACCAGACGACCTGGAAGTCACCATCTAGCATTTGGAAATGACGTCTGAAGTCGATTTCCGGTCTCAAGGGTCATTTTAATTCCAGCAATACAATTTTTGGGGGATACTTGACCATTTTGGGTCGTTTCCGGAGAAACTGGAAGTCAATATCTTGGAATCCAAAATAGCATCTGGGGTCATTCAATGGTCTCAGAACACCATCCCGATTCCGAAAATACCCATTTTACCTGGTACGTGGTTTTACCACATTTTGGTGTTTCCCAGGAACCGGAAGTTGCCTTTCGAAATCCAAAACGGTGTCTGGGGTCGTTATCCAGTCTCTGGACGTCATCTCGACAATAGAAATACACATATTGATGGGTATTTGACCATCTTAGGTTGTTTTCTAGAAGCCGGAAGTCGCCATCTTGAAATTAAAAATAGCGTCTGTCCCTTTTTCCAATCTATTCCGGAAGGAACATTTTAAAAGCATATCAACAAAACCATAAAAACGGTTGTAAGGTTCTATCAAAAAAATCATAAAACCATAATATTAATCAGTTTTGGTGCATATCCGCATATCATTAGTTATTCTTGAGTAATTTCTGTACAAAAACATCGTTTTTAAACACATTTTTTTCATTGTGGTGAATGGCGATTAGTGCGTACTTTAACCCCGCGGTTTTGCCCCACAATGAGTTTTCCGAGTGATTTGAGTTTTATGAAAAACATGAAAAGATTTTCAGCAAATTTCTGTAGTTTTCGAAAAAGTCAATCATAGTTCCCAAAACTAAGACAATAAGACACAACAGCTCAAACACAATTTTCCTCATAGCTTCGCACCATTTCAACAGAATCTTATGTGTTTATATGTGTGATTAACTCACGTTATAATACTGCAAACTCAAACAATGCTGCCAGTTTATTTCGCTCGTATGCTTCGAAAAGGCCAATGCGTACTTTTACTCCGTGCGTACTTTTGCCCCTCACTACTCTACTTCCATAATCACTTTAAATACAACATGAATATTCTTAGAACGCATAGAGTGGAAGTAACCATCGCCAGGAGCTGATTTCTGGCTTCTGAGTATTAACCCAATTCCTGAGATACCGAAATTGGCTTGTATTTGACCCCTGTGGGCTATTTATTAGATCCGAAAGTTGCCATCTCGGTTCAAAAAATAATGGATACTTTTTAACCCATTTTATGCTGTCTTCCAGAAATCAGATGTCACCATCTAGGATTTCAAAAAAAAACATTTGCGTTCAATTACCGGCGTCCAAATTTCATCCTGTTTTGGAAATACTCGTATTGTTTAGTATTCGTCCATGTAAAGCTGTTTCACAGACGAAAGTGGATTTTAAAACATCTGGAGTTGATTTCGGCCTGTAAGCATCATCCCGATACTGGGGAAGATAATCCTCGGCCGGCTCCAGAAAACTGGATTTACTCTCTTGATTAAGGATGGCGCTGGAGTTATTTCTCGGCAGAGGCGTACCCACATTGTAGCCCTCGGTAGGTACAGGCGTAACACCAGTATTGACTGATATTTTGCCATCTTAGGCTTTTTTTTAGAAGCAGGAAGTTATCATCTAAAAATACTAAATGGCATCTGAGGATGATTTCAGACCTTTGGAAATCATTCTAGGTGATTTTTTTTAAAGCCGTAAGACGCTACCATGGATTTCAAAATAGCGTTTGGGGTAAGTTGTGAAAATAGTCAGATACACCTCAGAAGGGAAGGAAATAAAAATGGCGACGATACGGAATTTGATTTATATATAAATCTAGCCAAACGTACTTAGCGTGGCTATCAACACTTATATTTCTTATATTCCATTCCAGCCATTATGATTTCCACAATGGTGTTGGGGTCGATTTTCGATTCATGCCGTTTAGACTCTTTCGACGGAATTCACAATCTTGGATTTCAAAAATACCACACCGAAGGTCCACTTTCGGATGTGTTGGAGATATTGACATACCTCTATTTAGGTTACTCTCCTAAAACACAAAGTTGCCATCTTGGAATTCTAAATGGCTCATGGAAATGATTTCTGGTCTCCCTGCATCGTTCTGTTGAAAATATTCTGAAAATTCTAATATTGAAAGGTATTTCTGTTCACCATTCGTCAGTACCCGGAATTCGCCATCACAGAATTCAAGGTCAGGGTTTCTGAAATCATTCTTGAATATAGGTCTAATAATCTGCAAGATCAATTACGATTACTACGATGTTTGTAATAATGTATCTGATTGAAATAGCCTAATGTGCCTGGAATGTATGCCATTCAATCATTTGCAATATGTTCTAGATTCTTTTAAACTTTCTTGAGATCTATCGGGTCAGCCACGACATGTACAATATCTTCAGCAAATCCTTACATAGCATCATAGGGTGATGTTTGATATACTATCATTTCCATATTGCCTTGAGTTTTGATTTAGAGGTGAATTAAGCATAAAAAGTCATTATCATGCATATTTTTCGTAGTTTTGTGAATTTTATTTCGATTTTTAGTAATGAGATACCTACCTATCATGATTTTTTATGTTTAACGTTGTTTTATGAATGCCATCACAATTTTTAGTATTAGAAAAAAATATCGCCTAATTTTTAAGCTTAGAACGGTTAAAATGGTTACATTATACCTTAGAAACGGAGAAAATAATATCATCAAGATCAACTGCGTTACGGAAATTCATTTTTTATTAGAAGAAGAAGAAGAAGATAAATTATTCCGAAAAATCTTAGTAACGAGGGAAATATAGTTTTGCCGGAAATTGGGTGTTTGCTGAATTTGTCATACTTTTGTAACTATGGTTACTTTCGGTTCTTTTTTTTCAAGTCTAAAAGGTTATCTAAGGTTTTCATTTTTTCTAAATTAAAATTCAAAATGTAGTCTCGTAGACTTATTTTCCATTTAATCCTTTCATTTAAAAATCTTGAATATCCGCTAAAAGCAACCATTAGCTACAATACATCTACTTTGATTCCACTCCATGCACTTTGACGGTCTGCAATTGTTCTATGTTCAAGCTTTGCTTGCAAGTATTCTGCCCTTTGCCAGCACATCGGGGTCAGAATGCACTGGTTTCCTTCCTTCGGTTGTCGCGCCATTTGCTGTCATTCCCATTCTCCTAAGCTCCTTTTGTACTTTTAGCAGTGCTTGCCGCGAAGACATTCACGCTTGCTGAGCGAGTGGAAACCTCTTGAAGCGGTTGTCCAACACCGATTCAGAAACGCCAATTGGGATGGGTGGCTATTGCCGGTTTCGCAACGTCTATAGTTTTACCATTCTTTTTGCTCTTGATTATAAAATAGCAATTTCGCCTCCACAGTCTGTTGCTTGTGAAAGAGAGAAATTATGTAATTATTTTTAATTGAATTTGAGGGAAATGCGCTACTCTGCGATGGTGCCACCGATTTTTTCGCCTGTTTCTATCACTATCTTCGCTTGCTACTGCAGTTCCTCAGTGCGGTCGATCCTGGCGGCCGTGGTGATAGGATTGAGAACCGAAGCAATGGTAAAGTCTCTTGTATTGCTCCCTAACCTTGGTTTGAATTCGCAATTACATTGCGCTTCTCAGCGAGCAAATTGGGTAGGGAAAAACAATAACAATTGTTTTACGATTACTGGAGGCAAATTTCGATGGTCCATTTTCCATTTTAAGAGCTTCGTTGCGGGTCATTAAAAGCGACTAAATGCAACGCGGCACTAGTGTTTGATCGCCGTCACTGCTCCCTTTTTGGTACTGGAATTAGTATTAGAATTGAGTATAAGATAGTATCTTAACTAACGAGACTTCCTCTTCTAGGATGAATCAATTGCCGGAATAGTTAATGAGAAAGATAAAAATCAAACTTTGAAAAGAAAAATCAGTCGGTGATGGACCCTTCTGGTACGATCGTAACGAGATAACTTTCTAGAAAATGGTAGCATTCCTGCGAACCGAAGTTAATACTCATTTTTCAAATGAAAACACTACCAAAACCATAAAACACTGAAATAAACTTCATATCCAATTAAATGCCTCGAAAGTTATCTACCAGGCCTACTATTAAGCTGTAAACTTCCGTACAAAATGAAACAACAATCGTTAGTCTCAGTACTAATTGCAATCGAAATGTCGTAAAAGTGAGCGCAACGGTTTGTGCTCAATTGCTAGGTTTAAAAAAGTGACCGGAGATTTTATCAACGCCAAAGTATTTCTTGCGCTTCAAGTTTCTAGTTTTTTTTTTTTTTTCGATAACAGTCATGAAGTCGTAACATGAAAGGTCAAGCTCCTTGGTTTGGTTTTTTTTTTATTCTTATGGTACACTAACATAAAATCATAGAATCATTGAGAGCGCAACACGTGCATAGAAACAAACAAACGATACACAAAGTGCACTTACTAACTGTGCCTGTGTCGGGGGAAACGCCGAACGTCAAACATGACTGGAAAAACCTCTAGAGCAGGAATCTAGTAGTGGTATGCCCCTCCAGGCGTCGGACTAGGAAGTATCAGACCAATTTCAAAAAACCTGTCAGCACTTTTTTCGCTATCACTTCATGTTCTTAGAACGGTGCGGTATGTGTGGCTTTCTTACCTTCATCGACGCCTCACAAGACCAGTTTCAGTGTTCGTACTACGACAGCCTCAGATTTTCTTTTGTAGGACGGTAAGCCCATTTTTGCATCGCTTGTTTCTGCTTTTCTTGAGGATAGCTTGCCGGAAGCGTCGCAACAATCAGAAACAAAAGAACTCTTCGTTCTGTTTTTGCCGGTGCAATTTTATCCCGTGGGAAAAGTTGCAACAGTGTATTCTATTTTTCGACGATACCCGCTGTTTTTAGCCCTTGAGATTTCCAGCGAAGTAAAAGGTGACTGTCTAGGCCAAGAGCATTCTCTTTCGTGTGAAAACGATAATTGTGTTGTGGTTTTATTCTGATAGAGGTATTCAGTGTCAACGTTATCCAAAAGGGTGAACCAATTTAGATTTAAATGTGGTTTAATCTAATTTTGCATAAAAACACTGTGTTCATTCAGAAAATCTTGTACAACAGCAAAAGGAAACGCAGTATATTTCCACTTATCTTCTGAAAAATGCGTTGTACATTGCACCTTGTACAAAAAATTGATTGCTGCCATTACTAGTTTTCTTAATATTAACTGTACCCTTTTGACCTATCGTGTCCACTGTTTTCCCACCTCTACCAACCGTAAACGAAAAAAACCATTATAGTATCAACAGTTTTCATTACCCTACTGCACATAAAAATATTTAGATTGTGCGTTACAAGCTTAACGCACTATCAAAAATTCAAACGATTGCAATGTTCGATTACAATTCATGCAAAACGATGCGATACCTATCCATAACCGCCTCGACCGTCGACCATGGTTTGAAATTGGTTTTGAGTAATTCAACCGTTCTCTGCCCGCCCTCGGCAGCTGTCACCTTACCATCGGGTTTCGTCGACATGGTCCGGTCAAGTGACCACTCAATTCAAATCCGTTGGGGTAAAATTGATGATTTTTGTTATGGACACACGCAACAGCTTATCAGGATTGACTCCGACAACTGCTGTCTCCCGAACACCCTCTCACCTAACCTCCCACCGTTAATGACGATTGCAGCCCAGCTGGCAGGTCTATTTCCCGTCCAAACCAGGCTTTCATAGTGCTCGCTGATAAAATAAACAACAAAAGCTCTGTTGGGACATCCATTCATGGTGGTAAAACGGTTGCCGCTTGTTTTATTTATTTTATTTTTATATATTTTTCACTATCCAGTTAAATCAGTTTTACCCGATGCTCTGATACGCACTCAGCTGGGAGTACTTTCCATTTTCTGCACCATTTTAGATGATTTTTTGTCGGTTTCCTGATGGGCTTAACGAACAAATTTTCAGTTTGACATTTGCGTGCATAAAATGTGCCTGGTAGTAACTCTTGATCGACAAAGCTTGCACAATTGCTCGCGGGACTGAAAACTCTATGGTAAAAAAAAAACATTCAGACCATTAGGAATAGATTTCATTCGCACGAAATTACTGCCACCATGGGAATAATTGCGGCGTTGACAGTTTTACTCACGTGTGCGTGTACAGCCGTGCGTCCAAATCATAAAGGAAAACTATAATCAATTTCATCCGAACTGCAATTGATTGTCAGTGCTAAGTTAATATTGAGGCCTATAGTATGCTCTGCGATAGAATGCAATGTGCATCGAGTCGAATACAGTATTTGTGCAGTAATTTGGGATTTAAAATGGTTGACAACACGCTCTCAGAATTTAATAAAACTTTATGAGTGTAAAGACTATGCCTAATCCATCATTGCATATTTTGCTTTTACAAAATCGATCTACACTAACTTTTGAAAAGATTAACGACAAAACTTACGAAAATCTTTCTCACGTACTGATATGTAAAAAAAATGCAAAATTTCACAATTGGCACGACATTTTTATTTACTTGTTCTGTCAATCTACAGAACTTCATTCACGGTGATGTATTTTCCATTAAACTTTATATATTCCGTAAAACGGGGCGAATAGAAATAGTCTTCGATAAATCAAAAAATACTGTAATGTCTAGAACGAATATAAAAGCTTTAAAACATGTGTGTAGCCTTCCACTACCAATGGTGTAAATACCATTTCGATAAATAAATAATTTATTCTTTCATTAAAAATAATGTTGTATGTTTCTATTCGCCCCGCAATTGGATGAATAGAAATACTTATCAGTTGACTTCGATTTTCTTGTTCTGATGAAAGATTTGAATTTTATTTCGGTGAAAAAAAAAAACAATCGCATCCTTATTGATATGATGACGTTAAAAAGCATTTAAATAGCGAAAACGTTCGGTTTACTACTTCATGAATGTCATCTTAATGTATGGATATGTCCTAACAAAATTAGAAACGAAGGATTCTGAGTTGGGTCAAGCGTTTCTACCGACTCAGGATTTTTTTTGTACTCGGTCTAGACACGGCCTCCAGTAACACTTCGTGCTGGTAGAACTGGAATCTTGGTCCGTTTCATTCGGGTTGTTGATGTCTTTGTCGATTTATGTCAAGTGTCACGCAGCAAATAAATCAGACTTTTGTCGAGTTTTTGGCTAATAGCTTGGTTTTCTGCTGGATTGTGTTCTGATGGTGGCTCAGAAGGTTGATTCCATATTTCGTGGTCGCTTGACGAAGGGACATTTTTTTCTACGTAATATTCTCTGCAGCTTGCACCAGACGGAGTGAGTCCGGGTTTTTATACGTTTTTGGATCATTATGTTAATAAGTGCTGACCAAGATGGGCCAAGGATATACAAAACATGTTTCAGGTATCATTTTACATAAAAATATGATTGTATTTCTTAAAACTGCTTGTTGTGGTGTAAAAATATTCGCTATGGTGTTGTTTCTATTCGCCACGTAAATTGGCGAATTGGAAGTTTTCCAAAGTTTTTTGGCACTCCGAAACGCTCTGAACTTGAGTCTCCATTTTGGATTATTTTAAACAAACTGACAGTAGTGCTTCTTACCCAAAAATGGGTTTGGAGGACTTGTTTACTATTGAACTATCCACGAAAATTTTTCTACATGATTTTTTAGACCTTGTGACAACATTTTTCAAGCTCAGAAGTATTGTTTATATTCGCCCCACTGTCTCTATTCACCCCGTTTTACGGTACACAGATTTTTACTTCCGGGGACAATCCATGTCCTTAGTTCACATTGGAGGTAGTCATTATTCTGTTGACCTCTGCTATGCGCCGGACCTTTTCACAAAGTATTTGTATGAGTCCTTGCTAGCCTTTGCATTTATAATCAGATAGGGGTCCTTCCCCATTACACGAGGACAACTGAGGTAGAATGAGATTTTTCCTGAACAACTAGGCTGAATTTGAATCATTTTTGTTTTGGTGTTTTGTTCTCGTTGAACTTTATTAATTTGAACCAGCCTTAAGCTAATTTTCTTTTCTTTTTCGGATCACTTGTTAAACATGACATCATGCGCTTTTTTTCATTTTTATTTTTTTCCGTAAATACTTCCGAATTTGGAATCATTTTCATTTCGGTTGCTTTTTTAGTTTGCTGCAGGTTTTATTATTTTAGTTTTTACTTTATTGTTACTTTGTTATATTACTAAATTAAACATATTTAACCAGCTGAGTCGGTTTAATTTAGATTGACATTGCGATTTTTTTTTATGTTTTACAAATGCAGAACGAATCGGATATTCAATATGTTTAAACTCGCCTTTTGGTTTCTGTACATCGCTTCGATTTTGGAAATACCATGGAACGGGGTGAAATTGACCAATTTTTATAATATTTCCAATCAACTAGCTTCATGTACATTTTTCCCAAAATAGTATATATTTAAAACAAGTACTGGCATGTGCTCTAGAGAACCTCTATGGCTATTGGTGAAATTTCTGTCGTCTACTTCATGAAATAAATTCGAGAATTCTATGAGGTAATATGAGATAAATCGGGGTGAAATTGATCACCCCTGAAATCAATACATTCTATTGGAAATTTGCTTTTTTTCTTTATGTTTATGATAAATGATGATTTCTGGACTGAAAAATATCAATCACAGGTAGTTTGTAAACGAAAATAACGATATTTCAGGTTAAAGTTTATTTATTTTGGTTCACGAGCTGCAGTTTGCTAGATTTGCTCTCATTTGATCATTGTTAGATCGATTTCAATTTGGTTTGTTGCAAAAGTTAAAAAACTAGCTTTGAAATTAAAATGTTTGGGGTTTCCTGTGAATTCATCAGTATTACTTTGATGATATGGAAAAATCATTGTTGAAAATTATATTTTTTGAGCTTTTATCAAACTTTACTCACTTCTCCAAATTTAACGTAAATAACCCCTAATTAAGATTAATACAAGTAAATTCAATACTTTTTTTGTTATTTAGAAACTTGTTCGATCAAATTTGATTGAGTTTTGACTGAGAAGAATTTTTCGAAAATATGTTGAATTGCACCGGGCATGTAAGGGTTAACTTCGACAGGTATGTGAATCTTTCAAAAGTTGCATTTTAGGACTCGTAAACATTGCCTAGTTTTGTAAGATCAGTATCTTTTGATTAGTAGTTTTTATCACGAATTTCCAGGTGATCAATTTCACCCCACTGATCAATTTCACCTCATTCCACGGTACCCATTTTGGCTGGTATTCGGCTTTGGTTTTAAAATGACACGTTGAGTCATTTTCTGAGCTCTGAACATCAATATGACTCTTCATGTTGAGCTCATATATAAATACCCAGTGGTCAAAATACTCACCTCCATTGACGAGTAATGTATACTCAGTTCAGTAATTTTTGGCTGCTTTCCAGAGACTGGAAGTCACCATCTTAGAATTCAAAATGGTGTTTAGGGTCGATTCTTGGTTTCTGTGCATCATCCCGAATATAACGGAAATAACCAGGATACCGATTTCGGAAATGGTCTTGGATGGTCTTCGGTTAGGTTTGGCTATTTTCCAGAAACTGGAAGTCATAATCTTGGAAGTCAAAATGGCATGTGGAGTCAGTTTCTGGTCTCTGAGCATTATTCCGGAAATTCCCATATTAGGTGGTATTCGACCATTTTTGGCTGTTTCCCAGGAACCAGAAATTTTCATATTGGATTTGAAAATGGCGCCAGGAATCAAATTTTGGCTGCTCATTTACGGCCGTTTACCGGAAAAAAAGATTGAAATGTCTGTTTTCCTTACTCCCTTCCAGAGTAAAACCATCACAGAAACATTTTTTACCACCAAAAACCTCCAATGCAAAATTTGGTTCCATTCGCTTGATTAGTTCCCGAATTATGCCGAAATTTGTGTTTGATTCGTATAGGAGCCCTTCCTTTCATAAGAAGGAACACCAAAATATTTGTTGCTCCCAAAGTCCCAGAGTCCAAAGTAGGCACGATTTCCTGTCATAAGGCGTCGAGGAATTTCTTTGATGGTGTCGTTGTCAGCAATCACCAGTGAGCTCAGGTACACGAACTCGTCTACCACCTCGGTTTCATCACCGCTAATATGAAATAATGGTGGAGGTTGATACTGTCTTCTCTGGAACCTCTTCCTCTCATGTACTTAGTCTTCGATGTCCAATTCGTCCAGCTTCAGCCTTCAGTCTGATGTACGTCTCCGTCATCTTCCCAAGAGTTCGTGCTACAATATCAATGTCATCGGTGAAGCCAAATTGCTGAACAGACTTCCTAAATATCGTGCCACTCGTGTCGATACTAGCCCTACGTATCACACCTTCCAAAGCGATGTTGAATAGCAAGCACGATAATCCATCACCTTGCCGTAACCCTCTTCGACATTCGAAGGGACTCGAGAGTGTCCCTGAAACTCGAACTACGCACATCACCCGATCCATCGTCGACTTGACTAATCATTTCAGTTTATCCGGGAAACCGTAATCGTGCATAATCTGCCATAGCTGATCTCAATCGATTGTGTCATACGCAGATTAGAAAACGATAAACAAATGATGTATAGGCACATTATATTCACGGCACTTCTGTAGGACCTACCGTGACGCGAATATTTGGTCCGTGGTGGCGCGGGCACCCATAAATCTCGCTTAGTATTGCCCCACGAATTCCCTCGCAAACGGTGATAGTCGATAGTCGGCACAAAATTTGAGAGAGTACCTTGTAGGCGGCGTTCAGTAGCGTGATTGCATGGTAGTTGCAGCAAGTCGCTTTTTTGTAGATGGGGCACACTGTACCCTCCATCCACTCATCTAATACTACCTCTTCATCCCAAATCTTAGCAATAACCCAGTGTAGTGCCTCACCCAGACATTCGCCACCGTATTTCAACAGTTCGCTGGGGAGTTGGTCAGCTCCAGCGGCTTTGTTGTTTTTCAGCCGGCCGATCTCCTCTTTAATCTCCTAGAGGTCAGGGGCTGGAATTCTGTCGTCATCAGCGCGTACAAAGAGAGCTACTACAACTCAATCGTTGTCCTCTACTCACCGTAGTACTGCTTTCACCTTTCAATCACCTCACACCCTGCACATGCCGGTTCCGTGCACGTTGGTAGCGCTCCACGTTCGCCCTCGTTTGGTGTTGCAGTATACTCGCTCGTGCTGCACTCTTCTTTTCCACTAACTGTTTACACTTGTGGACAAACCTTCTCCTGTTCGAAGCCATTGTACCAAGTGCCGCTACAGCAGTACTACCTATGGCTGACCGAATGTCCCTCGGGCCGTTTTCAAGAGTAGCTGCGCCAAGCTGCTCTTTCGTTGGTGATGCTGCTTCCAGCTGCTGCGCGTACTCTCGTGCAATTTCGGCGTCCCGTAGCTGCCCGATGTTTGGTCGCAAAGGGCGACTTTGACGCGTGTTTCGCACCGTCGAAAGTTTTGAGCGCATGCAGAGGTAATGGTCCGAATGTATATTCGCACTGCGGTAGGTGTGAATGTTGATGTCATCTGAGAAAAAATTTACCATCCATTAGAACGTGGTCGATTTGGTTTTCCACTTGTAAGTCAGGTGATCTTCAGGTGGCTTTGTGGATGTTTTTACGGGGGGAAAAGATAATTCTTACTACCATACCGCAGGAGGCTGCAAAGCTCACACATCGTTGTCCGTTATCATTTGATGCGGCGTGCAGGCTGACGATCTTAACGTCCCGCCATCATACAGCCATCATACACATGCTCCAGCTGCGCATAGAATGTTTCTTTCTCATCGTTGGGTCTTCCTTCGTGTGGGCAGTGCACGTTAATAATGCTGTAGTTAAAGAACCGGCCCTTTATTCTCAATTGCCAGCCGATCACGCGTTAGCGTATCCTACCCAACACTATAAAGCCAGTCCCAAGCTCGTTGGTGGTGCCACAGCCCTAATAAAAGGTAGTCTCTCGATGTCCGCTTTTCATACCTTCTGTCCTGACCAGCAAAGTTCCTGCAGTGTTACGATTTCGAAGTTGCGTGGATTGAGTTCATCTTAAATGATCCTGTCGCAGCCGTGAAAGCCTAACGATCTGCAGTTCTATGTACCAAGTTTCCAATCGTAGTCCTTATTTCGTCGCCTAGGTCTGTGCCGATTGCTCCGATCGGTATTTCCTTTTTCGATATTTGCAACGTTTTGTGTTTTGCGGGCCGGCTTGTTGGGCCTTCCCCAACCCCCTGTCTCGCCGGGTACCTTTGTGCCAGCACTGTTTAGAGTCTTAGGCTGATACCAAGACGCTGATCAGCCGCTAATAACATGGCGATCAGAGGCTGTTTTCAGCCGCACCATCTTGGTGAACAGACGCTCAGGTTGGCGAAGCATTTCCTCTACCGCCGAGATATGGTTAACGCGCCAATGATCCCGTCGCACCTTCTCATTTAGCTATTGTCGGATGACAACATTTCCCATGTTTCAACTGGTAGTCTATTGTATCATATGACTCGTGGAGGCGTGAGATAGGAATTTGTGCGGGCCGGAGGTAAGTTTGAGCCCCCATGAAGATATTTTTTGCTCTCAAAAGCCTTCCCGATCAGTCAAAACTGTCAGGATTATAACAAATCTTGATATTTTGTTACGAACTTTGTGTATCAACTTGTGTTCTAAACTTGGTCTCGTTAATAGTTGAAATATCAAAATTTCTATCAAAATACTTACTGATTATTACAAATTATAGCAAGTTCTGTAAGGTTTTTGGCAGAAAAAGATCAGAATTAGTTAGAAAGTACAATATTTTTTTCACATTCACATTTTTAACATTCAAGTGCATGATAACAAAATTTGGTATAATTCTGCACTTTTTATCATATGGCATATCAAGAAGATCACAGGCCTTTTTATTTATGTCAAATTCAGATATATTTGTGTTACCCGTTTGTTATAATCGTTTGATCGGGTTCACGTTTGATTTGGTTCCATTTACTTGATCAGTTCTTGAGTTGTGCCAAAATATGTGTTTCATTTGTACGGGAGCTCTTCCTTTCAGAAGAAAGATGGGTGTTAAACCTTTGTAATAACATTTTTTGTCCCCACATACCTTTACATACCAAATTTGGTTCAATTTATTTGATTATTACTAGACTTATGCCGAAAGTTGTATTTTATTTGTACTGGATTCCTCCTTTACAGTAGAGAGAGCGGTCTCGAACTATCCCAATCACCTTTTCCGCCCCCAAAGACCCCTACATACAAATTTTCACTCCGATCGGTTCAGTAGTTTCCAAGTCTATTTGGATCAGACAGACAGACAAATCTGCATTTTTATATGTTTAGTGTCGACTGTCACTATTCAAATCCGTGAGGACGAACCACCTTGTTATGGAATTATTAACGAAACCATTAAATTGTTTTCCCGACTGTTGGCCTTTAAGAGGTTATCAAGCCAATGTTTCCTGCAAGTACTTTAAAAACCTTTTTGTTGAATCTTGTTTATTGTTTACAACCACTCCTAATCAAAGTTTCCTCAAGTGGACTTATAAAAATCGAAGCCGATTTCTTCTTACTGATTTTACGCGATAAGTATGATCTAGTAGAGTTGAGGTCTTTGCAATGACTAAAAATTGGTGTTTGTTATCAAAACTTTTCACATCGCTTCAGTTACAAACACATCTTATCAATTAAGAATGTCAATTGCGAAAATGTACCGTTCATGATTAATCCGCATACTCCAAAACAGCAACAGTTACTCTAGTCCTCTTCATTAAGTAGTGGTAGTGGTCACGCTTTCTTTAGAAAGACATTAATTACAATTATTAGCATATAGGAATTAGTTGCTCCAAAATACAAGCAGAAGAAGAACATATCATACAAGACAATATTAAAACTAATTTTAAGTTTGATAAAACAGCTAGTACACATAGCTCTTGATAGAAAAAGGCGCTATAATTTACACAAGTCATCAATTAAACAATCCAGTTTGAGAGAAGTTTCAAAACAACTTTAACTGAGCGCAAACTCGTCTAGCATTGCCTTTAAATTAGGCAGTCATAGTCCAAGCAGGGGGATGTGGAGCGTTTCTCAGTGAAAACTTTTCAATTGGTTACTCAGTCAGAGTACTGAAAACCCTCAAAGTACACATGCGTTTCTGTTGCTGCAGAATATGGTGAACAATGATTGCATTTGCACCATCCAGAAGTATCCGAAAAATATATTTTAAGTGATCATGCAAACAAAAGTTTTCCAGTTGCGGTAAAAGTCTTATTACATATTTTGTGCGGTCAGGGCCTCGAATGGGCTCGCAAATGCCGTTGTCTGTGTGAGTATGTTTGCATCTACTTGTTTGACCTGGAAATACGATGTGAAAATTATTAAATTGTTTAAAACTGGTTACTGGTGGTACATGGTGGAACACCCTTGCTGCCTTCCTCTTGCAGACACAGAAGTGAACGAGTCAAACTTTTCGAAACTGAAGAGAAGCCTCTTGTACTAAAAGGATAGGAGTGTTTTCGAGTGCGCTTTACATAAATCAAAACTAGTCTACTGGTTGGTGGAATGGAACCAATATTTAACTGTTATGTTTCCTAAAAAAATTGACAAATAAAAATCATTTTAACATCAATGTCAACACAGATAGTTCGAAATATATTACGTTGAAGATAGATGAGATAACAGACTGATGATCTTCAAAATTTAAATCAGTTTCAAATCTGATCAAAAATCAATCAATATGAAATAAAAATCAGTTAGACACCTAATTATGGACACATTTCAATACCAAATGGAGTCACAACGTAAAACCCATTGTCAAATAATATGGGAAACAGTGCACACTAACAGCTTTTGGTCACTAACAAACTCGATCTAAGCTGTTGTAAAATTACAAAATTCAATTATCATACGCTCTCACCCGATTTCGTCTGAACAAGCAATCATCATCAATGGACAATGAGCTGCGTGTATAGCGCATGTTACGGAGTATCCTTAGCCGAATCAGACTTGCAATAACAAAGTTTCAACTTGCAATGCTGTGTGCTCTATACCCGAAACCCCCCACCCTGCTCGAACGATGCAATGGTCATCCTACTGCCCGCAACAACCACCAACCACGGCGACGACGATAGAGCTTCGGCAATATCGATGGCAGTACCCAATGACACTGGGAAGCCCGGCCGAACGACTCTCCTCGGTTGCAACAGAATCGAAACAACATCCAATCGAACAATCGAACCATGAACTGTGTCGGTAAACTCAGTCATCCTGAATTGTAATACGGAGGGAACGGGTAATCGAAACGGCAGCGGACCGAGGGGCAAAGCTGGTCCACAAGCACTATTCTGGAAGAGTTGTAATCCAATTGGCCTCTACGAAACTGGAAGATGAACAACGGCTTTGTACGGACGACTGCCACCGGCGAAAGTACAGCATAGTACATTGTCCTATATTGTCAATACTTCGCTCAAAAATATTTGAAGTTCTTTTATGAATTGGAGTTATTCAACAAAAAATAGATCAATCTACATGCAAAATTGTTAGATTATCGAATTTTGGCTTGTAGGTTTATTATCTCTCAGTTCTAAGAAGGTTGAAGAAACTTTTTTTTTGTTTGCGATAATTGATTTATTTACTGCATTTTCGATTTTGAATAATTGATTTATTCTTCATGTTGCCTGAGCAGTGCACCAGGAACAACTTGTTAACTGTTGGTTGGTTGCTACAATTCCATTGTTCGGAGGAACTTGCATCCGCCATGGTCTTTCCAATCGCCAACCCAAGCTGCTGGTACTTGTGTGGAACAAACTGTTGACACCCACCCATACTCAAGCTCCTCGGAATCAACGCCAAGGCGGTTGTAACCAGTAAGAGTTCAAGTGTGTCTTGAGAGATTTATGCTCTCACACCACCTGATAGCTGCACTTTTGTGAACCTGCTACTAAAGGAAAGAATACTCTTAGCCAGTCGACCAGCCACCCCCTCGGTTCTGGAAAATAGTCCACAATGAACTGCACATATGGCAATGTTGTTCTGAACAGTACTCAAGCTTGACACTGCCCTACCGGTGCACTTCCGTTCAATCCCTAAAGGAATATATTATATAGCAAGCGATGCACTGCCCGAACGCGGGAGTTTCTTCTGTGATGGCCTTCTTATTGCTGGTCCGAGAGAATGAGGCCAAGGCAGTGTATGTACACACCGAACATCATCAATAAACGTCTTGCTGCATCAGCGGCTCAAGATCTGTTGCACTTCAGTGTTGCAGTTGTGTGAAAGGATGGAAAAGCGCTAAACAATGCCGGAAGGGATTAATAATGCATCTGGTATAACAATCGATAAGGGTGTTAAAGTTTGCTTCTTTGCGCCTGTGTCCGAGTCGTATCCATCTCGTACCAGGTGTGCTATTGCCACTAAATGTACAGTCCGGGCCAAAAGCGGGGTCCAATCGAACTAGAATACTTTTAGTTTTGTGATCAGTGTGGGAAACCAAACATCATATTAACTTTTTTTCTCCGTTACTGTTCTTGATAACACTTGTTTCTTACGCGGAACTGGCGGAAACTGTATCCTATTAACAAAAAGGATAGTAAATATATCAAGAGATACTCACTGCATTGAATGATGTGAAAATTGTGCGGACGATGAAATAAGATAGCCATTTTCATTCCAATGAGCAATCAAAGAACTCAATGAACACAGGCACAAGCGCAGACTCGAGGCATAACGAACGTGAGGCGTAATGGATAATAGAGGCATGCTGCCACAAGGCATAATCGACGCGATGTCGAATACAATATTATATGATCGCCTGTGATTCATTTATCGTGACTATATATCCCGGATTTGCAACATCCCTTTCACAACAGAATGTCTATTAAAAATATGTCCCACGTTTGATGATTAACAAAAAGCGTCCTTCAATGAATTCTATATTTTATTCAAATATAAGTGTAAATATATTAATGAAGAATTTAGAGCGGGCATAATATTTTTTCATAAATCATGCGGCGAAGACGCATCATCGAGGTAGTATAAGCCGCCTTGGTTTTCGCAGTCCGAGGCGACCGCCCAACCGCCGTCAGAAGCGGCGGCCTCTTGCACACAAACTAGTTTGCGAGCTCTACTCAAATAAATTTTCCCCTAGTTAAGTCCGAACAAACGGTAGCGAGTAAATTTCAAATTTGCGGCTGCTAATTTCACGATGAAGGAAAATATTGAAATTTCAAACATGGAAAGGTGTGGGGGCGTATGAGTTTTCGTTCATGATTCTGCAGATTGAAACTTCTCTCAAAACTAACTTTCCCATTGCTTAACTAATTTGTCGAAAAATCTACTCCCGGGTAAATAGTTTGTTCAACTAAATTCAAATTAATAGGACAAATATAATTCCAACCGACGAGTTTATTGCATACAACGATTGTAGTAGCTAAGCGCAAAAGTTGAATAAAATATAATATACAAAAAATGCAATTCAAGTAATTGTAACGATGATAATATTTATACATTTTTAGAGCGTGCTCTTGTCATAGACATCAAGATGCATGAAGAGACAAAAAAGTTTAATTCTTACGATTTACATTTTTAGCAACAGTGAAAACATAGTGAAAGTAGCAGCAATGTAAGAGCAACAAAGAAGTGCATAGAAAACGATAACCATGTAGGTGAGATTATGTACATCAGAATGAAAAGGCAAAAGGCAACACCGGTAGAACATGACACATTAGTTATTATCTTTTTTGTAATCTTTTGGATTAAAAAGTTGTTCGAGTCAACGTAGGAACAAAGGTGCACAAACGTTTAAAAAAAAGGTCACGCAAAGATCAAACATTGCAAGCATTTTTGAGTAATTAACTTGACAGTTGATTGATACGTATTCCTAAAAATCATTAGTTTCAGAGTTTATGTATTGCAAAAATACTAACTAAAAGCGGTCCTCTACTCAACACGGCCATAAGAAAAAATCCTGATTTGCTAATGAAATAAATATGATCCTTTTAGTTCAAACGAAACATGTCCATGAAGATATTGTCTAGCCTAAACAACAACACCGATATAACTAACCATCAAATCAGAGAGGATCGCTTAAACGGTCATAAAATTAAAAGCAAAGTGCAGAGCGATAAAAAAAGACATAATAAGGCTTTTGGGGGGGCTACCCACCCGGAAGGTATTGCCACAATAAAATAAAGGGTGGTAGGAATACAATAAAATATTCAATTAGAGGAGGCAAAGCTTTGTTATAGTATTAGACAAGTAGATGGTAAACAACCGCAGCCCCAGCAGCAGCGTCAAATTAACGGAAAAGCAATTTCAAACCAATTATAATCGAATAAATTCAACAGACCAAACAATTGAGGCGTTGTTTGAAAGGAGAAATTGCTCCATCAAAAATAACCCCTCGAGCAAAGAAAACCTCGATTTCGGGAACGATGCTCCGGAAGCAACCGTTGGATCTATGAAGGGAATAAACAACAATATTTACAGTCATTTGAAGTAGCATTTAGAGAAAACCAGTGAAAAAAAAACAAACGAAAAGTAAATGCAACAAATTTAAAAAAAAAGTATATATATATAATGAAATAGGCCTTTTTTGATAATTTTTCAAATATATTTACATTAACAGCCGGGAAGGAATAGCAACCATATATTACTTAGGGTTTGGCAGATACTGTAGTTTGTAATTACTAGACTTATAATATAACGTGAAGCAAAAGCAAGTAATGTATTAAGTAGATTGCTTTCAAGCGGGACACTCCCTGGAAATAAACCAAATTACATAACTGTAGAATAAGCAATACATAAAATGAAAAACAAAACCAAGCACAGCAATTTGAAAGACCTATAACCTAGTGATGCAATATGTCCCGTTTGAATTAAACACTTCACAAACAAACAAATAAGTAAACATAGAAAAGAAATTATTTGCTCTTGGTATATTAGTTTTACGAACGAAGTATCACAGCTATGAATATATGCAAAAACAATGTACAGCAATCTCCACTATATTGTTTTTACCAACATCAAACACACATACAAAATACATGTAACACGATAAATCAAACATTCAGAACCATAAAATGACAGTGAAAGGAGCTAAACAAGCAAAAAATCTAGTGATTATAGCCTCGAAAAGCAATAAAACATATTTTTAGAATTCAACTGATTATCATTATACCTAAAAAGAACTAAAAGAAATTATTTACTTTCAGTCTTGTGAGCTATTTTTCCCTAAAGGTAAGTTTGAATAAACTGAATGAAAATAAAATAGTTTGAAAGCGTAGTATCTAACTAAGGTGTATTTATGATTTTATTCTCATCTGGATTATTCGCCTCGTTCTCAATTCATATAACACTTAACCGGAAGTGCACTCTTTACAGGCTGAATAACACGTGAATGAGAAGTGAAAGATTTCACTTAATACGCTATCGCACATCATATCTATTCTTTTAAGTGTCCTCTCAATAGACATATGACTCTTGTATGAACAAAAAAGGCCTATGACTCTAGTTCTTCAATTATCAGCACACACAAGTAGCATGCGCTATTACCTACAAAAACATAGAGAAAGTAGTCTTATCTACAATGTCAACATTTATGACAACAGTTGCAATACGATATCTATAATTTGTATCTAAGTCATTGTACAAAAGAAAGCACTTTGATGTGAATCAGTTCTACAGTCACTCAACTCGTGACTTTCTGTGGTGGTATAAATACACAGAATTTATTGGCATCATCAGTAGTATCTTGGCTATCGGTCTACAGATCTAATCAAGCCTTGCATCATAATGTTATTTGGACTATTGTGTGTGTTATTGTGCTTCCGTGCAATTTTCACTGAAAAAACGCAATGCCCCGAGCTAAACAATCCTGCTTACGCTGTTCATATACCTCACCCAACTGAATGTGGAAAATTCTTTACCTGTGTATGGGGTCAATCAGTGCTACAGAATTGCCCAAAAGGTCTCCATTGGAACAATCAACTACAAACCTGTGATTGGCCTAATAACGCAAACTGCAATACTGATATCGGATCGCTATGCGTAACAGGCGATATGACACCACACGAAGATTGCAACAAATTTTATATATGTGTAAATGGCTATAAAATGGTCCACATATGCCCTTCTGGATTAAATTTTAATTCAAAGGCTAATGTATGTGATTTTCCTATTAATGCCAATTGTAATGTAAACTCTAGTACAGTTACCAAACCATCAATAACTGTAACAGAAAGTACAAGCACTGAAGAAGATCAGTTTACATCTGAAGAATCGAGTACAGTAGAAAGCCCTTCTACTGAAACAACAGAGAAGGATACAACGGATGCTGAGTGGTCATCAAATGAATCAAATGGATCGACGGTTGTGGAAGAATCCACATCATCTTCATACCTTTCTACATCTGAAGCAATTACTGAAGCACAATCGAGTACAGTGGAAAGCAGTTCAACTGAAACAACAGAAAAGGATACAACAGATGCTGAATGGTCATCAACTGAATCAAATGGATCGACGGTTGTGGAAGAATCATCAGCATCTTCATACCACTCTACATCATCGCAATCACCATCTACAGACCTGTCTACATCTGAAGCAATCACCGAAGCACAATCGAGTACAGTAGGAAGCGTTTCTACAGGCTCGTCATCCACAATCACCGAAGCACAATCGAGTACAGTAGGAAGCGTTTCTACAGGACCGTCATCCACAATTACCGAAGGCAGCGTTTCTACTGAAACAACAGAAGCTGAGTGGTCATCAACTGAATCAAATGGATCGACGGTTGGGGAAGAATCATCAGCATCTTCATACCACTCCACATCATCGCAATCACCATCTACAGACCTGTCTACATCTGAAGCAATCACCGAAGCACAATCGAGTACAGTAGGAAGCGTTTCTACAGGCTCGTCATCCACAATCACCGAAGCACAATCGAGTACAGTAGGAAGCGTTTCTACAGGACCGTCATCCACAATCACCGAAGCACAATCGAGTACAGAAAGCAGCGTTTCTACTGCAACAACAGAAGCTGAGTGGTCATCAACTGAATCAAATGGATCGACGATTGTGGAAGAATCATCATCATCTTTAGACCCGTCTAAATCTGAAACAATCACTGAAGCTCAATCGAGTACAGTAGGAAGTGTTTCTACTGAAACAACAGAAAAAGATACTACGGATGCTGAATCAAATGGATCGACGGTTGCGGAAGAATCATCCTCATCTTCAAACCCGTCAACATCATCGCAATCATTATCTTCAAACCCGTCTACATCATCGCAATCATCATCGTCAGACCCGTCTACATCATCACAATCATCTTCAGACCCATCTACATCTGAAGCAATCACCGAAGCACAATCGAGTACAGTAGGAAGCGTTTCTACAGGCTCGTCATCCACAATCACCGAAGCACAATCGAGTACAGTAGGAAGCGTTTCTACAGGACCGTCATCCACAATTACCGAAGCTCAATCGAGTACAGAAGGCAGCGTTTCTACCGAAACAACAGAAGCTGAGTGGTCATCAACTGAATCAAATGGATCGACGGTTGGGGAAGAATCATCAGCATCTTCATACCACTCTACATCATCGCAATCATCATCTACAGACCTGTCTACATCTGAAGCAATCACCGAAGCACAATCGAGTACAGTAGGAAGCGTTTCTACAGGCTCGTCATCCACAATCACCGAAGCACAATCGAGTACAGTAGGAAGCGTTTCTACCGAAACAACAGAAGCTGAGTGGTCATCAACTGAATCAAATGGATCGACGGTTGTGGAAGAATCATCATCATCTTTAGACCCGTCTAAATCTGAAACAATCACTGAAGCTCAATCGAGCACAGTAGGAAGTGTTTCTACTGAAACAACAGAAAAAGATACTACGGATGCTGAATCAAATGGATCGACGGTTGCGGAAGAATCATCCTCATCTTCAAACCCGTCAACATCATCGCAATCATTATCTTCAAACCCGTCTACATCATCGCAATCATCATCGTCAGACCCGTCTACATCATCACAATCATCTTCAGACCCGTCTACATCTGAAGCAATCACCAAAGCACAATCGAGTACGATAGGAAGCGTTTCTACTGAAACAACAAAAAAGGATACAACAGATGCCGAGTGGTCATCAACTGAATCAAACGAATCGACGGTTGTGGAAGAATCATCATCATCATCAGAAGATCAGTCTACATCTGAAACAATCAATGAAACAGAATCAACGTCAACACAGGTAACGTCAACACAGATAACTAGAACACAAGAATCAACAGCTGGTTCGCTATCAACTGAACCAACCGAATCGAGAACGACAACGACAGCAGCGCTAACAACAACTTCAGATGTTTATTGGACCTGAATTACACGAGAACTGGTTATTTATTTTTAATCTATTGAAACGATTAAATCGTCAAGTACTGTCAAATCATCAGAGTCAGAAGATCAGTGTACAACGAATCGAATTATCGAGATAAAAATTGTTTACTAGCACATGCTCCAACAACTATAACATGCAAATAGGCAGTTAAAACTTCTTTTGCAATTTAAATATTGTGGAACGTAAAAAACAACTATTGAACAATGGTTGTGTGAAGAAATAGTTATAATCAACGAGGGAAGAACTGTAAACTGTTCACACAACTTGCAATGAAACGAATTAAAACGAATATTTAGAAAACGAAGTATAATAACCGAAAATAACATTGCTTTCGTTCGAAATGTTGCAGTTTCACATACCCATCTATAGTATCTCTAATTTTATGTTGTCTTTTTTATTCATATATAAACTAAACAAAAAAAGTGTTTCTCTATTACATTTCTTTATCTTGTATCTAAACGCCGAATAAACTTATTTTATCGTGTGTCTTCATGTGTTGTTATACTTTGATATAGGGGTACCTGGGGTAATAAGCACTATTAAGGGTTTTTTATATTTTGATCATTATACAACATTGGTTTTATCTCTCAGATTTAACAAGAATATGATCTGCTTTCGTTAACTGGTGCGTTTTAACCCAGGAACCCCTACTTCAGAAGATAAGGAATATTTCCTTAGGATTGCTTATGTTCGCATCATAACACATAACCTAATTTTATAAATTCTACGCATTCCAAGCAATGGTATCTTGGGAATCTACAAGTTGAGAGCAAAAATGTCAAATACCAGCAGTTTCTGTTTACCAGACTCTCACTTTCATGCATTATGAATTTTCGAAACACACTCTTCGTAAAGCATGAAATTTTACGCATATTGCTTCTGACAGTAATGAACTTCGCACCATGGAAGTAGCGCCCCCAACCCTTTTTTTTTTTTTGGTGGTCTGGCCTATTTTTATTTTCGAAGCTGATCCAACTCCCAGTTTTCTTTTTGTGTTCCATTCTGTCAAATCTCAAAGTGACGATTGACACAACCAACTATCAGTGTGGATTTACTTTTCCTTTAAAAAATCTAAATCCTTTGCAAGCAGTAAATTTTGTTTCTATTAAGAACTATTTGCATACCGGCAAAAATTCTAATACGGAATTCAAGTTGCAGCTGCATTTCAGTTCATTTTACAACAACGGAAAAGCGCAGGAGGTGGGTAGCTAATTGCAACATGTTCGTTGTTGATACAGGAACTGTGTGCGAAGTTTGTTAACAATATGAGAAATGTTGCTAGACCAAAATTCACAATAGACAAATAGGCAAAATGGTTGAAACAGGCGAAATTCATTTTCAAATGGCCAAAAAAATGAATCAATTTTGACGAAATCGGTTTCATTTTACTGGGAAACTATCCTAGTTTTTTTGTATTACTTGAGAACTCGACGTGACCAGTCTACACCGGCAATGTTTCGTATTTTAGGAGTGTTTATGTTAAAATGTTGTTTCTTGGGTGTAGCACAGACTAACAGACATAACACTTCAAACAAATTTTCAATCAAATCATCGTTTGGGGATGATACCAGTACTTTACAATAGTAACACTAGATCCATCTGCTGTCATGTTCGTGCTGCGTCTTGTATTGCGACGTCACCGCTAGCGTACGTGCATGTGTCAAATTGAGAACCACAAACTATGTGTGAGATTGCATGACGCTCCAAACGGTGTTATCGCGCAATGACTGTTATTTGATTGGAAATTTTAAATGATCGTTTTTTTTGTGGCGATGGAGCTTGATTCCAGTGATACGTCTGTAAGTCTGTGGGTGTATCGATCTGAGCTTCCTGTTCCATTGACTTTAGACATACGAAAGTAAACTGCACCAAATTTGTCGCTGTCGAACTTCCCGAAAAAAACCATGTTGGTCTTGGGAAATAATGATTTTCTAATCGAAACAATTCATTGCTAACAAGGATCTCAAACAGTTTGGATCCTGCACTTAGCGAAGTCACACCACGGTAGTTTGATACATCACGCTTATCCGCACGCTTAAATTATTTCAGCTGTAGGGGCTCCAACAGAAAAAATAGCAAAGTGGTTAGTAAACGAATTTCAACCTATGCCCAGTAAATTCCCAAGGTGATCGGTTAAGAGTACGAAGTTTTCGTTGAAAATTTGAAATCTTCGGGTAACATTGGAGCGGATGAGATAATGGTCTCGTTTGACGTGACGGCTTTGTTACCAAGTGTCCCAGTGAATGAAAACTTGAATCTTCTTGAGGATTGGCTAATTCCCCAATATTAGTCTCATGAAACTAACCCGACTTTGTATGAAAGAAAATTATTTCACTTTTCGAGGTAAATTTTACAAACAAACAAAAAGAGCTCCAATGGGTAATCTTCTTTATCCCTTCATATGTGAGCTATTCATGGCAAACATAGAAAACAAATTAGAAACCAATAACGTTTTACCAATACGGTGGTGGAGATATGTGGATGATATTTTTTGTATTTTGAAAGAGACGGAACTTGATACGTTTTTCACATCTCTTATTAAAATTCACAGAGATATAAAATTTACGATTGAAAAGGAACAGAACAATAGTCTTCCCTTTCTAGACTTTGTTGTTGTTAGAAATTCTAAGGACTTAGAAATTGAGATTTTTAGAAAGCCCACGAACACAAAACGGGTAATACCCACTATTCTAGTCATTCCTTCCAGCATAAAACGGCATCCTTCCACCACATGATACATAGGATGGAAACCCTACCCCTCAGTAAAATAGCCAGGAAAGAGGAATTGGAATACATTTTCGAAGTTGCAAGAGTAAATGGTTATAATGAGAGCACCATTCAAGCCATTATAAACAAAAAGAAGCGAGTTCAATCTTTTACAACACTCACACCAATTACAGAAGACCTGAAAAGAATAGCTGTTGAATATTATGGGGCCTTAACACGTCAACTTCACTCAAAAAGATTTGGCATGGATATCGTCTACACTAGTAGGAATACCCAACTCAAAACAATATTGGGCTCCAATAAGGACTCAATTGATGGATTAAATAAAGCAGGGGTTTAAAAAGTTGCTTGTTGCCACTGCAACAAGGTTTATATTGGGCAAACCAAAAGAAACCTGGGAATCCGTTTTGAAGAGCATGTGGCAGAAGTTACCAAAGCATGCAAAGTTTCCAAAAATGATCCACCACACCTTTTCAAATCAAAAGTGGCTGAACACATCTTTAGTGAGGGACATCCACTAACTTCGGATAACATTCACCTGCTTCGCCCCGTTAATAATTTATGGAAGTTGGACGTATCTGAAAGTTTAGAAATCTTCAAACAACATCCATCCACACTGCTCATTAAAGACGTAGGTAGTCATTTTTCATGGCTTTTCAAAAACCTACCTGAAAACCCTAGATCCAGTACAGGACAAAAACAACCACAACATATTTTCACAATTTTCCATCTACCTACTTCTACCTACACGCATATAAAAAGGGGGTTACTCAGTTATGCTCTTCAACAGTCCACATGAGCACTGATGATGATTGTATATAGCAACCGAAATACGTATCTACGGACGGTATTCGATTTAAGGATATTCGATTCTTTGTAGTAGAATTAAATGAAAACATAACCTATTCTCAATATTCAATTCCATTCTACTAAGAAATTTATTGACTTTAATTTTTGTACAATTTTCTCCACCATTGCGATTGTTTATTTCTGTTCATTTATCGTTCTGTTCTGTTCATTTATCGGTATCTCTACTACCACTCCTCGAATTTTAGGAAACGGTGAACATTTGTGTTCTCTTAATTTGTATTGTGTCGTGTCAAATAAATGTTGTGTGAACAAAAACAAAAGTGTTCTCTAACTGTCTACACCGTAACCCACCTTAAGAACTTGTAGATCTGTAGCCGTTTGATCCCCCAGTAAGTAAAGTTGGCCCTCTTCAACGACATAGAATTTGGCATCTTCATTGTTATTTGCTGCCTGAATCTCTGAACAAAACATACCAGTCCTTCATATTAGTAAAAATTCTGCCGGTAGTGTTCTCACATCTTATCGATAGTGTAATGTTAGGGAACACAACTTTGAATCCTTTACTCAGACGTTGTTTTCTAAGTGGTATGACCCCCAAGTAAGCGCGACTTGATGGAAGAGTATCCTAGAAACTTCAAAGCGGAATAACTCAGAGTGGAATAACTACGCGTAGAAGGCATACGCGTAGAAGAGTTTTTTTCCACCCTGTATTGCTGGTTATATTATTATTGAGTGATATCACTTTTTAATCCTTGTTTGCTTTTTTAGACTCCAGCGTGGAAGCAATGTTTATGAGCGTGAGAGTAAATATTTTTAAGTCTTTTGACACCGAATGGCCTTATTGTACTAAAATTTTAACCCACGAACACCCGCTTGTCAAGGCGAACTTTGTAACGGTACAGCTGCGAATCTATTACAATTAGCCTGTCAAAACGTACAGACAAAAATGTTGTGCTGTGGTTTCAAATTTATGAAAAAAACTGATACATAATATATTTTTAACCAAAAGCGAGAATGACACAAAACCTACAACCTCAGCATTTTACTCTCGGATGAAATGTCCACAGTATTTATATAGCATACAGATTTATCCCGAAAGTACACACAACAAACCCGTCGATGGTGGAATACGGGTCAAAAGTGTAAGAACCATATACGAGTCACACATTGAGGTCAATTTATCTGAGCAAAATATGAAAATCAGAATCAACATATATGACTGATAAATAAGTATGGCCAGCATAGGCGAAAGAGATTTAAACAAATGTTTATTACATTTAAAATCCACTACAATTCTGTTGTAAAATTATTCAACATATAAAAAAATAACTCTTCCCTTCTCCTAGATTTTTTCAAACAAATTATTTTACCCTAATTCACCTCTAAATACACATTCGATTACACAACTGGCCGCAAATCAAACCGAAATGGACCCACCCGGTAATACTAGTGCCACGTCTGCCATCGATGGACTGTAATTTATTGGAATTATTAAATCTGTGTGCTGATGAATTTGACATCCATTATGTTTATTAATTTATAGCACATTCCCCAGAATGCAGCAACAACTGTGTGTATGCAATTGAAAAGAGGATCATTGTTCTCTTCGATAACGATGGGGTGTATTTTCGCCGCTTTCAAAGAGAAATGAACATGCCACTGTCGCATCGTTCGCGATGGACCTCTGCAATTGGTACAGAGGCAATTGCGATTTTTCCTGGCTTGATTAATGAATTGTATTTTGTTTCTTGACAAGGGTACAAGCTGGGCATTTTTAAATAAGAATCCACGAACGAAGTCCGTAAATAGAGAAGCTTTGATTTATAGACCAGATACGATACAATATTTCGCATAACGTTAGGAAAACGTTGTTCCGTATTTTGTTTGGTTTCACTTAAGCCATCCATTGGGGATTTTTGAAAAAAAATGTTCTGCACTGCTCTGGTGACAAAAAATACTTATCAATTAAAAGTATTTTAGTTTAAATTATAAAAATTTAAATTTTCTGGACATAACAAATGTGATATATGCTAAAAATTGAAAACGGTTTTGTCACGGTCAATGGATAACATTTTAAATTATCTATTATGAATTTGAAGTACGTACAAGAATACTAATCCACAAGTTCTGATCCATGTCTATCGAGTACTAGACTATACTGAATTCATTGAGTCTGTGTCAAAAAAACGACATCAAAAAAAAACTTTCGAATGCGAATAGTTAAGCTTTTTAATCACAGCTTTTCTAATAGCTGCTATTATTGGTCGATCCAATCAAGCTATCGTTTTAATTTCAATCTAAATTTAAATTGTGACCACTCTTTAGTATGGTCAGCACCAGCCTGAGCCGTAAAATTTGATGAAATCGTCAACTAATCTCTTCATCATTACCGTTATTGCCATTGGCAGCCGTTGCCATTCCAAAAAGTTCCGGTTTGATTTTGACCTTCTATTCGTTGCCCACACCGTACAGCAAAACATCAACAACCCACGTGACACCGAGTTCTTCTTGGCCACAACTGACTGTAATTATTCAAAGTCATAAATTAATTAAAATTTAATGCCAAAATTAAATCGACCCGATACTTTCCCCTTTCTTCAGCTGTCCCATGCACATGCTCCATTCGAAGAGCGGAAAATTGGGTGGAAAATGAATTTTTACTGGGTGCTAATTTGACCGTTTGTTTTAAGTGCCTCCATCAAGTGAGTCTGGTGCGTCTGGTCGTACATGCTGGTAGCAAGCGGCTAATTTTGCAATCATCCGGACATTTTCAACCGTCGACAAACTCCGAATCCTATTATAATATTTAATAATCATATGGCCTCATCTGCTTCCTCGCCTTCCTGTGTATAAAATAATAATGATAGTAATAATAACTGGTGCTCCGTTAGTGTTGGCAGAAAGAAGAAGACTGGTCGACTCTGCAATCAGCCAACCTGACCTGACATGTCGTTCGGCGTCATTGTTATTGTTATGATCGATTATTAGCACTCTCGAATTGCATTTCGCTCAATTTGGGGTCGAACAGGTTCAATCTTTCTAACATAGGGAAATAAGAACGATATGGCAGTTAAGGAGTGATTAAAAAACGGCAAATGAATGCAAATTTTTGAACACTGCTCAAAAAGTCACAGTTTGGAAAGGATATTCGAAATACTGTTTTGTTAGCTGAGACAGTGAGGGGGCTTAGTGAAAGGTTATAAGATTAGATTTCTATCTCGTTACTCAGAAAATCGAATTGAATTCCTAAAATTGTGCAGTCTTGTATGAAACAAAAGACTGTTCCGTAGAGAATCAATGCGGTGTTATACTAAGGCACTCCGCTGTATTATATTGAACTAAAAACACTGTTTCGTGTGCTCTTTGATTATTAATAACATTAATAGTTGGTTTCGAGGGAAGATGCTGATTTAACCAGCCAGTTGACATATGTTGAAATCTGGTCGAAAGAGACCATTAGAAATGGAGCTTGCTTCGTTTGAAATCCGGAAATACTGTCAGTTGTAGCGCAGCGCTGCTAGTGGTCGGATTTGAAATGTTATGAGAGCTATTCGTTTGGAAACTATTCGCCTTTTAGTGCTGACCCAAGAGACAGTCCCGGCTACTTTGAAAATCGATGATGATCGATCACTTCCGATTTCACTGAAACTTTACACAGTTGTTTCGTTTTGATAAAGATATCATTTTATAAATTCAGTTATTCGCTTTGACTCACGACTGCTGTTTCAAAAGGTTTTTCCAAAAATGTGACTGATGAATAAAATATTCTATAGCAGGAAAACGGTTTGTTTGATTGAAAAAGTGTTTTAGACAAAGTTGTAGGTAATACAATTATGATTCTTACTTACTTTACTTCACTTTTGCGGCGGCAGACCGATTATCGATCCAGTGCCGAATCTAGAATACGTCGCCATATCACTCGATCTTGGGCTGCAAACTTCCAGTCGCTGCTTTTTTGCTAATCGTTTGCTAAACATCCTAGCTACATATCCAGTCCACCTGTAGCCTGTCGTGTTTTATCCGCTTGACTATATCCGCCGATTCATATACCTGGTGCACTTTATGGATCATGCGTCTGCGCTAAATTTTCCAGTTTGCAGCCATTGACTGACCGCAAGATTCTACGCTCAAGTACACCATGAGCTCGCAGATCAACCGCTTTCGGTGTCCATGCTTCATGGCCATAGAGGGCCACCGGGAGAAGCAGTATTTTGTAGAGTGTTTGTTTTGTACGGGGTTTGTTTGCGGCCTCGGATAATACTAATGAAGTCGATACCTTCCGCAAAACTTTGGAGCATGTGAGACTTCGTCATGATGGTGCCGCTTCTCAGCACGCCAGCTCTCCGTATAGCACCTTCCAGTGTGATGTCGAACAATAAGTTTGACACCCCGTCTCCCTGCTTCAAACCATTTAACGTCACGAAAGTGTCTGATAACTCACCGGCTTCCCTGACGCTTGATGTGGAACCATTAAGGGTGGCACGAATCAGTTTAATTAGTTTTGTTGAGAAACCATACTGGCGCATTATCTGCCATAACTCATTTTTCTTAACTAAGTCGAACGCTGCCTGAAGTCTATGAATAGATAGTGATTATGAAAGTTTAATTCTCGAAATTTATCGAGGATTTGTCACAAGGTAAACTTTTGGTCCGTGATAGAGCGTCCCCCTCGAAAACCACATTGGTATTCGCCAACAAAGGTTTCCTGCAACAGCCGGAACCGTACATGATTTTGTACACAAGAGTTATACCACAGACAAACAGACGTGCCTCTTCGAACAAAAATCCTGAAAAATCTTCAGTCTTATTCGAAACGTTACACTCATGCGCCCCCATGTGAGCTTATTGCCTACTAGCTTGTTTTCGTAAAACGGTTTTTGTCTTTGCTAATGGGTGTGCACGCTTGCTTAAATCAACACAAGCGGCATTACTGTGGTTTTGTCTTTGATAATGACAAATAATGATGCACGCTTGCTTATAGCGACACTAACGGCATTATTGCCCACTAAGCAAAATTTCAAAATTATCGTTATTTTTATGGTCGATGAAATCGTCATCGAGTGGCACGTCTGTTGGTCCGTGGATATACTACGATAGCTACTACAGTCCAGGGGTGGCAATGTGCAGCTCGATTCGAGCGATTTTCGCTATTTTCGAGTACGTCATATACTGGGTCGTTCCATACGAAGTGTCCAGACCACTTGGATACGACCATCACGGATTTGGCTCAAAGTTGGGAGAATTATTCATCTAGGTTCACTTTTTTTAACAACATTCATTTGACATCTAGGTTCACTTTGAAAAAATCCCAATTTTGGTATCGACTGGAATACTCCCCGATCTGTAGGACCCTCATCTTTTTTTGCAAAGTCAGGCATTTTTTGTTCAAAATTTCTTTTTTCTTTTTCTTACAATTCTTATACGTAAGATATCCGTAAAATACTGCTAGATGATTTTTAAAGCAAATAAACTAAGGAATCCAGAAAAAAAAATTTTTAACCGAAAATGTTGCCAAATATATTATTTTTGTATTTGAACACAAAATTTATATTTTACGGCAAATGCAGCCATTTTTATTTTGAATTTGATAACTTCATCGTGTTTTTTGAAAAATTTCATGTAAGAAACAACTATCACCCCGAGGTAATAAGAGTCAATCTCGAGATATACCATTTTTACCAAACAAGTTTTGAATTTCTCCATTTTAGATCAAACAATCATAATTATTGACAAATATCTGTTAACCTTCTAACCCAAATAACGAACCAACGAATGATATTTAGGATATTTCTACCTACCAAGGAATCCGACAATAGTTCCTTTTCGCAGCAGTGTTGCCATTTTTTCTTTCAATTATTTCCCAACAATTATTTTTTCCATTAAAAGTTATGGGTTTATCACTCTTAATTTCATTTTTTCTCTTCATTGCACTTTCGTCGCTATTTAGTTGATATTGTTTTATTCTACGATAATATGAAATTGAAAATAATTTTATTTCAATTTTCTCGTCATAATAGAATGAACAAATATGAAAAGGAAATAAAATACAACAACATACGTAACAACAATTTGCTTACCTTTTTTTTAGTTTTGCGTGTTTTCATTAGTTTAAACGTGGAGCCCGTTGTTGAGTTAGAAGCCGATCTCATAATGATGGAATCGATACTTGAAGGAATTGCAGTATCAAATTAAATCACGAATATCTCGTTTATATTACAATTACTCATCGCCCAATCATGGAGCTGCTTTGGCAACTGAATATTTGTGCTTTGTAGACTCGCCCTTGTTGCCAATCGTTTCAATGTGCCTCCAAGTCCGTTACTCGGTCCTTTCCCATGAACTGTGGCAAAGAAATGCCACTCGGCAGAAACCCTAAAAATTTTTTCATGGAACAGCAGGTTAGTCATATTGAACCGATTCATGTATTGCGAAACTACACCATCAGAGAAATAAATTATTTGATATGATAAATTGTTAGCTAGCTCTATTATATTTTCAGCATAATCGTCAAAAGATAGATTTATGAAAGCGTTCTAAGTTCAACCCCATGGCATAGTTTTTTGATCCTTCCGCTTCAAGAAGTTTTGCCTTACTCCTAGAAAGGTATAGCAATCACTGGAAAAACCAAAGGCACAAAAGTGCTCCAAAGGGTCGAATCTCGTATATCAATCGACTTAGTTTGACGAGCTGAGCGTTTTCTGTATGTGTGTGTGTATGTGTGTGTATGTGTGTGTGTATGTGTGTGTGTGTATGTGTGTGTGTGTATGTGTGTGTGTATGTAACGCACTCCCAATCTCACTCGATTTTCTCAGAGATGGCTGGGCCGATCTTCATGAAATTAATTGCAAATGGTCTAGTTGCCCCATAAGAACCTATTGAATCTATTGCAATCGGATTTTAAGTTTAGAGGTTATGTTTAAAAATGTAAAAATCACGAAACATCATTATCTCAGAAACTACTCAACCGATTTTAACAAAATTGGTATCAAATGAACGAGCTACTTAAAAAACCCTTAACTTTTGAGTTTCATGAAGATTGAACATGTGGTTCAGAAGTTATTTAAAGAAACGTGTGCAGGAGAGTGTTAAATCTCACTCATGTTTCTCAGAGATGGCTGAACCGATTTCCACAAAATCAGTATTATTTGGGAGGTCTAATTACCCCATAAGACCCCATTGATTTTTTTTGCAATCGGACTATTACTTTGCCTGTTATGTTCAAAAATGTGAAATCCAGCTTTGAAAAGAAACATATTCCGAACACTACTCAAACTCACTCACTTTTCTCAAAGATGGCTGAACCGATTTCCACGAAATTAGTGTCAAATGAAAGGTCTAGCTGCCCCATAACACCTTATTGAATTTCAATGTAATCGGTATGTTACTTTGTCTGTAATGTATCAAAATATGAAAATCACGAAACTTTATTATCTCAGAAAGTACACAACCGATTTAAACAATATTGATATCAAATGAACGGGCTAGTTGAAGGTTGATTGATAAATTTTATATTGATTAAACATGTGGTTCAGAAATTGTGAAAAGAAACATGTTCCGGTGACTTTTCAAATTCACTCGTTTTCTCAAAAATGGCTGGACTAAATTCAACAATCTTAGTGCCAAATGAAAAGTTTGGCTTTCCTATAGGTTCCCATTTTATTTGACTATAATCGTGTTTTCATTCCAACCGTTATGTATTAAATTATAAAAACAACGAAAGTCTATTATCTCAAAGATCACACGACTTATTTGAACATATCTTGTGTCATTTGAACGGGTTGTCTCTCAAACTCACAAGTAAGAAATTTCATAGCAATTTGATATGTGGTTCAAAAGTTATGAAAAGAAACGAAATTCAAAGACTATTTAAAACTGTAACTGCTTTGATCAAAACATATGGCCTCAACAAAATTTAAATTTGGTATTGTGCTATTCGTACGTTCCCGGTATTGCTCGTGATTGGAGTGGACGAAATTCAAAGTCATTTCTTTTATTTCGCTATTTCTTCAGCACGAATATTTTACTCCTAATTAATATTTTTTTTAACTTTTTGCCTTTCTCCTAGAAAGGTATAGCAATCACTTGCAAAACCGAAGATATGAAAGTACTCCAAAGGGCCGAATGGCATATATCACTCGACTCAGTTCGACGAGCTGAGCATTTTCTGTATGTATGTGTGTGTGTATGTGCAGATTTTTTTTTCACTCACTTTTCTCAGAGATGGCTGGACCGATTTAAATGAAATTATATGCTAATGAAAGTTCTAGTTGCCCCATAAGACCCTATTAAATTTTATTGTAATTGGATTTTTATTTTAGAAGTTATGTTTAAAAATGTAAAAATCACGAAATATCAATATCTCAGAAACCACATAACCGATTTCAATAAAATTGGTATCAAATAAACGGGCTATTCCTTAACTTTTGAATTTTATATAGATTGAACATGTGGTTCAAAAGTTATGAAAAGAAACGTATTCTGAAGACTGTTTAATTCCACTCATGTTTCTCAGAGATGGCTGGACCGATTTCCACAAAATCAGTGTCATATGAAAGGTCAAGTTACCCCATAAGACCCCATTGATTTTATTGCAATCGGACTATTACTTTGCCTGTTATGTTTAAAAATGTGAAATCTAGCGATGAAAAGAAACATATTCCGAAGAATACATAAACTCACTCACTTTTCTCAGAGATGGCTGAACCGATTTTCACGAAATTAATGTCAAATGAAAGGTCTATATGACTCATAACACCCTATTGAATTTTACTGTAATCGAACTGTAACTTCGTCTGTAATGTACCGAATTGTGAAAATCACGAAACTTTATTACCTCAGAAAGTACACAACCGATTTGATCAATAGTATCATCAGATGAACGGGCTAGTTAAGGGTTAACTGATGAATTATGATTTAACACGTGGTTTCAAAGTTTGGCTGCCCTATACGTTCCCATTTTATTTGATCGAACTAAGCAACCGTTATGTATTGAATTGTTAATAAAACAACGAAATTCTATTATCTTAAATATTACACGACTTATTTGAACATACCTAGTGTCATACGAACGAGTCACCTCTCAAACTTACAAATAACAAACTTCATAACAATTTGATATGTGGTTCAAAAGTTATGGAAAGAAAAGAAATTCAAAGGCTATTTAAAACTATACCTGCTTTGATCAATATATGTGGCCACAATATAATTTAAATGTGGTATCGTACCATTTGAATGTTCCCGGTATCGCTCGTGATTGAATTGTTCGAAATTAAGAGTCATTTCTTTTATTTCGTTTTTCTTGAGCATTTGCATTACGTCAAATTTCATATTTTATACTTCTTTTACAACATCATTATTCTAGAACCCAAAAAAGGAATACACATGGATTGAAGCGTTCATGTAAATCTATTTTTACAAATGATAAGTTTGAATGAGAAAGGCTGGGTCTGACCGCTAGGTGGATTAATTTAGGTTTTTTTTTGTAAATGAAGTAGCGCCCCAACGCAAATAATACGTTTTTAATATTTTCGAAAGATTTAAAAATCATTTATTGAATCAATTGAACAGGGAAAAAATTCTGCTGCAAGAAAAAGATTAAAAAATATCTATTTTTTGGTTGCTTAGTAACCGAAATTTTTTTAAAAATGATTGAGACATTTTCCAAAATATATGATTGTTTGATATACAAAGGGAGCAATTCAAAACTGGTTTCTTAGAAATGGTATATCTCGAGATTGGCTCATGTTACCTAGCTGTTTCTTACGTGAAATTTTCCAAGGAACACGATGAAAAAATCAAATTTAAAATTTAAATGGCTGCATTTGCCGAAAAATGTAAATTTAGTTTTTAAATACAAAAATAATCTATCTGGCAATACTTCCGGTCAAAAAATTTTTTTTTTTTGGATTCCTTGGTTTATTTTTTTATAAATAATCTATCAGTATTTTGCGGACGTCTTACGTCTATGAATTGAAAGAAAGACGGTAAAAGAGATTTTGAACAAAAAATGTCTGACAACGTTGTAACAAAAAGGGGGGTCCCACAGAGCAGGGGTATTTCAATCGATACCAAAATTGAATTTTTTCAAAGTGAACCTGAATGAATAATTCCCCCAACTTTGAGCCAAATCCGTGATGGTCGTGTACAAGTTCATGCTTTTTCGTGGTCACTTCGTATGGAATGACCCTACTGCCCAAACGGGCGTATGACTCCGAGGGCAACTCTTCATCAACCTTTACCCTAGGCATGATCCGATGAATGGCACGATACAGCTATTCCCTCCCGACCTTGAAAAGCTCGGCGGGAATGTAGTGCAGTTCTTCAACTGTTTAACTGCTTTCTTCACCTCGTCAATGGTTGGTGGATGCACAGCTTGTCAGGGCCGGCGTCACATTATTTTCCCGAGTGGGTAGTAAGGAATAGGGAAGGTTCATGGGTGACAAAGGCGTACCCGGGGAGGGGAGGGGGGGTGACCTGATACCTGAACAAAATTTTACGAAAAGTCGACATTGCATCAACAATAGGGGGCCAATGGAATGTTTAAGAGAAATTAGATTTTGGAATTTCGTCATGTTTCCCATTAAATTACCATGGGAGGCAATTATATAGACTCATTTGCAAAAGTAATTCCACGTCCTTGCGAGTGGCTTTCCGAAAGTTTACCGGAACATTCGCCATGGTGGACGAAAACATGCGTGTAGGCATGTTTTTGACTTCTTTCTTCATTCTATTTATCATTTCCTCCTCAATTTTCGCGTCAAGATTATTGAGGTAGCTCTCACGCTTCTGGTTTGTCCAGAAACTCTGGATGGGATGCAGCTGGGGAACATTGGGTGGGTTGGCCGACCTGGGTACCGCATCGATTTTCAGCCGCTCCATCTCCTCCAACGATTGCTTCGAGTAGTGGGCCGACACCAGATCCGGCCAGAGCACCGCGTCTTCGCCCCTACGGTATTTCTTGATAAACGACGCAACTTCCGGCAGGCATTTCATACTATAAATTTCCCCGGTTGAACCGACCTCCCGATCAAGCGTACGCAGCGATGTAGCCACTTCCCCCTCGGTTCTCCTCTTAAGCATTCTTTGGAGCTTCTTGTCGCTCAGGGTCGTCGGCCGTCCGGAACCGGTCTTTCTTTCGATGCTCTGATTGTAGTCCAGCAGTGCCAAGATGTTGTAGATACCGGAACAAGCATAACCGGCGTCCCTTTTCCGTACGATGTCTGTTTTCGAAGGGGTAACGTTCTTTTGATCGCGCACACTTCTGAACGGAGTAGCTTCACTGTTTTCTGTTGACTCATGCTACTATGATTGATGCTGCATGGGTAGTTTCGTCAGTGCATGTAAAAGTAAAATCATAAAAAATCGGCCTTTTTCGAGCATTTTTTTCGAAGCTAACGTTAGGCCTCAACAATTTTGTCTTCTCGAAAAAAGTTTCCATCCAAAATTTGAGCTTAATCGAACTTCTGAGAGGGTTTCACTTACAGTCGTGAAAGTCTTACATTTTTGATCAACCTGAAAAGGCACGAGAGTAGTTCTTGAAGTTTCAGAAATCGATTTTTTTATAGCAAATCTCTTAGAAATGCATAAAATGTCGAGAACTGATGTTGTTGCATGAAAATTTGTTTTAAAAACAAAAGTTAAATTTCAGTGACATGGAAACTTTTGCGTTGGGAGACTCGAGCCACACCAGAACACACAAGAGACACTCCCACCTCGAACATTTCTTTCATCCATCAAAAAACTGTAACTTTGACCGCTTTGAGGCTCTACTTCCCGAAGTTCGATTGAGCTCAAATTTGGCATGGAAAATTTTAACGAGAAAACAAAACTTTAGAACTCTATCGTAAATAAAATTCAGAACTCTATAAACTCTCGCTCAACGATATCCATCAAAAAATCTGTCGCTCGCAACAATACAGTAAAGTCTTTTTTTACACGATTTTTTTTACACGGTTTCATTTTACACGATTCTTTTTTACGACGATTTTCCAAATAACACGATTTTTTTTACGTCGTTTTCCCAAATAACGCGATTTTTTACACGTTTTTTTTTGCACGATTTTTCGTCTTCGCGTAAAATTGTTACAGTAAGTAGCAGTAACGGTAACAAACTATAATAGGCTGTTTTTTACAAAGTTTCATTTTTACACGGTTTTTGTTTTAAAAGATTTTTTTAACGACGTTTTTCCAAATAACGCGTTTTTTACGACGTTTTTCCAAATTACGCGGTTTTTTTACACGATTTTTTTTTTGCACGGTACGTAGAATCGTGTCAAAAAGAACTTTAGTGTACTTTTTTTGGTTTTGTCCGATAGTTCCGTGTGGGTAAGTACCCACTAGGATATTTTCCGAGTGGGTACTACTACCCAAACTACCCACATGAAACGCCGGCCCTGCAGCTTGTAAATCATTCTCAATGTCAATCCTGCTCCGTTCGACGCCTCGAAATAGATGTACGGGTTAAACACTTAGAAATATATTATTCGACCTATGTTCAGCCGTCAGCTGAATAAGATTAGTTATAAAAATGTTTATTTAGCCAAAAAATGTTTCTTGGGATGTTAATGCTACAGATAGCCATGTCATGGCTGCAGCGAAATTGATATGCCTCAGGGTACAAGTGCTTCATATATGACTTGTTCGAATTCTGCCTCATTGATCAAATACAGCCTAATGAGCATTCAAAGAGCAAAAGAGTGAAACCAAGCATGGCCTCAGGCCGTTTTCGTCGTCGCAGAGCGGAAGTTTTCTCTACCAGCTACTAGGCGGAAGAAGTCTTCCTGCTCGACGTACGCAATTGCATCTCCAAAGACGATCTTGATGTCATGTCCTGAGCACTCACTGTATGTGTTCTCAAGGAGATCATAGAACTTCTCCTTTTCGACATCGTATTTATCATCAGTCGGTGCGTACCAATGATGAAAAAAATCGGTCGAATAAATATCAATCAGTAGTCCAAACTGATTCTTTTTCGCTTTCGATATTTCAAAAGAACATGTGGTGAAAAATTTTTACTTGCGATTTGAATTACTTTATACTTTGAAGCCTTCAACCAAGGAATGCATTAAAAATAATCGAGAAACATGTTTGATACTCTTCAAACTAAGCCTCCCAGAAGGGTGAGGCACCCCCAAACTATGTCCGATTGAGCTTAAATTTTGCACAGATGATTTTTTGGACCAATAAACAAAATGTACATGGTTGGTTTTGGAAATTGGACATGACCCTTTGCGCTGCACTATAGGATTTCAGGCGGACAAAAATCGGAAAAGTGACTGTCGCCGACCTATTTCTCTATATTTTTTATAGAAAGTAGACACTCTAACTAGGAAAAGTTCCAAATTTCAAAACTGTAGCAGGTACTATACCTGAGATATCGAGATATGAAGATGAACAATGGTGAAAAATGCACTTTTTCTTCGAAAAAAAGTAAAATATAAAAAAAATTTCGCGCATAATAACAGAATAACTATTGATTGTATTATATTTTTGTAAACGTTGGGCTTTCAGAAAAATGTGTGGTTGTGTGGTTTTATGGGTGAAAAAAAGAAGATAAAGCACAATAAAAAGATGAAAATGGAAAAAAAATCATTATTTTCAACTTTGTTGGACAGCATCTTTTTACTCCCAAGAACCCCCGTGCTGGGTCCTTGCTTTTTTCAACTTTCAGGTGTCTACTAACGAATTCAAGAGTCTAGCTGCGACCACCTGCGACCAAGCGTTTAAAACCGACTTGAAGATTTCTAGTTTTCATGAGAAATATTCAAAATCCGAAAAAAAAAATTTTTGATCATGTTAACATAATTGTTATTCAGTGTATCATACTCTCATAAACGTAAGTGATTTGGCTTTCAGGAGAATGAGTGGAAAAAGAGATAAGTAATAACAAAAAGAATAAAATGATAAAAAAATCATTATTCACAACTTTGTTGGTCGGCATTTTTTCACTCCCAGGATTTCCAAGGCTAGGTCCCAGTTTTTATTCAAGTTTCAGGTGTCTACTAACAATCTAAGAAAAGTTAAGTTGCGATTACCTGCGACCATACGATTAAAACCGTTTGATAATAAGAAGAAAATGAGAAAAATCATTACTGTCAACTTTGTCAGTCAGTATCTTTTTACTCCCAGAAATTCCAAGGCCAAGTCCCTGTTTGTATTCAAGTTTCAGGTGTCTACTAACAATCTCAGAAAAGTTTAGCTGCGATTACCTGCGACCAACCGATTAAAACCGCTTGACAATAAGAAGAAAATATTGTTGGTCGATATCTTTTTTTTCAAGGAGTTCCAAGGCTAGGTCCCTATTTTTATTCAAGTTTCAGCTGTCAACCAACCATTTCAGAAATGCTAAGATGCGATTACCTGCGACCAAACGATTAAAACCGTTTGGCAATAAGAAGAAAATAAGAAAAATCATTATTTTCAACTTTGTTGGTCGGTATCTTTCAACTCCCAGGATTTCCAAGGTTAAGTCCCTGTTTTTATTCAAGTTTCAGGTGTCTACTAACAAATTCAAAAGAGTTTTGTTGCGATTACCTGCGACCAAACGATATAACTTTTTTGGCAAGTGATCAAACTCTACTTTTTGGAGCAAAATTGAAGCATATTAGAAAAAACGTTTTTTTTTGCTTATGTTTAACTCTAGGACGCCTTGATCGATATTCACCAAACTTGACACACATGTTCCATACACATTAGAGGTTGTCAAAAGCCTATTGGAAATGGTGGGGCAGCCACTGAAAGGGAGAAGTGCTGGATACCGAACGAATCCATGATTTATTTCCTCTTTTTATACCAAAAAATACTCCCCTCTATCAAAGTTTGACCGTAATATAGTCACAAATGGTCGGTGTTAAGTCAGACCGGACCAAGTGACATTTTGATCATTTCAAGAAAAACGAGTTTGAAGTTTGTTGCTCTGGGAATTTTGAAGTTTTCAATATTTTTGCGCAGTTTTGATGTTATAAGTTGGAGTAACTCTCTAACTGTATCATGCAATGTGACAATTGAAAAAAAGGAGTGCCGTGAGCTCAAAAAGGAGAGGTTTGTAACTGATTAAATGTACTTGGTCCACTCTGATTGAATCAAAGAAGAATCATTAATGACTTGGTCCATTATGACTGAACAATTTTTTTCTTCACATAAATTATGACTGAACAATTGAACAAATAATTTTAGTTCATTGATCGTCGAACATTCAAAAAGATTTTTAATCTACATGGTTAGCTTCTGCGACATCAACAATTTTCGAAAATAGTTTGAATAAACTTTAAACTGTGTTTGTTTCAACAAATCAATGGTAAGAGCGGAATGTTTTAATGGAACAAAAATATGGTTAATTTACTCAATTAAGTTATTCGTAATCATCCACTTTCTCTGCAACTTTGGCAAAAATTGCCGTAGAATTGATAATGGACTGGATGGTTTTCTCGTGTTTTGGTTCTGGAATTTCTGTCACGTTTGAATGTAGTGCTTCAAGGACAGCTTCATGAAAATTTGGTACAGGTTCTCCATTATCAATTAGAAAATAATATTGAATAGATATTGACAGCATGCTTTACACACTTAAATGTCAATCGAGTCAGCTTCTTCTTGTATTAATATGAAAGGTCTTCTCCAAACAATCGTTTGTGTTGCCTTTAGCTTTGTAGTTTCATTACGGGCATAAATCTAATTAGCTTGCATAAAACAGTACCAAACATACACTTACCACTTATTTCAACCTCCTGAGGATATAATTCATTGGTAAAATCATCAAGTTTTAAGTCAGTATTACTACTGTAACTTGAACTTCTTTCTGAAATTGTGGAACGTTGTGTCACCCACACAAATGATTAACGTTTCTCATTTACTTTTACTTTACTGGAAAAGTATACTTTTTTGACTAACGGGCAAAGAAGCATTCCGATAAGTTGCCTGATAGTGTTGAAATTCATTTATGTTGACTTCAAACCGATGCTGTAAATTCCGATAATTTCAACTTTTTTCTGCTTAACACCAGAGTCTATGGTATATAGAGTCGCGCGAAGAGAAAATCTATCGTTTCGGCAACACAGTTTTTGTGCCGTTTGTTGCCAAGAACTATACAGTTCTGTTTTTCACCATGCATAAGCGAATATCATTTTTTGAAATTCTTCACAAGGTACACAGTTTTGAAAGATTACACCGGTGATGTTTTGTTAAATTTACGTGAACCAGTGTACAGGTTTAATGTTGGATTAAAATGTGTAAGTAAAACTTCGGAAAAACACATATTCTTTATTACGCTCAATTACAACACTTTTCATCCACTCCTAACATTATCACCTTGTTTATTTACATTGCTCGATTGGTACCCTCGTTTGACACTGATTTGGTTCCTTTGGTTTCATCTTTGCGGGACTCTTAAACATAGACTCTGCTTAACACATGGTTCACTTTGTCTGCACACTATAAGGCTGATATCAGGTCATGTTAGTGACAGCAATAAACGGTTCAAAAACACATTCAAAACCACGGCAGTACGCGAAACTTGACAGATTCCGATGGGGGGTGAGTGAAAGAGTTCTCTGATACAAAGAAATCCGGAAAAACGCTTGAAAATTCTTCCGTTCGTTCGCTTTTATCAATAGCTGACCGAAGGCAGTCTCCTTGAAAATAAACACTTGGTCCATTCTGACTGAACACTGTGATCGCTTTTCATTGGTCATGCAGACAAAAATCATGCTGTTATTTCTGCTGTTTTAGAGATAAATAAAATCTGATTGTTGTGTAATGTAGCTTAAGAAAATCTTTATCCAATACTATCGTTATCTCGTTTTTTTCCAATTT
Organism: Wyeomyia smithii; assembly: GCF_029784165.1. NCBI lineage: Eukaryota > Metazoa > Arthropoda > Insecta > Diptera > Culicidae > Wyeomyia > Wyeomyia smithii. Next base: position 115,623,712 of record NC_073695.1, on the reverse strand, counting down.
TATGACTTGGTCCGGTCTGACTTAACACCGACCAAATGATCCTAAGTAACTTGTTTTGTTCATAACAAGCAGAAAAAATACCCGAAATGTAGAAAAAATGATGAAAATATTTTTGTCCGCATGCTTGTATGAAAACGTCTCATAGTGCGCTGCCCTCTGACCATAGAGTGCCCTCTCCAAAATAACTCCGAGATCTCGAATCTGTGTTACTCTCGATAGAAGCTGACCGGACATAGTGTGTTCAGATAAGATTAACTTCTTTGTCCGATAGGGGATGATACTGCATTTCTGAATGCCTTCAAAAAAAGTATCTGAACCACCATTGGCTGAAAATATTCACTAGTCACTGAAGCAGACCGCAATATTTCTCACAACATTATAAAGTTTAACGTCATAGGTATACAATTTACGGCAACCATTCGAAAGTTTTAGAAATATCTACATCAATCACATGAAGAGTAGCGGTCCGAGATTGCTACACTCAAAATATTTTTCACGTTATTGTTACGTGAAATTTCCTGTACTTATTCATTTTCTGTCAGTTTTCATGATTAATGTGACAAACATAACATCTACGTGAAAATCACATGCTTACTATGTTTTATCACGTATTATCTACGTGAACTTGGCAAAGTCAAACAGAATGAACTCTCCGTGCGAAAATATACAAGAATCAAAATGGCGAAGCTGTTGTGTAATTCGGTCTCTGAACATAAAATTGATTTCATCGATGACTTGCCAATGAGTGAGATTTAGGAAAAACCATAATTCGACATGGAATCTTTAGCTTACAGATTTTGTACAGATTCAGTTCAAAGATCCAGGAGTTACCTGAACATAAACAGTAGCAGCTAACAGTAATTATAGACGGTGGATGTCTTAATATTTGTCAGTTTTTATGTCGTTCAATCCATTTTCAAATTGGAAATTTTGCATGCCCGTGCGATTTATCTAGCAACATATTTCAAAAAATTCTGAAATCTAATTTCTCTCTCAAGAATTTGGGAAACCACAATCGAAATTAATACGTTTTATAAAACGTAGTAGCTATCCGTTAATCAAATACTTTTCACTTTGCCGGTAGTTAAATTCTACGTGAAAATCACATGAAACGCATATGTCTACTGAATAATATTCACAGGATAAATCATCTCACCAGATCACGATGAACTCAAATGACAATCACGTAAAACCTACGTGAAACGACAGTGGAAAATATTCACATAACTTTTCCGGTAATCATAACGTGAAAAATATTTTGAGTGTACCTTTTGAACTCCAAAGAAATATGTGGACCGTGCAGAAAACTGAACTCCTATCTTCACTCAGAGTGTTCGATGTATCAAATAGGATCCGAACCATAGCCCAAGAGCGGACGAAACTCCAGGTTTCTCGATATGATGTCTCTGTAGTTTTATTCCAACTGAAGACATCATAAAAAGTCTCAAAAACATCTTTTTAGCAAGTTGACATCGATTTTATTAACAGAAACGATTGTTAGGTGATTGAAGAAATTAACAGAGACAGTTCTATTTTAGGAATACGAAGTTAATGTTTAGTCTTCTTCATCTTCGGAAATGTAAACAACTTTTGAAACGTTTCTAGCACTTGAACGTTTCTCTTGTTTGACAGTGCTATTAAAAAATGAACCAATGCTGCTCACGGTACTGCTGGCAGCACCTTTTCCTCGACCTCTACCGCGACTAGGGCCGCTATTGGACGTAGTAGAACGTGAGCCTCTACCGCCCCTACTACCACGACCGCTACCACGGTTTGTAGTGGTAACATTGGCTTGAATGCTCGTCGACTTGGATTCATCATTGTCGTCATCGTCGGCTAAAGACCGAGAGCGATCATTTGAATCTATTCGTTTGTGAGTACGACTATCCAACATCTGAAATCAATAGATAAAAAATGTTGCAAATAAGCCTGATTCAATCAGTTTCAATCGAAGCAAATGTAAATGAATTGACTATAAATATTCTAAACTAGGTAAATTAGGTTTTATAGACAAATTCGGTATCAAACATCAAATTCTGTGTTATTCTATACCTTAAGCATTTCGCCATGAGTTTCTCGTTCTTTATCGTGAAATTTGAATAAAATTTCTTCGATATTTTCTTCATTTACTGTAAACCCGTCAAGATACTGCATGGCTTGTTTCTCGAAAAACTTTATAATGTTCTCAGCAGCATCATCATCTTCGTAATCGACCATACGCCGAGTTAGTTCAGTCATACTTTTCGATGACAAAATTTCCAATTGATTTTCTTGTGCTGCTTCCTTGAAATACCGCTCTACAACTTCTTCCGCGCGCTTAGCTGCAGTCTCACGTTGATTTTGATAAGCTTGATTGAGCGCTTCTTTATCTAACGGCTTAGTTTCATCCTTAACCCGCGAAATTTTTCTTTTAAAAGAAATCATGTCCTGAGGATTGGCAACTCGTCCGCTATACTGTTGACCGAATCTAATCTGATTAAACTGCTGGTCAACTGAGGTCACTTCTAGCCGAAGCCGAATAAGAGGTAATTTTGGTTGCTTTACATTCCCAGTTAATTTTTCCTTCGCTCTTTCGATCATTTCTTCTACTTTTTCAGATGCAAATGACTGTACCTTTGCTTGTGCATCACCTTCGTCAAGTTGCAATTCCTGCACCAGATTGGCTAAATTAATAGATTCAAATATAAATGGTCGGACCGTCTGCAGCGGAATCGGGTCCAGGCGGAACTGTTTTTTATAGATGCTGAGAAGCCCGCAACATTTATCAATAGATTCTCCTTCTGCCAACGAAGTAGCAACGGTCGAACCCGGCTGGCTGACATAAAATTTTTTAGTGGGATTCTCTTCCGGTATGATACGACAGTCATGCTCATGGCCCCAGATAATAAGATCTAGAAAACCTACAAAGTGAAGAAAAAAACATTTTAATAAACACAAAAGTCGCTTAGTTACTCCATAGCACGTACGTGGAAGCGATTTTTCTGGCAAATAATTTTTCGGTCCACGGTCAGCCCGGTTTTGATGTAGAACCATAATGTTGAACCAGTCAGTATCTTCAGGTTTTTCAAGGAACACTTTGGCCTCGTTAAACAAGCGCGCCAGTCTTGGATCGCTAATGTAGCTGAGTCCGTACAAGGCTAGCTTTGTTTCACCTTTCTTGAGCAGTATGGGACTAATATTAATTTTATTGAGATCTGTCCATTTACCAAAGTAATTTACATATCCGTTGGTACTCAGTAGATCAAGAGAACTGATGCGACCAAAACCACTTGGGTCATCATGATTACCGTGTATAGAAAACACTGGAATTGCAATATTCATGTTGGGATCTTCATAGTTCACAGTCTGGTTTAGCGATTCCAAAAAGTTCTCATTTTGATCACTGAGAAATTCTAGTTTAATGGGTTTATCTCCCAACATATAAGTTTTTAGTAGACGAGTACATCGGTTCAATGTGTTTGTTGATGGGTTTGCTATGTCAAACAGATCACCGCCAAGAATAACTGCATCAACATCGTTTTCCAATGCATGTTGAAGTACTTCTTCAAAGGCAATAAAACTGTCTTCTCCTAGAAATAGTTTTCAGTTATTTTTCATAAGTTTCACAACTGTTGAATTACCTCTAATCACGTCTTTTTCGTTGTGCCCTAAGTGTATGTCACTTGCCACAAGAATCTTAATCACTCCCTCCGGATCGATCGTATTATTTCGCGTTTCTTCAGACATGTTCGCAACGGTCAGCAAAAAAATAACAATACACTAGTTAACTTCCGCAACTATAAGCGAGAAGCACAAGTATAAACATGAAATTTAAACATGTTTACATATCAATTGCCGGTAACCTACTGTAGGGATGAACAATATTTTCATCGATACTGACGAAATCGATACTTAGGTCAGAGGTATCGCGCAGGGTTGTCAACTCTAATAATGAAAATATCTGTGAACGCCTATAAATACACGAGAATAAAAGGTGAGGAGGAAGGTGTATTTTTCTAGTATTAGTAAATGCTTCAAATTTAAACAACTAGACGAACTCAATGGTGAACTATTTGGCCTCAACTTTCTCATTTTCAACTTTCATTCATCTCTTTATTTCTGGACACAACATCTTCATAGATATGAGGTTCGGAGACTTAGTATGGAATGTAAATTTACTCTAATTAAAATGTGTTCATTATCACTAGTTTCTCATGCTTTTTCTAATGGAATAGGTCAAAATTATCGTAAGAATAAAAAAAACGAATAGTCGCTCCAATTCCTAACACCTTGTAAACAAACCTTCCTGAGCTGTCAGTTAGGTTAGGCCGTAGCATGCAGTGATTTACGACCCGCATTTTTTTAACATTGCAATTTGCTAGGTGCACTCTAGAACAGGACGCAACAAGGATAACCAAAAATCACCCAATGTTCTGTCAAAATGAAAGCCCTGAATGTCGATTTTATCTAGCGCACTGTTAAATTTCTTTATTAGTCGGTAAGGTTGGCCGTGCTGCGAAAACTATCGATATTTTTTGTTTACACTGTTTCTGCTTACCAAGTGAATGAACAGTGTTTAGTTCGACAATTTTTCGAAACCTTTTCATCAGCTAGCTGGCATCTCTATGTTATTTGCATTGCCTCATCGCAGCTAACATCGCAGTGGATCCGCGATTTGCGGGCTCCAATGACAGATGCTATGTTATGCGAATGAGAAGTGGCGGTGATATGCTATCTCGTTTACACACACGCTGAGATGTTAGCCCTCGAAACATGGCCGGATGCCAGCTAGCCAAGTATGATGACAGTTCTACAAGGTATGCTATTCACGTCGATGCATTAGTATTAGTGATCGATATGAACTTTTTCCAATTTTGTATGAAATTTGAAATGATTTCGCGTTTTAAACTAAACTTATGAAACATACTTTCCTGAAAAGTTATAGAAATGATGTTGAAACATGTTTTATTTGCGGGGAATACATAAACATGCTGCAGTTTAGGTAAAATATGCTGTTTTTCATCAATTTGCCGGTAACCTTTTTGCACTTTTCGTTATTTTCTTGTACTCTAATAGCGCTTCTAAATAGAGTCGCTTATGTTTCATACAGTAACAAAAGTCACGACCTATGACAATGACTAAGATTATGCTCCAACTATTAGAAATATAGTATTTTTATATATTTTATTTCGACATATTGTCCCAATTTTTCACACTAAATCTAAATTAATATCAATTTCTAGTGTGTTTCAACTGGAGATTCACTCTCCAACCAAAAAAATCAGATATAAAACAACATAAAACGAGAAATTTCCAAAAATGTTCTGAATTCCATACAAAACGCGAAATTTTTCATAACGAGATTTGTTTGTGTGCGTGGATAGACAAAAATGTAGCATACCTTGTAGAACTGTCATCATACTTGGGCCAGATAGCTGCTTTTCATGCACTAAACCATGATGAGTAGAACATGGTGTAACGGTTTGAATCAAAAGAAGGCGCGGGCTGAGGTAGTGTTTTTTTGCTTAGGGAGGTTAGAGACGAAGTATCACTATGCAACAGGAAGAAATTTTTCCTTGTTTATTTATGTTTCCTTGCTCACTTGAAAAAGGAACGTCCCAGTTTTCAGTGTTTGACTTGTGAGTTGCTTTCGAGAAACACAAATATTGATAGCAAGGTATGTAACATTGTTAGATTTACAATATAATTGCATCTAAATGATACATATATTCAACGATGCGACATTTTTTTTCAGGGGCTGTTCTAAACAAACTTCTTCGCAATCAAATCTGTTTCCAATATGGCCATGTCACCATGTCTTTATACATCATGCACTAGACTAATGTCATCATGCACTAGGTAATGTCTGTAAAAATCAACATTCGATATATTATTCATGTTTTTGAAACTACGTATGATGAACAATAGCAGATTCATTTCATGAAAAGCAACAGGAACCCAAAATGGGTTGAAGACTCAACGAGCAAGCATTATCAAATGAATTAATTGAAACTGGAATCCAAAATTTGGAAAACCCTAGATATTGATACTTTCTTTTTTTAATGTTTTTTGAAATATTGGCAAGCGTCGTGCCGAAAAATCAAAATGTTTCATGAAGGCAATTTTGAACGAAAAGAAGAATAACTAGAAGCCACTTGTCACGTCCTGTCCTACACAGAAAAATAAAAATACCCAAATATTCGTATTTTTGTCGCAAATCAGCCCTTCTGTGCGGGAAGGTACTTTTAGCACAGAGAACAGACTGACAGGCGACGAACAAACGGTCTAAAAAAAGTGTGTAAAATTTTGCATGTGTGCCATGAATTATCCTTCAAATAATACCCCTCGTAATGGTAAAGTAAAGTGTGATGTCGCTACCGTCGCTAAACAGACTGTATTTTTATCAGTATATGACACATTCCTAGCTCATCTACGCCAAGACATCCAAATTTCAAATTGCATGTTTGACTTAGAACTGTTGTGTATGTGAAAGAGGATAAATTGAACTTCACGGAAAACGTTTGTTTCATTTGAATTTACATGCAAAACATGAATAAATGATTGAATTAATACACTCATAAAAGATTAACAAAATCAGAGTTTTGACACTATTTTGAAGTAGAATACTTCTCTCAGGAAGTTCGGCTACGTAGGGATGTGAAATGAAAATCTAAAACCGAAAAAAGTGAAAAATATGTCCAATTTCAAATGCTAATAAATCGGTTAGTATTCGATGGATTTCCTTCGTTCTTGCAGCAATATATTGGAAAATCTTCTAAGATTCTTCCCAGAATAAGATAATTGTAATTTTATTATTCACACTATTGTACTATTGAAAATAGTCAAGCCTTGTCAAAACGAAAAATTCGACCTCTGATTGGTCGTTATATGCTTGCTTCCCAAGCACGGTCGACAGGATCATATACCTTGCAATTGAAAACATGCTATTTGGCCTATATAAGAGCCTGTTTCAGCCGGAGCCGCTCATAATAGTTCTAGACAGCGACAACAGCAGTCGTCCTTCCTTAGCAGCAGCACTAGCCCTGTGGTTGGTCACCACGTCTCAGGAGCAGCGCGGTTCTTCTCAGCGTGTGTCGTCAGACTGCCATTATTCCCCCCGTGTTGGGGCAGCATGAAGATTGCCATCAGGAAATCCAATTTTGAACATCAAAATGCCTTGTTAAGGCAAATGAACAAGTCATTGAAAGTTAATAATTTTTTTCAACGCAAGCAAGCATTCTGTGTTGGATCCTAGCAATTTAAATCGGTCGCACCCGTCGAATTTACTGAATGTGAAATAGCTTCCACAGTGCATGTTGTCCGTGTATCTTAATTCCCCCAATGTTAGGGCAGCTCAAAGGTTGTAATTAGCAACCGATTTTGAACCGCAAAATGCTTTTGAAGTAGAATAATTCTCTCAGGAAGTTCGGCTACATAGAGATGTGAAATGAAAATCTAAAACTGAAAAAAGTGAGAAATATGTCCAATTTCAAATGCTAATAAATCGGTTAGTTTTCGATGGATTTCCTTCGTTTTTGCAGCAATTGATTAGAAAATCTTCTAAGATTCCTACCAGATGCATGAAATTGCAATTTTATTATTCGAACTATTGTACTATTGAAAATCCTTAAGCCTTGTCAAAACACAAAATTCGACCTCTGATTGGTCGTTATACGATTGCTTTCCCAAGCAACGGTCGGCAGAGTTATGGACCAAGTAAATTGGGAATACATCATTTGGCCTATATAAGAACTTCATCAGATAATAAACAGACATTTCATCGGATATTAAATTGAACAACAGAAATTTGAAGAACAAAAATTAATATTTGAAGAGTTAATATTTTCTCGTTTGCGCTATAATTAATCGCGCCGTCATTCGCGTTCTGCATAACCGTAGCCTTTGTTCCGTTCCCGTTTAATGATGTCGTATTAAATGTGCATACTTCTCATTTGAACAAAATTTAAAAATATTCAATGAACTTCATTCAAAATATCAAACAAAAAGAAATTACAATACTGCCAATGAACGGTCAACATTTATTTACTAGAAAAAATGACTGACACGCAAGCAGCCAAGTTATCTTTCTTGTAAAAGTATTCTACTTCAACTTGCGGTCGTGGCTTTGTATACAACCTTCCTGGTTTTTTTTTTAAATATGCTCAAATGATACTATTTTGTAGCTATGGGCATGTGATGCATCAGAAAGTAAAGGGTTTTTATGGATGTATTAATGGCCTGAACGCAGTTGTTGCTGCTATTTAGTAGATTCAATTGGTAGGTCATTGAAAAACAGGTCCTTTATTATGGTGTCGCGTTACGAAAATAGTAGTTTTTTTCTTATTGTGTAAATGTTACAAACCGTAGAAAAGTAGTGTTCAGGATTTTCTTAGTACTCGATGAGACCTTTCTTCGCATATGCTGGTATGTGAAATTGGTGCATTCTCCTCAAAGTTACAATAGGGTCAAAGTTATGGTGTCGCGTTACGAAAAGTTTATGTGTCTTTAAAAAGTTACCAAAAACGAGTTTTTGAGCTTTTGTCAGTGTATATTGATAATACAACATAGAATCATGATAAATAATAGTCATCTGCATCAAATTATATCCACCTAGAAGTGAGGAGTTTGCTTTTCACTGGAATTAGATCATTACATATTCAATGCCAATAAAAAATCCATGGAAAAAATACTAGAATGGTTTTCAGATAACATTATAAATGAAAAATATCTTTGTTCTTGAAAATTAAAATAAATTGAGGAAACGTGAATATATTAAAATTTCAAAGATAGTGAAGATAGTGTAAAACAGTGTATTTGACTATTTTAACCTCTAATAGACATATGTTGTTTCTTTTGCAATTGATTCAATTGCTAGGTGTGTCTAGTTTTCTTTACTTTTTGGCAAAAATACTGCTTTAACCAACCATGTTATTTACGAAAAACACATCAAAAACAAGATACTCACTATTTAAAAGCATATTCGGTAGATTTGGCCTAAAGTTACATTTATATTTTCATTGCGCTTTTGCGCTGTCCTATTGAGTATAAAAGCAACAATACTTGCTTTCGCGCATATCGTGAAGCTTCTAATAATGTGCGTGCATAAGCTGCTTCACAAACACATTCTTATGTTTCTCATATGTCTCATCCACCACGAGTCGTGACGCTCAGATCGCGTTCTGTTTCTTCGCAAGTGACACGCTTTGAATATTACAAATATTAAATACAAAGTGCCCTTTGGTCAAGAGCGTCGGTGTTCTGTTTACCGTTGCCATTCAAAACAATCAAGAAATCAAGTTTCTGATTTTGGTATCAGATTATAAGGCGAAGGACAAAAATGCTGTATTCGCCTATCTTGATTATATTTATGGATGTTGAAAATCCTGAAATTCGTAAGGTCATTTGGCGCGATGGGCCATCATCAGAATTCAAAAACCAATTCATGTGCACGGCTCTTGAATATTTCGCGAAGAAATATCTTAAAATGTTTGAGTGGAAGTATTTCGCAACATCGCATGGTAAAGGGCTCTGCGACGCTGTTGGTGGGAAAGCGAAAATGGTCGCTCGTGAAAAAACCCTGGCACGGGGTTTTAGAATTGATGCGGTCAACAACGCTGCGGATTTTGTAGGCAATTGCCAGAATAACCTTCCGGGTATCCGAACGATAGAAATTAAACCTTCGGAAATTATCGCCCTAAACTCCCGTGAAAACTTCTTATGGGAATCTTCTTCCCCAGTTGAAGGAATCAAATCTGCCTATCACCTTCGTGCATTTCCAGATGGAACACTTACTATCGATTGATATAGTTACAACATTCATTCGATTTATTTACATATTTAATGTGATATTGAAGGATTTGCCACATGACAGAGAATAAAACAGAAACCTAACGTACACTACATATACTCTGGTAATGTTTTTACTTCTAGTCAAAAATTGAAAACGTATTATATCCAAACGATATACCTAAATATCAAACGATGGAAACTCCGAAACACGAAAACAACCAGGCCAATTACACATCACTTCGTTCCTTGATGAGTTGCTGAATACTACCTTTTCAACACACGGTGGCGAACCAGCCTGTGGCTGACAGCCAGCTTAATAAAGCAATAAAAAAAACTTCTCAACATCCATTCAAACTCATCAAACTCTAGGTACATTATAAAATAACAATATTCCTCTACCAAACTCACTAAATAGCTGATGGTTACGACACTACCTAATATTCCAACACGCAAGCCACAACAAACCCCAAAAAACGGATTCATTCGTGTTTTTCACATACATATCTTTTCTTACTTCAAGTACATTTTGATAATTTTATCTTGGAAACCTCAACGAATTTGCAATTTGAGTGCAATTTTGAGTAAGATTGTAGCTGGAAAATCCAAACGAGACGAGTTGCTCGCCGAGGCTTCAGTAAAAGGCCCCAATGTTTCATAAATTTACAGCTAATTTTGTTTGCCAGTCGAAAAGTGGAAGGTGTGGAATGATAGCTTTGCATAATCTACTTGTTCCTCCTGACTTCAAGGAAAACTATATCAAAAGAAATTAAAATCTGAAAGAGACATAGCTTTTTTATGAAGAAAACCATTCTCAGTACGATTAGTGGTAAAATAATATAAATCTGAAACCCCCCATTGGCGTAACTTTGAACTAAATGTAAATGTCATAGCATAAATATGTTAATATTAACCTAAACAACTACTTTGCCGAAGATAATATGACTAAAAACAAATCATGATGCCCACATTTACAAAGCTCGCATTTTCGTAACGCGACACCATTTGCAGGAGACTGTTTTGCGTAACGCGACACCATTGACACACCGAAATATTTTTGGGAGCATTTCGCTAAAAATTCAGTGTTTTCTATGTTGTAATAGGTCATTTTGTTGGATTTTGTCTCCAGAACAAATGTCTAGAAGGAACCAGGGTTCAAGAACTTACAGCAAAGCAGATATCTGATCGTATGCCATCGAAGGTTGAAAAAGCGAAATTCAGCGATGGTGTCGCGTTACGAAATGTATCGGGCTGCAGTACATGAACCAACTATCTAAATTGCTAAACCAACCAGTCATAAGAAAGTACATTTAGTTGGCATTATTTACGACCGGTTTAATCATTTGCTCTTTAAGCTAATTGCTAATATCCAGCCTAAAATGTACACCAAAGTCGGTTCCTCAAGGTGTCGCGTTACGCTGGAATGTGTCATATGTGCTTTTCACTCCTGTTGGTACTGACGTTAAAATATATTGGCTATGCCGTTCGCTCTACGGCGACGGTAGCGACAACACATCTTAGTTTACCACTCAGCATGACGGGGGGTGTAATTCGGAGAGTATATTTTTGCGTGCGCAATCTGTTTTACACACTTTTTATCGTTTGCTTGTTAGTCTGTTCTCTGTGCTTTTAGGTAAAAGTGATTTACCTACTTTTGAGTACCTGCACGGAAGTCATCATTCAGGTAAAAAAAAAGTCGGATACCTTGAATCAACAATATCAGTATCAAAAACTCCATACAATTTTTTACCCAAAATTAAGTATTCGCGTTTCATTAAGCTGTTGCGTTGTTTTCACCAATTTTTATGCATATTATTTCCCTAAACCAGTGAAAACATTCAGGTTAACGTAAATGAACGTTGTTTTCACGTGTTCACTTGGTAATATTTTCTTTGTGTGTAGGGTGCACTGGGCCCTATTGCATAATTGACCTAATAATATTAGCTACAAGTTACAAGTTTAGAAATTACAAGTACTAATGTTTTGCGTTGCATAATATTTATTTTTTTGGCTAATAATATTAGCACTTGTATTATTGGGAGCACTGGATTTACCAATAATTTTGACAGCAGCTCGAAACAGAATGATGCGTCAAAATATCCGTCAACATCAGTTTTGGCAGTTTTTTATAGGTTACCTATCAAACTCACGCTAGCGGATTTACCGCGGGATTGACACATTATTCTCATCGATCCGAGGGATTAAGGCTCTGATTCAGCTAATTTATTATCTATAAACAAACGAGCTTTCATTGTGAGTATATTTTCGCAAATGTCTGTAAAAAAAGTGAACAAACGTGAGGAGCAGAGAAAGTTGAAGCTTTGCATTCTCGACACCATTCGAGAACAAAAAAAGTGCTGTTTGGATGGACAAGCATTGGAGAATATGCTAAATCAATCGGTGCTCTTCCAGACGGAAAAGAACCTTTGTACATTCGAGATGTTTGGTGGCCAAATGTTCGGAAACTTTCAATGGTAGGTAGCACCTTATATGACAGTGGTATTTAAAGCAACTATTGCAAAATTTTAGGAAAAACGAGACAATTACAGGAAAACGGGTACTGGTGGAGGATCGGAATATAAAACTAACGACATTGACATTCTCGTCTACGATATTCTTGGCAAAGAAGTTCTCGAAGGGCTAGTTATTCCAGAAAGTATGGAGGAATTGGCGGAGGAAGAATTTTTCGAAAAAGAAAATCGAAACACATCCAAAGTCTCCGCTACACAATCAATTAAAAAACCCCTTCCGAAGAAAAGAAAAATTGGTAAGTATTCTTTGATATTTTTCTTTAGTGCATGAAAAGAGTGTGAAATATGTTCTCTACGGAATATGGTGGAATGTAACTGTCACTGTTTCTTCTTCTAATTATAATTTCAGATCATTCGAATGGAGCAGCAGAAAATGCAGACCTTGCTCGTCGCAAACTGCAATTGACCATAGATGTTCTAGAAAGAGAACGTGAGTTGAAATCTTTGGAAATCGAAAAAATGACGAACGAGAGTCATTTAATGAGCTTGAAAATCTTCGGATATGAGCGTAGTTACGGTTTTCCAGCTTCAAATTTCACACAAACTCTGGGAAACACTGATCTTCGAATTCCCCGCGAAAGCTTAGATGAACCGATTCAAGAAGAATATCTCGTGCAAAGTATTACACCGGATACTGAACCCGACGATCAAAGTGATGCAAATATGTATGATCATGTTTTAACGATGTAAAGGTAATGTAATGCGGTAACGTTCGAGCTATACAATAAAATGTGCATCGGTTTGTAAAAATGATGTTGGATTTATTTGGAGTTTTAAGAATTTCAAATTCAGTGCCTGTAAGTTTTACTTAAGCGTCGTTTACAACGGAAGGTCGTTTATGGGTATGGGATGGACTAAGAAACATGGACACAGCGTGATAACTAGATCATGAATTTGCGGATAATTGGGGGTGACGAGGTCGAATTCCCGAATAATCGTGGTCGTCTTATGTGTGCCCCATCAGATTTTAATTAATTAAACTATGAGTACTCAATTTAGGGCTCTAAATAGAGTTTGTGAGTTTTTCAATTTGGGATCGCAGTAGCGCTCGCAGAACATATATTTTACGAATACCAATACCCTATACGTTTCGAAAACTGAATAATCGTGAGTGTGTGTATATGTATGTATGTATGTGTGTGTGTGTATTTATGTAAATTTATATATATATAAATATCTATATATATATATATATATATATATATATATATATATATATATATATATATATATATATATATATATATATATATATATATATATATATATATATATATATATATATATATATATATATATATATATATATATATATATATATATATATATATATATATATATATATATATATATATATATATATATATATATATATATATATATATATATATATATATATATATATATAAATATATATATATATATATATATATATATATATATATATATATATATATATATATATCTTATATATATATATATATATATATATATATATATATATATATATATATATATGTGTGTGTGTGTGTGCGTGCGTGTGTTTTTATGGCTGGCACGCTTCTGTAACAGGTTTCTCAGATGTGCGTCAGCCGATTTGATCGCTCTTCGTTGCATTTGAAAGGTATTTGAACTTTCATTTGAACACTTAAGAACGCGAATGATTTTTTCTCATATTATTTGTTGTAGTAAACACAGAATGGTACGTACATATATGAAAGTAGACTGTGTGAGAAAAATATGCACTTACAGATAGGTAATAAAGTTAGTTTGTATGTAGGAGTTAATGAACCCGCTCGATTTTATAATTTTGATTTAACTAGAAGCATGAATAGAGTTTTCTGAGCCTGAAAATATTTTTGACGATAAAAAGTAATATAGACAGATTTCGCAGCCAAGGTTTAGTGTACAAAACATTTTAGAGACCAGTGCCACCATCCTAACGACACTGAGCACTTTCCTGGTCTGGTCTCGAACATACGATGCCTGGCTAGCACCTAGCACCTTACCACAGGACCATCCGAGACACTTTTTTCAATGAGACGATATCGATCTGAAAATTCCAAAATTCTGGGATACTAGTGAAGGTCATAATGTAAGAGATTTCAGTTATTTTGGAAAGGTGATTTACGGAAAGTTTAATGAAAGAGGTTCCACCTTCATAATGGAGAACATGTAGTTCTAATAATACCGATTCCGATAAAGAACGTTTGGTTAAGTACATAAAAAAGGGACTCAATTGAATTCAATCGAACTCGAACAGGGAAGTAACAGATAATTTCACCGAACACTTTAAAGAAGTTTGTTTGGTGAGGACTTTGGATTGCACACGAAGGTTGGTCGAGAGGAAGGCATCAAATATTGTTAATTGTTCCTAACGGGTTCAATAGGAGCAAAATAGTCCTAACAGATTCAATGGTGATTGTCGCAAATAAAAAAAAGTCTATCTAAAACGAGTCTTATTTATTGAACAATTGCCTTAATACATCGAGTGGATGATTTGCATTTGTCGTCTACGAGCATCAGCTTCTGTGGTATCATCGTTGAAATCATTATTCTCATCTACTTCTTGAAAGGGTTGGTTCTCGAATTGTGGGTCGTCTTCGTCATTTTCCCGGGAAATATTACATAATGTTGCACAGCATTTTACAATTTGTCCAGCAAAGTGTGGGTTTATTCTCAAGTGATTCAAACAAGGGAATTTCTCTTCAAGAACTCCAAGTGCCCGCTCAATAGTTTGCCTTGTGGACTTTAATCTATTGTTATACCTGCGCTCACCTTCGCTTGTTGGATCACTATTCAATGGTTTCATTAACCATGTTTTCAAGGGATAAGCCGAGTCTCCCAATATGACTCTGTTGGGGAAAATATTCCCTTCTTCCATGCGCTGGAACAAGGTACTTCTACGTAGCACTCTTGCATCATGTACACTTCCAGGCCATTTAGCGCTTACATAAAAAAACTCAAGGTTTGAACCACAAACGAACTTACAGTTGATGGAATGAAATCCTTTCCGATCAACGAAGGCTTCTTCATTTATTATGGGTGCATCAATGGGAATCAGAGATCCATCTATAATACCTATCACGCTAGGGAAGCTTGCCATTCTGTAAAATTGCGCAATCACACGTGGGATATCGCCAACAAACTGTGCACTGAAAAAGTCGTCTGTTGATTGCGGCCACAACTCGATGCACTGTCCTTCCTACAGTTGATTTGTGAATTCCATGACCTAGCCCGATACCGTAGTGTCCGAGCCAGTGTAATGTGACGCACAATTGTTGGTGAGGCTTTAGTGCTCCTCCACGATTAGATAGCTCTATATCAGGACCGATTACTCGGAGTATTTCCTCAGCTTTCGTAGGAGTCATCCGAAAAGCTTGATAAAAATCTGCTTCATAGAGAAAGTCGAAATTGATACGTGGTGCGTAATATTTCACTCGACGATATATTGGATCATTTAGCATTTCACTTTCTTCGTTGTCTAACTCGTTTAAAATATTAAAACGATACATTTCTGCGATAGAAATAATGATTGTGGATGTTTAACAGGACTTGTAATTCTAACTACGACACGAAGTAGATTTGTAAAAAAATACGAATCAATGCTAATAGTTTATTCTTGTATTTTGTTTTTGCAACAAAAGCTTGTAAGTTGCACAAATAATATTAGCTAGATATACTTGTAATTCGGTCTTGTAGATTTGTAGTTGTAAGTTGATTATGCTACAAAAATGAACAAGTTACAAGGTACTAGACTAATAGTATTAGTAACGTATAGGGATGTGCGATACTTTATCGATACCAAAGGTATCGATGCTTTTCTTTCGATATATCGAGTATTTAGCATCGATCAATATTATCGGATATCGATATATTATCATTTGATACTTGGAAAATATCGGAATAAATCGCGTGACGGTGTGGCTGATATTGGTGTGGTTACTTAATGTGAACAAGAAGGAAGAAAATTTTCTTTTGTTATCACGTTCATCAGGACAATTACATAAGAGATTTCCCGTAGGTGCGAACGTTTAACACCGTTAACGTTAGTTTGTGTAATTTTATCAAAACTTCCAGTGCTATCTACGAACTGAAAAAATTGTAACGCGAATTGGTTTTTGTGAAAATGGCGCCTACAAAAAGTGGAGCTTGGTCGTTCTTTCAAAAATTGGACGGAAAGCGTGCAAAGTGCACAAGATGTGTGAACAAAAAGAAGTTGTTTATTCCGGGAACACAAGCAATTTGTGGAAACATTTGGAAGTATACCACGGCATTGAACAACTCAAGAAGAAACCAGAAAACGCCTCTGAAAGGGGAAGTGCCATTAGTTCGTCAAAAACTTCAAATTCGTCAAAGGTAAGTTATTTGAGGTCGAGGGATTGTTCTTATTCATTTACAATCTTTGGATTGCAGGATTTGGATACTGCAAAGCCATCCTCGAGTGTAACCGTAACGATCTCGTAAGAAGATAAAACTGACGAGCCACTGCAACCGACATTGGAAACCCTTTTTGCCAGGCGAAAGGCTTATGATGGTAAAAACAAACTTTTTTAAATATATTCATAAGGTAGTTTATGTTAATTCTAATTAGTTCAACGAATTCTCAATTTGTGTGTTTATGTTCAACAGAATTGTTTTCTAAATGAAAAGTTAACGAAAAGAACTCTGGTTGATTCGTAACAAACTATCTAAAGCTGTTAATTATTAATCAATAGTTTAGTTCAGAAGAATCAGTATTACCTAGAGTATCACTAATTCCTCAATCTTTTGTTTTATTTATAGAAGGTAGCCAACGCTTCAAAGAACTTCTGGAAGGCTTGCTGTTCATGGTGTGCAAGGGCAATTTATGTCTATCCACACCGAAAAAAGAGGGCTTTCGACACTTAATGAAAATAGCTGCACCTCTTTGGCAACCTCCTTGCCGAAAAACTTTCACGTCTCTCATGGAAACGAGATACTGTGACATCAGTGCCTATATTCGTAAAAGTCTGTTACGAATCCCTTCCGTCCGTATCACTATGGACTGTTGGACAGAGCGACACCAAACAAACAGCTTTTTAGGCATGACTGTTCATTATGCTGGGGCAATGAAATGAAATCTATTGTTCTGGACGTCGAGTATTTGACAGAATCCCACACGGCTGATTATTTAGAAAAAAAGATGTTGGAGCTCCTCGCATCATGGGATATTGAACCAAGCAAAGTCAGTTTGGTTATAACGGACAATGCTGCAAACATTACCAAAGCCTGTGTACAGGCCTTTGGTAAATCAAAACATGTGCCATGCTTTGCACATACCATAAATCTGATACCAGCAAACATGCTTGTCATTCTCCTCAGTATGTGAAAGGAGAGGAGAAAAATTTCACCGCGCACTTCTCTTCCAGTATGTGCCTGCGCGTAGCAAATGCTTTCACCACACTGCTTCTTTATCCACTCCAAAGTGTCTCAACCAGCTTACAGAGAGACAAACACACCTCCAGCTCACCTCACATCTGATAGAAACAAGAGGGGTGAATCACTCTACAGAGAAAACGCAGAAATACACAACAGTGTCCACTGGCGAGTAGTCCGAAAGGTGAAAAAAAACCTTCCCGTGTAGCTGCACTGCGAAAACGAATTCCACCAGAGTAAATTCGACCGGCACGAGCGGCACGGGCAACGCAGTCTATTTTTTTTCTCCCAATCTCTTTTCCTCTTCTGCCATGCTCAAGAAACCAACTGTGAAATGCACCGCAGATAGCTCTGCAGTGTAATTGTTGTGCGTGTTGTCCACACGTGTGAGAAAGTACACCATAATTCATTGTCTCGCAAGAGAGAGATTTCAGATTTCACCGCAGTGCTTTCAGGAACCTCAGCAGAGAAAAATCGTTTGTCGCTCTCTTCTAGCATGAGCGTTGATTTGCTCTTTTGTGTGAAAGCAGTGTTTTTCGCAGTGCGAGATGTTCTCCTGCACTCTAGAGGTTTTCTGAGGAGAAAAGACAAGCATGCCAGCAAATGCACTGGGTTTCAAGCAAGTCAACAGTCAACCAGTGCCGTATGTTCCTGGTATTCCAGACATAATTCGAAAATTAAAAAATATAGTTACGCTTTCTCACCGTAAACAAAACTTCTCTGTAAAATCAAGCGACTTCAGAGAGAGAAAGGAGTTCCAGAGGGACTGTTACGGCGATTGCAACAAGATGTGACAACCAGGTGGAGTTCCACATACAAATGATCAAATCTTATTTAGAAATGTTATCAACGATAACTCTGGCTGCTTTAAAATTTCCCGAAGTAGAAGTATTGTCAGGGCTAGAAGTAGCCACTTTAACTTCAATCAAAAACGTATTGTGTCCTTTCGCGCTTGCAACGGAGGAAATATCTGCAGAAAAACACACTACAGCCAGCAAAGTAATACCCATGGTCAAAATGATAACTAGTGTACACACTTATTCTCGTTTTAATTGTTCAGTAATTTTTATTACGGTCATGTTCAGTAAATGTGAAAAAATACTGATCATTTTGTAATTTCCTCAACAACTGATGTCGGTTAAAGTTTTTACCGAATTACCGTTATACAAAAGGCACTTGACGAGCTCAGCAAAAAACATTGCTGACCTTTTCTGTAAACTAAAGTATGTTCTGCACTTTCATAAAGTTCAGTAAATATTTGACGATCTGTCAGCACCTACCTAGGTGTTGCTGAAAACCCTTCAATTGATTTACTGAACTCTTGATGTTTACTACTATACTGTTCGGCAATTTTTCTATATCTGTCAAAACGAAACATCAAAAGTCCGTCATTTTGCAAATATTCAAAGAGTTTCGAAGTTGTGTTTTTAAAGTGTTTCGCGTGTGGTTTTTAACAAAAAAAATAAAAATGGATATCGTACTTTAAAATCTACAAGAAAACGACGTGGAAGTACACGATCTATTCAGTAAGTTGTAATTTATCAAATATGTACGTATTTGTGTATTTTAGTTGAATGTTTCGTATCATGGCACATCCGCAACAATGATTTCACCCAAGATTCTATCTATTACGATTGAGATAATGCAAATCATTTCTGTCAGCATATGGAAATTTTTCCACCACAGGTGAGCAGTTTACTAGAAACCTGCAATAAAAAACCTATATTCATCATAACATCAAACGTATCAAGTTTTTACTTGAATGTGCTGAGAACACCAGTAAAATCGATCCAAACAATCCGAAATACCTTCATAAAATTATTCAACGGTTGTAATAGCAGCTTTCACAATGGTCGTATTTATTTTTCTCTTTTCGCTGTACGTTTACAGAACGCTCGGTAATTTTTGACGAATCGTCAGCTTTGTAAATTTACAAAACGCTCGGTAATTCGTGACGAATAGTCAGCATTGTAAATACCGACTCATGCAGCAATTTTTGATGAACACTTTGTAAATTTTTACTGAGCTATCTTCTATGTTTGACGTTTCAGCGAGAATGAAAAATTACCGAACACTCGTCAAGCAAATTAATTACTGAACAGATAGCTGATGGCTCAGCTGTTGAGAACTCGTTAAAAAGATTGCTGAGTTCGGTAAAAGAAACTAAGTGTGTAAGTTGTATTTCTCAACATTCTGATTTTCTATAAACCATAACCGTTATGTGCTCGACGGGGTACTTGGGTATCTTTTCAGGTTTCACAAGATGGATTTTTTTTCACTGCAATCTATAGTGGTAAAAATCAGTAACAACTTATAATCTCATTGAAAGATATCTCTTGATAACATTTGTATATAGTAATAAAGGGAGGGGGACTTAATTTTTTCTCCCCCTTACATGCTCGACGAGGATAGTTGTTGCACCAGAAAGTTCAGCAACCTTTTTACCTTGAAATCAGTGTTTAGAAAATATTTGACAATAATATTGTCAAATATTTATAAAATGCAGGTTTTCGGCGAATGAGAAATTTTTTTCGGGGCACCGAGGACACTGATTTCAAAGTAGATAAGTTGCTGAATTTTTAAATGATAAAACTATTGAAATCGGATGAAAATTGTCAGAGTTACAAGAATTTCAATTTGTGGGTACCCAAGTACCCATTGGGCATGTAAGGGTGTTTTTTTTTGTCGAGCACATAACAGTAAATAGCGACTGTTAAAGTAAAAACGAAGTTCGAAGCGTTGCGCTTAACTTGTTTTTTTTTTTCTCAGAAAGTAGAAGCGGTGGAAATAACAGCCGACGACGCTCTTGCCCAAAAGTTCAAAAATTTTGTTCTAAAGGAACTGAAAGGGCGATGTGACGATATAGAAAATAACATGGCTCTTGCGTTGGCAACGTGGCTTGATCCTCGCTTTATGTCCTTCCATTTTCAAAAAATAACTGCAGTAGCTAACGCAAAAACACTGATTCAGAAGGAAATAATAAAAATGCTCCAGGAAGAAGTCGAAGGGGCTCAGAATACCAATGACGCTCAAAAGCTACCAACATACGACGAAAGAAGCAAAGACGATTTATGGAGCACGCATGATAAATTACTTCAGTCATCGTACATGAGTGGAGCACCGGAGGATTTTAGCTCTAAACGCCTTCCTCGAGACAAAGCAACCCGTTGGTAATATGGGAAACAATTGCCCACCAATTTCCACATCTATTTAAGCTAGCACGAGTATTCGTGGCAGCGCTCGGCACTTCAGTTCCGTCAGAGAGGCTTTTCTCTCTGGCTGGACGAATTATGGATGACGAACGAAATCGACTCACCACTTTGCATCTATCGCAGAGGATTTTCCTTTTTGTTGACAAAGAAACGTGGTATAAAGCGGTTTCAGAAAGTGCACGGTAACTAAATCATTTGAGCTCACACTTACCACTAACAATTAATTTCTATTTTTTGGAATTTACAGGGAAAGGCGAAATTAAGTACTAGTCAGTTGTCACATGTTGGAATCTCGGCTAGGAGAGACCGTCAGAGTCAAAAGAATCATGGCATTAGCCCCCGCAATTGTTCTGTACACTAACGGTTAGCTGCAAAGTATGTGTCGAATAAACAGGAGGGCTTAGCTTTTAATCTAGGACAATTTAGTACTTGACATCTATGGTTATATTAATTTTACTTGTTATTTGATTATTTAATGGTTATTAAACTTTGTTACGTTTTGGATATGATGTTGTTATTTAAATAGAAATTTGAAAACTGACACATTTAAAAAACCTAGAAAATCAGGAATTGTCAGTGAATTCAATTTTCGATCAAGGAAAATTGAAAAACGATCAGGGAAAAAACTTTTTACCGAGACGCGATTCTTTTTTAAACAGCTTTTCAACACTCATACGGTTTTTTAGCATCAAAGTTCAATACGGGACCTCTACTGTTAAATTCCGTATCCGGTAGAATACTTTTTTCATTAGGATATTAGGGTTGCATGATCTACGTTGCATTTTTTTTTTGTGCTGAATGCTGAAAAATATCTGGGAAGATACATTTCAAGAAAAATTTACTTTTGAAAACTTTGTCACCACCCTAAAAAATCGATATAGGTCGACATGATAAAATGATTGGGTTCGTTTATTGGCATGCATGTGTAAAGAGAATTTGGTTTGTTTTGATCATGATGTATAGAACGTATAGAACTAAACTAGGCACAGGGTGAGAGAGTTGTTCTGCGTTGAAAGAGATGAAACGTTCCTGAGCCAGTAATTTTCGGAAAACCAGCCATGGTACCATACATGCTATTATACATTTTGGAAACAGGAAATAAAACGTAATTACATTATAAACTATGACAAAGATCACAAGTAACTTTTCATGGCACAATTTCTTTCAGGTCGATAGAGAATCAAACTGCTGAAAATATTCAAACCCAGCGAAAGCAGATCGTGAAAAATAGCCAGCTCGCCGGAGAATATAAATGTATAGCACCACCAAAACCCAATTAAATTCATGTGAAGCATAATCGTAATAACTAGATAACAACTGCAGTAATTTGGAGTACCATTATCACTCATAAAATAATATCCGAAAATAATAATTTAAAACAGTCTATTTATAAACCTTTTGTCTGAAATTACACACGGCCTTCTACTACTAAATACTAAATGTAGATTATTTTCTTGCACACCAAACAGAATAAAAATACAATCCTAGCAAATTCCTATGTCTTATTGATAGTTCAATTCTCAGCAACGTTTCGATTTGCAGCATTGTGTATAGAAAACTGTAAATTAGAGAACTAACAAGACACCCACCGTTAAGGCAACTGCCACACCAAAACGTATGACGGTAATGCAAATTCATACAGCTCGCCCGTTTTGATGTTGACAGTTGCCTTAACAGTGAGTGTCTTGACGCCTCTCTGGTGTATAGACTGACTACTCTAGCATAGTCCGAAAGCGTCGTTTGTTTCTCGGTGCAGAATGACCACCCCGATTATCACCGCTGTTCGCACCACAATCGATCACTTGAGGTAGGCCCCGTACAGCATTTGACTTCTGCAGCATTCTTTCTCCTGCTCCAGATAAAACAGCATATTGCGTACTGTGCAGATTCACCCGCTTGATACGAGGTTTGAGTGGTGTAGATGCTTTCCTGCTCACGATTCCAAGCGTCCCAGGAGTTACAGTCGTCGTTGTTCCTTCATCGAGCTTAGGTTTCTTGTGTGGTTCAATTGCTTGCAAAGGCATCCACCTGTCGTAGCTGTTGACAATCAGTCAAGTTGTCGTTTCATTGAAGCTTGCCATTGTAGCTGTTCCGAGAGAAGTTGCATTCGCACCTGAATAAATATACTTACAATATAAAATTACAATAAAATTACAATAATAAATACTTACAATGTTTGTCCTTGCGGTGCCATTTCCTGCCGCTACTTCGAGTGTAAGATCACACCAAATTAAGTTTAGTTTAATTTAGTTTATAATGGCATACTAGTAGTATTAGCGTTCTTCTCCCGCTACTTGCCTCGTTAAATGAAATCTACTAGGGTTGTTGATATTTTATCGATATTCGATATTATCGATATTTGCTCGTCACAATATCAATATTTTTGACCGATATTGGCGCATTTGATATTATCGATATTTCGATATTGCGACTCGATATTGCTGTCCGATATTCTCGGTTGCCATCAGGGGAGTGCTACCGGCGAAATTTTGCCTACCGATCATAAATTCATCAAGGCATCAAAATTAAATTTAAAATGCTTACACACAATATAAGATATTCATTAAAAGTGCACATTATACTGAAAACAAACGTTAAGCAGGGTGACACTCAAAACTCGAAATTAAATTCCCGGTTTTTTCCCGGTTTTTCCCGGTTCGTTCAAATATTTTTCCCGGTTATTTGTACTTCAGAATTCTGCATTTTTTCATACAGTTAAGGGTTAAAAAAGCGTGACTGTCGATTTACATCCCATTATCGAATTACATTCTAATATAGTCACTTTTTAAGCGTGTTTAGGCTTATTATAATCCAGAAATATTGTTGCAGAAATTCGAAAAATGTGACGGACGTCATCTTTTTCAAGAGGATAACGTTTGCGGTAAAAAAATGGTACCCCGCCACGTCAAAAACGGACATCGTGCGGCACTTTGTAGACGCCTGGTATGCCGTTCCGGCATCTACAATATCTTGACACAATTGGACAACGATCAAAGCATCGGAAGAAAGCCCAGTTCTGGACGGCCAACGACCCTGAACGAGAAGAAGCTTCAAAGGATGCTGAAGAGGAAGACCGAGGGAAAAGTGGCTAAATCACTGCGTGCACTTGGTCGGGAGGTTGGTGCATGCGGTAAAACAGTGAAAAAGTTGTTGGAAAACATGGGCATACATGTCAGGAAGCAGCAGTCCCGTCCACTGGTGCTAGTCTCGGAGCTGCAGGCAATGACGCAGCGACAGAGGTTTAAGATGGTCAAGTCGATTTCCCTGGCAAATCGCGATGTGACATTGGTGATGGACGACGAGACCTATCTAACCCTAGATGACAACGATTAGTAGGGCACTTTGTATTTTACCTCCCCTACGAAGAAAGTGAGCACCGAGGTGAAGTATATTTCACAGACCAAGTTCCCCAAGAAGGTGCGGCTGTGGCTGACAATCAGCGAGAAAGGGATGTCAAAGTTGCTCTTCTTTTGCTCCGGGCTGGCCGTGAACGAGGAAATTTCCAGTACGAAGTGCCTGCCAGAAGTTGTGTCGTTTATCAAGAAATACCATAAGGGCGAAGACACGGTGTTCTGGCCAGATTTGGCGTCGACCCACTACTCGAAGCGATCTTTGGAGGAGATGGAGAATTTCTGGGCAAACTTGAAGCGCAAGATCTATTCCAACAATTTTGTCACGAAAACGGAGGAGGAATTAATAAAAAACACAGAAAAAGCTTGAAAATATGCCTGCACGCAGGTTTTCGTCCGCCATGGCGAATGTTCCGGTTAACTGCCGGAAGGTCGCTCGCAGGGGCGTAGAATTTTTAAAACTTATAAACAACGCATATAATACTCATTACCGGGGACTCCTAGGCCAAATTAAGTTTGTAGGAACCGTTTTTACCTCAACCACCGAAGATTCAATATATAAAAGAATTACACATTAGCTTCAAGAGCACGGGCCGTGGCATTCTTCTTTCTGGCTTCTTCATCTTGATCTGAATTCTCCTTCTTCTTTGTCTTCAACAATTCAATATATCGGCTATGTGAAACGCGAGCGTAATAGATTAACGACTTGGTGATATCAATTTCGTCTTCACCACCGGCATCCTGTACTGCATCGTACACCAATCGCTGGATCAAAATCTCCTTAATAAACACGGTCAAGTTAGGACGTTTCTTGCCTAAATCAGCTATCAGATCTCTACAGAAAGTATCAAGGCGTTTTTCACTACGGCGGTAGGAAGTCAGCAATGTCTCCGTCGAATGCATACCCAACAGTTGTGAGTATTCTTGGCGAAATCTGTCAACTACAGTTCCCGCGAGATTATCTTCGTGAACCATTTGCTCTAGGCAAAACTCGAGCCGTTTCACTGCTACTTCCGGGGAGCTTACCGTGGTCAAGTTAGTTTCCAAGAGAAAGATGAATAAAAACAAAACTGATATAAGCACTGTGAGAAATGAGTTGAATATACTGGCAGCCGGGGTGAGATTGTGCCATCCAGCCCGTGACCTGTCAGCCATCTCTTCCGGGTCAGAAGACCAGTCTTTCTTGGTCGTTTTCAAGAAAACTTATTCAAGGAATTTTAGTGATCGCCATGAGATAGCTGACAATCTCACCCCGGCTTGTAATATTCAGTGAAATTCCCGGTTTTTTCCCGGATCCAAACAATTCCAGTTTTTTTCCCGGTTTTCTCGGTTGGGTGGCCACCCTGGTTAAGGCTGGGTTTTCCATTTATAAATAGATTTATTCGAAAAAAGGTCAATAGAAATTAAAGGACGTTTACTCTATTTCAGCTATTTTGGGGCAAACCAACTAAAAAGTAGGTACCAGAATTGTTGGTATTAGAATCAATAAGTGCTAGATGGAAAATGTAAGCAGTTCGACAGAAATATGGTTGCCATTTTTCTTTTTTTATTGACAGCATGTATAGAGCGAATTTCCAGAAATTTGGGTGTGGAACTTCTCGGAGCAATAACCACCACATTAAACCGATCAAATGCGATGCCTTGGTGTTACATTGGGATGGCAGGATCGATGAATTTCAGTAAAGAATCGGTGTTACATAAGCGATAACATGAATGTTCAGGTAGGATGCTTCAGTAACTGGCTGCTGATTATTCAATGGATCAGTGACGATTAGGAGACGCGGCTCACGAAACGTCGGTTTAATCTGATTGGAAAATGCACCTTGCGTAAAGCGATCAGCAAGCGGCCCGCTGTCCTAACGGACGAGATGAAATAGCAAACTCTTCGCCGGAATATGCAATACTAAAGCAGGTATTAGACGTCGAAAATATTTGCTATTTTTGGTACGATTTTTATTTGCACAAAATAAAATCTGTATTAAAAAATAGCAAATATTTGCTTCGTCTAATACCTGCTTAAGGCATGAAACATGCTGAACACCAACGCGACCGATCGGATGAGTTTCTCGCTGTAGGTTAATGAACAACTCTACTCACGGCTGTTTATTAACCTTCGGCAAGAATCTCGCCCGATCGCTCACGTCGGCGTTCAGTTTGTTTCAGGCCTAACTAAAATCCAAGCAAAAAATATATGAAGGAAAATATCGATAAAATATCGATATCGACACGTGATATCGATTTCAATATTGATGCCGCTTTTAATATCGATAAAACGAATATCGATATTTGATTTTTAATATCGACAACCCTAAAATCTACCACGGTTTCGTTCGTTTTCTCGTTTGTCACTTCACCCCAGAGATGCCAGATGTTTTTGAAAAATGTCTGCAACTGCTGGAAAAACCGGAAAAATGTGCTCGAAATCTGAAAAAAATCTACCCGTGATCCAAGGCAAGGCAAAAGTCTGTATAAATCTGCGCAAATATAAGGAGAATCTGACAAAAATCGGCAGAAACCGTGGAAAACTGCAAATATCTGCAAATCACTAAAAATCTGCACACGGACTCCAAAAATCTGCGTTTTGCAGACCGTTCACCCGTTTCGATATTGCGATAATATTGAAGTATCGATACTTTCATTGTGATATAGTTGTTACTTCGTATCGGATCGTTTCAATATATCGCGATACCAAATATCGATACCTTCGCTTTCGATTCCCATCCCTAGTAACGTAAAAATTATGCTACAGGGCCCTGGTTGCGCTCAAATCACGATTTATTACGGATATCGATACTATCGAACTTTATACCGACATCGCTCACTATCCAAGTAACATCGATTAGGGATGGGAAATATCGACTAAAATGGCTATCGATAATTATCGATAAATTCCCAAATACCATCGATAACTATCGATAATTATCGATAGTTTGACAGCTAAGACCAGATGAAAAAAAACAACAAAGTGTTACTCCAGTTGTGGACAGGAACAATATTTAAAAGTTTATTCGCACACATAATTCGCACTTAAGTAAAATCTCGTCGGTGTCCGTGTAAGGTAGAGTGAGCAAAAATGAGTATCCTTCAATTTTCTAACAATTTTAAAGAGGATTTCATGTGAGAGCGAACAATCATCGAATTCTCTTTAAACAAAGGCAAGGCCGATTTTTTTTTCAGTTCTGGCATCATTGTGGAGTATAAATGCCAATGCGAGGAAAATATCAATAACTATCGATAACGCGGAAAGCTTAAGCGCTCTATGGATAGCCGGCAGCTATCGATACTATCGATAATTATCGATAGGTTTCCCATCCCTAACATCGATATGATATGAGTAACCCTGTTGAGCTTATACAGTCGACACTGTCAAAGCATTTTCTTGATTTTCCTCAAATTGGGAGCAGGACGGAGGTTACTGTTAAAACAACAATAATTAACACATGTTTTGTGTTTGTAACGTTCAACAGATTTTAAGTTTAGCATCGCTATAAAGTAGTTTCGGCCAGCTTATAAAACTTAAAGGTATGTTATGTGTAGTAGACTATTTTCTAAAAATAATCTGACACTTTCTAGCCTAGTCACATGCTATTTTTTAAATTTTGGCGGTATCGCATATCTCTGAAATCTAATTTACAGTTGTACACTTATCGCTTACGTCACTTCTTTCGTAATATGGAATGTACAGATCTTCACCCTCCTACCGTTGTCAGAGGAATGACCATCCTCGAAAGAAATTCTTTCAAAAAATGTGCCAAAGTACCACACTTGACGGTTCCCGAAAACGAAGATTTCAACAAAGTTTGCAAAAGCGTTAAAAAATTTTTGTTAAAGATGGAACAATTTAAGCCAGTTAAATCAGCCGAACGTAAAATTGTGCTGCACCCACTGATCATGGAAAGCTGGGACGACTTTGAAAAAAATGCACTATTTGGAAATCTATTCAAAAACAACTTGACGTGGGAAAACATTCAACTTGAGTATGACAACTGGAAATATGACGAAGTACTGAGAGCAGTACTCCCAGAAGATAAAGATATTTTATCGTCATTTTCGAAAGTTGGTCATGTAGTACACTTGAATTTGAAAGATCATTTGCTCGAGTATAAGAATCTCATAGGAGAAGTCATCAAAGACAAAGTACCTGGTTGCAGGACAGTCGTGAATAAACTTGTCACAATCGATAATACTTATCGAAACTTTGAAATGGAAGTGATAGCTGGCGAGAAAGATTTTGAAGTTACAGTTAAAGAGAATGGAAATACTTTTGAGTTCGATTTTTCTAAGGTCTATTGGAATCCCAGGCTATCTACTGAACATGAAAAAATAGTGAAAATGCTCAATCAAAGTGATGTACTAGCGGATGTGTACGCCGGAGTAGGACCATTTAGTGTACCTGCTGCGAAGAAGGGGTGTACTGTTTTAGCGAATGACTTGAACCCTGATTCATACAAAGCTTTAGTAAAAAACTGTATTAAAAACAAAGTTCAAGCACACGCCACATGCTTTAATAAAGATGCTATTAATTTTATTCGAGAAGAACTTCGTCAACTAATACTAGAGAAAAATAAAGATACCCAGTTCAGCGGAAAAATTCACATTACTATGAATCTACCAGCACTTGCAATCGAACATTTAGTTCATTATGTCGGTTTATTCCAAGCAGAAACTCTAAAACTTGTTTCGCATCCAATAGTTCACTGTTATTGCTTTGCCAAAGGAACAGAGGACAGTAAAACAATTGCCCGTCATATGGTAGAAAGCAGCTTAGGTTTCAAATTAGGCGACAATTTACTAGAGATTGCTTTTGTTAGAAATGTATCCCCAAACAAAGATATGATGAGAGTCAGTTTCTGTTTGACGGAGGAAGTACTATTTTGTGCATCTTCAGGTGTAAAACGTTCATTAGAAGGAAACAAAGATAACCCCGAACAAACATTGAAACGAAATTGTAATATTACAATATTGAATAGCTCTGGAATACAAGTTTGAATTTTTTTACAGGTAGCAAATCGCAAAAAGACTATGGGCAAGAAGAACATAAAAAATCGCAACCAGCAAAAGCAGATTGCGAAGAAAGCTAAAAACGTATTTGCAGTTTCACAAGCAAAGAAAAACAACGTGAAAAAGGCAAAAGAAGTCTCTGGTAAACTAAAAAAGGTAAAACTAAATATAAAATATTTAAAACTATTTGAAATGGTAAATTCTTTTTTCAAATTCGCAGATTAATGTTTATGAAAAGCGAGAAAAAGCCGATAAAAATTTTCAGAACCTACACGCGCAGATAGTTACAACGAAGAAGACTAAAAAAATTCCATCGAAGACGGTTGTTAAAAAGGACAAAGTACAGGCAAACACAAAGCAAGTGGAAGCTGAATTGAATAAGATGCAAATGTAGCATACAATATATATTCAATAAATCTTCCCATATACGTTGGATGTTTGCATTGAGCAGAATTATTTCGCGGTTACAACCGCCAACGACAAACGTTATATGTTTACGTATTGTGATTTTTTTTGTCCTTTGATCCGTTAGAACAAGAGGTTGATATCACAGCTGTTAACTGTCAATGATGTTGACCAATTCAGCGAAATACATATGTTTTCAACAGTTATTTGGTGAAAATCCTTGAGAAACAAGTTTACCGCGATAAACTGAATTTAATTGAACTGAATAAATATGCAACTTATTTCGGGGTTAATTTAATGAAAAATATATAAATACTTTTACCAAACTTTTGGTTAATACTTTAAGACTATTAGGAGTAGTTTGTACAGTTTGTTATCACAAGGAGTAGTAATTGAATATGTACACGATTCCACAATATTTTTAACACAAATCAGTTTTTATTCTAACTTTAAAACAAAGACAGAATAGAACATGGTATTAATATGAATTAAAGTCTTCTCAAGGGACCGTCGTTATAGAGGAATGTCGCAGTAAAACGAAAGTTTTTGTATGTACGTAAACAGAAGACACCACTGCAAATTAAGCTATAGCAAGATTCGTCGCTATAAAAATGTCGCTATAGAGAGATTCGACAGTATACTTTAATGCTACATTGCACTGACGAAAAGTGGTCAGTGTATAAATTTTTTTATAAGAACATATATAATATATAAGTACCTGTTAACAAGAATTTTTCCATGCACTGGAATATGTGATATGCCATTCAAACGTTTGACGTAGGACTACGTCTAACCGCACTATATCGAGATACATTCTGCGGAGAGTAAAACCTAGGTGTAACGTCGGAATGAAAGATTTTAAACCGTAATACTGATGTAACCACATGATGGATCACAATAATCAATATGTCGTTGGATGATAAAATGATGGACAATTTTGTGATTCTTCAGTTATCATTACCATTTCATTGTCAAACAGTGAAAATTTCATAAAACTTTCATGGTCGAATGAAACAATGTACAATGTACCGATCACATGCGAGCATGGCTGACACAGACTCCATGAGTAGACACCAACTTGCTGCTGTGATATCCTGTATAGCAGTGGTAAAAAAAATTGACAGTAATTCCCCGTTCCAATAGGTCAACTAGTGTTTGCTTCCATGAGCCTAGACTATTTAGATGTCTTAAATGGTGAAGCTTTTTCGGAAAGTTCGTAACCACCTCCACTATCAGACAGTTTTACGTTCTGCTGTTAGAATGTTATTAAATCTGATGCCTTGAAGGAAAACATGCTGGCACAGGCAACAGTACTGCACCGAGCAATACATGAATAGAGCGCTGGTCACTCGTCGTCTATCAGTGCAGTAGAACTCGATATTCATTTGTGTGCAACCAAGCCAAGGGAAAACTACATTGCCGCTGTCGACGCACAGTGGGGTGTGCACAGTGGCGATCAGGGATACCAAATGTGCAGATTTGTCTGCAAAACGCAGATTTTTGGAGTCCGTGTGCAGATTTTTATTGATTTGCAGATATTTGCAGTTTTTCCACGGTTTCTGCAGATTTTTGTCAGAGTCTCCTTATATTTGCGCAGATTTCTTAAAATGTGTGCAGATTTTTACAGACTTTTACCTGCGCGAGCGAAATTTTTTCGGATCACGGATAGAGTTTTTTAAGATTTCGAGCAAATTTTTGCGGTTTTTCGAGCAGTTGCAGACATTTTTCAAAAACATCTGGCATCTTTGGTGGCGATCGAGCGAGAGCCTTGTCGTAGGTCAAGGAACAGTTTTACTTACGGCTGTTCATTAACCTACGGCAAGACTCTCGCCTGTTCGCTCGAGTTGGCGTTCAGCATGGCAAAGGTCCAAGGGGCCATCAACATACCTCGTGGACAGCTTTGGATGTGGGGGGGGGGGGTATGCGTAATGTCCAGGGACCAGTAGGTGTTTGGAGGAGTGTAACTACCCCAGCATCTCTCCCCTAGTCTCATCCCCACACCCTGAGTTCTCTTCTCAGGTGCCTGTTCCCCGCCACCTTGAAAAAAAATTCAAAATTTGTAGAATTTATATGAGCATTTGTCCCAGGGGGGAGGAGGGGTTCAAAATCGTCCGAAATCTGTCCACGTGGAATGTGGATGGCCCCTTTGTACCTATCGTGTTGCAACCGTTGGACAACACAATTTGTCTTCTTCTTTTTCTTCTTGTTTCGTATAGTAACATAAATATCAGAAATCAATATGGTTATTCGGGTGCCGCAAAATACGCTGCACCGCCGGGGACAACAAAATTCTGCACGTGTCGGTAGAGGCAGATAGTAGGGTATATGAATTTGGTGCATTGTACAGATAAAATGCGTTTTTAATTTTGAACTCTACGCTCTGTATTTCTCAGATTTATTTAAATACATATCTAAATAAAGGGTATTTAAATACAATAGAAAACCAGAATGCTTCGTACAAATCTACAAAAAGTTAGATAAACGAGCTGTACTGATGATTATATTTTGCAAGCTAAATTAATTTAGTTCAATATGACAATCCTATGCAATATCTCGCGGTGGCGGTATAGAGGAAAACCAAATTTATTTCATCTTGATATTAGAGTTCCCACATTTGTATTTGTATTTTTCAATTAAATTTTTTCTATTAGCATTTACAAGAAAATATTACTTTCCATAACTTTACTTGTAATTGAACAACACTATGCAAACATCAATTGCTGAGGAAAATGTTGTTTATCATTCTAGGTCGGTTTATTTTTGAAGATAACAGACATGAGACATTCAATTATGGCATCCTCGTTGTTTTTTGGTATCTTGAAACGGAATAATTTTTTTCTGATTCTGTTTACTGAAAAAATGTTTAATTCGACCTGTATTGAATGTTAACATGTTCATGAAATTCTGTGTCAATTTTAAATTTTCTGTACATATACATTGTCGACTACAAACTGTAATTGTTTATCGATATTTACCGTTTTACCGATTTCGGTCAGCTTCAGCAACAAAAGAACAAAACCTTCTTTTTGGAGGATGTTGAGCTTAAATTAGTTGAAAAAAATAAAGAAAACTAAAAAATGTGATTAAACATAATAGCTCGAACCAAAAGTGCCAAAAGTAAAACAAGCTCAAAGCAAACAGAGCCTCAAAAGTAAATATAAAATTATTGTAGTCAAACAATGCGGTCATGTCTTGGATACCACCCTCCTACTTTTTCATGTGTATAAATATGTGTATAAATTATAAAAGTAAATTTTGACCAATGGAAAAAAGTGATTTCTAACTTATCGATTGTTTTTTAGGTATCAGTGCCTCCCCGTTGGTCTCGAGGTACGATGCTGGCCTACACACTTAACTGCACAATGGTTTCTCGGTAATACTTAATACCGAACTACTTGAAAACTGGTTAGTTTACCGTTATTCCGTAAAAAAATTACCAAGAAATCGGAAACCGAACGTGTTTACCGGAATACTGTAAATTTGTTTACCGAAGAAAACCGTAAAATAGAGAATTTACGAGTTCAGTAAACTAAAATACCGAAACTCGGAACCCTGACATCATTTAACCAAGATTTCGTCGAACAAAAAAGCTCTTACCGAGATTCCGAAAAACAGAACTGTCAAAATAACGAGTGCTTCACTAATAGTTCTGTTCGTGTTTCGGTGTAGATGTAAAACGAGCAGGATTTGCGGCTGATTATTATTATGGAAGAATCTGCAGACCAACTTAAATATTGAGTGAGTATACTTTTTTAAATCTTGTTTTTATTTTGCTGCGAAGAATATTTGAAGACAAAGGATTAATTCAATTCTTTCTTCACTTAATTTTGCAGGTTAACGACTCGCTTCGCCGGATGGAAGTTGCAGAGTGGTAGTTGCTACTTTATTTCCTAGAAGCAATACAACTGTCCTGTTTACACTTATGCTCTGTTTTGTTGAATCAGTTGACTTAATAATTAATAAATTTATTTGTATATTTAATCGGTTTTGATCATATTCTGAGTTTATCTGATAAAACCGCAAAATTCGTACTTCAGTAAATTTTACCGAAGTTCTCGTAATAATTCGACAGTTAAATTTTCCGAGTTCCGTAATAATTTATTGAGTATTACGGTAAAACATTACCAAAAATCTCGTTAAAGTTTGACAGGTTTTCAATTTTTGGTTTTACAGAATCTCGGTATTTTGATGTATTACCGAGATCTCAGCTGTTGAAATCGCGGTAATGTATTTTACCGTACTCGGTGATAATATCTAAGTGTGTACAAAGCCAGTCGTCGTAGGTTCGAGTCTCGGCTCGAGAGAGACTGTTAGTGTCAGTAGGATCGTAGCGCTAGCTCCGCAATTGTCCTGTACACTAAACAGTCGGCTGCGAAGTCTGTGTATGAATAAACAGAAGGTCAAGTTCCGAATCGGAATGTAGAACCAAGGCTTTGTTTTTTTTGCCTCCCAGTTGGTCTCGAGGTACGATGCTGGCCCAACAAGCCAGTCGTCGTATGCTCGAGTCCCGGCTCGGGAGAGACTGTTAGTGTCAGTAGAATCGTAGCACCTAGCCCCACAATTGTGGCCTGTACACTCAATAGTTGGCTGCGAAGTCTGTGTAAACAGAAAGTCGAGTTCCTCCGATACGGAACGGTGTTTGTGCAATGGTGCTTTTTTGTTTCAACGATACATTTCAAAAACTACTTGGGCTTGTTGAATGACTGCAAATTTCGTAGTTGCTCCTCCTTAATGGATCTGAGCTAGTGGAGTTGTACAAAGAACTACCGTAAGATGGCTAGTATGAGAATAATTGACCATCTTCAATGTACAACAATTCACTAGTTTCCGATCTGTATAGATCGATAACGGCGCCGGTCACATCTTTGGGCCGATACTATGCTGAATGCGGTGCAGCGCGAATTTCGTCGAAACAGTTCGGGATGTATTTTGACGCGGGCCAGTTTTCATTGTTGAGTTTTTTCCTCACCATGGGAAAAGACGCAGTTCGCACTACATCGCACCCAGCATAGCATGGGCTTCACGGTTGTTAGAGGAGGAAAGAAGGAAGTGTTACAACCATTGTTGTCAGAGACCGAGTAAGCATTTCCACCGACTAAAACGGGATAGGAAGGTACTTTTTCGGTGACAGATTTTTATCCCTTTGCACGCCCTATTTTTATAGAAAGGGAGCCTGAAAATAAACCCATGCGTAGAAGTCCCTCTGATACCGAACGGTCTGATTCTGTTAAGGTACGAACACATGAACTCGCTTGTCAAAGCGGACTCTGTAACCTCGAAACTACGAGCTCCTCTAAACCACCGTAACACACTTAGGGGCCATCCACATACCATGTGGACCGATTTTAAACGATTTTCATCCCCCCCCCCCCCCCCCCGTGGAAAACTGCTCATATAAATTCTAAAAATTTTGTGTGGACCGTGGACATTACACATACATATTCTGCCGAAAACACGTACAACATTTCGCTGAATTTATAAACTGTTGAGTTCTTGGCAATAAAATCTAAGTGTGTATAAAAAAAATCGTAAAATACGCACTTCAGTAAATTTTACCGAAGTTCTCGTAATAATTTGACAGGTTAAATTTCCGAGTATTCAGCATATTTCACCGAATTTCGAAAATAATTCATGCGTATCTCGGTAAAATATTACCGAGAATTTCGTTAAAGTTTGACAAGATTCCAATTGTTGGTTTCACAGAATCTCGGTATTTTAATGTTTTACCAAGATTTTAACCGAGATCTCAGCTGTTGAAATCTCGGTAATTTATTTTTCCGTACTCGGTGATAACATCTAAGTGTGGCAGTTTTTTATGCATATTTCGGAATCTGCGCTGATTTCGGAATTTATGCGTTTTTTTACACGGATTTTCATAAAAGTCGTGTTTTACGCGGCATGTTTTTAATGGTTTTTCATCTTTTAATTGCTTATTTAGAGTGCCCGATGAGTTTACTTAATCCAATTACTGAATGTTCACTGATTTGGCCTAACCATTACGGCCGGCTTGAGAACACGGGAACGAAATGTTATAATCGTTGCTGCCAGAGACCAACTTCAGCACTGCATCTTTTTCCACCGTGGTAGGTGATGGGTTTTTGTGCTTTCACCCCTTCCTCTACGCTGAACTCTACTGCTCTTTTTTACCGAGCCTCGCGTTAGGTAGTCCTGCCAAGTATCGGCATGATTGCCTGGAAAGCTGTGTATTTATTCAACTATCGGACTGACTTTTTGTTTTTAAATTTAGCGTGACAGAAAGGTCAAGGTGAGAAGATGGGGGAGCCTGAGAATGAACTCATGCGTAAAAGTCTGTCGGACACCAAACGTTCTGATTCTACTTATAGCGAATATCTCTTTTCCACAGGGTCAGTGCAAATTAACGCTAGAATAGAGACACAATATTGTGATTTACGATGCAAGAAAGAGATGCCAGATAACTCCAGGTTGGCTCTGGGAATAAAGAAATTCGCTATAAGATTCGAACTTATCGATCGATCTCTCGCTTGTCGAAGCCCACTTTGTAACCTATTTTTAGAAAATGTTGTAGAAATAATCGAGTTAAAAATAACTCCGGTTTTCTCCTTACCTCTTTAAAAGTAAATGAACTTTATTGTTTAAACCCTGTTTGGAGGGTTTTTTTTCAGAAGGATTCATTTTAAGCATACGATGCTTTTAAAATAAATATCCCTGATTCATTCCATCATGTGTGAATAAATGGATAGAACTATGCCTTTGAAGTGAGATCATTATATTGCCACTATCACCCCTAGCAACGGTATAAGCAGATTCCATTCTATGATGCGAAATTATTTTACCTCTTATACCCTCTTGATTAATTGTGCGCAGGCCCATAAATGCATTTACTTTCAGATAAAACCGTGATTTTCTTATTTAGCATATGTGCCACTACCTGTAGAGTTGTGTAGACCTGGCTCCTTTAACATGGATTAGGTATAAATAACATGAGAACGCAACAGAACTCTGCACTGATAATTGTGGAGCGACCACGTGTTGTACATACATTTTTCATCAAAGCAATTAACATATCCATATGGTTGCAAAATTTGTACCATTATTAAACTTTTAGTAAAATCATAGAAGTGAAGTGATAAAAAGCCATAAATTGACAATCGCTCAACCTATTAAAGCTCAAATATATCGTAAAACATTCGAAAGCAATGCTCTCGTCTAACATATGGTGTTTCGTGTGTGTGTTCCTGGCAATGGCAGTAAAATTAATTTTGTGTGTCCACACGTCACCGATTAAAAGTTTCGAAAATTTCGATAACAGTATGGAAGACCAGCCTGAGGACGTATTGATTGATTTAATCACCAGATATGGACAAACAATAATGCGAGCCAGAGATGATCTGGAAAATAGCAAGAGAACAGTGGATTTCGGCCTTTCAAGAGGATACTCAGGGGCCCAAGAGGCGAAGCATAGAATGGCGATGGCTGTCGCTAATTTCGCTGGTGGACCAGGACGGAAACGTAGAGTGGATAACAGAATTGTACAAGACTAAAGCCTATACTAAAGAGCGAGAAAAAATTACTAAACCAGTTCTCGGAATATTCTCTCTAGATACGTTAACGATGATAACCTATAGAGGATTTCTAGTTGGTGTCAAAATGATTGGATATTTCAAGCGCTGCAAGGTTTGGTTGATATCACTAAACAAATCTTAACTTTGCAATAAAACTGTTCCGATGAACCGAATCTTGTGGCATTTTGTCATTGTACCTACATTTAACAGTAATCATGACAGCAGCAATAAGAATTGATAGTTACAATCGCAGCAGTAATTTATAGTACTTTTTATAAATTATTATAAGGCTCAAAGTATTTTTTAATGATAAGGTGTCTGAAAACAAACATGAATAAAAATGTTCCAAGCTTTTAAATATTTCAAACGTATTTTACTTTTTCACGCTTATCCCCTATATTTGACACCCTTCGAAAATAGAGTAAAAAGATCCACAAAAGACATTCTCCATAGTACTAACAGCGAAACTGAATAAAGCAACATATAAATTTATTCAATTAGATTAAAATATCATCGAATACGAAAGAAATATTCGATATGTACGATTAAAATATATTCAAGTTTTCAAGACCTAGTGTCATCTGTTGTGTTACCATATGTTTTATTGATTGATGCATAAAAAACGAAAAAATCGTAAAATAGTTCTATTTGAAAGATCAACGATAATATTTGACCTTAGAACAGCTGGGTTGGTGTAACCAGCCCTTAAATCTAGGGAAGCTCATGACCAACAGGGATATAACTTATAGAATAAAATAAAAATTTTCAAGGGGTGGGGTAATTTATTTCTCGAAGTGGTTTAGCAATTTATCATCCCCGTGGAATCCCTTCCTCCTAGGCTTACTCGGAAATAATGAAGCTGACAGTAATTTGTTAATCTATTATTATTGTCGCATGTTCAAGGGGTTATATACCTTTTTGGTCGAGAAAAATGAAGGAAGTTTGAATTTATTTTTAAGTGCATAGCACCATTTTCCTTGCATCAAAGTGGTATTTTTCTGAAAGTACAGTTTATCAACAACAACAAAATACGTTTGATTTTGGCTTTGCGGTGATCCTGATAGAGACTCAGCGGGTCTACCGAAATCAAAAAACTCATATTATTTCATTAGTTTAGAAGTGTGCCGGGTCCTTGAACGATCGCTTTTATGAGTATTTTGTTTTCAGTGCAAACGGGAACATTTTTCCCAAAAAATGCACGTTTTGAGCGCTAAAAATTGTATTGAAATTTTTTTTGCGGCAAAATGTAACTGTATGTTGCAAAAAGCGATCGTTCAAGGACCGGTGAATTTAATAACGAAAATTTAAAAAAAAAGATGAAGGAAATCGGTTCAGTAGTTTTCCCGCAATCAGGATCACGGCAAAGTCATTTTTCGGAAAACACTATTCCGAGATAATCGCGTGTAAAGTTTCTAGTTTAGCTTATGCGGCCGTGGCGAGGCGCGCTGCAAATCGCTCTGACTTTCTTCCTATTGCTCAGAACTTTATGAAAATTTGTGAAAATGTTCTCAAGATGTTGTATTCCAAGATAATGCAATAATTTTTTTTTCGGTTTTTTGAAAACTAAAAAGGTATATAACCCCTTAAGCTGAATCTGTGAACGAGATAATTGGTTATTTTGAGCTTACCCGTTTCAAATCGATAACTGGTGTCTACTTAACTGTATTCATTTAAGTAATTTGATCATGCTATAATCTCGAATATGCATAGTATGGCATGTGAAGGATCTCGCGCCCACTTGACTGAGAGGTTGAAGCATCCTCTCAGAATTTAACGAAATTTTGTGGATGTGTAGGAAAAAAATTAAAAACCCAGTGATATTGAAAAAAAGAAAATTATTAGGAAATTGTCTAAATTTTCATTCATTCATTAAAATATATTGAAGAAGCGGAATTTGAGATCCTACACTGATTTTTTTTTTTTTTTTCAAAAACAGTGGTATTAAAAAACGGCGATCTCGAATTTCATCCAAAATAAGTTTTTTAGATAAAAAATTTTGAAACCCTTTTGAACATACCAAAGCGGGCAATCTTGCCCCTTAATGAGGCCGTGGAAACTACGCAAGGAATCGACATAAACTTTAGTAAAACGTATTCCTTACAGGAGGAACAACATATCTATATCTTTGTTAAAAAAATCACTTTTGAATCAAATGAAAAAAGTTGAAGAGGTTGTTTATAAGATACGACCGCAAGGTTAACGTAGAATTACGACAGCATGTCTTATGTCAATACATTTTTTGCAATAGCTTAGGAAATACACTCGATTAGGGTTAATCAATTTAATGGTGTGAAGCGACATATTTTTCCGAATACTTCTCGTATATTATTACATGAATATGAAGGTCGAAATTCTGCTGTGATGTCAAACTATAACCGTCTTTTTCAAGACACATCCTTGTTAATGAAGTGTTGTGAATGTTTATTTGTTTGTTTATTTTACTTCAATTTATCTGACAAAAGTCTTAACAAATAACAAGAATCAGGGTCAAATCTACAAAATGTTTGCTTGCTTCAACTTATGCACAAACTTTCGGGATGATTCGTCAAACTCAAAAAAATCTTCAACACTCAGGAAGGTTCAGATTGCAGCGGTTACTGGTTCGTAGAACCCAAATGATATGCGATGAAAGGAGGTTTGAAGCAGGCCAGTAGATCGTAAGGCACGTTGAGAAGCACGGAAGTTTAGCTGGTACAGGAGCGACGGTGAATCGATTTCTCCATTCATAATTTTCGCAACGAAAGCAGCTTGCTGTATTTTTCGGCGACGTTCAAGTGTGTCAAGGCCGAGTAGCCTACAGCGATCAGTATACGGTGGGAGGTTATCCGGATCACGCCAGGGTAGATCCCGTAGTGCGAATCGTACGAATCTTTTTTATCACGTTCTACCCGTAAACACCAAGATAGCTGGTGGGGGAACTAAATCATGCTGCAGTTTTCGAGTAATGGTCGTACCAGTAAACAGTAGAGCGCTTTTATACAGTGAGGATCTCTGTCGATTCACTTTCGATATTAGGCTGGCACGATGCAAATGGAAATTAAGCTTGGCATCGAGTAAAACACCAAGGTCGCACACACGATCGACTTTTTTCAGCTCAGGTCCTTCAATGCGGTACTCGAACATGATCGGGTTTGAAATTCGGTGCAATGTCATAACCTTGCATTTTTTATTGCTGATTACTAGCCAGTTCTTGCGGCACCAGTCGACGAAAACATTTCTCGAGGAACATTTCAAAAGGTCCTATCTGACATTTGTAAACAAAACCCAATTTATGCGTATATATTTAGAAGAGCTCCTTGTCTTTAAGCTTAGTGAAAAAAAAAATTGGGGTTTGGTTAGCAAGTCTGCCTCCATCAGCTCAGAGGGGCAGTACTGCAACTTCACGACTCTTTCGCGCAATAGATCCTTCACGAAGCTGTATTTTGTGTCGATATGCTTCGCCTTCTTCTCATTCCGGTCCGATTTCGCTAGAGCGATGCAGCTTTGGTTGTCCTCCCAGACGATTATTGGGGAAACAAGCTGCTCTCCCACGTCCTACATCAACTTTCGAATCCATAGAAGCTCCTGTAGGCAGTCTGCCAACGCAACGTATTCGGCCTCGGTGCTTGACAGAGCAACGGACTGCTATTTACGACAACGCCATTCGATGACTCCTCCTCGAAACTTAAAGAGATATCCAGAGCTTGACTTACGGTCAGACTCATCGCCGGCCCAATCGGCGTCGACGAAACACACGAACTGCTTATCTGTGCCGCCCAGACAAAGTTCCGAGTCGATCGTTGACTCGAAGTAGCGCAACACTCGCTTAGCCTCGTTCCAATCCGCTTCAGTGAGCGCCTTCACACGTCGTCCCAAGATAGAGGTTGCGATTGAAATGTCCGGTCTACTACTCACGGCGACGTACAACAAAGCCTCAATGAGGCTCTGGTACTGCTCTGTAGACTCCAGTGGCCTGATATTCTCCTCCTTTTGTTGGAGGAAGCCTGGGTTCATCGGGACTTTCGACGACTTTGCTTCAGTCATGCTAAATCTTTCCAGGAGACGGCTCAAATAGGCCTTTTGGTTTAGTCGGTACTGTCCGGCTTCGAGTCGGACTTGGGTTCCTAAGAAAAACTTTAGATCTCCCATAACTGTGATCTTAAAGTTACCGTTCAATATCTTGATGACGTCTACGAACTCGGTCTCAGTTGAACAAATAACAATAATGTCATCGACGTAAATCAAGAGAAAGCAGAACGTACCTGCCGTCTCCCTAATGTGAAGACAGGGATCAGCATTTGTTGAATGGAACCCCATCGCCCTGAGTACATCATCGATCCGCTTGTTCCTAACGCGCGCAGCCTGTTTTAGGCCATATAGACTGCGCTTCAGCCTACAGACTTGGTCCGCATTACCATTCCCGTAGCCAGGAGGCTGGCGCATATAAATCTCCTCCTGCAACTGCCCGTAGAGATAAGCGGTCTTTATGTCGACGTGTTTGGCCAACATTTTTCTTGCACTCGCCACCGTCAGCATAGTCCGGAGAGTAACCTGCTTCACGACGGGTTTTTTTTTTAAGGTGGCGGGGAAATCTGCAAACAGACACCTGAGAAGAGAACTCAGGGTGTGGGGATGAGACTAGGGGAGAGATGCTGGGGTAGTTACACCTGCCCAGGCACCTACTGATCCCTGTCCCGACCCACTAAAACCCCTCCAGTCTCCAGCCCTGGTCTTCCCGGAACGACGGTTAAGTATTAAGTCGGGGAGGTGCTTTTGTGCGTGATGCACCCTCTTTACTCTTATAACCTCCTAGCTAACTACCTGGAGAGTGGTAATTAGCTACCACTGGCGTGTTGGTGGTTGACCCGCCACACACGTTGCAGCTCCAGAACAATCTGAGAGGCGGCCGCACAGACCGCGTTCCAGATGTCCGGGTCGTCGCACATCCTCCGGACTAGATTGTCCGGAGTAGTGCCAGGCCCGCTCACAGCCATCATGTTGCTCCTCGCTCTTTGGATGCTCGGCGTGGTGCAAAGACTGAATCGTAGTCTGACCCGAACTTTTGACAAAA
This sequence comes from Wyeomyia smithii, assembly GCF_029784165.1. NCBI lineage: Eukaryota > Metazoa > Arthropoda > Insecta > Diptera > Culicidae > Wyeomyia > Wyeomyia smithii. Next base: position 115,581,457 of record NC_073695.1, on the reverse strand, counting down.
ACCCTGCGCTACTAGGCGGGCTTTGTATCGCACAAGTTGTCCATTTTCGTTCACTTTGCACTTGTAAATCCATTTACATCCAATGGCCTTGCAGTGCGGTGGGAGCGCAGTAAGATCCCAGGTTCCATTTTCCCGGTGTGACTCTATCTCTTCGTTCATCGCCGCTGTCCATTCTGCACATTGTGCACTAGAGATGGCTTCACGATACGATCTGGGTTCAACTGTGTTCTCCTTCACTTGATGTACTCCGTCCCGGAGGGACTAGGCAGGATACCGGGTGATGATCTTTCACTACGACGAACTGATTGCTACTGCGGTTCATCTACCGTGGCCGCTTCGTTGTCATTTTCCTCGGACCCCAAGTCTTCCGCATCGTCCCAACCGTGAAACTCTTCTTCGGATCCAACATCATCAGGGTTTTCAGTCCTCTTCGAGAAATCTTTTACCTCCCATTCTATAACTTCGGCATTAGACGGGATCGTCCGCTTGACTGGCTGCTGTGAGCTTCCGGACGGTTTATCCTCTTTAGCCAGCTGCTTCTCCGATTAGTCATTGAACTCCGCGGCTTCCGACCATGCCAAATTTCATATGGCGTTCGGGAGACGGCAGCTGACGGCAAGCGATTTTGAAGGTAGCAAGCCGTGTTCACTGCTACTGCCCAGAACCGAGTGTGCATTCCCGCATCCAGCAGTAGGCATCGCCCCATCTCGCTAAGCGACCGGTTTTTCCTCTCCGATACCCCGTTTTGCTGCGGAGAATATGCCGCTGTATATTCTGCTTTTATACCTTCGTCTGCATAGAACCGCCTGAGAGCCTTGCTGGAGTATTCGCCGGCTTGATCAGACCTTATAATCCGCGGCTTATGTCCGACCTGATTTTCAACCATCCTCACGTAGCATCGGATTCGATCCTCCACCTCCGATTTTTTCTTCAGGAAGTAAACATACGCAAAGCGGCTAAGATCGTCGATCATTGACATATAGTAAAGGCTGCCACCTGGTGTTGTCACGTCCATTGGACCGCATACGTCCGTATGAACAATGTTCAGCACATTTCTCGAAATTTTCTCCGCGACTTTAGGGAACGGCGGGCGGCACATTTTCCCCTGGATACAACATTCGCATGTAACTCGAATACCACAGTCCACTACTGTAACACCCGTTGCCAAATCATTTCGTTTAATGTCTTTAAGCACTTCCAGATCTCTGTGACCCATTCGACGATGCCATGAGTGTTGGCAGTTTTTGCTGTGTTGTTTCTCTTCGGTTTTCATCACTTTTGCTACAACCATCCGTAACCAGTACATGTCCCCGATTTTATCACCGATCGCGACGACAGTATTTGCGTACACCAATTTGCGATTTTTCGAACTCGGCCCGAACACCTTTTGACGTGAGTTTGCTGACCGAAATCATGTTGCCCTCCAGCGTGGGCACGTACAAAACTCCGCGCAACGTTAGCTTGATCGATTCTCCGACGTCGTTCACACACTCGATAAGGCAATCACCGATGCCTTCAACGCGAGCTTCATTTCCGTTCGCGCCGGTCACATTCGAACACGAACTTTCCAGAACGATAAACGCCGATCTATCACTGCACATGTGCGACGTAGCACCTGAGTCAATCAACCATGACCGCGCACATTTTTCCACATTTTCCCGCACCATGAATGTGAATGACATGTCGTTTTCGCGCACTTTTCTCGCTTTCTGGTCAGGGCTTGACTTTTTTTTTCTTTCCGTAAGCCTCTCCGCTGCTCTTCTGCCTGAGGAAATCCTTGCAGCTCCTCTTTTTATGGCCAGGCTTGCCACAAAAGTAGCACACAGCGACCGCTGCTTTATATTCGTTGCTGGTTTTCAACACGCGCTCTTCCGGCACTTTCTCACCGTACAATTTTTCGCTCTGGTCAATGAGCTTTGATTTGACGAGTTCTAGCGTAAGTTCTTTGTCTGATCGGCTCTCTAAGGCCGTGGTGAGGGGATCGAAAGCTTTCGGAAGGCTTCGCAATATCATTGCCACCTGCATATAATGCGAAAGCTGTTCGCCAGAGCTCTCCAAACGCGAATATAGCTCTTCTAATTCGTATAAAAAAATCTCCATACTTTCACCTTCTTTATAATTTGCATTACAAATTTCTTTTAGCAATGAAACTTTCCCTGTAAGAGTGGCCTTTTGATGATGCGCCTTTAACGCCTCCCACGTGGTTTTCGCAGTCGTCTTTGCCATAATGAGGTTATGCTGGTTATCCTCCACCAGTAACGCGATTGTCGCCCTCGCCTTCGAATCACCCTCTCGCCATGCGTCGGTGATCGGACTATCCGGAGTGCCCGGATCGACGTAACTCCACGTTCCCTCGCACCTCATCAGCATCTGCACTTTGAACGACCACGACCGGTAATTTCGATTATTTAATCGAATCACGTTAGCCTTCGAAAAGTCCATCGTTTTTTATTTTTTCGTTCACTGCCGCGAAACCGAATAACTACGAATCTGAAACTCTTTCGACCGAGTAAAAAGGTTTTTCGCTCAAATCCTATACTGCCGTTCCAGGCATAGTTGTCCCAGCGAGCATAAGGTTTGTGTAGAACATGGGACAACTATGCTTGGAACGGCAGTATACTTGTTAACCGAGAACGCTGAGCACATAACCTGTTAGCAGGGTAAAAGCACTAGGAAATGCGGAACGTAGTTAAAACACGTGTGTACGGTAGAAGGTAATGATAAGAAAGAGAATGATTTATTGAGTTTGTTTGTTCACAACGGAAATAGACAATTATATGTCAAAGCAGGCAGTGTTGCCTACACGCCAGTCTTCACTGATACGTAACCAGTCGAACCTAGGGGTTCAACAAAAAATACATCTCATTTATTCAGGCTTAGAGCAATCTTTTGATAATCCCCGCCTTTATTTCCAGTTCCTACAGTTTTTTCTAAGTTTCGTGATTTCTTGTGGACATTCTGTCAAGCCGGACCGATAGCGCTCTCATAAAGGCAACAAAATAGCATGTATTGTGTCATGTTGTGCAGCTTGAAAGCAGAAAATGTTCCTGTCCCCGTGTCGCATGGAAGCAGATTGTTGCGTGTTTGATATTACCGATGGTAGACATGAGTATGAAAATCGAAATTTTGCTGTGATGTCAAACTATAATCGTTTTGTTTTAAGACGCAATAGCGTAAGTGCTGCATTTCTGTTATCTGCTGCCATCCAGCACGAGAACAAGTATAAATTACAACCGGCCCTTTCCAGGGCCACCAATACGTTCTTGAGGCAATGTTGAATTTTTCTTGGCTTGCAAATGCTGAAATTAGCGGTTTTCGTCTGTTACACATGATGAAAAATCTTAACTACTTCAATCACATAATTGTAGAGCACCAAAAGGTGCTATTATATTTCACAACAGTAACAACACTGGCAAGTTTGTTCAATTATCATCATTTCGGATAACCGTTTGTCGAAGATTCTAATTCTTCCGTTTTCTCTAGTAGAATTGCCTGCCATTTCCAATAACTCTGCAGCTACCGAAAACTCCATAGCAGCCGCCAGATAAACAGGTGCTTAAATATCAACGCGCCCAGCGCGATCAGCCAGACATTGAAACCTGGCTTTTCTTTCTTTGACACGATCAGTAACCAACGTCCGTGTGGTATCGGTACACTCATGGAATAAATTATACATAAAACTAAAAGCGCGCATACCTAGTCAACTAGGTATATTCTGTCGACCTTGTTAGGAAAAGAAGCATTATGCGACCAATCAGAGGTCGACATTTGCTTTTCGACAAGGCTTGACAATTTTCAATAGTACAATAGTTCGAACAATCAGATTACAAATTTCTGCATTTGGACGGGTGCTTAGTTGATTTTCCAATCGATTACTGCAAAAATGACGAAAATCGGTTGGAAACTGGCTGGGTTTAAAACGTTTGAAATTGGACAATTTTCGTAACGCTCTCGATGTTCTTGTTTTCTGAAATTGGAGCCCTGTATTGAAATTGGTCCCCTGTATATGTTGCCGTAAGACGTAATTCTACGTCAAAACAAAAATTGGTGACAATATAGTTGCCATGCCACTGCCCGTTAACCCCAAAAACATTGGTGGCAATATAGTTCCCACTGCCCGTTAACCGCAGAATGTTGGTGGCAATATAGTTGCCAGTTGCCACTGCCCGTCAACCGCATAAACGTTGGTGGCAATATCATTGCCACTGCCCGTTAACCCCAAAAACGATGTAAAAAACTTACCAATTCGTAGGATTTTCACTAAATCAAATATGAATCTCCTTAAGACGTTTCAAAATCGCGGTTTGTTTAGATAAAAATAAACCCAAAATGAATATTGTACACTTCTAGCAGCCCTAGAAAAAAACTGAAGTGTACTGAAGGAAGTGAAACTGAAGTAAGACACCTTCAGAAGTCTTTGGTTAAGCCAAATTCAATTCAATTCAATTTTCACACCTTCTTTCTAGTCATCAATATACATCATTATATTTGCGATGCAACAAAAAGATTTATGTACCTTTTACGTACGACGAGACGACGATTCAAATATGAAAAATAGGCCCTTTTTCTGTAGCTAATGTTTATTCACGAATCCAAAAATAGTAGACAGTACCTTCATGGCGCGTTTCCTGCAGAATGTGCAAATGACGAAGCATCGTTAGCTTTGCATTGACTTTTTTATCAATCAGCCTTCCCATTTTTCGTGCAATATCACCTTGAGTTATAAATTTACTATCTGCAATTTATTAATATTGAAATAAAACGTACCTATATGATATGTGTTTTCATTTACTTGGAAAATTCGATTGTTGTTGATTGTAAGCTTTCCACAGCACCAGATCCTGCTGATTCGTAACAGCTTTTTTATTTTTGTATAACAGAGAGTATTTCTCTTCAAAGGAAGATATTACAACTGTCTGTAAAAATCCAACGAGCTCATCTAAACTTTCTCGCCCTCGCATATATTTTGGAATTTGTTCAAACTCTTCTGGACTAATGCTGTCATTAAAATCCAAAAACGAAAGACACCGCGGCTTCATTTTAGTAACAAATGGAGATTTTTGGTAATCAGCCAAAAACATTTTATCAACAGTATGTACATTTGGGTGAGCATGATCCGTGTTTAATTTCTGTTCTACTAGAGCTTTTCGATGGTCTGTTTTATCCGTTTTCTGCAGATGCTTTAGTAAATCCAGTAAAAGAAAATTATTTCGATGCATTTTTCGTATTAAAACAACGTATTTCGGATACTGCTCATCTCGAAATCGGCATAATGCATTTTTGGCGCTGTTAATACTCTCAGTGCTACTTCGAGTTTGCTTTTGTAAAACACTTATTTCAACGGATATAGCGGATCTAGCCGTATGCAATCCGAAGAACTGTTCAATCCGATGGATCATTTCAACTTGTTTAGCTAAAATTATTTCTATTCCGCTCATGTTCACCAGTTTAAAACTTACTGTACAAATTTATCAACCGCAATTCCATCAAAATATTACAATGCCAACGTTTTGTTTTTAAACCTTGCAGTAGGGGTGCTCATTAAAATTTCCTGTCGGTAATCGATTGATGTAATCCTGCACTCTAAGAAAATATTATACAGCGAACATGTAAAATCATCAAATTCAACAAGAATGTTTTCACTGGCTTAGCACATACACACCGGTATGTTGCTGTCAGCGCTGCTGTTTTTACAATGCAGCCCATTGCTGTTTTGGATAGCAACCGATTTTCGAGATTACCAAATCCCCTTTTTGCTTCTGATAGTGGCAAGGCTTGCTGTTTAAATACATTCAAAAACAAACATGTTAAACGAGTACTCGCTACCCTAAACCCTAAGCTTAACCTAAACGCATTTCGACTTTTCCTAGAAACGTTGTGTGTGGAGATTTTGGAAATTACTTATATCCATGGGCGCAACTAAGGAAAATTTCTAGGGGGGCTAGTTTTCATGCATGTCATTTTAAAAAAAGAGAAAAAAGAGTTTAAATATGTTTATTTAACAACGCTTAAAATAGTATCGTAACAGAAGAAAAAATCACTTCGTGATAGAATCTCCGAAGATGTACTGAATATCTTGAACACAGTGTCAACGCCAACCTCTTTCAGCAACACTGATTCGATATTGAGAAGAGCTAGGTTTGGTAAACGGCTGGGCAGTGCTTTTTAACAGTACACCCGTACTAGTTGGAATAAAATAGACCCCAGTATGGTTCAAGGCATAATGCCCTATTTCTAGGCATCGCAGCCCTAGTAAGGCAGCATACTAAAATAAACATACTACGGAGAATCAAGAATGCAAAACGAACCGGAACAATCGGCAATGACCCAGCCGACGAAAGAAGGACGACGATTAGAAACTCGGTATATGTAACAGTAGATCGCTCAACGCCCCGGATGTCGACCGGATTCTGCTGGATCAGTTAGAGCCCCGCCACTTCGACATCGTTACTCTCCAGGAGCTTTGCCTGAAAGGAGAGAAGGTACGATGGATTTGTGGCCGCAAGGCACAGTACCACCAAAGCGGTGGCACAACCAATGAGCTTGGTAGCGGTTTTATAGTGCTGGGCAGGATGCAGAGTCGTGTGATGAAGTGGCAGGCAATCAGCGACAGGTTGTGTTTGTTGAGAATAAAAGGCCGGTTCTACAACTACACTATTCCCAATGTGCACTGCCCTCACGAAGGAAGACCTGATGCAGAAAAAAAGCGTACGCACAACTGGAGAAACTCTACGATAGCTTCTCGCGTAGAGACATCAAGATCGTCATTGGGGACATGAACGGATGGAAAGACTTATATAAGCCGGTGATCGGCCTGCACAGCCTGCACACCGTGACGAACGACAACGGCCAGCTATGCACCAGCTTCCCGCGGACTGGCAGTCCAAAGTCCTTTCTTTCCTCGACCAACGTACAGCAGAACAAATTGACCACGTTCTCGATCGACAGCCTGTTCTTCTCAGACATTACATACGTACGCATCAATCACGGTGCTGACCGGACATGACCACTCCGATACAAAAAACTACAAATCCCTGATATAACCGTTAGTCCTCTTGGTGTTTTTGCAAGGACAAACGGACGACGGATAACGGCGACAGCGCATGAACCATGAGCTACAAGCGCTGCTTGGAGAGAACCCCATTGCACACCTGACGAAAGACAATAGGTTGCGGTGGACCGATCACGTCGTAAGGATGCCGGACGACAACTCTGTGAAATCACTTCTCGTCAGCAAACCCTACCGGCACCAGAAAGTAAGGGGCGCAGCGTGCATAATGGCTCGACCAGATCGAAAGAGACTTGAGAGTGATGAGACGTCTGGGTAACTGGTGAATCACAGCTCAAAACCGAGTAAAATGGTGACAACTTCTTGATACACAGCACGAGTTTCTACAGCTCCCGTCTGCCTGGTAAGATGAGTAAGAGAGCTAGGTTTGAGAATCGATCCTGGGTGCAGAACTAGTTCTTAGCCAATGAATTACGACATCTCAATTTGGGTTGATTTTGATGCTTTAAGAAGTAATATGGAATGTACTTATATTGAATACAATCATTCTCTGAGAAATTCTAGGGGGGGGGGGCTTAACACTTTCTAGCGGGGGCTGAAGCCCCCCCAACAATTTAGTCAAGTAGCAGCTTATTAAGCTTTAATTAAACCAGAATCCGCTTAATAATTGCTTATTAAGCTGTATATGAACACAGTGGCTTGTTGGGATCTAGGTTGGGATTTTGTTCCAATTTTGACAGCTGTAGCATAGAGTGCAGGCATTCTGCACACCAAAATGTCTCTTCATGGTTTAACAAAATACTTTGCTGAAAGCATATCAGCAAAACACTTGTTTGCTGGTTCACAGCATTTTTTCCAAAATGTTGCTGTAAGTCAGTTCCAAAATTTACTGAATTTCATTCAGCAATTTTATTTTCATTGTAAACCAGCATTGAATTGTTTAATTTACTGAAAACCAGTAATCGATTACAGCAAATCTATTTGCTGAACACAAAACAGTAAATAAATGTTTGCTGAAAATCAGCGAGCAAATCGATGTGTCAAAAACTTTTACGTCAAGCTGTCATTAGTAAAATCCGCCAAACCGCTGCGAGGGTCATACACACTTATCTGCATGATTTCTCGGTAAATTAAACTACCGAACTACTTGAAAACTTCTTAGTTTACCTTAGTTTACCTTTGTTCAATAAAAAAAATACTGAGAAATCGGAAACCGAAAAAATACCGAAACTCGGAACTCTGACACCATTTAACCGAGATTTCGTCGAACAAAAAAGCTCTTACTGAGATTCCGTAAAACAGAACTGTCAAAATAACGAGTGTTTCACTAACAGTTTTGTTCGTGTTTCGGTGTAGATGTTAAACGAGTAGATTTTACGGCTGATTATTATTATGAAAAAATCTGCAGACTAACTTAAATATTGAGTGAGTATACTTTTTTTAGATCTTGTTTTTTTGCTGCGAAGAATATTTGAAGACAAAGGATTAAATCAATTTTTTCTACACTCAATTTTGTAGGTTATCGACTCGCTTCGCAGGATGGAAATTGCAGAGTGATAGTTGTTACTTTATTTCCTGGAAGCAATACAACTGTCCCGTTTTCACTAATGCTCTGTTTAGTTGAATCCTCGGTTGAATCATTTCACTTAATAAATAATAAATTTATATGTATTTTTAATCGGTTTTGATCATATTCTGGGTTTATCTGAAAAAATCACACACTTTTACTTCAGTAAATTTTACCGAAGTTCTCGTAATAATTTGACAGTTAAATTTTCCGAGCTCCGTAATTTTTTATTGAGTATCTCGGTAAAACATTACCGAGAATCTCGTTGAAATTTGATAGGTTTTCAATTTTTGGTTTTACAGAATCTCGGTATTTTGATGTATTACCGAGATTTTTACCGAAATCTCAGCTGTTGAAATCTCGGTAATGTATTTTACCGGTCTCGGTGATAATATCTAAGTGTGTACGGGATCATAGCTAAGTTTACTGATAACCATAGCTAAGTTACTGTTGAGCTAGATTTAACGTAAAAGTTTATATGATAAATATATGTACCGTAAAACAGGGTAGCATTGATCAGTTTTTCACCCTTTCGTGAGTTTTTATAAATTTTACAACTGAAATTACAGGTTTCATATTTTTAGAACCAGTACTGGCATCCGTAGAACTTGCTTGAGAAGTTAGTTTAAGCCCTTCGAAAATCTTTATTTAAACATTTAAATCTTTATTTAAACATTTATTTTCGTCGTTGTTAGAATTTTCATTATTTGGGGTTACTTTGATCAGTTTCAATTTTGAAAAGTTTTGAAACCTTTTTGAACTAAAAATGTTAGCTAATGCTTTGATAACATGTTTAGAGACGCTTCCCGGATTGACATCACGTTCTCCTTGACTGCTCTTACTGCGGAGGATAGTCCTGTCCTGGGAGGGAGAAACGGATACGAAGCTGTGTAAGTGTCAAAATGAACCAGAATGAGCTGCTACTGACTGTCAATTTGAACCAAGAGAAAAAAAGCGTTGTTTTTGTAAAGAGTATTGTTATAACTGAACGGTATCGCGTTGCTTGAAAAAATATTCATAGGAAACAGTTTTTGTATTCATTGTCGTTTTACAAAATATTTTGGTTTGTTTTTACGTGAGGAAGTAAATTTCATAAGCTTTAAGTAATAATCATGTTAGCGAACCTCGAATCTTAAACTTGCGTTTTTTCTGGATTTAAGGCTTTGGTTACTATTTCGAACACAATTCATCACGGCCGAATGTTAATTCTCGTTTCACAAAATAGTGAGATGTATGATTGTAAAATTTTTGAAACTGCATGAAATCCTGAAAACCCTGCCTCACAGGTTACGCACTCGTACACATTTTCAGAGAGTCTGCGCAAATATATATAAAAAACAAAACTCAAAACTCTGATGAACTTTTATACAACGGCAAATTGAAAAAACGCAGACTCGAAAAATCTGTATTTTACAGACAAATTTGCACATTTAGTATTTCTGATGTTACTAAAAACTTCGTTTGAGTCATGCATGCGTTATAGCAAGAAGATTGCTACACGCTATCAAAAAACGACGCATGTCTGTGTTCTCTGTTTTGAGTATAGTATTCGTATTGAGTGTAGTATTCGTATTGAGTGTAGTATTCGTATTGATTACAGCGGAAACAATGAAAAGATCATTCGCTCCCGGTTCTGATGGTTTGCCAGCAGTTGTGATATGTCGGTATATTGCCGCTTTAGCGCTACCATTGAATATCATTTTCAATCGTTCGTTCCAGCAGATTAAATTCCCTCGCAACTGGAAGCAGTCTGACTCCTGTTTTCAAACGTGGCGATCGTTACAATGTGATTATTTATCAAGGGATCACGACCCTTATTAATACGCTGAGAATCCTGAGTAAGAATCCCCAGGATACCGATTAACACGGTGACGGAATCGTGAAAGGAATCGCAAACACGATCCGGAGCATTCCCACTCACGATTCTTATTCAAGAATCCTAGAGCCATATACAGGGTATTCCTGAGGATTCTTTTTTCAGGAATCCTTTTCAAGGACGCTCACGAATCCAATGTGAGGAATCCTAGAGAATCTATGCGAATCGTATGTGTTCGTCCGGGGAGCCTCTCAGCAGCCTCAAAACTGTTGGAAATTATGGTGCGTGAAACTATGTTCGATGTCACAAAAAGCTATATCACAATTGACCAACACGGCTTAATGTCTGGTAGATCGGCTACAATGAATTTGATGAAATTTACGTCGGAAAAAATAACAAATATGCAGAGAAAATCGCAAGTCGATGCCATATATACAGACTTGAAGGCAGCATTCGACAAATATTTTGTCTCGGCTTGGGATTTCTACTCAATTGGTGTCCTGGCCAGAATCATACTTCACGGATCGTGAACTTCGGGTACGGATTACTGGTTGCGTATCACGGTCATTTACAAATAAGTCCGGTGCCCCACAAGGTAGCAATCTTGAAACGCTACTATTCATTCTATTCTTTATTGATGCTGCTTTGATTTTGAATAGAGGTTGTTGTAAACTGGTGTATGCTGTCGATTCAAAGTTGTATGCTGTTATACAAACGCAGGAGTGTTGTGACCGTTTACAAAACTGTCTAAGTTCATTTGTTGATTGGTGCCACAGAAACAAATTGATTGTAACGCCGAAGACAAATACAGCAATGTTTGTTTATCACTAAGCTGCTAAATAGAGAGTTAGATGCCCCTGCCTTGTTCCAAATGTTAAATTTTCGCATTCCGAACAGAAATCTCCGAAACGCAACATTACTGCAACTTTTTTTACTGCTCTTTGTTTAAAAAAATAACCAATTACAGCGTGTTTTCGTTGCTTTACCGTTGTTGAAGACCACATCGTGTTTGACGTACCAACCCGGTATTTTATAAGTAGGCTCAAAACAGTGATTATTTAGTAAATTTTTTATTCATTGAGACATTTTCCTGTCAGATGGATTACTCAAATACAAATACCAATATCTTAGGCATCACTTCTTCTACACTCACTGTAAAGATTGTAAGCATGAAAATTTTTTGCCTGTTCGGTATATTCCACTGCCACCAGGTATTCGACCTATTGTGGCGGAGCATGAACATTGATTGTCCACAATTGTTGTTCAACAAACAACATCGATTGCTAGTATGCATCACCAATTCCAATAGCAGTTCCACGTTTCTTTTTTAACACTAGCAGTTTGCTTCTTGAGTATTTTCTAAAATCTAGTAACAAGTTGTTACAGAACATTGTTCGTCGTAAACGTAACAACTAGATATGATATATATATATATATATATATATATATATATATATATATATATATATATATATATATATATATATATATATATATATATATATATATATATATATATATATATATATATATATATATATATATATATATATATATATATATATATATATATATATATATATATATATATATATATATATATATATATATATATATATATATATATATATATATATATATATATATATATATATATATATATATATATATATATATATATATATATATATATATATATATATATTATATCTAGCCTAGTTGTTACGTTTACGACGAACAATGTTCTTCAACAACTTGTTACTAGATAACTTAGCAAATTTCTGCACTGCCTAATTTAACTTAATTCCTGGCCTTTGATCGAGCTTTCATCCATTTGTTAAACTACAAAAGAACGTTGTACATGCAATGTATCTTCCCGGTTCTGTATGCGAAGATTCTATTATAGCCACGTATTATTTCTGTGACACATTACTCACATTGAAAATGAAATGCTACTTAACATAACACCTTCAGAATCGCTTGGAACTGTTTCAAATCCGTTTAATTGAATTATTTTACTCGTATCGTGCCATCAAACGTCGCATGCGTTCGATGAGGCGTAAATCGAACCAATCGAATCCAGTAATCCCATCAAAGCAGTTTAATTGCATTTGCTTTGACTTCGTAGAGAAATTCTTTAGGTTGAAATTTGGTATAAAAGTTCACAACGATATCTAAAATTTTGTCAGTAGACACTGCAAGAGTGTCTAGGACGGTATTGTAGGTCATTAATTGAAAAACGTTTATCAGTGAACAGAACTAAAACGAGGGCGTGTGTGTTAAAGGTGTTATTTTCTGTGTGCTCGCTACATCACCAAAAATAAAATGTCTTATAACTTCAACAATTATACAGTACTTAGGCCTGAAGCGCGACTTTCGCCTGAAACACGGTATCTGGGGTGGAATGTAGCTCCCGAGGATTTGCCTCACATTCCAGAACATTGGCTAAAATATCCCGAGCCTGAATCGTCACTTCACTATCTGTTGGGTTTGCTGTATATTGCTTTTACAATATTCTCTTTGGTTGGAAATGGATTGGTTATATGGATTTTCTCATCGTGAGTCAAATTACTATTACAATTTACTGTATAAACCATAATTCTCTTTCTTCTTTTATCAGTGCTAAATCCCTAAGAACACCGTCAAATGTTTTTGTCGTAAATTTAGCCATATTTGACTTCATAATGATGCTCAAAACTCCCATCTTTATTTATAATTCCTTTACAAAGGGATTTACATCTGGTTTTCTGGGTTGTCAAATCTTTGCATTCATGGGCGCCATTTCTGGTATGTATTTCGAAAACTAGTCGAATCATTTTTATTCTACACTCTAGTGGTTACGTTTATTACAAAAACATTCATTAAATTAAGTCATCGATGCGAAAAGATGAATTCGTTAAAAATAGTGTCGATTTATTTCATATTGCTTACGAAATTATTGCTCGTCGTGGTCTTACGATAAGTGGTAATTTCACCAGCTAATAGTATTATATCTTGAATTATAAATTTCATATTCGATATTTTGAGTTCATTAACAACTGTGCAAACTTCGAACACATTTCGTCGCTTTTAAACGTAACTTCGAAAACATCGTGTTCTTTTACAAGCAAAAGTGATTGTAAAAAAGAATATTTCAATTATAATAATATTGATATTATTGACACACTTCAAACAAACAAAAGGAATTTCACTTACAAAACGAACTTAGAAGTTGACATAAGGTTAAGCTTAATAGTTTCGAGGAACTTTCTTACTGAACAACGGGACACTACTACACTTAAAAACCAAAATTCAATCTCAATTAAGTACCATCAATGTTTAAGTAACTTGCTTGCTCATCTTTATCTAACTTAAAAACTTCACTAACGCTCACACACCACTCCACAACTTCAAAAACCCACAAAATTAGAGTTTAGTCAGAGTTATGCCCGTTTAACCAAAACATGAGTTCAGGAGTGGTTGTTGAAGTTCATTCAAGTTTGAAGTAAAAGTTAGGTTCTGACTAATGCTTTGATCAACAAAATAGTTGTTTAGCTCTTATCCACTGGAAATATCCATTAGCCTCGTGACATTCATATAATTAAATGACATTCCTTTTAGGTATCGGGGCTAGTGCAACGAACGCATGTATCGCCTACGACAGGTAAATTACTCATCATATGAAATAATTAGATATAAGCAAAGACAAGATAACAAGATACACAAGTGGCAGATCTGCTCATATACCTTGCGAACTTCAAGTAATGTGGCGCCCTCGAACGACTCCCGGAAACATTAATGGTGAATGTGTGTGTAATGTGCATAAACTATCTAATACAAGCTTGACAATAACAACTACAGAAATGTCTTGTCAAACGTGCCGAACCGATAACACGCATACAAACAAAGTTGATGTTTCTTGGACGCGTTGAGGGCGTCCCGACCTTGTTTACAGTCACATGCAGGGAGCTGTGCGTCTTGTTATTGTTCGTCTTGAATATAAGCCTACTTAGGCATATAAATGAGATTTTTTATATATCCAGGTACATAGGCCTACAGAAATATCAAACCCTCTGTAAGCTTTTTATTTATAAAATAAACAATATACGTACGTAACTTTTGTATACCGTTTTGTATACCGTTTAAATATTTGCTGTAAATTATTTGACATGATAATCATATGTTTAATACTTGCATCTAAATCCGCATCATTACGATTATAGGTACAACACAATTGCGCGTCCTTTCGAAGGTAGACTAACACACACAAAGGCAATTTTCGTTACTTGCCTGGTTTGGGCTTATGTAATTCCTTGGTCAACTTTACCACTACTGGAAATTTGGGGTCGTTACGTACCGGGTAAGTTTTAATTTAAGGAGTAAATGTAGTAATGAAGATAGAAAATTCAACTAACTGAAAATATGATTGTAGAAACTACGAAAAATATAGTTCAGCAGGTGGGACTCGAACCCACAACTTCCAATCTCCGGTCAGATGTGTTCCCGTTACACCACCGCAGAACGTTAAAGACGTAGTTCTAGAATCGAGTTTTGTATCGCTTATCCAATTCTCGCACTTCGTACATTTACTCAGTAGAGACTATTATTTATAGCTGGCTATTGTTTCAACACCCTCAGTGGAAGTTGGAATGACTTCTCAGTGTGAGAGATAGAAACGTGCCAGTAAGTTGCCATCTCTACCAGCAGCAACATCGACTTGCGTCACAAACATTTTTACTTTTCTTTTTTCGACTCTAAGCAAAGTCATGCTATTTTTTAATTTTAATTTAAGGAGTAAATGTAGTAATGAAGATAGAAAATTCAACTAACTGAAAATATGATTGTAGAAACTACGAAAAATATAGTTCAGCAGGTGGGACTCGAACCCACAACTTCCAATCTCCGGTCAGATGTGTTCCCGTTACACCACCGCAGAACGTTAAAGACGTAGTTCTAGAATCGAGTTTTGTATCGCTTATCCAATTCTCGCACTTCGTACATTTACTCAGTAGAGACTATTATTTATAGCTGGCTATTGTTTCAACACCCTCAGTGGAAGTTGGAATGACTTCTCAGTGTGAGAGATAGAAACGTGCCAGTAAGTTGCCATCTCTACCAGCAGCAACATCGACTTGCGTCACAAACATTTTTACTTTTCTTTTTTCGACTCTAAGCAAAGTCATGCTATTTTTTAATTTTAATTTAAGGAGTAAATGTAGTAATGAAGATAGAAAATTCAACTAACTGAAAATATGATTGTAGAAACTACGAAAAATATAGTTCAGCAGGTGGGACTCGAACCCACAACTTCCAATCTCCAGTCAGATGTGTTCCCGTTACACCACCGCAGAACGTTAAAGACGTAGTTCTAGAATCGAGTTTTGTATCGCTTATCCAATTCTCGCACTTCGTACATTTACTCAGTAGAGACTATTATTTATAGCTGGCTATTGTTTCAACACCCTCAGTGGAAGTTGGAATGACTTCTCAGTGTGAGAGATAGAAACGTGCCAGTAAGTTGCCATCTCTACCAGCAGCAACATCGACTTGCGTCACAAACATTTTTACTTTTCTTTTTTCGACTCTAAGCAAAGTCATGCTATTTTTTAATTTTAATTTAAGGAGTAAATGTAGTAATGAAGATAGAAAATTCAACTAACTGAAAATATGATTGTAGAAACTACGAAAAATATAGTTCAGCAGGTGGGACTCGAACCCACAACTTCCAATCTCCGGTCAGATGTGTTCCCGTTACACCACCGCAGAACGTTAAAGACGTAGTTCTAGAATCGAGTTTTGTATCGCTTATCCAATTCTCGCACTTCGTACATTTACTCAGTAGAGACTATTATTTATAGCTGGCTATTGTTTCAACACCCTCAGTGGAAGTTGGAATGACTTCTCAGTGTGAGAGATAGAAACGTGCCAGTAAGTTGCCATCTCTACCAGCAGCAACATCGACTTGCGTCACAAACATTTTTACTTTTCTTTTTTCGACTCTAAGCAAAGTCATGCTATTTTTTAATTTTAATTTAAGGAGTAAATGTAGTAATGAAGATAGAAAATTAAACTAACTGAAAATATGATTGTAGAAACTACGAAAAATATAGTTCAGCAGGTGGGACTCGAACCCACAACTTCCAATCTCCGGTCAGATGTGTTCCCGTTACACCACCGCAGAACGTTAAAGACGTAGTTCTAGAATCGAGTTTTGTATCGCTTATCCAATTCTCGCACTTCGTACATTTACTCAGTAGAGACTATTATTTATAGCTGGCTATTGTTTCAACACCCTCAGTGGAAGTTGGAATGACTTCTCAGTGTGAGAGATAGAAACGTGCCAGTAAGTTGCCATCTCTACCAGCAGCAACATCGACTTGCGTCACAAACATTTTTACTTTTCTTTTTTCGACTCTAAGCAAAGTCATGCTATTTTTTAATTTTAATTTAAGGAGTAAATGTAGTAATGAAGATAGAAAATTCAACTAACTGAAAAAATGATTGTAGAAACTACGAAAAATATAGTTCAGCAGGTGGGACTCGAACCCACAACTTCCAATCTCCGGTCAGATGTGTTCCCGTTACACCACCGCAGAACGTTAAAGACGTAGTTCTAGAATCGAGTTTTGTATCGCTTATCCAATTCTCGCACTTCGTACATTTACTCAGTAGAGACTATTATTTATAGCTGGCTATTGTTTCAACACCCTCAGTGGAAGTTGGAATGACTTCTCAGTGTGAGAGATAGAAACGTGCCAGTAAGTTGCCATCTCTACCAGCAGCAACATCGACTTGCGTCACAAACATTTTTACGTGCGAGAATTGGATAAGCGATACAAAACTCGATTCTAGAACTACGTCTTTAACGTTCTGCGGTGGTGTAACGGGAACACATCTGACCGGAGATTGGAAGTTGTGGGTTCGAGTCCCACCTGCTGAACTATATTTTTCGTAGTTTCTACAATCATATTTTCAGTTAGTTGAATTTTCTATCTTCATTACTACATTTACTCCTTAAATTAAAATTAAAAAATAGCATGACTTTGCTTAGAGTCGAAAAAAGAAAAGTAAAAATGTTTGTGACGCAAGTCGATGTTGCTGCTGGTAGAGATGGCAACTTACTGGCACGTTTCTATCTCTCACACTGAGAAGTCATTCCAACTTCCACTGAGGGTGTTGAAACAATAGCCAGCTATAAATAATAGTCTCTACTGAGTAAATGTACGAAGTGCGAGAATTGGATAAGCGATACAAAACTCGATTCTAGAACTACGTCTTTAACGTTCTGCGGTGGTGTAACGGGAACACATCTGACCGGAGATTGGAAGTTGTGGGTTCGAGTCCCACCTGCTGAACTATATTTTTCGTAGTTTCTACAATCATATTTTCAGTTAGTTGAATTTTCTATCTTCATTACTACATTTACTCCTTAAATTAAAATTAAAAAATAGCATGACTTTGCTTAGAGTCGAAAAAAGAAAAGTAAAAATGTTTGTGACGCAAGTCGATGTTGCTGCTGGTAGAGATGGCAACTTACTGGCACGTTTCTATCTCTCACACTGAGAAGTCATTCCAACTTCCACTGAGGGTGTTGAAACAATAGCCAGCTATAAATAATAGTCTCTACTGAGTAAATGTACGAAGTGCGAGAATTGGATAAGCGATACAAAACTCGATTCTAGAACTACGTCTTTAACGTTCTGCGGTGGTGTAACGGGAACACATCTGACCGGAGATTGGAAGTTGTGGGTTCGAGTCCCACCTGCTGAACTATATTTTTCGTAGTTTCTACAATCATATTTTCAGTTAGTTGAATTTTCTATCTTCATTACTACATTTACTCCTTAAATTAAAATTAAAAAATAGCATGACTTTGCTTAGAGTCGAAAAAAGAAAAGTAAAATTGTACCGGGTAAGTAATAGAAATTTCTTTAAGCCCTACAACTCTTAGCGAAGTAAATTAGGCAAAAGAAAAGGCATAAGTTTTCATTAGCGAAATCGGTTATGAAAACCAGTTGTAAAACATACACGTGTCATCAGTCTTCCAGTACATATAGGTACTAGGGTGGAGCAAAGTGATCGATTTTCCAGGACCAAGGTTTTTTGGTTATTTTTGGGGCCCCAAACAATTCTAAACTTACTGGAAGGCGATTGGTTTTGTCTCCGCTTGTCGCATTGCATTTCAAATTTGTATGATAATTTATATGGGAGAACCTACTTTTTTTCATTTAACTTTCTAGAAAGCTTAATAATACTCTAATAATGCACTACATTATGTTAAAGTATAGTATTTTAGATGCCTAACAACTTTGCAGAAGACACTGAAGAGCTAGGATGTCCCTAAGAAGAGCTATAGCCGTTCAAAGTTGAGTATGTCGATTTAAATGCAGATGCAGATTCATGTACCGGCATCAGTAGGATTCCCATCATAAGTAACCTGTCGTAACGAGTTTATACACTCAGCTGGATCAAGCAAACAAATTTAGGTCAATATTCTAGGCGTAGGTAAAATTTACATTGTGTGACAGACATAGACATGCTTGTCATTCTCCTCAGTATGTGAAAGGAGAGGAGAAAAAAATCACCGCGCACTTCCCTTCCAGTATGTGCCTGCGTGTAGCAAATGCTTTCACCACACTGCTTCTTTCTCCACTTCAAAGTGTCTCCACCAGCTTACAGAGAGACAAACACACTTCCAGCTCACCTCAAATCTGATAGAAACAATAGGGGTGAATCACTCTACAGAGAAAACGCAGAAATACACAACAGTGTCCACTGGCGAGTAATCCGGAAGGTGAAAAAAAACCTACCGGGTAAAAATGTAGTCCTCATGTAGCTACACTGTGAAAACGAATTCCACCAGAGTAAATTAGACCGGCACGAGCGGCACGAGCAACGCAGTCTATTTTTTTCTCCCAATCTCTTTTCCTCTTCTGCCATGCTCAAGAAACCAACTGTGAAACGCACCGCAGATAGCTCTGCAGTGTAATTATTGTGCGTGATGTCTACACGTGTGAGAAAGTACACCATAGTTCATTGTCTCACTAGAGAGAGATTTTAGATTTCACCGCAGTGCGTTCAGGTAGCTCAACAGATAAAAATCATTTGTCGCTCTCTTTTAGCATGAGCGTGGATTTGCTCTTAAGTGTGACGGCAGTTGTTTCCGCAGTGCAAGATGTTCTCCTGCACTCTAAAGGTTTTCTGAGGAGAAAAGACAAGCATGGTTACAGAGGTTACTTCTGATGGAAATCTGACTGACGCTGGCAGTGTTGACAGAAAATTGCAACATAAATTTCGACATAATCAACTTTGAACAGCTCTAGTATTTTTTGGGACACCCTAGCTCTTTAGTGTCTTCGGCCAAGATGTTAGGCATAAAAAAACTACCATTTGAAGCCATGAAACCTATGGTTTGAGCTTTTTTGAGCTCTTTAGAATGGGAAATGCTAAAAAGTTGTTTTTTCCATACAAATTTCCATATAAATTTGAAATGCAATGCGCCAAGCGGAGACAAAACCAATCGACTTCCGAAAATTTTAGAATTGTTTGGGGCCCCAAATAGAACAAAAAAAAACTTGGTTCAGGCTTTCTGCTATTGAGTTTCGTTTTGAAGTAGAATACTTCTCTCAGGAAGTTCGGCTACATAGGGATGTGAAATGAAAATCTAAAACCGAAAAAAGTGAAAAATATGTCCAATTTCAAATGCTAATAAATCGGTTAGTATTCGATGGATTTCCTTCGTTCTTGCAGCAATAGATTGGAAAATCTTCTAAGATTCTTCCCAAAATAAGATAATTGTAATTTTATTATTCACACTATTGTACTATTGAAAATAGCCAAGTCTTGTCAAAACGAAAAATTCGACCTCTGATTGGTCGTTATATGCTTGCTTCCCAAGCACGGTCGACAGGATCATATACCTTGCAGTTGAAAACATGCTATTCGGCCCATATAAGAGCCTGTTTCAGCCGGAGCCACTCATAATAGTTCTAGATAGCGACAACAGCAGTCGTCCTTCCTTAGCAGCAGCACTAGCCCTGTGGTTGGTCACCACGTCTCAGGAGCAGCGCGGTTTTTCTCAGCGTGTGTCGCCAGACAGTCATTATTCCCCCCGTGTTGGGGCAGCATGAAGATTGCTATCAGGAAATCCAATTTTGGAAATCAAAATGCCTTTTTCAAGGCAAATAAACAAGTCATTGAAAATTAATAATTTTTGTCAACGCAAGCAAGCATTCTGTGTTGCATCCTAGCAATTTAATTTTGTCACACCCGTCGAATTTAATGAATGTAAAATGTGTTGTCCGTGTATCTGAATTCCCCCAATGTTAGGGCAGCTCAAAGGTTGTAATTAGCAACCGATTTTGAACCGCAAAATGCTTTTTTCAAGGCAAATAAAAAAATAATTGAAGGTTAATAATTTTCTGGCATCAACACAAACAGACATTCTGTGCGGGATGCAATCAAAATCTGTTGTAGTTGTCTAATTTTTACTTTATTTAGTAAACCCCCCACTGTAGGGGCAGCGCAAAGACTGCGATCAGCATAACCGACATTGAATAATAAACTGCCCTGTTAGAACGCATTCACAAAAGCAGTTAGTTCGACTATGCAGAGCTAATATGAAGTCGATTCAATCAATCAGCATAAACAGAATTTCGTCGTCTCCCAGCTGCCAAGTTGCAACATGATGCAACACGCAACAGCGTGCAAACGAAACCGCTTGATGTTACGAACCACAATAAGATACGAGTTAAAACCGTTGCCTGTGTGAGAGCACCATCGGTGTTTATTCGCTGGATACAAAAATCAAATGCGAATTGTGGAATAATTTGTCTGAAGAACATTAGGGATGGGAACAACTGAACTGATAGAGCGTGGCCTATTACGTAGCACCCTTCGGCTATAAAAGAGTGTTTCTGGGAAAACTAGCTACATTCATTAGTCGGAAGGTGAGCTGGATGGACCGTCCACAACGTTGACAGCAGCAGCAGCAGATATCAGCACTCAGCGGTAACAGAATATATCAGCGGGTTGCGCCTGTGGCTGCCTTCAAATTAAACAAATCACTTGCCCTGTGGTTGGTCACCACGTCTCAGGCCTCTGCCTGAGAACGAACGCCAACGCGAGCGATCGGGCGAGATTTTTGCCGTACATCAGCCGGCACTTCCTCTAATGGAAAAGTTGGATCATTCTGTTCAGAAGAATATTACTGTCGGTAATATTACAGAGCTGCGATTGCATTATATCCGATAGGGAATTGAACAATTGTTCTTTTGTGGACAAAAAACACTTAATTTGAAGAGTTTATAGTTTTGGGTACCAGTAGCAGTATGGTAACAGCCTCAGCGGTAGGTGCAGCCGGTACTTCCATGAGGCGGATGTTATAAGAAAGTAAATGGAAGTGGCATGGCGAAACAGTTCGGGTGTGCTTAGACGCGCGTCATTTTTCGTTGTTGATATTATTCCCCACATGAAACGAAGCGCTTTCGTACGATAGCGGCGGTATTAGCGGTAGATGCATTTGCCAACACTTACTCCAGTTAAACCGTGTCTAATTTTCAATGTGAAAACACCTTTCTATTGTGTTGGCCGTGCACATTATGCCTCTGCCAGGCTAAACGCGAAAAGCGGCGTGAACCGTTTCGTCCGGCCTTAGGTTAATGTGCAGCCGTAAGTAGAGCTGTGTAGAAGTATTCTACTTCAACCTCGCGGTCGTGGCTTTGCACACAACCCTCCTGTGATTTTTTTTTTCATATAACGATTCTCCACCCTAAGGTACACTTCGAGCGGAACTGGTAAAATACCCACGCACAGAAAAGTCAACTTTTCGCTAGTTGCTAGTTTTTTTAGTGTGCGATGCAGTTGAAGACTTTATTATGATTCTAAAGCAGGTATTAGACGAAGCAAACATTTGCTATTTTTGGTACGAATTTTATTTGCGCAAAATAAAATCCGTACCAAAAATAGCAAATATTTGCTTCGTGTAATACCCGCTCAAGCTGCATACAATTGACAACAAATTCAAGCTGTTGTAGCGTCGTAGTCGATGCGGTTGTTAAGCAAACAAACACCAACTTCTAATACTTGTGTGAGCATATTCTTATTGATTTCAGTGCTTTAAATCAATTTTGTTTTTTTTTCTGAATAAACCAAATCAATTTTAAAAATATCCATTCGGGTTCAATGCTTGTTGATTTTATTCAGTTCTTTTTATTCATTTTGAAAATGGTTCGAGTTGATTTTACAAATTGTTCAAAATCATAACAAATCCTCAGTTTGCAAAACAGCACGTTTTTCCCGACGGTGCCACTAGTAGCTTTTGACAGAACCACGGATAGCAGAATTATTTATTACTTTTCTCATAAGTTAGCACACGTGCATGGAAAAATATCAAGAGAGCACCATTAAGTTGGATCCCGGCAGCCCATTTAAACATTAAATTTTAAATATTTCCGAAA
The DNA here is from genome assembly GCF_029784165.1 of Wyeomyia smithii. NCBI lineage: Eukaryota > Metazoa > Arthropoda > Insecta > Diptera > Culicidae > Wyeomyia > Wyeomyia smithii. Next base: position 115,558,628 of record NC_073695.1, on the reverse strand, counting down.
CATTTCTCAGAATCTAGGTGATGAAAAAGTGTTAGTTATTGTTTGCAATACCTACTGATTCTGAAAAATAATCCGTCAAATTTGGATTACTTTCCTTTGAAGTACATTTTCGTCACCGATATCCTTTTTACCAACAAATTTACACATATTCATTCTGCGCCTGTTGGGCTACTTGTAATAGCAAGTGTGTTGGCTTAGTTCCCCGAATCTCGATATTTACCATATTAGCCAGCAACGTCAACAACAAATTAACAAAACGTAGAACTACCTGAACAATAAAACACACATTTCTGTACAAACACTAGTAATTATGACCTTAAAATTACATTTTCGTGAACCACAAATTGAAAGCTTTCGATTGATGTATACATCATCGTTGTCCGATTCATTTGAAGCAAAATCATGTTTCAAGATGGCTTGACTCAGTTTTTTGAAAATTTCTCAGAAACCACTTTACCACAAATTACCACAAATTGGACTTCGAACTCACAAATTAACCACTAAATATTGGTGATAAAAGAATTGAAAACAATTATTTTGTCAAGCCATCTTGATATATGCGTTTAAAATTATCAAATTAAACACAAAAATAGGTGGGACGAAGTTTGCCTGTTCAGCTAGTAGGTATATAAATGTAAAACTAACATACACATATAGCCGGATTTAGGGGGAGTTCAGGAGGACCATGGCCTCCGAGCCCCCTCGCTTTGGTTTCTCTTGTTCTCTTCTTTTGTACTTTGTATTAGAAGGGAACAAAACTAACACAATCGTGCTATAACCTTCTTTTGATTTATATTTCAGTGTAACATATCTTTTAACTGAAATGTCGACAACTAAAATGGGAAGCCTGCACAAGATACATTGGTGCTTATTACGGGAGTCACTTCACGGTGAAATATATTTCACTCTCACGCTCACTTCACTTTTTTAGACCTATTCCCGATTCCACCTCAAGTGAGGTGACAAAAATCACCTCCGTGGAGTGAGATTGACAGTGAAGTTAAATTGAGAATAGGACAAGTGAAATGAGATTGTTTCCCAGCTCAAAAAACTCTAAGTCCCAGAAAGTCGTTTTTTCCGTTTTTTTTAGATAACACCAGATCTTGACGTGTTCTGCATTTCTAAGACATTCGACATCAAAAATACTACAAGGTATACAGCCCTAGGGTTGTATGAAATGGTGACGTGGGACTAAACACTGTAATTAGGGGATTTTTTGTTACAAAATATACAGAGTCTGCAGACAGAATCAATGTGTTTGCTCAGCGACTGTACGTATTTTTATTTTCAGCCTCCCCTGGAAATCAATTTTTGGAATATATTCAACAACACTCGAAAGAATATCATTTACATTTGGCGATATTATACCTGTAGTATTTTTTTTTTTTGTGCAAAAAATATGTATTTGACAAGGCACAAGCATATCGTGTTTGTTGAAGAAGCACCAAGAATTTCTCATAATGCGTCAAAGTCAGAATTATCTCTATATCCTCAAAAACCAAATCCAATAATACTTACGTTATCATAATGAGTGGTTTTGTCTTATTTAACTCTAACTAAATCAAATCTATAGTATGGATCTTACTTTCAAAATAATATGGAAGCCCTTTTTTTTCCTCTCTGTGTGGACTCATCACTGCGACCAGAGTCATTTTGATCTATTGTGATATTGCCCAGGTGTTTTCTGTACTCCGCACTTCATATTATTGGCAGTATCACTATTGAAGTGAATGATACGCTTTTTTTTATTTATATCCGTTCTTGTGTGTGAGAGTTTACCCTTACATTTCAAGCTTACTGCTCTACTATACCGAGCCTCTTTTCTATCCTACCAATATCGCCAAATTACAATTGCCTGAACTGAGGCTACACCTAACGTTCCTCTCTGGCCAGGTTTATTCTAAGAGGGACTCATTATGTCAAGAGGAAGGAGTCTTATCGAAACCTCGTTCCTCGTGCCAATATCGCCAATTACAATTCCCTGTAGAGGGTAAATATTTCTGAAATCAGTTTTATTATAAGAAGGACTTATTTTGTCAAGAGGAAGGAGTCTTATCGAACCTCGTTCCTCCTACCAACACCGCGTCACAATCACAATTCCCTGAAGAGGCACTCAATGCTTCACCTCTGGTCAGGTTTATTATAAGTAGGACTTATATTTTTGTCAAGAGGAAGGAGTCGTATCGAAACCTCGTTCCTCCAGCCAAGACCGCGTCATAATTACAATTCCCTGAAGAGAACTATTATACGTTACTCAGAACAGTTTTATTATAAGAGGGACTTTTTTGTTAGGATGAAAGTCAGCAAGGGTACTATAGAATTCAGCTTGAAGGAAGGGTATGTAGTAGAGAGCCTGAGAATGAACCCATGTTAAAGTCCTTTGACAACCAAATGGCCTGATTCTACTAAGATTCGAACCCACGACCACTCGCTTATCAAAGCGGACTCTGTAACCTTGCGGCTACGAAGCTCTCTATGGAAGCCCTTACAAAGGTTCATCAATTGGCAAACATAAGAAAATATTTTGAACAAATTTCTCACAAGTTCCAGCAGAAAATCGTCATCCACAATTACATTTTTATTTTTTGCTTGACAATTTTTTCATTTGCCTACAACTACATTCGCTGTATTACAAAGACAAGAAATATACGTTTATTATGGTAAAGCTTAGAATAATAATATTTCATCTATCAATTTTGAAATGTAAAAAGAGATTCTGTACGAGTCTTGCTAAATAAACAAAAAAATCACAAGCATTCGCAGGCTCTTACTCTTCTATAAATGTATATATTTAGGAATTTACTCTTTCGATACTATCCGGCCACGATTATTTAGTGAATATCGAAGATAAAATTAATTAAATATCCGTTGCAAAAGTTTACAATTCTTGTTGAGTAATTTATGGTAATCATATTCATGAGATAAACTTTCAATCACCATCAACAGCAGCATTGCAAGTTTTCCTCAATTGCATACGAATAGAAATGTACGAACAAAAGTGTACCACTGCGATACGAATAGTACTACTGCAGTACGAATAGAAGTGTACCGCTGAAATGTACGAATAGAAGAGTACCACTGCAATCATAGACGACGAGAGACCTGCGGTTCTTTACTCCACTGTTACTGTTGCTTTTACCGGCATGTTTTCTTTCAAGACATCAGTTTTTATTAGGTTCTTCAGTACCTAACACGCAGGTTTAGAGATTGTTCAAGGATGGGTATTGTTTCAAACTTTTAGGAAAACTTTTACCTTCGAGACATCATATCACGACGAGGAACCTGCGGTTCTTTACTCCACTTTTACTGTTGCTTTTACCGGCATGTTTTCTTTCAAGACATCAGTTTTTATTAGGTTCTTCAGTACCTAACACGCAGGTTTAGAGATTGTTCAAGGATGGGTATTGTTTCAAACTTTTAGGAAAACTTTTACCTTCGAGACATTATATTAGTCTAAGCTCATGGAAGCAAAAATAAATTGACCTATTGGGACGGGGGGACTCTGTCAATTTTTATTTCGAAATTGATATAGGGAATATCACAGGGAACGGATGGTGTCCATTCACGTCGTCTGTGCTAGGAATGCTCGCATGTAATTGGTTCTTTATTCGCATAAATTTGTTATTGAAATTTTTATCAATTTTACCGCTTAGCAATGAAATTAAAGTAATAATTAACACATTACAAAATTGTTATACTATTTATCTATCCAACAACATATTGGTTATTATTATCCATCATGTGGTTATGCTGTTATTAGCGTTTGAAATCTGACGCAACATTTGCTCGTTTCATTCCCAATTTTACAGAATGCATACCAGTATAGTAAACAAAGACGTGTCCCACGTCAAAAATTTTCATCGGGCAAAAAAAAATGAAAATTTGACCGCTTTAAGGCACGGATCCAATTCTGATTCGTTTTGTTACTGAAGAATAAATCCAATATTTACCATTAGATCACAAATCAATCAACTTTAAGACTTATGGCATCTTCGTGGAATCATTTCACCGTTCAAAATGGTCGTGAAATAATTCCACGCGAAACGTCGCTTGTTCCGTTCTCACTTCACTGATATGACACTCATAATAACCCAGATTCCGCGGCAGACGTTTTTCTCACTTACGTGAGTCCCGTAATAGGGTTTTGTTCACTTCACTCTGATTTCACCGTGAAGTGACTCCCGTAATAAGCACCATTGCCCCGGGCTCCCACAGTCCTAAATGCAGCCCGACATACACCCACAGACGCGATTTAAATTTTTGATATTCATCAAATGTTTGAATATGTTTTATCGTGCACGAATATATTTTAAGCTTTCTAGAAATTAGGGGATGCATGCAAACACTCAAGCGTATTTAAATTTTAAATATTATGACAATACACATGGTTATGTATCACATCCTCAATGTAGATTGTACTGTAAAAATTATTATGGCCTCGAAAGAATTTCAAGTAATGAAACTTATTAACGAATTGATGCACGTACCTACCAGTTTTAAACTTAATTATTTAAAGTATGAAAACTTTCCCCTTTGGAAATTTATATACACGTCATGTGTATACAAATTTTGTGTCATGTGTCATGTGTATACACGAGAAAGAATGTTAAACAATAGATTTTATATATTCAATAAAATTAGTTTATTGACCGAAAATATTACATCCTTACAATGTAAACTGAACGTGAGGCAAAACATCATATATTTTAATGCTCGCTCGATGGAAACGAAGGCAAGTTCTAGTTTAGCTATTCCCGAGACGAGTTGATTTATTTGCTTGGTTTCCACACAAAACTGATTGATTGTATTTAAGTTATTATTCAATTCTTGCTCGTCTAAATCGCTAGTTTAATTCTGTTCGCATTATCGATTATAGACTTGTACACATTAGGCCGTATGAATAAAAGCGTTTGAGTTACTCATCCCGTGCAAATCTTACGGGCGAAACAGAGTGAACTCCTCTATTCATACGGGCTATTAACATACCCCAAGTGTAATTTATACTTGTCGAATGATACAACGGAAAGGTTCCGCAATGACTTTTACTATTTTACATGTCTGCGGCCTCTATATGTGTGCACAGCATTCATAAATTATTTCAATTATTTTTAGGTAAAAGTAATGAAATGTCAACGAATCGGTTTTCTAGACAACGGAAATAGTTACGTTAATACCGAGGTTTCCATTGTCTGCGAACAGCTGCGCGATGGATGTATCAAATACGAGGCAGTCTGAGTTAAGAATCGCACTAGCCACACCTTCATGGATCGATCGTGGCATCGCCTCCCAAGTTAAACGACGCCTATTTCCATTTAACTCCAGCCGATAGGCAAAATTTTCAGCTTCTTTGCGGGATCCGATTAGCTGTACAATAGCATAGAACTGCTGGTGACCATCGTATTTCTCCTGCTTTTCCAATACCAGCATAAAATGATGTCCAAAACAAGATTGCATCATTACCCAATCCACAGCACCCGGAAGATTGATATCTGTGGCTAGAAATACAATATCTTCACCCTGCAGAGTTGTGATACTCTTATGTGACATCATAAGGTGTGGCATTACGTAGTCTAGTGATCCTTGCCATTTGCAAGACGCTCCAGGACAAGGGCAAAGATACGGTCGAAATTCGCAGGCTTCTTCGTGTTCGGCCTTCTCGGTGTAAACCAATGAGACAGTGCAACCGTGGTTTGAATGTTTGCATGGAAATTTCACATTTGAAGCCACCTTTTCCATTGCTAAGTTGCGAATATTTCCCAAAGAACCACGGCATGTGGGACAGCAGGTTAATTTTGAACGACAACTTGTGCATACTAAATGACCACTTTGGCACTGCAATATCGGTGGTAGTACATAATCAAAACATACAGGACATTCAAACAACGATGCCAAATCTGCCGAAATGCCATTGTCGCCTGCGCCGACTGAAGAGATAGAGGAATTAGAAGAAGATGATCCGGTCACTTCTCGTCTTTTCGGGTTATTGTTCTTATTAGACATTTTATTTCTGCTATCAGCTGGTTGGCAGTGCTATTATTATCACAAATCCAATATATAAACTTGTACGTACTAAAAGGACAACAAAAATACTATTGTGCATGGAAATTGCAATTTTGAATCATAATTACTCTTCGGCTGCCACTGGAGCTCCGCCACCTCTTGTATTTTGGTAGTCACTCCTTCTGAATGAGCGTATCAAAATATTGTAAAAGCAAAGCTCACTTTTGGGTTTCCATTACATTATTCGTTTGTTTTTGGAAATTACTGCCTGTGGAAACAAATAGTACTAATTGCAGTCACCTTAATCGAAACTTATTAGAAACATATTGGTAAAAATATTTACTCCCGAACTTCACCCTCTCTCACAACTGTTTGAAAGTGTTTTCCCTTTTAGCGTTTGCTGTCTGAGTAGGAGCCATTCTTCTATTACGTACCTTTACTATACTACACCACACCTTGTAATAACACCACAATGTGTATTTACAGAAGTATAAAATAAAACTAATATTACTTCTGTTACTATTTAGGATTATTGGCTATTTCATCAGACTTTCATAACAGAATTTTAAAAAATACCAATAACGTGAATATTTTAAGTATATAAATCGATTTCATTACATATAGGGCGAATAAGCACATGAAATATTTCGAAGTCTGATAAAGCGTCTGATCGAGACCTTTGAAATCCCAGTAAAAAGTCTCTCCTATTTACCACCATTTATATGGATCTCGCAGGCACAATCGCCCACCCGATAAAAAGACCTTTTTATTTTTCCCCATACTTAAAAGGAATTTCTTTATTTCGCTGCGTCAGGGCAAATCTGCCAAGGAATAAAAAGCAGGAGGGTGGTATTCAAGACACGCTATTCTTATATTCCATTGAAACATATAGTAGAGGGAATTGCAACTCTAGCATTTGCTGCAATTTTATCTAACAGTGCATTTCTGAATGCTGAGACGTTAAAACGTTATAAATAATAATATATACCAAAAGAATGGATCTCTTTCATTTATTCGCTGTCATTTCATACATATTCGAATCAAGCCTTTGTTCGAATCAAACCTTTGTTCGTAGCTGCACTACCAAGACAATCATTTAAATTATGCCTTGTTCAGACTACGCCGCATATCACCTGATATCGCCAGATGATATCGGATATCAGAAATTTCAAAAGAAATACATATTCTTCTGACTTTTCTTAATTTAGGCGTGGTACGCAGTTGAAAAGAAAAGAGGCTTACGAAATTTTGCCCTTTTTACCAAACGGAATTTTGACAGCTGAGAATGCTTCACAGTAACGATATCTGACGTGAGTGAGCGCATGATTTTTCCTTTTTTTCTAGAACACTCGAACAAACTTGTTTACCGCGATTTGGTGTGAGAGCAGGGATGCCAGGTAATTTTTTCAAAAGTCTTCATGGTCCGCGAAAAAATGTCTTCCTACCCGAAGCTCAAAGGCTTCCGGTAATTCGTAAACTGTCAAACAAAAAAAGATCACCACTAATGCACTAATGCAAAATTCGGGTCGTTCACATATTTTTCAATGTCTTCACATGTTTTCTCTAATGTCTTCATGTTGTCGTCACAAAAATGGATGTCTTCATCGTACAATCAAAATATTTTTCACGTTATTGTTACGTGAAAGTTCCTATACTTGTTCATTTTCTGTCATTTTGCATGATTTATGTGACAAACATAACATCTACGTGAAAATCTCATGCATAAAGTGAATTTTTGAAAATTCTAATAAACTCGAGACTTGAGCTTACAGGGGTGGTATTGCGCAGCTCGATTCGAACGATTTTCGCTATTTTCGAGTAGGCCACATACTGCCAGTTATGCTTTAAGCTTAAAAGGAGCTGTCATTGTAATTTGTCCTGCGGCTCATCTAACCCGCAAAGTCGAAAAAATTACTAAAAACGAAACATAACGCCCCCCAGCGATCATTTATTTTTGTTCGAGTTGCTCGGAACGAAATGCGCAATGTCACCCCAGGTTTCACACAGCTTCAGTTCAAAGGTGGAAGAGTTACCTGAAAAACAGCTGCAGCGGACTACAACAATCCCCATGTACAATTTTCATTTATTTCTCTAATTTTTATGAGCTAGGAAACGGGTTCTAGAAATTATCAAAATATGTTGCGTAATAAATCACTCAGGTATGCAAATTCGTCGTTTACCAGTAGATGAATTCTATGTGATGCCTTGTTGAGACTACGCCGGATATCACCTGATATCGCCAGATGATATCGGATATCACCTCGAGCGTTCACATTACAGTGAGCTGAAATGATTTGACATTTGCTTTGGTGATTGAAAAGAGAAAAAACAAAAACAGGTCAAAGCTAAAACAAGAGTAATGCGCTGGATTCTAGGCGAACCAATATATCGCCTGGAACTCTGGACTCATCCGTTCACATGAACACATAGGTTCTAGCCCAACTCCGGCCATTATCTCGAGAAACCACATATGACAATCATTGCATAAAATATGCGAGGTAACCAGGTATTCGAAAAAAAATTAAAATGAATTAAAAAAAAGTGAAAGAGGTTGTTTATAAGACACGACCGCAGAGGTAACGTAGAATATGACAGCCTGTCTTGTGTCAATGTCTTTCTTGGCATAGGTTTGGGAATACACTCAATTGGGGTTAATTAATTTAATAGTCTCTTTGCTCCAGATGACGTTTACCTCTGTAGCCGGCACCGCGGTTTCACTTGCTGCCGTATCCAAAACAAGAATGAAATTGGAGAAATAGGGATACACGCTTTAAATATTCACACACGTTATGTGCACCAGTGCTGATAAAAGTCATTTTCCCCAGCAAAATTCTTCGAAAATTACGGCCAATCATTTTTAATTTTCACTTCCAACGATCGCAGCACTCTTTCAGATACACTAGATTTTCGTCCTAGTAACGTACTGTTATACTCAGATGGAATAGATCGCGCGCACCGTTTACGGTTACGGAATAAAATTTGACGACAAATCCAACCAAATGATCTTCACTTCAAAGCGAAAAAGAAAAAAACAAACAGTCCACTCAACCAAAATGAACCTCACCGAAACACTTTCACTGACACTGACCGATGCCTTGACAATCTTCGTTAACTGATAAACTGATTTTGTTGTCTTGATTCCATCGCATGAAATATAATGAAGTGTTTTGACAGTTCACTTCCATGCAAAAAGCGGGAAGGGCGAACTCTGAAAGGATTGTAAAAAATAACTTTTATGGATGCTTTTTTTCACTTTCACTCAAGAGTGTCAACAAATATCAACCCTGATGTGCACACACCCTACATACGCTGGATGATGGTGGCTTCTCAAATCACCTGGCGGTGCGAGTCTCTTTCAGTTTCGGGTTGTATTCACCCAACGATATCTGAATCGGATTACCGCTGGTGGGGTCCAACTCGGATCGAAGGGAAGCCGAACTGAAATAGGTAAGAACTGCAGCTAACCACTACCACCGCCGCTGTTGCCCGATGCTGATCCACTTCGCCTACTGCCATCGGTGTTGATGTCCGCTGCTGCTGCCTGCTGCTATTAAACTGATTTGCTTGAGGAGAAACAGTCGCTTATATAGCCCGAAGAGTGCATTCCCGGCTAACTTCTGTCGTCCTTTTTAGGGAAAGGCAGCAAGCGACCAATCAAAAGTCGACATTTGCGTTTCGACAATGTTCAACAATTTTCAATATTACAATAGTTTGAACAATCAGATTACAATTTTCTGCATTTGAACGGGTGCTTAAATTATTCTCCAATCGATTTCTGCAAAAATGACAGAAGTCGGTTGGAAACTGACTGGGTTTAAAGCGTTTGAAATTGGACAATTTTTGTGACGCTCTCGATGTTTTCGGTATTGAAATTTGATCCCTGTATTGTCCCTGTAATTGCTGCCGTAAGACGTATTCTACGTCAAAAATCCAGGACGGGTCGGATACCGGCAATTTCGTGGTATTTTTCTTTCGGGTACGGGTCGTTGGAAAAAAAATGTTTCGGGTTCGGGTCGGGTACGGGTATGTTGAACAAACCCGACTTTGGGTTCGGATCGGGTACGGGTTTGAAAATTCTCGATGAGTCGGATACGGGTCGGGTACGGGTAACAAATTTCCCATACCCGACCATTTCTAGTGTATAGCCAAGGGGTGGTTGAATGCATATGCAGCACACATTTTAACGAAGAGGAGTATTCAGAAGCCTAGTATCTAGTCCATAGAATTGATTAATACGTAGCATTAAGGAATGGTGTATAACATATTTGAAATCGCTGAAAAAATGCATGAAACATGTCACATGTAAATAATGTACTGTATTCCTTTTTTTTTCAGAGGGCTATCTCACATCATGTACATTTGATTACCTCACCAATACCTTTGACACACGTATGTTCGTAGGCACGATTTTCACGTTCAGTTACGTTCTTCCAATGAGCCTGATCATTTATTACTATAGCCAGATTGTATCCCATGTAGTGAACCATGAGAAAGCACTACGTGAACAGGCCAAAAAAATGAATGTTGATTCACTGCGATCTAATCAAAGTCAAGCTAACACAACCGTTGAAGTACGGATTGCCAAAGCTGCGATTACGGTGTGCTTCCTATTCGTTGCATCTTGGACCCCATATGCAGTGTTGGCATTAATCGGAGCATTCGGAAATCAAAGTTTGCTTACACCTGGAGTAACCATGTTTCCAGCATGTGCTTGTAAATTTGTTGCCTGCCTGGACCCTTACGTGTATGCAATAAGTCACCCACGGTATAGAGTGGAGCTTCAAAAGCGCCTACCATGGTTAGCTATCACCGAAACTCTACCCTCTGACACCGCTTCGACGACTACAGAAGCCGCCTCAACCAACACTGCTACGTAAATCAGTGTTAATAGTGTTTCAAAAATTATTTTCACAAACGAATTGATCCAATATATCTCGACTAACGCAGGAACAATGGACAAGATAACTGGTAATTAGTCTGCGCTGAGCTCTGCTAACCGTGAAAGAAAAAAAATATAGAGTATTATATTACGGCCAAAGCAACGCTGTTACAAATCTATGCGAAAAGAATAAAACATACAGTACAATTCGAAATTATTTGAGAATGATTTATGTGCGATGTAAGCAATGATAAGCGCAGTGCTAAATATAATATAAATATATTTTGTTTTGGCAATTAACATGACGACATTGATTTTTCATCTCGATGACTTTTTTCAAAGATAACTAGAACAAGATACCTAACTTCCATATTTTTCATACATTTTGTACACGACCGATTTCCGACGGTTAGTGCTGCCATCTGATGACTTAAATTCTCATAAAATTGTCGCTATGAGCAAAACCTATTTATCGTGCATAGTCCGTCATCGATCGTTGAGCTGTTCAAGATTGTATATGAAAAAGGTGTGGCAGTTTGGTCAGCTCGACGCTTAAGATAACATGCAGATTAATGATATTGTCATTTTTTGCACTTAATGCTATTGCCATATTTTTTGGCCTTTAAATTACGATAGAAAAGTGTGACATGACTGTCAGAGTGGGGGTCCATATTGAAGGGTTATATTTATTTTCAGGTCCCATTCTACCAAAACCCAGGTTTCAGTACCATTGTGCATATGGTAAGGTTCACCGGGGCACCCGATTTTCGCCTTATTAACCTCGCAAGCGTGGAAAACTTGGCTGTAGAGCGTACTTATAGCGGTTATCAGGAAGTTCTGATGGTACGTTTAATTTTAAATAATGCGCCAATAACTCTTGATTCTTCCGGAAAGTTTCATGTTTGAGAACTAAACATGCGTACACATTATCATTTTTCGGATGGCAACACCGTACAGTCGTCCACATGGATACTGAAAAAATTGTTTCACCTTTCAGCATACATGTCTTGGCCTTGTCGTCAGTTGATTTTGACGTTAAGTATACATCATATTTACAGTATATAAATTAGTTCGACTTTTGCTCACGCGCAGCGACAATTATGTCCGATGAATTCTGCAAGAGTCAGGTATCTTGTTCTAGTCATTTTTGCTTTTTTTCTACAAAGTTTTCAGTAGCAATACTTATAGCGAATTTCTTTATTCCACTGTGTGCGGGCAAAACTGCCGAGGAATAATAAAACGTCATCGCCATTTAAGACGCAAGTAAGAAAGAGATGCCAGATAATTGTTTACGATCTTAGCACATGCGGTGGTGGGTTGAAGCTGACAAATTTTACAGTGCGCTTCGGGCAGCACGGCAGGTCAAAGCTGGGTCAAAATCGAGCGAATAAAGAAGGGTTTTGACAGCAGTTAGTGCACTTCCAGGTCAAAACGAGGTGAGCTGGTGGAAAAAAGAAATTCGCTATTAGAGGAAGAGATATGCGAAGAGAATGTTGTGAGCCAAACGAACAAGAAAGGTAACACATTGAGAGGTATTGCAATCTGGTACAATCAAGGGGATGGCAGCACTATGTAAACTCTACACGTTTGACAGTAGGCAACATATCGGGGCTTTATTTAAAAATAAAGCCCCGAGGCAGACGTCCAGCAAAAGTTCCATACACTTTTCGCTTTAGTCGGGAAGACTCATCACTCATTCAACATAGAAAGAGATAGCATGTTGCCATCCCCCTGGGTACAATAAAGAATATTTTTATTTTCACTCGTTTTTCGTGTTCTATCGAGTGTTCTATGACTAAACAATAAATTGTGAATGCTCCAAAATTTGCTTTATCATAGTGATTTTTAACTGATGGTTCACAGCTTTGGTATGGTCAACAAAATAATGATCAATTATGGTGAAGGCACAGACAAACAGACGTGCTTCTTCGAAAAAAAATCCTCAAAAATCTTCGTCCTTATTCAAAACGTTATGCCTTGTTCAGACTACGCCGGATATCACCTGATATCGCCCGATGATATCGGATATCACCTCGAGCGTTCACATTAGAGTGAGGAGATATGATTTGACATTTGCTTTGGTTATTGAAAAGAGAAAAAAACAAAAACTGGTCAAAGCTAAAACACGACAACAAGAGCAATGGGATTAGATGTCAGCGAGTTGGCTCGCACCAACGCGAACTCTCATATGCAATTGTCAACATGTGCGGGGTGAAAATAGTAAAAATATTTCCTTCCTTTTTTCTCGCATGCACCGCGAAGTTCGAAATTTGTAGGGTGGCGTCAATTGTCTGTTGGCCATGTGGCCAACTGCTTGAATTGTGGTTATTATGGTTATTGTGGTTACACTACACCGCATATCACCTGATATCAGACGATTCGTGCTATTCGCGTTGACGGTGTTGCTGATATTTGTTTGGTTTTTGCATGCGATAAAGAAGGAAATATTTTTGCTTTTGTCATCACGCACATTTTGACAATTACATATGAGTGTTCACGTAGGTGCGAATAGCCTTCAAAATCTCTTTCAACGCGAATAACCCGAATCGAGGCCATATCACCATCCATATTACCTGATATCCCATACAATCCAGCTGTCAAAGGATATCACCTCGGCTACATGCAATCGCGGATATCATGTTCGAAAGTCTTTTTGCCACTTTTTTTCAAGAAATTTACACCAAATATGAAGAAACAGATCGCGACCGCGAATACTTCTCGTATTTTCCTGAATTTTCGAATTCTTTATCTGTCAATCAAATATCTGAATTCGAAATTCAAAACGCACTTAAAAATTTAGACGCTACGAAAGGTCCTGGACCTGACAGAATAGCTCCAATTTTTCTCAAAAATTTGGCAGAAGAACTATCTACACCATTACAACACCTTTTTAACATGTCCCTGAAGAATGGAATTTTCCCAGAACTCTGGAAAACCTCATATTTAGTGCCAATTTTCAAATCTGGCGCTAAATCTGACATTCGTAATTATCGTGGAATTGCCATTATTTCATGCATTCCAAAATTATTTGAATCAATAATTAATGAAAAAATCTTTCAACAAGTAAAACACCAAATTACAACTCAACAGCACGGCTTTTACAAAGGCCGATCAACTACCACAAATCTTTTGGAATTCATAACTTTCACTCTGACTGTAATGGACAACGGTAACCACGTAGAAGCTCTTTATACGGACTTTAGCAAGGCATTTGACAGAATCGACATACCATTATTACTCTTCAAGCTCGAAAAATACGGAACTGAAACAAAATTTTTGGAATGGCTGCAGTCATACTTAACAAAACGAACACAAATAGTCCGCTTTCAAAATTCCTTTTCAAACCCAATAGAAGTAACTTCTGGGGTTCCTCAAGGTTCCCACCTGGGCCCTCTTCTTTTTATATTATACGTAAATGACATTTCCTTTCTTCTTAAGTCAATACATGTGCTTGTATATGCTGATGACATGAAGCTCTTTATAGAAATAACCAATGCAGAAGACTTCGAAATATTCCAGAACGAAATTAATGTATTCTACACTTGGTGCAACAAAAGCCTATTACAACTCAACATTAAAAAATGTAATTCAATAGCCTTTAGCAGAAAAACAGTAACACCACCAACAAACATTTTCTTAGGAAACCAACCAGTAGAAAAATGCAAAATCGTTAGGGACCTAGGCGTAATCTTAGACTCCAAACTCACATTCATAGAACATTATAATACAATTATCAACAAAGCAAATAGTATGCTGGGCTTTATAAAACGCTTCGGCCACAATTTTAAAGACCCATATACAATCAAACTATTATATATTACATACGTCCGACCAATTCTGGAATATTGTAGCATTGTATGGAATCCCTATATTGCCACACATGAAGAACGCATTGAATCTGTCCAAAAACAATTTCTTTTGTACGCGCTTCGTAAGCTAAATTGGACATCATTTCCCTTGCCATCATATGAAGCACGCTGCATGCTTATAGACATACAAGCACTTAAAGAACGCCGCGATCTTTCAATGCTTTATTTTATCAATGACATTATTTCTCAACGCGTGCAATCTACTCAATTATTATCACAACTAAATTTTTATGCACCCAGTCGTCAATTAAGAAATCGTAAAATATTTTCGGAAAATTCTCACAGAACAAACTACTCAAAAAATGGCCCAATAAATCGCATGATGCGTCACTATAACCAGCACTGCGAAAATATCGACATCACCATGGGCAGAAATCAAATAAAAAAACGACAAACTACTGGAAATAATGTATAGAATATAAGAAAGCATTGTATTATTATAACTGTAGTCTACATTTGCTTGACGAAATAAATAACGCAAAGTGCTCCAGGTTTTTTGCTCTAAACGTGATTGGTTGATTTTGACAGCACGCGTGTGTGACAATATTCAAAAGGGGTTCAGTTTGCCGTGTTGCTAAGCAGCTGGTGTTCGACCCAATCGTTGAGTAAGTAAAAGTGAAATATTGTGGACACAATTTTGTTTTCGTTGCGACAAAAAAAGCAAAAAAGAATTTGAATGAAGTGCCAAGAGTTTGGTCGTGAAATTTTATCGATTTCCCAAGAATGCAGAACCTTATCGACAGTGGCTAAAAATATGCGAAAAATCTGAAAAAGATATTCCAAATTTTAAAATCTCACGCAATAGTCGAAAATGCAGTGAAGGTATTTCTTTTTATTATTATGTTGTTTATTTAGTTGTTCGTGGTAACGTGAAATCAAGCTTTTCTTGAAAACAAGCAATTTTCCCCTTGATTTTGCAACAGGAATTAAGTGTTTCGCCAAATATTTTTCATTCTGCTCTCTATAAAAAGTCCGGAGAAGTCAGAAAAACAAAAAAAAAAGTTTGGCAGTGGTAGTATGATGCTATAAGAATGGACGAAGTTTTGTTGTTTTGTTTTATATGTAGTTTCTAATCCAATTTTCATTGTTGTGCTTTTTTTTAAATAAAAATATCAAATAAATAAATTTTCCTGGTTGCACTGGATTTTGCGTAAGGCAGACGAAAATAATGTTCAACCGGGGATATGTTTCACAGCAAAGAAGAAGAGAAAGAAGCCACTTGGCCACTCTTCTCTTAGATTTTTGCTATTTTCATCCCGCACATGTTGACAATTGCATATGAGAGTTCGCGTTGGTGCGAGCCAACTCACTGACATCTCTATCCTAATCCTTGGACTTTATCAAATCAACCATGTTCGTAACCAACTTAACTGCTATTTGGATCTTTTATTCACCAACTGCACTGAAGACTTTTGTATTGATGCCGCCGTAGATCCATTATGGAGAAACGAAGCATGTCATACTGCCATCGAGTATTCACTGTTCACTGACTCTCGTAGACAGCGCCCTGGCGATACCGACTATGAGCTTGTTCACAATTTTCAAAACCTTAATTATCAAGAATTTGATAGGAGACTAAACGATGTAAACTGGCAAAATTTACTGAAAAATGAAAAAGACATAAACAAAGCTGGCGGCATATTTAGTAACAGCCTTTATTCAATTATCAATGAACTCGTGCCCAAGAGAAAGAAAAGGATACAGGCAAACTATAAATATCCGGTATGGTACACACGAGAAACTAGAAATCTCAAAAACAGAAAACAAAAGGCACATAAAGCTTATAAGAAAGACAAAAGTTCTCAGAACTTAAATAATTATATAGAAATTTGCAGAGCACTTGACGTAGAAATATCCTTAGCATATGAGAGTTTTAATGCAAAAGTAGAAGCCAACATTAAATCCGATCCGAAAGCGCTTCGCGAACGAAAAAATGAAAACTTCTAATTATCCATCCCGCATGCAATTTGAAGACTTTGATGGAACTAATAGTGGTGATATTTGTAACCAGTTTGCGCGATTTTTTCAAAACAATTATAAAACTATTTTATTTTTCCTACCTAAAAGAACAAGAAAATGACGTATCAGTTGACAATATTACTGTTCAAGAAATCCTAATGTCACTTGAAGGCCTTGAAGCCAATAAAGGACCGGGTCCCGATCAGATACCGCCATCATTACTTAAAACATTTGCAACTTCATTTGTTAAACCCCTTTTTTTGGCTTTCAACCTGTCTCTTAAGTCAGGCGTTTTTCCGCTAGCCTGGAAAGAATCATTTTTGATCCCAATATTTAAGTCTGGTAAGCGGTCAGATATCAAGAACTATCGGGGAATTGCAATCATCTCGTCGATCCCCAAGATGTTTGAGGCAATCGTAAATCAAAAAATTGTTCAGTCAAGTCAAGAATAGTATTTCCAATAACCAACACGGGTTTTTCAAAGGTAGATCTACCTCTACAAACCTATTAGAATTTGTTAACTTTTCTTTAGGGGCGATGGACAGGAATAACTTCATTGAAACTTTATACACTGAATTTAGTAAGGCGTTCGATAGAGTTGATATTCGGCTGTTGCTTATTAAGCTTAAACGTATGGGATTAAGAGCGACACTGCTAACATGGATCGAATCGTACCTGACGAATAGAACGCAGTTCGTTCGTTTTAAAGATAAAACTTCGACAGCAATTAAAGTCACTTCTGGTGTTCCACAGGGTTCCCACTTGGGTCCTTTATTATTTATTATGTTTATCGACGATGTCAATCTTGTAATGAAATGCGCCAAAGTACTCATCTATGCAGACGACATGAAATTGTACATGAAATACGTAACAGCGTAGATCTGCAACATTTTCAGGATGAAATCAACGTTTTCTTCAATTGGTGTACCAAAAGCCTACTGGATCTTCAATTAACAAATGCAACATTATATCCTACTCGAAAAAACACACCAATCATGATTTCAGTTTCACTTTAGGAAACCAGTTGATTCAAAGGAGTTACAAGTTTAGAGACCTAGGCGTAATACTTGACTCAAAACTAACATTTGTGGAACACTATAATACAATGATCAATAAAGCTTTCAGTATGTTAGGATTCATCAAAAGGTTTAGCTACAATTTTAAAGACCCCTATACCATGAAACGCCGAATATCACCTGATATCGCCAGATGATATCGGATATCGCCTCGAGCGTTCACATTTGAGTGAGCTGATATGATTTGACATTTGCTTTGGTAAATGAAAAGAGAAGAAAACAAAAACAGGTCAAAGCTAAAACAAGACAACAAGAGCAATGGGATTAGGATAGGGATGTCAGTGAGTTGGCTCGCACCAACGCAAACTCTCATATGCAATTGTCAACATGTGCGGGATGAAAATAGCAAAAATATTTCCTTCCTTTTTCCTCGCATGCAACGCGAATTGCGAAATTTGTAGGGTTGCGTCAAATGCCTGTTGGCCGTGTTGCCAACTGCTGGAAATGTGGTTATTATTGGTTTTCGAAAATGATATCCGCGATAGCATGTAGCCGAGGTGATATCCGTTGACAGCTCGATTGTATGGGATATCAGGTAATATCGATGGTAATATGGTCTCGATAGCACGAATCGCCTGATATCAGTTGATATGCGGTGTAGTGTGAACGGGGTATTAGAGTGAGCATATATGATTTGACATTTGCTTTGGTTATTGAAAAGAGAAGAAAAAAAAACTGGTCAAAGCTAAAAAAGACAACAAGAGCAATGGGATTATGGTAGAGATGTCAGCGAGTTGGCTCGCACCAACGCGAACTCTCATATGCAATTGTCAACATGTGCGGGATGAAAATAGTAAAAATATTTCTTTCCTTTTTCCTCGCATGCAACGCGAAGTTCGAAATTTGTAGGGTGGCGTCCCAAGTATGATGACAGTTCTACAAGGTATGCTATTCACGTCGATGCATTAGTATTAGTGATCGTTATGAACTTTCTCCAATTTTGTATGAACTTTGAAATGATTTTGCATTTTAAACTAAACTTATAAAACATACTTTCCTGAAAAGTTATAGAAATGATGTTGAAACATGATTTATTTGTGGGGAATACATAAACATGTTGCGGTTTAGGTAAAATATGCTGTTTTTCATCAATTTGCCGGTAACCTTTTTGCACTTTTCGTTGTTTTCTTGTACTCTAATAGCGTTTCTAAATAGAGTCGCTTATGTTTCATACAGTAACAAAAGTCATGAGCTATGACAATGACTAAGATTATGCTCCAACTATTAGAAATATAGCATTTTTATATATTTTATTTCGACATATTGTCGCAATTTTTCACACTAAATCTAAATTAATATCAATTTCTAGTGTGTTTCAACTGAAGATTCACTCTCCAACCAAAAAAATCAAATATAAAACAACATAAAACGCGAAATTTCTAAAAATGTTCCGAGTTCCATACAAAACGCGAAATTTTTCATAACGAGAATTGTTTGTGTGCGTGGATAGACAAAAATGTAGCATACCTTGTAGAACTGTCATCATACTTGGGGGTGGCATCAATTGTCTGTTGACCATGTTGCCAACTGCTTGAATTGTGGTTATTATTGGTTTTCGAACATGATATCCGCGATAGCATGTAGCCGAGGTTAGAGTGCCTGTAAATATATAGAGTGGCGACACTGTCAAAATTGGAATAAAAATTATCTGTCAGTGTCATTCCAATTGAGCAAACAACCTATTAAACACGTGTGGGGAAAAGAGAAAGGATGTTCAGTGTTACCAGTGTTACCAGCGTTACTTTGGATGACACGGCGCCACTCTAGTTATATATAGGCACTCTAGCCGAGGTGATATCCGTTGACAGCTCGATTGTATGGGATATCAGGTAATATGGATGGCGATATGGCCTCGAATCGCCTGATATCAGGTGATATGCGGTGTAGTGTGAACGGGGTATTAGGCTTCCACTTCTTCACACGAGCTCTAATGTCTTCAAAATAAAGACATGTTTTCACCTAAGACAAGACGCGAAAGCTGGCGTCTTTTTTTTCTTTTTGTAACGGCCGTCATCCCCGTCGAAATTTTTTTGAACGTTCCATACCGTTGATGCCAGAATGATTATTTTTAACAACTTCTGCAGGTCAATGAAAATAAAACAAATTAAAATTGCAATATATAGGCGAATAATACTCAATTTTTATTTATTATTTGATGTTTAATAAAGCATACTTCTACTATCAAATTTTTTCTTCCTAAGTTTCTTGGTACCCAAATTTTTTCTTCCTAAGTTTCTTGGACTTCAACCGAAATAGTAAAAAACGATTAATCAATGTATTTTTAAAGTTATAACAGTGAAATACATTACTCGGTAATATCGTGTACTTTGCATACTTTTGCATCATTATTTATGAACAATTATAATAGCTAAATTATGACTCTCCAGCACCACTGCTTTACAGTGAAAAGTAACCTCGTTGTATTTTCTACGTGACGATTGCGTTATCGGATTCAGCCAATCAGCAGCCGGTTCAAATTGGTTGAATGTAACGGTGACCAGCTGTCGCGTCTTGTCTTAGGTTTTCACATTTGGCATATCTGTCATAACACGCGAACCAGGGTTATATTTCCACAGGCCAGCAGCATTAATGTCACTTTGTGCTCTGTCAGGGTTATATTTTCCAGCAGCAGAAGTGTCACTTTATGCACTACTTGCCAATTAGTGATAATTAAAAATAACCTTATTTTTCAATTTACCAATCAATGAAAAATCGCAGACATTTAAGAAAAAATACATAATGCTTGAAAATTAAAACCCCCTATTGCACATGAGAGTTCGCGTTGGTGCGAGCCAACTAGCTGACATATCTATTCTAAAAACATTGCTCTTGTTGTCTTGTTTTTGCTTCGACCTGTTTTTGTTTTCTTCTCTTTTCAATTACCAAAGCAAATGTCAAACCATATCATCTGACTGTAGTGTGAACACCTGAAGTGATATCCGATATCATCTGGCGACATGCGGTGTAGTCGAACAAGGCATCAATAAACTTATGTTTGAGATATGGAATGTCGATCATTTAGATACTATCAGTTAATCACAAAGAATTGGGATTTTAGCTATTCACGAATTTCCGATTTTTATATATCATCTAAAAGAGTATAATTTTCTGAGCAAAACGTGATTTTTTAAAACTTCATATCACTATCCTTCGATTTTTAAATAAAGAATTAAAATTCGCTCTAAATCGCTACAATGACAGTTGGTATATGAGCGAACCACATACATAAGACATACGTAACACTCAAGAAGAAATCTTCCAAAAAAGTTGGTACAAAATGAACTACTCGAATTGTACCACGCTCTGAATAAAATCACTGTTTGAGTTGTTTTTAAAGGCTTTTGTCTCGTTCCTACTCGAAAAATGCTGCATTGATTTTGTGAATAACTTTTTGACAGTTCCTTATGGGATTTTCTTTGGGGCTCGATAAAGCCGAGAAAAAGAAAATTCATTTTGTTCATTATTGGTCGAGCAGTTGGACAGGACGAGGTACGGAGTACTATGGGGCAACGAGTACCAGAAAAAAACGCCAGTGTTACGTATGTCTTATGCATGTGGTATGCATGTGATTTTCACGTAAATGTTATGTTTGTCACAAAAATCATGCAAAGTGATAGAAAATGAATAAGTACAGGAAATTTCACGTAACAATAACGTGAAAAATATTTTGAGTGTAGGAACGAGACAAATGCAGGACTGCACAGGTACACTGCCTTCAAAAACAACTCGATTAGTGATTTTATTAATAGTGTGGTACCATTCGAGTAATTCATTTTGTACCAACTTTTTCGGAAAATTTCTTCCTGAGTGTTACGTATGTCTCATGTATGTGGTCATACCTAAAGGCCTAGAGTTAAAATTTGGCCGACTGTCACTAAAAGCTCCAATCGAACTATCAAAACTCGTTTCAATCGAACATCAGCAATGTTTAAACTATGATGAGAAAATTGTTCACTGTTCAATTGGAACTTTTCAGTGACAGTTTGCCAAACTTTAACTCTAGGGCTTTAGTCATACCCTGTCATCCCCCTACTTTCAACGCGAATCAGGGATACCAAATGTGCGGATTTGTCTGCAAAACGCAGATTTTTAGAGTTCGTGTACAGATTTTTATAGATAAGCAGATGTTTGCAGATTTTCCATAGTTACTGCAGATATTTGTCAAAGTCTCCTTATATTTGCGCAGACTTTCATAAAATGTGTGCAGATTTTTGCAGACTTTTGCCTGTGCGAGCGAAGCTTATTCGATCCACACTGTAAAAAAATCAAGTGACTTACACTTCAGTTTGCCATGTCATGCATAGCAAAATCAATCATTTAACATTCAGATTTCAATGCTTACACACCTCAAATGCCAAAACACGTTAAAATACCGTGGATTCCAATAAAAATCGATATGGGTCGACATTATAGAATGATTAGATTCGTTTATTGACATTCATATGAAAAGAGCATTAGGGATTAGCGTGCGATTTATTTTCAGTGCACGCATATTTTTTTTAGTTTTCGTTTTTCGAACAGTACAGACATTTTTCAAAAACATCTGGCATCACTGACACGAATACTAGATCTGTCAAAATTAAAATTTTCTGGAGTATCCTCGTGGAATACAAATGTTAAATATTATTAGCAGATAGATTTAACGAAATCGTAGGTCATATTTGCAATTGTTAAAACTGCTATTTCTGTGATGGTAAGCTGATAAGCTTATAGAACGGTAATTAGAAGAAGTGTTTTCATTTATTTTTTTCAATCAACCTTTTAGGATTTAAACGAACATGAGTTGGCCGAATTGGAAGAACGGCTCTATTCTAGTGTACATCATGTCAGCACAGAACCGTGCAATACAGTGGATGGAAGTTCGCTATCCAACACTAATGTATCAGCCAACTCTCAAAATCGTTTAGTTACTGATAGAACAGTTTATAATAATGGTCGCCGGGCTAATTCAAAGCTGAAACGGTACTGGAGCTCGCTACAACAAACCCAAGGAAAGCTTTATCCAGGAATCCAGGGAAATAAAATCTATCGTGAACCTTCCATTACAAACCCCGTTATCAACGACACAAATTCTTCCGGGATAAAGCAAACATTTACACCTTATCAATCAATATTAGGCCCCACAACAAACGATATGCGAGAAAATGAATTCTCGTTTATTGGACAGAAAAAAAGAATAGCACATAATACAAAGAACGGCACAAGTGTGAGTGCCGAACGAAAAAGAAAAATGGAACAAATATCAAAAATAAGAGTAAAAAAAGCAAAAGCTCAAAAAAGTCGACAAAAAGCTAATCCCGAGCGCCTGGTAGCTACAATCGAAATAGAATCATCCTCGGAAGAAGATGGAGAATATCGTTCGCCAGATCCTATTAAACAAGAAATAGAGGAACAAAAAATAGAATGTCAGGACTTGGAAGATTCAGATCCAGACGAAGTTGTCGTGATTCCATCTGCACCTCCTCCTCTTGTTTGTATCGAGAGCAGTGACGATGAAACTGACAAAAAAAAGTTCACTCATCCAAACACAAGAACGAAAAAAAATTCCAGAATGAAAAAGGCCATTTCTCCGCGTTGTTTGAGTCCTTCAAATAGCTCTATAATGTCGGATGATTTTATCGGACAAAATGAGCGTGCCAGACTTAACGATAGTTTTATAGAAGGAATCACGAATGACGAGGAATTGGATTGTTCAGTGCAGCATACAGTTGGATCACTATTGTCCGGAAATCATCAAGATTTATCTGATCATTCCCGTTTGAATCGTGCCCCGTCCATTTCTTCCGAAGGAACAGTTGCCACCAGTAGCGATACTACGGACCCTGAAAAGCGGAGTGCAATAAAAACAACTGTATGTCAACCTCCAGTCTCTGGTCAGCGTGTAATGTTACCTAAATATAGTTCAACGCCAAAACAATTTCTACCCCTGAAAAAACAATCCATTTCTACTGCTAATCAATCATCGGCAGATACTGATAGTATTTACACTGCCACATCGAACCGTAAATCCAAAACAGATACGGAAAAACTTGCCAGTAGTGATTCGTCAGACGACAGCAACAGTGGAAATGTTTCTGCACATTCAAAGCGTTCCAAATCCAACTATTCGGATAGCAGTTGCAAAAGTTTGAAAAAATCGCGAAAGAAACGTCGTAAGCAAGATACTGAACACTACTCCGACGAGGATTTTGCTTTGATGCTAACCGATATCGTACAGGCAATGTCTGAGAGTGGAAACAAAAGTGAGAATTCCGAAGACAATCCCAAACTGCAGCTCGAAACGCCTAGTTTTGATGTGACATCAACGCAATCGGCAGAAAGCTCAACCGTACTGAATGCCAAGGGCACTAACAAAATTTCTACAAAAAATCAAGAAGCAGATATAAATGTTTCTCGAATAGAACAACAAACACACATTTCATCAGATACATCTGGAAATTCCGCTGAATCCAAATGCATTAGCAGTGCATCAGGCCAATCTGCCGAAGTTGCGCCAGTTATCAATTTAACCGAATCATACGAAACCGATGTTAATTATGAAGAAAGTCTAGGTGTTGGGACAGATGATCCGGAATGTTGCTGGAATGATGAAATGAAACAATTTTATCATAGTTCTTGGAATTGCGAAGAGTTTAACGTCTCAACGGTTATGTTTAACATGCCACGTAAGTTTTTCCCCTTTTTGCAATTTTACCTCGAGTATGGATATTAGCAATTTTTACTCCAGGTTCCGGTAAAAGCTGGCCAATTGTGCATCTGGATAAATATCCAGATCCTCCACGGAAAGAAATAATTTGCAACAATTGCGGGGAACGAGGTCACATGCGCTACAAATGCCGTAATCGTCCTAAGCCGGGAATCTGCTATATGTGTGGACAAACGGGGCACCAGGAGCCTCGCTGTCCCAACACTTTGTGCCTTAAGGTTGTTATTTTTGACAGAAAAAATGACGTGATTTTTCTTTATTGTTCTTATGTGATTGAAACATGTTTACAGTGTGGAGAAAAGACGAGAAATTTTGTTCGAGGATGTCAGTCATGCGCTCGAGAGCAAAACATGTCCTGCCATATGTGTGGAGTCCGGGGTCATAGCCAACGCAACTGTCCGGACAAGTGGCGACGATATCATTCAACGGTAAGTATTTTTCTTGTAGATCAATAACGATGGATGTAAGGTGCCTATATGTATTGCTTGGTGGTGCAATCGGTTACCTTTGAACACTTTTCAAATTATTACATTCATTGTGTTGAGCGGAAGCACAAGTTTTTTTTGTGATCTTTCGTGCTCGAAGTATTATGTTGTTGACGATAGCAATGCTGAGTGGGATGGTGATAACGGTGCTGGTTGCGCAGTGTGCGAGTAATGCAGGTAAGTATAGTTACGTAAAACGACATTCAATATTGAGTGCTATGCAGAAAACATTCCGCCTTCAATAAGTTAGTTTCCGATTCGCAAATAGTTATAATTCGGCAAACATTAAAAAGTAACAGTTAACTCTCATTGAAGATTCTCAGCTAGTTTCGAGCAGTTTCTGTATACTAGAAAAAAAGAACAAAGCAGTATTATCGGATTCTATGTAGTATGTATAGCACTGAAATTGAAATGATATTTGTTAACTAAGACGGATCCAATTGGCTCTCTTTGCGCGATCAGCATGCCCGAATTACCTGACCCAGTATTCTCGTTGATAGCAATATTTCGTCTAATCGTATTTATCTCCGATAACCATTTTTTTCCTTCGATCTTTGAATTATTATTTTCGCTGGGGCAAAACATGATCATTGTAGATCGAGGATAATGTACCGCTATCGAAATCCTTCATTCGCAATCCAAATGCGAAACATTGCTGCATTTGCTCACGTCCAGGTCATCAAGCACACATGTGCAACTCTGCATTACGTATCTTTGGTCAAGTAGTTCCGACCACGGAAGTGAAAAGCTATCAGCCAATGTACAACATCAATGAATGGCGTCACCAGCGGAATCAAAACACGGGGCAAAAGTTCAACATGTTTAGCGATTTGACGGATTACCATTTACACTTTGACAGTGCCTTTGCAATGAATGAAAAAAGTTTTTATAACCGGTTCGCAAAGTCTGTTGGACTGTTTGAGAAAAAAAAGCGGAGAGAGGAAGAGATGGCTCGACAAATTCGCAGGAAAGCAAAGAAAATACTTCAACGGGCAGAAAAAAGAAATCTTGCTGAACCAGTGCCTTCAAAACAAACAGCTTCAAAAGGCGAAGAATCTAAATATGCTACTCCAATTGAGCTCCAAATAAGTCCTTCGCTTGAAGAGGGTAAAAAAGCCATAATTCAAGAAGATTCAAACTATAGTTTTTCGGAATTTTTCGAAGACCCTTCTGTGACCCAAACTATGCAAACAGTAGAGTCTTCGGC
This sequence comes from Wyeomyia smithii, assembly GCF_029784165.1. Lineage (NCBI taxonomy): Eukaryota > Metazoa > Arthropoda > Insecta > Diptera > Culicidae > Wyeomyia > Wyeomyia smithii. The sequence goes on along the minus strand of NC_073695.1, from coordinate 115,532,447 downwards.
AGATTTCATTCCACTAACGTCTAGTACTGTTGCACCATCCGAACCTTTGATAACTGAAATTGTACCCATGAAATCAGAGGCAAAAATTTTTCTTGCTAAACCACATGCAAAATTACTACTGGGGCCAAATGGAGCCGCCTTCCTTAAAAATGCATCGGACAAGTTTGCGCTTCAATTGAGTGTTCTCTTTCAATCAGTTGGAAATGTTCTTACGATTAATGGTTTATCGAAAGATCAAGACAATTTCCATAATGAGTTAATAAAATTTCTTAATGACGTTTCCCACCAAAATGAACAAATTATGTGCATTAACAATGTTCCTAAACTCACCGATAAAACAATTTCGTACATCGTAGAACATTTGCGGTTACTTACGCGATCATATGAAAATGTTAAAAATATGTTTCGACGCTATCAGCATTTCGAGCAACAAGGTGGGAACGGCAAAACCGCTGATAAAATTCGTCGAAATCTCAATATAATTCTCTTTGGACAATTTGGTTTACGAGAAGGAAGAGATCACCTTAATAAGCTTCAGGTTAATCTCAGAGCATTGCGAAGCAGCAAAGATATCAACGTGTCTATGGATTTTCGAAATGAAATCAATCAACACATTCGCTACATTTTCACAGCCTACGATCATGCGGATTATGGTGATATCCTTAACGAGTTTGAAGACCTGAGGAAAAGTCAAAAACTAAACAAAATAAAGGCCGAAGACTTAGATTTATTGCCTCCGTCATCGACTAAAAACGTTTCATGTACACACAGAGGCAATAGCGACGATTCGTTCAACTTATCAAAAGGACTCAACTTCGAGGATCACGCAAGCTTCGAACAATCACACAATGAAGATCTTATCCTAAACACATCTGATCAACTTATAGCTCTACCTGATCAACGCGCTCTATCGAACGAACCCGAACTTTCAGCAGTAAGTATCGAATCAGCAGCAATCGCAACAATTCGACAGCAACACGCTATGCCAAAAAATGCTAAGTTTTCCATCAAAAAACAAAAGGTTGAGTCACTGCTAAGTGAATGTAGGTTGATGGTAAAACAGCTTGATTGTCCTTCGATCAAGCAAAAATTCGAGGCAATCTGCTGTCAAGCTCGCGAAGGTCACATGTCAAAAGCCAATTTCCGTACGTTGATAAAAATTCGCTCAATACTCAAAAGTAAGCTGCAGTTTCAGAGGAAAAACACAAACGATTAGTTTTGTTGTCGTATAAATATCAATTAAAATCAGGTATTTTAGCTGATTTTTATTTATAAGCTACTGTAATAGGATGCAATAGAAAAGATAAATAGGAAGCAAGTTACATTTATTGTTTGATTAGCAAAGAACATTCAAAGAAAATTCAACTCGGAAGAGAAGAAATTTTTACCAAAAAAACGTAGGTTTTTAGTGCTTTGCCACTTTTTTAAAAGTTAAATGAAAAGGGGAACATACTACTGTCTGATTTCCAGTTTTACTGGAAGCGCTGCCAGTAATTAGACTTGGTTGTTAATTGGAATTAAGGAATGGTAATTCACTACCGTAAAAACAATCAAGTGCACAATTTCGTTGAATATATTTGTTTATTTGAAATTGATAATTACATTCGCTTTAATACTCGAAAAGTGCATCAATAAAAAGTTTAATCTACTATTAAACATGCCTTTTGTTGCACAGTTCGACAGCAAACTGTAAGTTATCCCTTCAAGTTATGGAGGCGGCGATTCAAATCCTCAAATTTCATAATCTTTCTGATGAAGAAATCACCATAACGATGTGAAACTTTTGTATCAGCAATGTGAATCATATCTTTGTCAATAAAGAAGTCCAACTCTGATCCCGACTGAAATTTACCTTCCAATCCACTAGAACCCTTGGTCCAAACAATGTTTTTCATCTTATGTTTAAAGCACAATAAATGTGTCAACAAATTTTCGATTTTCTGTTCGCCGATTTCATCCTGTGGAATATGATCCATGAAAGAAGCTAGCTTCAGTAGCGGTAATGTTGTGTACAGCTTCAAGTATGATCGGATAGTTGGCAATTCCTGTTGTTGACGAACCTCATCCATAAAAACATTGGTCTGATGCTCCAATGCTTCCTTCACATAATCCTCAATAGGTGCGTCTGGTGGTGGGGGAACAGGTGATACAAATTTTGGACAAGCAAACACAAAAAAGTTTCGGAAAGTATCCAAATCACCACATTGCATTTTGTACATATTGTCGTGGTAATTTTTCTCGCGGAGCACCTGCTGGATTGATTCGTCAATGCATTGTGGATGCAGCACTAAGCAAATTGCTAAGAGATGGTACATTTGGTCCGTTTGTTTATTGATTTGATCATTCTGATAAGAACGTGCGCTATACAGCTGTTTAGTTCGTTGAATATATAAAAGAATTGAGGAGAATGTGCGAATAGCATCAGAATAACGCCGCATCATCATGTATGCAAATCCAACATAGTATGAAGTAGAAATTTGACAAGCCGGAATATGCGAATATTGGCTCTTCTTATGTATCTCGATCGGTTCAAGCACTTTGATAGCTTGGTGGTAATCACCCAGCAGTGAATGAACACGTAGCAATCCAACCAAACTAAAATATCCAAGCATTTTGTAAAACGAATGACGTCCGAATTCACCAGCTACTTCCTCGGGATCGCGACCTGCAGCAGCAGCTTCCAATTGATCCTTGATCTTCGACATTGAAACCAATGAATGAAGTACGTTCAGAATGCATAGAATGTTCCAAACTTTGCTGTTGTTATTAAGCAAGGTGTCCATCTCTTCTTCAGATTTGTCCGTTAATCTGGCACGATATTGAGCGAAATTTTGGAACTGGTAGACAAACTCATCGATTAGTTCCCACAACCAGATATCCGGCAATTCTAGCTGCACCGGTTCCATCGAAGGAAGAATAGTATTGAAAAAGCTACAGTAGTTATAAAAAGAATTCAAACGCTGTTCTAGTGACGGTCCGCCTTGAATTCTAGCGTGCAGATGTCGATAATACAGTTCCTTATACAAGATCATGAATAAACTATCATTCTCCACTAAAATAGCCACTTCTTTCTCGCTAGGCCAAGCCTTTTTCTCAAAGTGCTGCTCGCTCAACTTAGGAAACGTATTTTCATACAAGTTCTGTATCTCGTACACCACACCCCCTTTGATAACGCTGCAAAAATACACCAAGAATTTTTTAACGTCCTCATGCATAGGATAATACGACCGATCGTAGATTCCATCATCTAGTGGCTCCATGTCATAACTGTAGTCATCGTAGCCCTAAAACGCAAAGAGGTTATGTTTGAGTATCAAATTCAATGTTACATTTTATCAAAACAAAAATCATTTTCACTATTGTACAAAAACAGCAATACTCACGCCATCTATATAATCGTCGTTGGAGTACATTTTAAATGCAGATTCAGGGATATTACAGGATTTTTCACTCAAAATAGCAAAAACTGGAAACACGCAGTCAACACTGCCTACGTGAAAAGACAGAAGAAGCAAAACCCGTACACGGAAAACAAAATCTACCCAACCGGAGGGTAAAAACTACCTGGAATGATGTAAACCTTATACAACTTACGTGTTGGGTAATTTTGCAATGCGAAGGCTGAGTCGATTTAACTTAAAAGATTTCAATGATGCTTTTACTCAATAGTGGTGTTTTGATAAAAAGCCAACGTTGAGTAGTTTGAACCCAATGTTGGATTAAAAATCAAACTGGTTGAGAAAATTCATAACCTAGGTGAAACTTGGACCAACAAGTTGCTTTCTTGAAAGTGACAGAGTTTTTTTTAAGTTTGTGTGTGACGAACGGTTAACGAGCATCTGTTTTTAAGAAATAATAGCCGTCAGTAAAAAGAAGTTTAACGACAAGTGCAAAAGTTTTCGTTTCTGTTAATCCCCTATCTCCAGTGATTTGGTTGCATTGGTTAAGCAGCGAACAGACCATACTCCCGAACAGTTGCGGAAAGTGAATAAACAGTGCCGGCGTACGCTGGGAGACTACTTCCGGAGACTAGATCCGGAGAAGTATGCGCACATGGCGCTGATAGCGAACCAATCAATCGATATATATTAGGGATCCGTTATTCCAACGTACGGGGTGAACACCACCAAGAGTCGTGCCATTTGAAGCGTCTATCAGGAAGATTTTCTGCCGAAAACTAAAAAGTAGGATTTACAAGGTTGCGATGAAGGCTATTTGCTAATTTGTTTTCGTTTTAGATTTTCACAGCGTTTATCGATTTAAATGCGATATTTTAGCAGGAATTAAAAATTCCTTTAAAAAATATGGAGGATTCGCACATTGATTGAGGATTTAAGCCCAACAAAGTTTGTGCGATAGGCCAAAGCCTCACTGTCACTTGGAATGAGTGACACTCTATTGGTAGTGCATTCACAAATATCGTCTTAAGATTATGGAAAAGTTCGCAATGGTGGAATTTCAGGTTTCGGGATCCGCTATGAATAGGGATACCATCTAGTCGGAGGAAGAAATCAGGACACCCTTTTTTTCGGCACAAATTTGATCTAAGCCTAAGACCTCCTAGCTTGTCTCAAGGTACGATGCTGGGCTAAGAAGCCAGTTGTCATAGCTTCAACACCCACCCTTGGAGAGATTGTTGTGATAAAATCGGAGCGCTAGTCCCGCAATCGTTTTGTATTCTTATAGTTGGCCGCAAAGTACATATATGTCAAATAAACAGGAAGGTCAAGTTTCGACAGTGTAATGTTAGTACCTATGCTTTGCCTTCCATTTGATCTACGCTTCTTATATTTAACTGTTCTAGATGTAAAGGGGGAAATAAATGAGTAGAATGGTTGTAGTATTACTGTCGCAGTGTAAAATATGACATCGGGTGGTTCTATTTTGTTGAAAACGCGGGGCATTTTAAAGGCGTGTGACACGTTCCGCAGGACGTATTTCTAAATAGGACATTTTGTTGAAACGCGGGACTGCCTCGTTACTTCACAATTACTAGATGTTTAACGATTTAAACACCTAGAAGATTTCTTTCGTCACTTGACTGAGATTCAACAGAATAAAAAATTCGTTCGCAGTGAGCGTTGTGTTCCGAAATCGTAGAAGTTACGCTACGAAATTGACTATTTCAAGAAAATCAGGACAAATGCCAGAATATGAAAAATAAATCAGGACTCTTAATTAGGATCTCTAAATCAGGACATGTCCTGCTAAATCAGGACGGATGGTATCCCTAGCTATTAAGGTATGCTGGAGTATTTAATAAACCTGCGTAGACATGTCATACATGGGGAGAAGAAAGGAAGACTAAATCGGTGAAATGTTTCTGTTCATGTAAATCGTATCGTTGATTCTTTAATAAATAATGTTATAATTATCATCTCTAACATTTTGGTTTTTATTTGAATGAAATTGAATGAATTTTACCCAAAACATTGAGTGAAATTTACCCAAGACATAGTTTAAAAAATTGAACTCAACGTTGGGTATTTTTGACGGATTATTACATCTAGTGCGATATACCTACTATTGAATTAATCGACAACTACTCAAAATTGGCTTCCTGCACGGAATGACTGCGTTTAGTGAAATTGACATGAAGATGGGTACTTTTCGTTTTCCGTGTAATTGACGGAAGCAGAGATGCCAGATGTTTTTGGAAAATATTCCCAACTGCTCGAATAACCAGAAAAATCCAGGGGCCTATAAGGCAATCCACGAGACAGTTGCGATCAGCTGATTTCAGTCTGTTTTCAACTTATGACAGCTTTATGTATGTTCGATCGGTCTCAACTTGGATGCAATCCGGATCCAGAAGCGTGAAAAACAAATGTTATCCGATCGGTAGCTCTAGTATCGTGAGTGCCAATCCTACACTGTTAATAAAAATCACGTCAAAGTAAAGTGATTTGCTGTTGAATTCGCACTACTTGCTTTACATTTCAGAGTTGAATGAAAATCTTTCGAAATATATTTATGCAAAGAACGATGGATTCAACCGCAAATCACTTTATTTTCTGTTGTTATGTTAATCTTTGTTGATATACTTATGTTTGAGATACGGAATGTCGGTCAGTTGCATAGTTATATAAATTCACAATAAATTCAAGAGACTTCCTTTTTTTTAGATTTCTCCTTTTTATTTTATTTTAGATTTTTAATTTAATAACAAGATGATCCTAGAGATGATCCCTGTCACTGTATCGATGAAATAGATTTCAGGGTCTGTAAAAAGCAGACCGATGTCATGGCAACAGTTTCCTGAAGCCGCCGCCGATGATGATGGCGCTACTGTTGGAAATATGGTCATAAGCTCCGTGCATTGTGCCGCATGTGTTACTGTATGGATTTTTTGCGTGCTTCTAACTACATCGAATGTAGGGCTATTCGGAACGTGTTGAAACATGTTTAAACGTGACCATTTATGTCCTGCGCAAAATCTATAAAACGTTCAAAACAAAACAATCGTTTTTCGCTTTCTGCATTTCTTCACCCCACTTGCAGCAACAGTTGATCTCGCACGGACGGTGCTTAATCGGCTGTTTCGCAAGCACTGACAGCCTTTTGACGTATAATCGAGCCAGAGAGCCAGAGAAAAACGGCTTCAAGCGAAATGTATGGGGATGACGTTCGTGACAGGGATGTGGTAAAAAGTCGTTTTATTGTTATTTTAATTTAAAAGATTCAATGAAACTTACGCTCGAATAAAATTTTGATCTTTGGGTTAATGTGCTGCTTGCGCCGTTCGCCATCGTCACATTTTTGTTTCGCTTTATGGTTTTGACGTTTGTCAATTGGAATTGCAGCTGTAATTCAATTGATTTAAACAGTGGTGATAATACAAGAGATATTCATTATAATACGATGGTGATTTCCATTAACCTGTTTCAAACGCAAGATCATTTCATTGGAAAGTGTTAATCTTCGAGAAATCAACACTAAATCACTTCAACTTGCAGTGTGATGTGACGAATTGAGTCAAGTGCAAAAACACTTGAAGTAATCGTGACATTTTTTTATAGTGTACCAATCTTAAATTCATCACGGCGGTAAGGAACCATTCAAATATTACATAACGCGGAATTTGACAATTTTCAATACCCACCTACCCCCATGTAACGCAATTTTACATGTTTGCCACATGCAATATAACGCTCCGCTAAATACCCCCCCACCCCCTAGAGCGTTATGTATTATTTGAATGATCCCTAATATGTCATTTCAAATGATTACAAAACTTATCTTATTCATTGAAAGTGCACATTGTACTCAAAACAAATATTGAGATCTTGTTTTTTCGCATCTAAAACGACATTTACTCGAGAATATGTCTACCGACAAAATGGGACGTTTACTCTATTTCACTTGTTTTAGGGCATACCAACCAAAAAGTTTGTACCAGAAACGCTGGTACCAGAATCAATGAGTGGTAGATGGAAAATGTATGGAGTTTGACAGCAACATGAGCCCCCTGCAAAAATCCGCTTGAAATTTGGAAAAAAATCTATCCGTGGTACGAAAAATATCGCCCGCGCAGGCAAAAATCTGCACACGTCTTGAGAAAATCTGCGCAAATAAAAGGAGACTCTGACAAAAATAGTTAGAAACTATGGAAAATCTGCAAATATCTGCAAAGCAACAGACGATTGAAATGACTGTTCGATTGACAGCTGGCGCTGCACTTAACATGATGACGATGATTTGCAGGTAGCATTTTACTTATCAAGATTCTATTTGCAGAGAGTTATCATTAGTTTACGTAGCTGGAACCTTGAAATATTTAGATTTTTTCCCTGCACGCTCCTTTAATTTTACTCTAAATTGAGCAACTTTGACTGAGTTTTACGTTGTCTATTAAAACGTCAAAAATCGAGTAATTTCGTTTAACGAAATGAGTTACAGTTACTCAGATTGTCATAATTTTACTTACATACATTTTTTTGAGTGGTATTGAAAACATTTAAAAACGTTTCGCTAAAAATAAGTTGTTGTTTGGAAAAACATGTTGTATTGTTGTTTGAAAAAAGTGTTTTTTATTTGTGTATTAGAGTTCCTCCAGATATGAGAATGGTTATGGATTTTTGGCATGTGTACTATTAAAAACCTCAAGTCACAATTCCTGGGTAACAGTGAACCGTATTGCTGCGGTTTTTAATGAAGCTGCTAAGGCAGAAGATACACTAATGATAAGGTTTGTTTTTTAATACATATATGGATATGCAAAATACAGATTTAAAAAAAACTTGTGATTTTGTTATAATTTTATGGAACAATCCTCTGGCAGTTTCTTTCATCAAAGGGATCAAAAGTCAAAACGAGCAAACTGAGTAGCTTTTATTCAGTTTCATTTCAAAGCGGTTTTTTAAGAAGAGGGTGATTTCTACTCAATTTCTGACACATGGTGACTCTTCCCATAAATGAGTAATATCATAAAAACTCTGTTCAGAGTAGGTTCACTTTTAACGAAAGTGAGTGACATCTCACTCAGTTTAGAGTTAAATTTGCCGAGCGTGTGTACATAGTGTACATGTATACAGTTTTACCACATACATAAGACATACGTAACACTGGCGTTTTTTTCTAGTACACGTTGCCCCATAGTACTCCGTACCTCGCCCTGTCAAACTGCTCGATAAATAATGAACCAAATGAATTTTCTTTTTCTCGGCCTTATCGAGCCCCAAAGAAAATCCCATAAGGAACTGTCAAAAAGTTATTTACAAAATCAATGCAGCATTTTTCGAGGAGGAACGAGACAAATGCAGGGCTGCGCAGGTACACTGCCTTCAAAAACAACTCAAACAGTGATTTTATTCAGAGGGTGTATTTGGACCTTTAAGGCTTGAGTGGAAATGAAAAAGTGTGTTGTTCAAAATTGCTTTACTGCCTGTTAGTAACGAATTCGCATATGCGGAAAGCTGTCCGATCTTTTTCGCACTCGTACCATTCATTTTCACTCCTATCCTAGGGTCAAGCCCCTATTTTCATGAAAAATATTTCGGTAATATTACTCGATATTGGTAGATATATTTTGGTATTTATCGTTTATCTGTAATATATCACTAGTGTCTTGGCCCAAGCTCCTATCACTAAACGGAGAATGGATAAAAATCTATCACCTTCTAAACAAACCCGTGGAAATATCAAAAAAGTGAGGTTATATGGGACCATCCATTAATGATGTCACGCGTTTAGGGGGAAGAGGGGGTTTCAATTATTGCGACATTTCGTGACATATGGGGGGTTAGCTTGAGTATGACATCACATTTCAACTCAAAAAAAAAAGTAAAAAAGTCACATACCTAACCACAGAGTTTAACTCAGAACTATTTATGATGTTCGCATTATTCATTTATAGTTCTACCATCCCTTTTTTGCTTAAGATTTGCTTTAGATAAATGACTTTTTTTTCTCGTTAAAAAGCATAATGTTCGTTAATTCTGTTTTACCGTGCATGTTCGTTTATAAATGACGCGTTTAGGGGGGGGAGGGGGTTTCGATTATTGTGACATTTTGAAACATATGGAGAAGGGGGGGGGGGGTTAGATTGAGTGTGACATCTCAATTCAAGTCTAAAAATAAAAATAAAAAATAAAAAAGTCACATACCTAACCACAGAGTTTAACTCAAAACTATTTATGATATTTGCATCATTAATTTATAGTTTTACGATCCCTTTTTTGTTAGGACTTGCTAAAGATAAAATAAATGACAATTTTTTTTGTCGTTAAAAAGCATAATGTTCGTTGATTCTGTTTTACGGTGCATGTTCGTTTATGAATGACAGCGCAATTTCATTAATTTTTAGTGTCTCTCAATCCAATCAATACAAAAATTGTGACAAAACGTAAATAAAAATGCTTGGCTATTGTAACATTTGGAGAAGATTTGGATTGCGAATTGATTGAAGAAGAGTAACTAAATATTGATGGTCTTTCAAAAATCAGCAATGATGCTGCAGCTACTGTCTCGGCTTTCTATGTCGTCGATATGCGACTCCAATCTTCTCTTCCTTTTAGTTTTAGTAAAATCGTTCTCGTTAAGAAAAAAGGCATTCCTAACAAATTTCTCGATTTTTAATCAATTATTTCCAAAGAAGGGGACGTAATTAAGGGTGGGATCAGGGAAGTTGTGACAGCTTGTGACAAGGGAGAGGGGGAGAGATGGTTTTTTTTCCAAATTTTGCGTGACCGTTTCTATTTTGTATATGCAATGATATATTGCAACGATGGGTGCGCTTGCTCTTAGTTGTGAAACGAAGTGAAACGTCAAAGTTTTGATTAGTTATGGGGGCGAGGTGTGACGTCTTTTGTCTGGGAAGATAGACAGGAGCTTCCTACTTATTCATATTTGCGTTTCGCAATAGTAACAATAATGATTTGAGATTATTTCTCCAACTAGGGTGAATAAGGTTAAAAGCTTAGTGTGCCAACAGAATCGTGGTGATCTTCAGAACGTTCGATCTCAAGGCGTATTTATCTGATGTAAGTGCCCTCTCCGCAAACTTTTTTTTGTCTTTTATTTTTGGACCTTTTGCCATTAGCTGGATCTCACATAGTCGCACTAACTCGTATAATAACATTTATTTTCAATTTCGCTGCGCTGGGATTTCCGGCTATGCACTTTTGCTTTATTAAGATTTCCTTTGTAGGTGGAATTTATCGCTCTAAGTTAAGCTTTGTTATCGATCATTTCAGATTTTCCAAACTATTGCAACCGAAAAATGGCTACAAAGCGCAAACCTATTCACACGCAAACGGGCAGCACACCGCGACCAAACATGAACTTCCGGACTAGCGTTAACGATACAACAGCTCGTGCTGAAGCGAAAGGAACACGGCCAACTGCAACACCAACATCTATTAAAGAAGTTCTTACCATGATGGTGCTGCACGTATGCAAAAAGATTATATTTTTCGACACGAATCTCAAAGTGCCACTGTATTTGGGTAGCTTATTTTTCATTTCTCTAATTGGGGATTTTATACCTTACCCTAAAACCTATTTGGCAAGATCGGATAATCTCTTCAACGTATACTTCGTGAAGATGGGCTGGGCCTGGACGTTGTTATTCTCATTGCCTTTTTTGGCAATGACCTCAGTAACAGTTTGTTGTGGTGATCATCAAAAGCTGGTTAAAAATCATCTTCCCAGACTAGGCATTGCTACATGCTTCTGGTTTGTATGGACAAAACTTTTCAACGTTATTGAATCGACATATGGTCGTTGTAACGGCAGAGGATTTGACTCAAAATCTAGCTGTTTGAAGGCTGGCTACCTTTGGAGCGGTTTCGATATTTCCGGTCATGCATTCATATTAATTTACTCTAGCCTGATTCTAATGGAGGAAGCTCGGTCCATTATTGGATGGGAAAGTATCAAAGAGCACCTTCGTAATGAGGAACACAATCGAACTAAAAATGACACAACGCAGGCAACGAATCCCCTTAAAAGCTTAAAAGATGATGACCTAAAAGCGTTAAAATACTTTTACACACGGTTCACACCTACCATAAGATTACTTTTTGTAGGAATGACCATGCTTCAATTACTTTGGGATATAATGTTAGTTGGAACGATGCTTTATTATCACCGAATGGTTGAAAAAGTCGTGAGTGGTATCATCGCTGTTCTCACGTGGTTTATAACTTACCGTGCTTGGTATCCTGCATCGACATTATTACCTGATCCAGTAGGCAAAGGACTTTTCAATTACCAGGTTACGTCACGATCAGCCGAAATCGGTTTACGTAGGCGAGCCAGTCTATTGCAATCGAGTTCACCTCAAACTCAAGACGTACCAAAATTCATGGGTATGCCTCTGTATGCTGCAAGACAACAGCCTGGTTCCAGTGCCAATACTACTGAAGGATTTGTGTCATCGATGGATGCGGGCACAACAGCTTCGTCATCAACGTTTGTAAGTAATTCCGGTTCCTTCAATATTAATGCATCTCGACTAAGAGCATCGGGAGGGGCATATTTCGATATCAATCCAACAAGTCGTTTTCAGCAAAGTTCCTATCGTAGAGCAGATCAGAATGAATAAACAAATCAAAGACTTAGCTGTTCGAACTCATTTCTGCTGTAAATAGCTAGTTACTCGACAACCATCTACCAGTGCATTCTACAAATGACCAAAGATGATAGAGCAGGATAGCATATAAAACTGATATCGAAATATTCCCCGAACATCCTTTCGATATTTACCTTGCATGACTTAGCAAGAAATTAGATTTTGATCTTGCAACAAAAAATTAAGCATCTAATTAGGTTTTTGTCTACGCTAACTTTTGCTAATGTTTTAATGGATTTCTATATTTGTTGTTTCGGTCCTCTACTTTCAATCGTTCGCTAGTATGTAATTAGAAGATATATATTAGATGGTTATACTTGGGCATGGATGTCTGTATAATGTAATCTTAATTTTGTTAGTGTTTTGTGTCGAATGGGTTTAATAAAATTTTATTTTGAAACTTGCGTTGTTCTCTTTATTATTTCTTTTTTGTCTTGTAAAACATGCATAAGAAACTAACTAGCAGTCATAATACTTCAAACGTAGTTTCGTAGTTTGACTATGCTGACAAGCGCATTTTTGGTTGATGTGGATAATTTATAACGAAAATAAATATATAAGGGCCATTAATAGCAGAAAACGCCAGACTTTCTGTATAGAATAATCCAACAAATATTAATCAACTTTGTGGAGCAAAGCTAACATATGTCAGCTGACTCAGTTTAGAACATTAAGCAAATGTTATTATTTTGCTCATTTAATAACTTTTTTGTAAAAACGTCGATATTAAAATAGTCGCAGCAAACTCAATAGCGTGATGAATATTTTTATGTTATCTATTGCATTTTTACATTTTACATGCATTTGTTGATAATATTTTTAGTTAATTTGTAACATTGACTCCTCTCGGACTCTCGGAATAACGCTTACCAGTTCACAACCTCAGAGGAGAGAAAAACGTGCTGGTTTTTTGCTTCAGATTATTGGTTCAAAAAATGAACCACAAATACTAATTGTTACCGTTATACTCACTAGAAAAACTTAAACCTTGTTTAAAGTTTTTATTCGGATTTAAAACACTGCAATATATTTGGGGGGGAAAGCTCACCAAAACTTCCGGCCCTCTCCGTAGCACATACTACGGAGAGCCAGGTGGACACCCACCAATTACCTGTCGATCTTCCTAACTGGAAAACGTCTGCAAACTATCTCTAATAATGATATTTCGTCCACTGTATCACAAGCAATTGCGAATAGATGGGCGATAGAGAGACAGGGCCAAGTCCCCCCTGGGTGGCGCTAAACGATGAGAGCGAGAATGGACGAACACGTATGACAACGGAAAGGTGTGCCAGGGGAGCCTCACCGGACTCTTCTGGGCTGGATTTGGGATACTATGCTGCCCCTTCACAAATCAATCATCAAATTAACCAACCTTTTTTTTATTATTATTACTTCTTTTTTATTATTACTTTTTTTTTGTATTTATTTTTTATTTATTTATTTATTTATTTTTTTTCTTTTCTTTTTTTTTCCTTTTTTACCCGTTACTAACACTTCAATTTCTTTCCTTCCTTTCGTTTCCGCACCCATCATAATTTGAAACACACCCGAGCACATGCACATGACAACAAATAACAAGGAACATAACGGAGACGACACCAATGGAAAGCACAACATTGCGCACCGAAGGAGGAACAGATAAGCAAACTATTTATTATTTTTATTATTGTTATTATTACTATTATTATCATCACTATTGTTATTATTATTATTACTAACGTATTTCTTACCATCGTTATTATTACTATTACTATTGTTATCATTACTATTATTAATATTATTATTACTATTAATACTATTAGCAGTATTAGCATTATTATTGTTATTGTTATCATTATTATTATTAGTATTAACATTAATATTATCACTAACATCAATTACTATTACAGGTCGGACTCGATTCTCCGCAGACTCGATTATCCGGAATTTTAGTCTCGATAACCTGGAATTTTATTTTATTTATTTGTTTTTTTTTATTGTTCGTTGTTAATTTTCATTTCGAAATTTTGCCTTTACCTCCTGGCATATTTGTGACCATTTGTGTCACTCACTGCATGTTTGGAACATGTTCGAATTGAGTGAAAATAATCAATGTCCAATTTTTTTTCGCTTCTCAAGATTTTACCCGTTTTCGTCACAGAAATAATTTCTGGTTGAGCCACTACATTGTACAAGTAAAATAGATATAAGAAAATGTTTGTTTTATGTTCGTTAATGGCAAATTTGAATATTTTTTTCTGTGATTCGATTATCCGGAAAACTCGATTATCAGGAATGAATTTTTTTTTTGATCTTCCGGATAATTGAGTTCGACCTGTACTGCTATCATTATTATTGTTATCATTATTATAATCATTATTGTTATTATTATTATTATTTTTATTATTATTATCATTATTATTATTATTATATCATATTCACAATTTGAAAGTCATGATCATAACAACGACCATGATTATCATTGCGAGCACACTTGTCACTACCAATTCATAACTATCAAAACAGCGTAATACGCTACCATCACTCTCACATTACATGAACACCTATTGATTTTTAAAAAGAAATTTGCAACCAAATACATTGTCATATGATTTCATCTTCCACCTTCTCTCTGCAATGTATCTGAAACTAGTGGGACAGCGTCAAACCTGCGCCTGCTAGTGGAAGAAGCCGGTGCGCTACACGGTCTAGCGCATATCCAAAGTAACGATGCTCATCGTTGCCTAGGATAACGGATAGGCTTAGTAGGTTATCACTCAGCGAAAGCAGATGGGCAGGCAGCGGCCAGCCAGAGTGATAATCGATCAATTACAATTACAATTACAATTTAAAACATTGCAATATATTTGAGATTTTTAGGTAGAAGTTTTCGTATTTTACGTTTTTATTTTTTGTGCCGAGCAAAAGGTTATATATCTTAATTTCTAAACAATCGCTGGTATATTTATTTTATTGCATTACTCAGTTTTATCTCTTCAGCAACGTAGATCCTATTATCATCGATGAAAAGGAGAACGCAGCAATTCCAGCCTTATACGTTGAGGGAGTGTTAAGCCAAATGGTTTTCAAAAGAGAAGTTTTTGTGGGCAGTGTGTTTTGAAAACTACTGGTCATCATTATTTTTTCGAAATATTTAGCCAACTCCGGCTTCTTTCCGCCAGCCCAAAATCGATCTTCCAATCCCAACACGTACAATCTGTACAATAAACATCCCAAACCGACATCAACTAGGGTAATATTCTCGCCTGCTATCCAGCTGTGCACGATGTTGATCTTTGCTAAATGGAATTCTAGCTCACACATAAGCTCGTCCAATCTATTCAGCATGGAGCAATAAGACTCTTCAGTCATCAAAATTTCTCTTTTTCTGTCGTGGAATTCAGCTTTCTTCAACAACACGTCACTGAATGCCGGAAATTTAGCAGCGCAGGCTCGCAATCGATTGCTAATTGTTTCATCGCGTTCTAGAATTGTGTAACGAACTGGTTGTACGAAGGGTGATTTAGGAGAAACTACTGACTTAGGATGCAAAAAGGAACCGATTGTTATTACTCCGATCGGTATTTTGTCTATCGTACTTTTGAAAAACTGTATCTTCTTTTCTGCGTTACTGGGTACAGCCAAGGATTTAGCTAGAAAAACAAACTTCCGTTATTGAGAACTCTAAATATTAAAAGGAATAATGAAATTTAGGATACATTCTGTTCAAATTTTACGTTGCTAATTTGAGTACAATAGTTTAAAATATCATATTGTATTATAATATTATATTATATTAAATTCTTATAAGTTACCTTTTGGAAAATTTTCCTCTAAATAATCTAAAATTCTGGTTGATCCATTTACAACTAGCAAACCGTTCTGCAACACTGGTAGTTCTCCGCGGGGGTTCATTTTCAGAAACCAATCAGAAAAATGTTCGTCATTCGACACATCTATTTCGTACTTGTTAAACTTGATATCTTTTTCCAGGAGTGCCCATTTAACCTGAAACGGTAGTTAAAGCTGCAGTTAAAGTATCAAGTGAATTCAAATTTGTAACTGTAAAAATAATTTATAACAAAATTACAAGTCTGAACCTTTTTCAATCATGTGATTGAAAAAAAAAACCGAAATTCGAGCTTTGAATTTTACATCTCGTAATAGTTATTGCTGCTGGGGAGAGAATGTTCTTCGTTATACAGTAAGGTCGTTTTTTACGCGGTTTTTTTACGCGGGTTGCTTTCCTCAATTATTCGAAAACGGTACAAGATATCGACCTAATTTCAATCACGTTTTCCGTTTTAGGCCACGAGTGATCATATATCAGTTTTCAAAAAAAATCACAATTTTTAGTGTAAATACTCAAAATTTAAAATATTGCATTTTGGTCTCTAGGTTGGCCACTATCATATTCAAACGAAGATTAAACGTTTTAGGACGGTTTTCTTTGTTATATTTGCAACTCAAAAAAGTCGTTTTTTACGTGGGCCCATACAAATTTGGAACGCATCCCCCGCGTAAAAAAAACGACCTTAGTGTATATTCTTCGTGTGAGAATGCACCTAGATACAACTTCTGAAAAAAAAACATACCTACACACCATACATACAGGATACAGCAATTGGAGCCTATTACAAACTAGAGGTTACAAGAATAATAACATAAACTGATGCAGCAAAGTCTAATAACAAATTTCTTCATTCCACTGGATCAGTAGAAATCAACGCGGGAATAGAGAAACGATATTGCGATTTACGATGCAAGCCCAGGTGGGATCTGGGAATGAAGAAAGTTTGTTCGAAAGTGGAAGTTCGCTATAAGTTATGCTTGGTAATCATTTTGTTGTTTCCTTCCGAAAGTTTAAATAGTAGCCAATCGTTACTGTATGTATAAGGTCATATATACTCAGGAGTAACCAATAAAGATCCTTCTTAAGGAAGTTCCCCTTCATTCATTGTAAATCTTCGGCATTTTTTTTCGATATGATTTACTGTATTTTGCACTTCTATTATTAACAACACAACAATAGCTAGATTATGGGGGAGCGGGACCCCTTAGGGGTCATAGCCTCCAGGTCCTCACACTTCGAGGGCTCCACCGAAAGTTCACTTCTCATGACTCATGACTAAACACAAAAAATATTGGGACACCGACACCGAGGCCGAGCTTGCAAAACCGGAAAAGTTTCGTTTTTGGTACCTACGAAAATAAAAAAAACTCTGGCTATGGAACTATAGCAATTTCAACATTACAATATTCAGACAAATTGAAAAGATAGAGTGTCTCTAAAAGTGCTTCATGTATGACTTGTTCGAATTCTGCCTCCTTGACAAAATATAGCCTAATGAGCATTCAAAAAGCAAAAGAGCGAAACCAAGCATGCAGTTTCAACCACCTTAATTGCTATCTTAAGCCTGTAGTACACTCTTTGACCGAGCGTCAAATATTTGTCTCTTTTTGACAGATAAAAATTTGGTAAAGATAATTATTTGTCACTCTCCGATTTTAACATGGGGCAAACACGGGCAAACTATTGACCATTATGTCAGAAGGTCAAATATTTGACCATTAGACAAAGAGTGTACTACAGGCTTTAGGGACGATCCATTAATGATGTCACGCAAAATTTGGAAAAAACTAACTCCCCCCCTCCCCCTTGTCACAAGCTGTCACAAGCACAACTTTCTTGACCCCCCCCCCCCCTTAATGACGTCACGTTTTTATAGCCTCCCCTCCCCTCGTTTGGCAATAATTGATTAGAAATCGGGAAATTGTGAGGAATGCATTTTTTCTTAACAAGAACGATTTTACTGAAAGAAAAACTGAAACTAAAAGGAAAAGAAGATTATAGAAGATAACTAGAAAAGGCGTTTAGTTCTTAGTCCAAGGATGCTGTTGACGGAGTCGCATATCTACGACATAAAAAGCCGAGATAGTAACAGCAGCATCATTGCTGATTTTTGAAAGAACATCAACATTTAGTTCCTCTTCTTTAATCATTTTGCAATTCAAATCTTCTACACATGTTACAATAGCTAAGCATTCTTTTTTACGTTTTGTCACAATTTTTGAATTGATTGGACTGAGAGACACTAAAAATTAATAAAATTGCGCTGTCATTCATAAACGAACATGCACCGTAAAACAGAATCAACGAACATTATGCTTTTTAACGACAAAAAAAATTGTCATTTATTTTATCTTTAGCAAGTCCTAACAAAAAAGGGATCGTAAAACTATAAATTAATGATGCAAATATCATAAATAGTTTTGAGTTAAACTCTGTGGTTAGGTATGTGACTTTTTTATTTTTTATTTTTATTTTTAGACTTGAATTGAGATGTCACACTCAATCTAATCCCCCCCCCCCTTCTCCATATGTTTCAAAATGTCACAATAATCGAAACCCCCTCCCCCCCTAAACGCGTGACATCATTAATGGATGGTCCCTTATTGGCTATAGCTTATCATGGCAATTGAGGATTGCAACGATTTTTGTAAATGTTTGGTAATAACTCTATTTGACATAGCTTCTAATGTTTTAACGCCAGACAATCTACGTGATTCGAGTGCTTTTTTGAAGCGGTTTCTTCTTTGTTGAAACAGCCTATAGCATTGCTGGTCTTAAATATGTGTTTGTAAATCAAATTATTCTTTAAACAAAGTTTAAAATGTCTAAAAATGAGACTACTGGCATAAAGTTTCACTAAACGAGTTACCTGGATCACAGACAAGCAGTCGTGCCTCTTTATAAAAAAATCCTGAAAAATAATCGTCCTTATTCGAAACGTCACACTCATGCACCACCATTGCCTTCCCGCATAATCAATTACCATAAACGGATGATAATCCATATCGTTTAACGATAGCCCATATAGTCGTGACTATATCCCGAACTAGTTGTTAGGCACGTTTTATGGTTGTTGATTATGCGGGTTCTAACTTATTTCCGTAAAACGGTTTTTGTCTTTTCTAATGGGTGTGCGGGGTGTGCACGCTAGCTTAAATCAACACCCGCGGCATTACTGACGGTTTTTGTCTTTGATAATAAATGTGCACGCATGCTTATAGCGACACTAGCGGCATTACTACCCACAATGCAAAATTTCAAAATAATCGTTATTGTTCTGGTCGATGAAATCGTTATCGAGTGGCACGTCTGTTTGTTTGTGCCTGGATCGTCAACAGCAATAACTTCGTAAAGACTCTCCCAGTCGAAACGAACACTATAAGAGTTGCGTAGACCCAACATTACAGAGTACGACAGCGGGTGAACGTGGGTTCAAATCTTAGTAGAAATAGGCTAATGTCCAAGGACACTTGTTTTTTTTTATTTTATGCAACGCACGAATAAGTTACAACGAAAAGGAAGATACCAAACGATAGGTCTGCGAATAATGAACAAATTGGCATGAAAAACCCATTTTCGAAAATATGGCCTTTACGTCACTTTGTCATCTCACGGCAGAGTAAACTTAATAGGCAGGATACCACAACATCAGCACGGATAAATAATAAGCATATCACTTACACCGAATAGTTGCAACTATATCAACTGCTTTTCTGCTGTCAAAATTTCATTAAAGGAATATGTCATTGGAAAAATATGTCAAAAAAATGCTTATGGAAGGATTGTGGTACAGTCGTCGTTCGCTAACTGCAACATGTTTACATTGCAGTTATCGAATGCCGTTCGCAACACTTGACACATGCCAAAATTTAGAGGAGGGTCCGTCACTACCATTTTTGTTTTCAATGATGTCGAAATGTATTTTTTTAATGAAGTACATAGTAGCAAAAAATAGCAGAAAACTAAAAATAGTAAGCTTTTTGATTAATCAATTTGATAGTCATATTTCCGCATCATAATTTATTGCGTTTTAGTAACTACTTTACATAACCAATATGTAGGCGAAGATAAAGTTCATCACTACAGAAGACCATTTTACGAGACGATTCTGAACTCAATTCATGAATGAAATTTTGACAGAAAGCTCGGAACCGCTGACATAACGCAAGTAAAAGCAACATCAATGTCAGCAGGATCCGTGACGTGAAAGCTAGCCAAACAATGCACAAGGATTTTTTTTTCTCTTATAATAATTACGGAAAGTGGACCACATAACATGGTGATTTGGCTTCATTGATTAATAGTGGAGATCTATAATCTCCCATCTAGAATGAAGAGACAACAAGTAAACGGAATCGAACAAAATCGAGAAAAATTTAAAGTCCTTTTGAAATGTTTCTAGAGATTCAACAATTTTTATTTTCGAATGCATTTAGAATCCCCCCGCGAGATTTGTCACTTCAATGTCAAATATGACTTTGACTTCAGATTTGACGGATTGCGGTCCGATAACTGCAAAGTTGTTGCAGTTATCGGTCTTGCAGTTAAAAAGCGTTGCAGTTAAAAGACTTGCAGTTATCGACCGGCGACTGTAGTTTAATTTAAATTTGAAACGTCACTTTTTCCATAGATTTGTAGACACGTTAACATTTTCATCTTTACGCTGTACCTATTTCAATTTCAACAATACAATGTTTGGACAAATTGTAGAGATAGAGTATCCCTACAAGTGCTTCATATATGACTTGTTCGAATTCTGCCTCCTTGACAAAATACAGCCTAATGAGCATTCAAAGAGCGAAACAAAATACAGCCTAATGAGCATGAGCGAAACCAATGCATGTGTTCGAGCATTCGATCGAGCACAGGTTTTTCCTCATCCACTAACATTTATGGAGACCAAAAAGGTCAGATGGAAGTATATATGAATAAGGCTTATTTTTTCTTCAACGTTAACAACCAATGTATCTCCCAATACACGTTAACGGAGTTGAGTATTTTTTTTACGGCTGACTAAATATTTGTATACAAACGCTACAAGATTACCCCTAATATTGATCAATATTTTATCCGAATAAAAACGAAACAAAATCCATACACAATGCTTATTTAAGGTATAGTTTATCCGTATAACAAATTAGAAATCTTTTTCCGCTCATTTTCCTGAAAATATTAGAACTTATAAACAAATTTATTGCAATAAATAAACCGTAAAAATAAACCGTAAATAACATCAATAAATTATCGCTGGGATTTGATGTAGCGCAACTAATGGATCAATTTGAGTTATCACAACATAACAAATCATGTGCTTTACGCACATCAATGACACTGCCAAAGGTTGTAAAACAATCTGTGCGTTCAACTATGAGAAGCCAGATCAAAACTTATGTAAGTATCATCATCATTCATTTTGAACTTGGCTTCGACATTCCAATAATCGGTAAAAGTTTGATTCAAGCTTACCTTTTGGCAATAATAGTTGTACTGGTTGCAATACAGAATAACCGATCCGTCGTCAACAAATTCTGGGCGTTTGGTTCCCGTTTCTTCCATTTTTAATCAATCAAACACTGAAGATCGCTACGATTTGTTGCGTTACAGTTTTATTGAGCTATCCAGACTGACGACACGCTACTCTACCCTTTTCGGTCACATGTTATCACATGTAATTATCATGCTCGATTGTCACTCGTTGTACGTCGCTCTTTAAAAATGTTTGCAGTAATATATTGTAGTAGGTGTTAGATGATGATCGTTCAGAGATTCGGTGTAGCCGAGATTTTAATCATTACTAATCGCTCCCGGTAGTGATTGCTGAGCTGTATATGGATAAAAAGTAACTTTAGATCACCTATTAGTAGTTTTGTGTACTTCCCAATGTGCCTCATGATTTCTTCGATAACCAAAGTTCAGGCTTATTAGCTTGATTTATGCTCATTACTAGTTTATTAAATTAACGACACTTAATACTTATTGAAAATGAGCCTTAGCAGTCATTTAAGGTTATGAAGCATAAAGAAATAGAATTTTACATATATAATCGATGCTCTTCATAAAGACTATTACAGAGATTGAAGATGGTTACATTCTCACACATACATGAATTGCTCAACTTGTTGAACTTAGTCGAGTGGTATATAACATTCAGCCTGTTGGATTATTTTTAGATTTTCGGTTTTTTCTGTACATTGCTACACCTTTCTTGGAGAAATGAAGAAATGTACAGATTTTTTTGAATAGATAGAGTTCATTGCGTTATTTCATCATGACGAAAAAATATGCTTCCTGTGCAAAATACATGAATAATTCCGTTATTTTTGTTACCATATTAATCTATGCAAAACTGATGGAAGGTATTTTGATATCTGGGAACATTTTCAAAGAAAGCATTCTATATACACTCGTATGTTTGAAATCAATCAAAAATCTCTTGAAAACTAAACTATGAAAAACAATACAACATCTGTAAATTACCTTACTGCTGAAATGAATGTAACAGCTTTTCAATATAACTTCGCAAAGCTATTGCTCAAAACAAAATGAAACTAGATTAAACAACTACATATTTTTGCGCAAATAAAACTGCAATACTTATCATCTCACACCAGTTATACTAAAATCATTCTAAGCTGATAAAATCCAAGCAAGCTTAGTCAACACAGACTAATGCCAACGCATGCATGCATACACAGTTGATCTGTTTTTGCGAAATCACAGTTTTCTCGTCTGAGAAAGGAATAACTATAACTGTGTACATTTGTTTAGATACTAATTTGTATGTCTGATTGTGTGTTAGTGTAGCATACCTTAAAGTAGAATTTGTCCTATGTGCTTATTGCAAAATGATTTACTATTCCAACTTTTTTTATCAACTATTTATCATTAGATAAGCACCTTTTTCCATTTCATTCCAGAAAAATGCTGATAAAAAACCAAAAATGATTCAGAACGTTCGCCATCAATTGAGCTGAGCAAAGTTTTTTCCCCTAAGAAACCTCCAAAAACATGTGAAATTTTTAAACATGCATATCCAAAAGCCATCCGAATCATAAATGTTTGCATCTAAGGCCCAAAACTGACCTACTCGCACACGATTCCTTTTGTTTGATTACCTTACTTATGCTTAAATTTGAGTGAAACTAGAAACTTGACTTAGTTCTTATTATGTCCAACATGAGAACAGACTTGTGTTACACCTATGATACATTTCCGCTTTTTAGAAGAGATCGCATGGTGCAATCCAGGCCTTTACCATCCAGGGACTTATATTGCCCAGGTGTTTTCTGTATTCCGCACAGGGCCGGATTTACGATTGTGGGGGCCCCAAAATAAAACAAAATTGTTTTTTATCGTACGTTTTATCGTAAACCCGTGTGTTCCACAAACGGGTTTTCACGACAGATTTCGCAAGCGAAAATTTACGCTTTTTCACTTGTCAAATTTTTCACTTCGCTTGGAACTGTAAACTATGCTTTAAGCCCTATTTAGAGTTCCAAGCGAAGTGAAAATCTCATACAACATGTTAATTTTTTCACGCTCGTGAAAAATGCAACCTGCAAAAATCTCATTCGCTTGGAACTGTAAACAAATTCGATCCAGCAAAATCCATGGTTGTGGATCTTATCTTTTTCACTTGGGTTTATTTCTTTCACGCATGCAAGCGTTAGTGAAAAAAGGAGCAGCAAGCAAAAACTTGCGTGCGTTTCTATTCTGTCAGTTGCAGCCAATTTTCACTTCGCTCGGATTGTAAACTCGTGAGTTTCGTTTCACCTAAACTGTAAACTGCAGGGTGGTGAAATGCCGGCGTGTTCCACAAACGGGTTTTCACGACAGATTTCGCAAGCGAAAATTTACGCTTTTTCACTTGTCAAATTTTTCACTTCGCTTGGAACTGTAAACTATGCTTTACGAGTTTTTTAGCAGAAAACTTATTAATTAAATAATCAACATTCAACTTCTTCAGTATACTAGTACTCGAAACTTAATAATGCTAAGTTTGACTGCCTTTCATTCTTCACAGTCGCACGCAACCTATTTTTAATAAGTTTCATCTTCACATTTTTTTCTTGATACCTGAAAAAAAACTACCGCAATTTGAAAAAAATGCGATCCACAGGCAAAAATTTGCACACAATTTGAGAAAGACTGCACAAATATAAGACGACTCTGACAATAATAGAAACTAGGAAAAAACTACACATATCTGCAGGACAATTTAATCTGCACACGAGCTCAGAAAATCTGCATTTTGCAAAGCACATCTGGTATCCCTGATTCGGACAAGTTAGCAAAAGCAATGCATTAAAAAACTTGTGGGTTATTTTCTTTCTCTGCTTTACCTCCCATGCGCGCTAAAGCCCTGGAGTTAAAGTTTGGCCGACTGTCACTGAAAAGTTCCAATCAAACAGTCAACAGTTTTTTCATCATAGTTTTAACATTGCTGATGTTCGATTGGAACGAGTTGTGACAGTTCGATTGGCGCTTTTAGTGACAGTCGGCCAAACTTTAACTCTAGGCGTTTAATGCGCGCTGGTTCGATTCAAATGGTGTGTTAATGTGTGTCATTTCAAGAGAATCCAAGGTGAACTCTTATGGATGTAGTTGCGATATTGGCGCTCGCAAAAAAATAACACTGAAGGAAAGTGTCAGATTGAAATGGTCTGTTCAAATTTTCTTACTGTAAATCGAACTTTTGATTAAATCTCTTTTTTAAAGAGAAAAAATCATTTTGTGATTTGTGGGGGCCCTAAAAAGGTGGGGGCCCGGGCCCCCTGGGCCCCTCATAAATCCGGCTCTAATTCCGCACTTCATATAATTGGTAATATCACTATTGGGAGTATTCCTTACTTGAAAAGTAGGTTTAAATCCCTACGAATGATAAGTCCTAATTGCGAAAGCAAACAAATCTTAACAATTAAAATTACGAATTTCTAACAGTGTTGAGAAATCACCATTTGTTATTGGACACACATACTCACTATTTAATAATATTTATCATAAATACTTAAGCTACAAACAAATCCCCCCATTTAAAAAAACTATTGGGAGTAGGTAGCATGCTTTCCGTTTATGTATGTGCATGTGTGTGTGTGTGTTTCTACCCTTCCATTTCAAGGATGCTGTACTACTATACCGAGCCACCTTCCACCTGCCAATATCGCCAATTACATTTCCCTGAAGAAACCTCAAAAACATGTCCGTGGCCAGTTTGACTATAAACTGAAAAATGAACAGATAATTTTTTTAACCGATAGGTACACGAATCCTTTTTAAACGGCTCTTTAGCGCAAAAACTGACCTTCAGCATAAAAGGCTAATTTGGAACCGCTACTGTTCGGATTCATATCTGATCGAATACTTTTTCCACTGAGATTTAATAATTGCGTTCATCTACGTTGCACTTTTATGTGCCGAATGCTGGAAAGTATCAGGGAAATTGTTGTTATATTTCAGGGAAATCAGGGAATTTGATTTTAAAAGTTTTTTCGCCACCCTGGGAGGGTTCAGCTGGTCTGTACGCTATCGCCAGATGCCTAACCATTTTCTTTACAGAATCATTTGAACAAAAAGAAGCGCTAATAAAATAATAATTGAATAATTGGTATATTGAGAAATGAGAACCATTGTCAGGCTTTCACATATTGCGAACGGTTTTGGAAGAGTCGTCACCGTGGGGGTTGTGCTTCGGGTTTTGGATACAACTAATTATAGGTAAAAGCTTATATTACTAGCGTCAGGAAACAGATAAGCCTCATTTGTAAAAAGTCATTCAAACGCCTATTTCTATTCACAATCCACCTTATTGAGCTAGAAGTTTTCCTGAAGAAGTTTCAATAAAATAATTCTTAAAATTGACTCATTCTTATTCTTGTTTGCTACGGCTACATCCTAAGCTACATCTGTGATTCTTAGGAAAAAATCACTTTGAACAAATTTGGAAATGGCATTAACTAATTTAAACGGTAATATGACTTTTCGATATATTTTTACGAACGTGATTAGCCCCTTTTTTCTGATATACGTTCGCTCTCATACAGGGCCGCATTAAGGGTTGTGGAGGCCCGGGGGCCAAGTAATATCACGGTGCTCCCACAGACCGTTATTATAAAAAATGCACCAAAGAATCTGAGTACATCATTCGATTCGTTATGACGTCCAGAATCTCTGGTCAAAATTTCAAAATCATCGTATGGTACATTTTTGAGTAATGCCCTTTTGAAGTTCGTAAAGTACAAAAAACTGATTTTAAGGAGGGGTGTTCCACAAAAAACTCTATTTTGTCGTGTCCAACGTACAGATAGGACATCGCAATGTTCAGCAATTGTTTTTCTTTTAAAATTTTATACAACTTTGCTGAAGAAAGCAATCTATTATATTGGAAATTAGAAAAAATATTATTTTTATCTAGCTGTTAGATGGACTGATCGGAAAACAAAAAACGCCAGAAGTAAGTCCTTGTTCTACGAAAAAAAATTGCTGAAGACATTGAGTACATAAAATCAATTTTTCACAGTTAAATCTAGAACGATCACGATTTTTCGAGTTAATACCACTGTGCACTGTGGGATTTTCAAATAAATCTTTTCATCAATTGTTAATGGCTTGAAATATAACCCTTGGAATGTGTAGAAACTATTTTGGAAGTTATCTCATGAAATGGTGGTTGAAATACGTGCTTTACAATAAGTATTTCGTCGTTTCTATATCACGTTTCTGTACTTTACGACCTTCAAAAGGGCATTACTCAAAAATGTACCGTACGATGATTTTGAAATTTTGACCAGAGATTTTGGACGTCATAACGAGTCGAATGGTGTACTCAGATTCTCTGGTACATTTTTTTATAATAACGGTCTGTGGGAGCACCGTGAATATGTTATTGTTGTTAAAGCATCTGACACAATGGTGGTCTTAATGATAATATAGATTACTAACTAAATGCTAATTAATATTGACGAACGATAAGACACACTTTAAAAACAATTAAACCTGTCGTCTACAAAAAATTTGTTTGAATGTTGTTACAGAGTTGTTAAAATGGAATGAATCTGCTACGACGTTGAAGCTAGCTGACCTGAATCGAATGGGGTCGTGTTGCCCATCACGGTGCTCCCACAGACCGTTATTATAAAAAAATGCACCAAAGAATCTGAGTACACCATTCGATTCGTTATGACGTCCAGAACCTCTGGTTAAAATTTCAAAATCATCGTATGGTACATTTTTGAGTAATACCCTTTCGAAGGCCGTAAAGTACAAGAAAATGATATTAAAACGACGAAATACTCAATGTAAAGCACGTTTTTCAGCCACAATTTCATAAAACAACTTCCAAAATAGTTTCTACACATTCCAAGTATTATATTTCAAGACATTTACAATTGGTGGAAAGATTTATTTGAAAATCCCACAGTGCACAGTGGTCTAAATTCGAAAAATCGTGATCGTTCTAGATTTGACTATGAATAATTGATTTTATGTACTCAATGTCTTCAGCAAAATTGCTCCATAGAACAAGGCCTTACTTTTGGCGTTTTTGGTTTTTCGATCAATCCACCTAACAGATAGATAAAAAGAATATTTTTTCTAACTTTCAATATACCGGATTGCTTCCTTCAGTAAAGTTGTGGAAAATTTTAAAAGAAAAACAATTGCTGAATACTGCGATGTCCTATCTGTACGTTGAACACGACAAAATAGAGGTATCATTGAAATAACTAATTGTATCATCGAGGGAAGGACCACTTTCCCAAAATTGCCAGTCGATTTGAGAAATTAAATAGGGGGCCATCCACATACCACGTGGACAGTTTTTTAACGATTGGGGTGACTTTGATCACCGGGGTGACTTTGATCTCTGTATCTCTTTTTTGAAAATGTGGTAAAAAAGCGCTCGTAGTGCTTGGGACTTGTCGTAATCTTCACTGAATGCGTGGATATATGTTCGCATTGCTACTACTCATGCATTTCCTACTATTTAAAGAGTGTTTTTCATGCTAAAATATTAATTGAAAATAAAGTGTATTTTTGGCGATTCTTGTTGCATACAAACAATCGGTTCAAGCAGATTCAAAACAACAAGTTGCAATACGTAAAGTTTTTTTATTTTGCTCCCAGATTAGTTCTTAAGATGAACAAATATTATAACAATACATTTTATTGTTATTTTTGCAAGTTTTTCCTAATAGGCAATGTTGACTCCCAATATTCTCCACAGCGTATTACATATTTCTTCTTAACAAAAACCCAAGACGTGAAGTAACATGCAAATTTGGCCAATTTCATAAGTCATATTCCTCGTGGACTAGTTTTTGATGATTTTAGACCACCTTCTCTCTCAGTGGATAACAATTCATATATATTCTAAAAATTTTGTATGAATCTTGTACATTCGCCATTATAAACTGTTCACGTAGAATGTGAATGGCCCCCAAATTACTTTCCATATCTATAAACTCGTTTAAGCCGTTTAAGGCTGTTCAATTTAGTGAAAGTAGCAAAGTGTTACACCAAATCCATCAAAATAATGAAGTGATCAAAGTCACCCCGGAATGATGATTGGTGTAAAATTTTTAGAGCATATTTAGAAACAGAAAATGTTGTTAAACTTTTGAAGTAGTGACTGAATCTTTTTCAATGCATGCCAGTACTTATTTTAAAAATATCGAATAATATTGTTTTCAGTATATTCTGAAAATATTTGAGATACAATCAAAAAAGTGATCAAAGTCACCCCAGTTTACGGTACCAGTAATAAGTACACAGTGGATGTGGAGGAGATCACTGAGCATGTCTTCTTCGTTTGCCCTCGTTCGTCATGATGGTAGTGAGCGGGCGGAGAATGTGCGAAGATCCGGACATCTGGATTGCGCTTCGTGCACCTTTACCCTTACAACGTGTGTGTGGGTCAACCGCCAACATTAAGAGTAAAGAAGGTGCCGAAGCACAAAAAGCTACTTCCCGACTTAATACTTAACTGTAGTTCCGGGAAGATAAGGTATGTGGACTGGAAGGCATTTTAGTGGGTTCGGTAGTTACGTTCAACCACACTTCCTGAGCTATCTTCTCAGGTGTCTGTAAGCAAATTTTCCCGCCACCTCATAAAAAAGGTATTACGGATCCATGACCATCACTCGGCTCTACTTAGCTTGCAGCAGTGCTGTTGCTTATACCAACATGTTTTCCTTCAAGACTTCAGCCATGATTGGGTTCTAACAGTAAGTCAATAAACACTGAAACACATTACTTTCGAGACATCGTATTAATCTAAAGTCATGAAAGCATGCATTAGTTGAACTTTTGGAAAGGGGATGATTGGTTCTCGTAGAAATAAATCGGAAATGGTTGTAAGTATGTATGCATGGAACCAATTTATTATTAGATTTCACGTGTTTGCTTGCATTGCTAAGTATCCATCAAATTGAGATTCAAAGACGAGAATGCTGAATATAGCTTCGAAATTTGCTAGTCCTGTTTTTATCAGGGAAACCAGGAGAGAACAGTCAATTTAAGGCGAGTAAATCAAACTAGTTACGTAATTTCACGCACAACACTTACTACTGTTTTTCTTCAGGAACAACTCAACATATTCGCTTCCTGGTGCGAGATAAATCGTATGGTACTAAACCCGTCCAAATGCTCCGTTATAACATTTACGAGGAAGCACATGCCACTACAAATTGTCTACATCCTCAATGGTTCTCCAGTACAGCGAGTCGATTTCATAAAGGATTTCGGAGTACTTCTGGACGAAAAACTCACCTTCAAACAACATATATCCTTATTTTATTTTTTTTTATCGTTGCGAAGGCTTTTAGACAACTAGGACTCATTTTCCGAATGACACGTGATTTCAAAAACATCCACTGCTTAGTCACGCTCTACTGTTCGGTTGTTCGGTCTTCATTGAAGTACTGTTCAACAGTCTGGGTACCTCAATATAATAATGCCATCTACCGAATCGAAAACATCCAGCGCCGGTTTGTACGTTATGCCCTTCGTATGCTTCCCTGGCTACAGCCCATGCGTAATACAAGACATGAGGACCGGTGTCAGCTGCTCCAGATCGATACTCTCCAACTACGTCGGGAAACCGCACGCGCTATGCTCGTCACCGATATCTTGACGTCACGGGTCGACTGCCCTGCCATTCTGCGTCAAATCAATCTACATGCTCCAACTAGAACCCTGTGAAGGATGTCTGTTCTGCACTTGCCCTTTCGCCGAACCAACTATAGCTCAAACAGTGCCATCACAGGTATCCAACGTGCTTTCAACAAAGTGTCATATGTTTTCGACTTCCATTTATCATATAGAGTTATACGTTAGAAATTTTTGTCACTGTTCCGGAGATATTTGTATCAGTAACCATTACACACTTAGATATTATCACCGAATGCGGTAAAACAAATTACCGAGATTTCAACAGCTGAGATCTCGGTAAAAATCTCGGCAATACATCAAAACACCGAGATTCTGTAAAAGCAAAAATCAAAAACCTGTCAAACTTTAACGAGATTCTCGGTAATGTTTCGCCGAGCTACTCTGAAATTTAAACTGTCAAATTATTACGAGAACTTCGATAAAATTCACTGAGGTACATATTTTGCGATTTTTTTAGACAACCCAGAGTATGATCAAAACGATTAAATATACAAATTAATTTATTATTTGCTAAGTCAACTGATTCAACTAAATACAGCATTGTAAAAACTGGAGAGTTTTATTGCTTCCAAGGAATAAAGAAACATCTATCACTCTGCAACTTCCATCCTGCGAAGAGAGTTGTTAACCTGCAAAATTGAGTGAAGAAAGAATTAATCGTTTTCTTCGAATTTTCTTTGCAGCAAAAAAACAAGCTCTGAGAAAAATAGTGTATACTCACTCAATATTTTAGTTAATCAGATCTTTGTAGATTTCTTTAGATAATAATAAGCAGCCGCAAAACCTGCTCCTTTTTGAAGTAGAATACTTCTCTCAGGAAGTTCGGCTACATAGGGATGTGAAATGAAAATCTAAAACCGAAAAAAGTGAAAAATATGTCCAATTTCAAATGCTAATAAATCGGTTAGTATTCGATGGATTTCTTTCGTTCTTGTAGCAATAGATTGAAAAAACTTCTAAGATTCTTCCCAAAAGAAGATAATTGTAATTTTATTATTCACACTATTGTACTATTGAAAATAGTCAAGCCTTGTCAAAACGAAAAATTCGACCTCTGATTGGTCGTTATATGATTGCTTCCCAAGCACGGTCGACAGAATCATATACCTTGCAATTGAAAGCATGCTATTTGGCCTATATAAGAGCCTGTTTCAGCCGAAGCCGCTTATAATAGTTCTAGACAGCGACAACAGCAGTCATCCTTCCTTAGCAGCAGCACTAGCCCTTCAGTTGGTCACCGCGTCTCAGGAGCAACGCGGTTCTTCTCAGCGTGTGTCGCCAGACTGCCATTATTCCCCCGTGTTGGGGCAACATGAAGATTGCCATCAGGAAATCCCATTTTAAACATCAAAATGCCTTTTTCAAGGCAAATAAACAAGTCATTGAAAGTTAATAATTTTTGACAACGCAAGCAAGCTTTCTGTGTTGGATCCTAGCAATTTGAATCTGTCGCGCCCGTCTAATTCACACAGTGCCTGTTGTCCGTGCATCTTAATTCCCCCACTGTTAGGGCAGCTCAAAGGTTGCGAACAGCAACCGATTTTGAATCGCAAAATGCCTTTTTCAAGGCAAATAAACAAGTAATTGAAGGTTAATAATTTTCTGGCATCAACACAAGCAGACATTCTGTGCGGGATGCAATCAAATTCTGTTGTAGTTGTCTAATTTTTACTTTATTTAGTAAACTCCCCACTGTAGGGGCAGCGCAAAGGCTGCGATCAGCATAACCGACTTTGAATAACAAACTGCCCTGTTAGAACGCATTCACAAAAGCAGTTAGTTCGACTATACAGCGCTAATATGAAGTCGATTCAATCAATCAGCATGAACAGAATTTCGTCGTCTCCCAGCTGCCAAGTTGCAACATGATGCAACACGCAACAGCGAGCAAACGAAATCGCTTGATGTTACAAACCGCAATAAGATACGGGTTAAAACCGTTGCGTGTGTGAGAGCACCATCGGTGTTTATTCGCTGGATACAAAAATCATATGCGAATTGTGGAATCATTCGTCTGAAGAACATTAGGGAATGGAAAGACTGAACTGAAAGGCGTGGCCTATTTCGTAGCACCCTTCGACTATAAAAAAGTGTTTCAGGGAAAACTAGCTACATTCATTAGTCGGAAAGTGAGCTGGATGGACCGTCCACAACGTTGACAGCAGTAGCAGCAGATATCAGCTCTCTGCAGTAACAGACAATATCAGCGGGTTGCGCCTGTGGCTGCCTTCAAATTAAACAAGTCACTTGCCCTGTGGTTGGTCACCACGTCTCATGCCTCTGCCAGGCTGAACGCCAGCGCGAGCGATCGGGCGAGATTTTTGCGGTACATCAGTCGGCACTTGCTCTAATGGAAAAGTTGTATCATTTTGTTCAGAAGAATATCACTGTCGGTAATATTACACAGATGCGATTGCATCATATCCGATATGGAATTGAACAATTGTTCTTTTGAGGACAAATAAAACATTTAATTTGAAGAGTTAATAGCTTTGGGTACCAGTAGCAGTATGCTAACAGCCTCAGCGGTTGGTGCAGACGGTACTTCCCTAAGCCCGATGTTATAAGAAAGTAAATGGAAGCGACACGGCGAAACAGTTCGGGTGTTTACTGTTTACTGAACACGGAAATTTTCGGTTTTACGGATTTTTTCGGTAAACAAATTTACGATATTGCGGTAAACACGTTGAGTTTCCGATTTCTCAATATATTTTTTACCGAACAACGGTAAACCAAAATATTTTCAAGTAGTTCGGTATTTTACTTTACCGAGAAAGCATTACGCAGTTAAGTGTGTAGGACAATTTATTTTATGTCTGTTGGTAATAGTAAATAAATAAATAAATAAATAAATAAATGGACCCAGGCAACGGAAACGGACAAACAACTGGAAACTCGGATCATGGAACTGCAAGTCCCTTAATTTTTTAGGAAGCACCCGTATTCTTTCCGACTTATTGAGGGTCCGCAAGTTCGACATTGTAGTGCTGCAGGAGGTATGATGGGAGGGAGTATCGGTGCACACGTACATAGATGGTTATACCATCTACCAGAGCTGCGGCAACACACACGAGCTGGACACAGCTTTTATTGTGATGGGTGAAATGCAGAAGCGCGTGATTGGTTGGTGGCCAATCGACAACAGAATGTGCAAGTTGAGGATTAGAGGCCGTTTCTTCAACGTGAGCATAATTAACGTGCACAGCCCTCACCTAGGAAGTAACGATGACGATAAGAACGCCTTTTACGCGCAGCTGGAGCGTGCATACGATAGCTGCCCAAGCATGGCGTCAAAATCGTTATCGGAGATCTTAACGCTCAGTTAGGCTAGGAGGAAAAATTTAGACCGGTTATTGGGTAGTTCTGCGTTCACTGGCTAACAAACGAAAATGGCCTTCGACAAATTGACTTCGCCGCCTCCAAGAACATGGCCATACGTGGTACCTACTTTCAGCATACCCTCCCATATCGGTACACCTGGAGATCACCACAACAGACTGAATCAGACTGCCTTGAGGCAGCACTGCCGGAAGAGGGTGAACTCATCGAAGCCCCTCTAGAGGACTCCTGGAGTAATGTAAAAGCAGCCATTAACAGCATAGCGGAAGGTACCATAGGGTTCGTCGAGAGGAATCGACGTAACGGCTGGTTCAACTAGGAGTGTCAGACGGTTCTAGACGAGAAGAATGCAGCGCGATGCGATGTAAACTGAAGCGAAGACAGCAGACTTATCTGTTCCGGGACAATGAGCGCCGTCTGAAAGAGATGGAGCGTGAGGAAATGGAGCAGCTGTATCGTTCGCAAGAAATGCGTAAGTTCTACAAGAAACTGAACGCATCTCGCGCAGCTTTGTGCCGCGAGCCGAAATGTGTCGGGATAAGGACGGAGGAATCTTGACGGATGAACGTGAGGTCAGGGTGGCCACTCATTTTACATTTTCGAGTTCCCACATTTTTCCCGACTTTTTCCCGCATGATTGCAAGAAATTCCCGATTGTCAGAAACGGTAACTAGGTTATGTTCTATCAACGGCTGAACGTCAATTTTTGGACCCTAAATCGGAAGTAATAGCTCATATCATTTCAACTGAATTTGCTCGGGACATTCTACACAAACAGTTGATTAGTTACATAAAATGCAACCTTTGCCTTCCCATGGTAGACAGGTTAAATACAGTTTTTGCGGTTTCTCAAATTTGCAAATTTTCCATTAAGCAGTCAATAATCGTGTTAGCTATTTTGTTTATTATATTCATTAAGTTTGTCTATCTGTCTCCTAAAAAATTTGATATAAGCACCCATCAACGCATAAAAACCTATGAGGGGAACATTACATAGATTCTGAAAACTTCAGAAGTGCATCCACAACTTTTTCAGTATTTTGATTTGCTAGTTCATCAAAGTTACATCTCTCTGGTTATCTGTCAACATCTTCAACTTGTTTGCATCCAGCGCTCAAAATGGCCAAGCTGATAAAAAAATGATATTAGGGGCCAACATTTCAAAATAAGTGATTTCGAAACTTGAAAAATAACCTGGAAATCAGAAAAATGATCTTAAATTATTATTTTTCAAACTAAAAGGCTGCACGAACTGTCTTGCAGAAACCGTTGAAAAAGAAATAAATTTATTTTTAACTTCTTTTAAACTTTTCAAGAAAAAAAAAAGTTTCCCGAAATTTTCCCAAATCCTGATTAGGATTTTTTCTGAAGAATTTTTAGTTTTTGTTTCTCCATGATCATCAATAAAATCATGGGCGCAACTAAGGAAAATTTCTAGGGGGGGCTAGTTTTCATGTATGTCATTTTAAAAAAAAGAAAAAAGAGTTTGAATATGCTTCTTTAATGACGCTTAAAATAGTATCGGAAAAGCAGAAAAAAATCACTTCGGGATAGAATCTCCGAAGATGTACTGAATATCTTGAACACATCGTCAACGCCAAGCTCTTTCAGCAACAATGATTCGATATTGAGGAGAGCTAGATTTGGTAAACGGCTGGGCAGTGCTTTTTAACAGTTCACCCGTACTAGTTAGAATAAAATAGACCCCACTGTGGTTCAAGGCATAATGCCCTATTCCTACCTCCACGTGGTACCGACTGGGATAGGAGCAACCAAGAAAAAACCGGTGAACCGGTGGGGTAGTTGTTCTCCTTAGAGAGCAGGTTGTCTGCGCGTCTACCCCACAGGCTAGGGGCGGCTCAAACAGCCACTGATCCGGACCGGACGGTTGAACTATGAAATGCGGTGTCTCGCCGGCTACATCCATGGCGGCAGCTCCGTCGCAAGACTAGGCATCGCAGCCCTAGTAAGGCAGCATACTGAAATAAACATACTACGGAGAATCAAGAATTCAAAACGAACCGGAACAATCAGCAATGACCCAGCCGACGAAATAAGGACGACGATTAGAAGCTTAGTACATGTAACAGTAGATCGTAATGACCCGGATGTCGACCGGATTCTGCTGGATCAGCTAGAACCCCGCCATTTCGACATCGTTGCGCTCCAGGAGCTTTGCCTGAAAGGAGAGAAGGTACGGTGGATTTGTGGCCGCAAGGCACAGTACCACCAAAGCGGCAGGCAATCAGCGACAGGTTGTGTTTGTTGAGAATTAAAGGCCGGTTCCACAACTACACTATTCCCAATGTGCACTGCCCTCACGAAGGAAGACCTGATACAGGGAAAGAAGCGTTCTACGCACAGCTGGAGAAACTCTACGATAGCTGCTCGCGTAGAGATATCAAGATCGTCGTTGGGGACATGAACGGAAGGATAGACTTATATAAGCCGGTTATCGGCCCGCACAGCCTGCTATGCACCAACTTCGCAGCTTCCCGCGGATTAGCAGTCCAAAGTCCCTTCTTACCTCGACCAATGTACAGCAAAACAAATTGACCACGTTCTCAACGACGGCCCGTTCTTCTCAGACATTACAAACGTACGCACCAATCACGGTGATGATCGGACATGACCACTTCGATACAAAAAACTACAAAACCCTGATAACCGGTAGTCCTCTACGGAAGTCCTTTTGATATTTTCGAACAGAAGGTGCCTATCGGCGAACAGAAGGTGACTATCTACGGTGGAGCACAAGCGGACGACGGATAATGGCTACAGCGCATGAACCATGAGCTACAAGCGCTGCTTGGAGAGAACCCTATTGCACACCTGGCGAAAGACATTAGGTTGCGGTGGGCCGGTCACATCGTAAGAATGCCGGACGACAACCATGTGAAATCACTTCTCTTCAGCAACCCTACCGGCACAAGAAATTAAGGGGCGCAGCGTGCATGATGGCTCGACCAGATCGAAGGAGACTTGCGAGTGATGAGACGTCTGGGGAACCGGTGAAACACAGCCCAAAACCGAGTAAACTGGCGACTACTTGATACAGCACGAGTTACTACAGCTCTCGTCTGACTGGTAAGGTGAGTAAGAGAGCAAGGGTTGAGAATCGATCCTGGGTGCAGAACTAGTTCTTAGCCAATGAATGACGACATCTCAATTTGTGTTGATTTTGATGCTCTGATAAGTAGTATGGAATGTATATATATTGAATACAATCATTCTCTGGGAAATTTTAGGGGGGGGCTAAACACGTTCCAGGGGGGGCTTCAACCAAGCTAATTATTTTGGCTTTTAAAACATTTAAAGTATTTTTGTTTATTGGCCACAGATTTAGCAGCGGTGCACAGGGCGATTGCAGGGCTAGCGCTACGATCCTGCAGACACTAACAGTCTCTCTCGAGCCGAGACACGAACCTACGACGACTGACTAGTTAGGCCAGCATCGTACGCTAAGGCCAGTTACAATACGAAAAGCATGTAAAAAGTCGTAGGAAGAAACAAATAAAATAAATAAAATGTTTTCTTAAAAAAATCTCGAAAACGATAATATTGTTTTCTAAGAGTATTTACATCGAAAATAGTTTTTTTTTAAATCAAATTGTATAATTTACAGAAAAAATACGAGTTTGAAATACACTAAAGTCGCTTTTTACGCGGGGGATACGTGCCGCGTAAAAAGAAACCGCGTAAAAAAAACCGCGTAAATTCTGGAATCCGCGTAAAAAAAACCGCGTAAATTCCGGAATCCGCGTAAAAAAACCATCGTTAATTTTGCATTTCGAGTGAAGGGGAACCGAAATCCGGGCAAAAAAAAAATACCGCGTAAATTCCGGAAACCGCGTAAAAAAAACCGCGTAAATTCCGGAATCCGCGTAAAAAAACCGCGTAAATTCCGGAATCCTCGTAAAAAAAACCGCGTAAAAAGCGACCTTAGTGTATGTACAAAAATTAAAAAAAATTTCAAAATAATGTTTGCTTTATTTTGTGGCAAGTTTTAAATGTTTTTTCAATTAACTGCTCCGCATAGCAAGTTCGTCCCAAACCCAAATTTTCACCAGCATTGAGTTTCTAAGCGGGAATGGTAGCTAGTTTCGCTAGAGTTCGCCAAATATTTCTTCTAGAAGACTAGCTGAAATAAAAATCTATTTGGAAAACTGGAGAATCAGAACTGTGTGCCACTTATTTTATCCTCAATTCGTTCATTCAAACAACTACTAATAACTGGTAATGTTAGTAAGACTGTACAGTGAAACTTATTTTGCATTGCTCTTAGAAATTAAAACAGTTTCTATTGTACATATAAGAATTTATGATTAATTCTCTCACTAAAAACGTTTTCTCGACAAACTGGCAACTTTCATTCCCAGACTCCGGACCGATTTTCGACCCCGGTTTCAATTCGCTTTACCATCTTGAGAAGTCCCACAGAGTCCATTAAATTTTTTTGGATAACACCAGATTTCGTCATTTAATGCTATTCTAAGGCATTTGGTGTCAACATTTATTTCATTTGAATAGCAGGACTGCTAAGAGTAGTCAGGTGGTCAGCGGGTCAAAATAAGTAATTTTAGTGACTTTTTGGTCAAAAAACAGACTGCTAAAGAAAAACGTGACTTTTAAGGAACCAACTTGCAGAAGTCCTGCACTTCCAACTTCTCCATCATTTGTAATTGCATCATACACAATACTTTGAAAAAATCTTGGTAACAAAATCCCGATCAAATAAAAAAATTCCCGACTTTTTCCCGCATTTTTCCCGATGTAATTTGATTCCCGACTTTTTCCCGCATTTCCCGTTTTCCCGATTGAGTGGCCACCCTGCGTGAGGTGATCGACAGGTGGAGGCAGCACTACATTGAACACCTGAATGGCGCAGAGGAGCTTATCAACCTGGGCTCGGATAGGTTGGCTTCCTGTCTGCACCAGCTGATAGTCAGGATCTGGGATACAGAACAGCTAACGGAAAAGTGGAAAGAGGGAATAATATACCCAGTATACAAAAAGGGCGACAAGTTGGGATGTGAGAACTATCGAGCGATCACGATTCTCAACGCAGCCTACAAGTGCTCTCCAAGATCGTCTTTCGCCGTCTCTTGCCGCTAGCAAGGAGGTTTGTTGGAAGTTAACAAGCCGGTTTTGTGGGTGAGCGATCGACAACGGACCAAATCTTCACGCTGCGGCAGATCCTCCAGAAGTGTCGCGAATACCAAGTCCCAACGCACCACCTATTCACCGATTTCAAGGCCGCCTACGATATTATCGACCGTGTAGAGTTTTGGAAAATCATGGACGAAAATGGTTGCGAAACTGACAAGACTGATCAAGGCCACGATGGATGGTGTACAGTGCTGTGTGTAGATTTCGAGTCCTTAAACATGCGGGGCACGATCTTCAATGAATCCAGCCAGTTCATCTGCTTCGCTGACGACGTGGACCTTGTCAGAAGGACGTTCCAGGCGGTTGCTGAACAGTACAACAAACTGAAACGTGAAGCAGAAAAGGTTGGATTGAAAGTGAATACGTCAAAGACCAAGTAGCTGCTAGTAGGAGGAACCGAGCGCGATAGGACTCGCATAGGCAGTAGCGTAATAATTGACGGAGACGTGTTCGAGGTGGTTGACGAATTTGTATACCTCGGATCTTTGGTAACGTCAGACAACAACTGCAGCAGAGAAATCCGCAGACGTATTGTAGCTGGAAGTCGTGCCTACTACGGACTCCACAAGACTTTGAGGTCTGGTAAACTTCGCCTCCGTACCAAGTGCACCATGTACAAGACGCTTGTAAGACCAGTAGTCCTCTACGGGCACGAGACATGGACAATGCTCGAAGAGGACGTGCAAGCACTGGCCGTTTTCGAACGACGTGTGCTTAGGACCATCTTCGGCGGAGTATGTGAGGATGGCGTATTGAGGCAAAGGATGAACCACGAGCTGGCGCAGCTCTACGGCGAACCCAGTATCCAGAAAATCGCGAAAGCTGGAAGGGTACAATGGGCGGGACATGTTGTAAGAATGCCAGACAACAATCCCGCAAAAAATGTTGTTCGTCTCGAATCTGGCCGGTACTAGACGTAGAGGTGCACGAGCTAGGTGGTTTGACCAAGTGGAGCAAGATCTTGGAAGTGTGGGACTCTCAAGAAACTGGAGACAAGCTGATATGGACCGAGGTCGTTGGCGTAACATTGTGACGCAAGTGAAATCCTGAGGGATTTTTCACCAGAAAAGTAAGTAAGTCATCACTAATAAGAAAATTATTATAAAATGTTTACAGGTATATTAGAAATTTCGTCTCTACATTTAAATTAAATTATTACAGAACATGTTTATTAATTTATGTATTTTTTCTGGTTGCCTTCATACACGCCTCTCTGTATACTATTTTCTGCTCAATGTATCTGCGCTTGCTGTAGAATCATTCTTACTGTTTACACGAGTAGCTAGATTAGAATAACATAAAAAAGACTTAAAAGAAGAATTCTTCATTCATCAAAGATAACCGAAAAACAAAATACCAAACTCACTTGCAGCTTTCCTTTGTAAGATAGTATTTGTGTATATAGCAATTAACCAATGAACCAATTTCGTTCCTGATTTACAAATGTTTAAGAACGCG
This sequence comes from Wyeomyia smithii, assembly GCF_029784165.1. Classification (NCBI taxonomy): domain Eukaryota; kingdom Metazoa; phylum Arthropoda; class Insecta; order Diptera; family Culicidae; genus Wyeomyia; species Wyeomyia smithii. The sequence goes on along the minus strand of NC_073695.1, from coordinate 115,492,407 downwards.
TTATGCTATTTTTCAATGAATTTGTTTTATTTTAAATAGGTGTGCTCAAAGTGTTTTATCATTAATTCAATCGATTTCAATGTTGACTCTTGAATTTCGCTCAGTTTTCTGAATTAATTCATCTTCTTTCCTCTCTCACACGCACAGTTCAATTTCCAACTAGCCGAACGTTTATGTACGGTTTATTTGCAACGTTTACAGCGAATGATTTAAATACCTAGGTGTGTGTGGATCTATATTTGGATGGGCGTTCGGAATTTCCAGTACCTGCTACCATTTGTTATCTTACCGTATCCGGTTGTTTTGTTGCATACTTTATATCGCTTCAAATACAATACACGAGCGTTAGCGTTTAGTTCTATGTAGACACATAAGTGTAGTTAATTCTGCGCAGTCCAATAAGTTGACGGTGAATAGCCTTGCTTGGTTGCAGTCTTGCCCTGGCTGTTGGATTGTGGTCTTTGACCACTACTGTTGGAATCCTAACAAATAAAATAGAAAGAATTCGATTGAAAGTATCTATTTATATACAGATGAAATATACGAATAAGGACAAATTCAAAGCAACTACGAATAAGCAATTAATACGCAAACTTTTACAAACTAAACTACTTACCCTCATCACACCACTACCACTATTAAAACTTCTATTGTCCACCTTCATTGAGTGATGAGCAAAGAGGGATAAATCCAGCACCAAACAACGATTTTTGTTGCAATCGCGTATGTAGCACGCCACAATTCGCGTGTTTGCACGGAGCAGAGTGCGTATAGGTGTGTACATGTGTTAGATGGCGTGGATGAGCAAGTAGTTTTCAAGATGTTCATGTTCAACCGAAATCAATATAATAATGTTTCATTTTAGGTATGTGTAGGATTGGTAAAAAAGAAAGAAAAAGAATATAAAACTAATAGAATAGAAAAACTAGTAACATAATAACATGCACGGTAACTAAAATCTCCAACATTGCTCAATGAATATCGCGTATGCATTGAGTGTTGTAGTTTTTCAGGGATTTGGATGTCTAGAATGCATTGATACTGATTGAATATATTAGGTAACCCGGAGAAACGACACTTATCTTGAAAGCAATTGAGTTATATGTTTATACATTTGTTTCTACTAGTCTTTAATTTTTATGTTCAATATTTTATTATCTTTTATATTGAAGTTTGCCTTTTCATTGCTTTCTGTTGAATAGCTTTCAAATAGGGATTTAAAACTGATTGGAAATAATAAAAAATAAGAAAAGATGTAGGTAATCAAAAATAAAAACTGTATTAAAATTTTAGTAGATTGATTTTTTAAACTGCCGATAAACACTATATGACAAGTCGTACAATTCGTCTATGTACAATTTTAGATACATGCAAGTAAATACTGAGTGATATGCTGAGCTGAGCAAGTGTATGTAGCGATCCCGTTTATTGCTTTATACTAAGGACGTATGACTAAACATCCAACAATCGATTGAAGATGATTTCACAAAAAATAATAAAGTTTAGACAGCTCTATCTTCTAGTCATGTTAGTCGTATGACAAGTTTTTATCAATGCAAATGTAGTTTTTTTTTTATTATTGGTTGAAACAACACGAAGAGTCTCAGAGCATTATAGTTTCGCTACATATACTAACGGCCATCGTTACATGTAAACCTACGGTTATTTTGTTCAACAGAACGTCATTCTTTTATCTACGCGATGAAGCGTAGACGAAGCGCATTCACTAATAACAAGCTAAATTACAGTTAAATGATACTATTACATACCTGATGCATCGCTTGATGCATATTGATATTATGATGCGTTGGTATCGTCGGAATATAAAGATGCTGTCCGTAGGGCTGGCCGGACGTGGCACCAGCAGTCTGTGTTCCAGCTATGTTATAAGGGGGTGGTGTGCCCGAGTGAAACGATTGTTTCTCGTACGACTGAAAATAAATGATGAACAAATATAAGTAAAATTTTACACCAACATATTTTAACTATATTATTATAGCTGCACCGTACTCGTTAACAAACGTATGCCCAATACGGTTACAGCTTGATATTCAAAACCTTACATTGACTTTATTAAGCGCTACATGACTTTTGCCATACATAGAAGGCGCAATATCAGAGCCACTTCCTCCAGCCGACTGTGGATTGCTGACCGTTTGTCCTTTAGATTGTTGCCCAACACCTGATGTCGGGTAAGGATTCTTATTGTAATCCTGTCCAGTTTGGCTCAACGTGTCGTAACCACTAGTTCCGTAGCCACTGTTGTACGCTGGTTTCTGGAACTGTCCACCCGATGTTGCATTCGTCGTCATTTGTTGCTATAGAGGTTGTTGAAGATTGTTTTTGTTTTTATTGTGACATCATGAGTGTTTTTGAGTGATAAGAGTACATGCAAAAAAGACAACAAGTAAAATTTCTACGTTCGAATACTATAAATCAAACTAACTACTAACAGGATATATTGCTGGGGTGCCATATTGGAAGCCGCCGGGCATCACATTACCGCCGTAAAAATAAGCGTATGGCAGGTTCAACATAGGACCACCAGACCCTGTTTGTTGTGACATGGTACTTGGAACGTTACTAACAGGAGACGAGTTGTTATCGGTCCGGGTGAACCGACCATCGGACATGGTCGAGTACGCGACGGAACCGAGGTTTGCATCGCGCACTCCGGCCGCACCGAGACTCGTCGGCGTTTGGTAGTTCATATCGTAGTATCCAGGCACATGTGACATACGCTGCTGAAGCATCTGCAGTTCTTCATATGAGTACACCGGCTGCTGGTAGAATGGCACACCAGGCTGAATGTACGGGCTGACCATAGGTATGTTTGGCACCACCCCGGTTCCACTGCTGCTGCTGCTGCTTTTAGCTGTGGAATTGGTCACTTTAGTATTCGTTAAACCAAGCGATGGTGAACTCATACTTGTCGTGGATACCACGGAACTATTCGGCAACGAGGACGAAGCACTTGAAACGCTATTGTTGCTTGGATTGTTGTTCGAAACCGTATTGGAGGCAACACTAGAAAGGAAACTTTTATGAGTACTAAAATAAATTACATTTTCTCTCTTTTTCCTTCAATTTCTAATTGAACTTGCAATAATAATGTAGGTCTAACACTTACCTCTCGAATTGGGTTGAAACGGGAGTATCTTTAAGCTTTGAAGTGCTAAAGTTACCATACTGTCCAGAGGAGGTGCTTGCACTACCCGTGTATCTGGTTGATGTGGAGTGAAGCATTGCCATTCGTTAGTGCGGATTAATCATTTTGTAAAACACACAGGGATGAGAATCGAGAGGAAACAGATGCCATCAGCATTTGAGTGTTAGCAAAAAAGTTTAGATAAAAGAAAAAAAAAGGTATGTTAGCGTGACTTAATTTTATACAAGATGGACGAAATTACGATCTCTTAGTAAGCATTTAAACAATGGTGGGCAGCGGTAAGTTTAGCCCCTGTATCGCTAACACGCTAACTGAAAAATGCAGCGTCATTAACCGATAAACGCTAATTTCTGAACGTGGATTAGTGAAATGTTTGCCTAATATAAATCAATTCTCCAGCTATCTCTCATGAGCTTACGGAATGAATGACAGATTCAATCACAAAACGGAAACATGATTATAGCAATCGTACACTTGTTATACTTTTTTGGACATAAATTAATGAAATCAGAGATCTGCCAATCGTAAATCAATAAATTTTCGAGTTTCAACATTTCCCTTTTTTTTTCTAACAAATATAACCAATTACAAATCGGACTCGATTATCCGGAGTTTTGGAAAAATTTTACCCTGGATAATCGAACCGTTTCATTTGAAAGGTTTCATTACTACATTACATAGCTACCTTCAAATCCTAATGAACTGTATGGTATTCATTTAACAGATTCTACAACAAGTTCCGGAATAATAAAAGTAACTGTTCGCTAACTGGGCGAAGAGCACTTCCCAGTTATCGAAATCGGCTCTGGATGCATTTTAAACGTAAATAAACATCAAGGGGGTTTTCGATGAACAGTAGGCTAATGCTGCTTCGCGACAATTTTTCAAAAGATTTAAATTTTCAAGTTGATTGCCAGACAGAATGTTTTATTCGTATTGTTACTGTTTATGTTGCTATTGGATCCCAAACTAGAAAGTTTAACCGCGAAACCAACAAGGAGCAGCTTCATCATGTTCCCCATTTACGTGCCCCCCGTTCGTACTAATCATTGACGTTTGTTGTCTTTTTACCTAAAGGCCTTGAGTTAAAGTTTGGCCGACTGTCACTAAAACCTCTAATCGACTCACTAAAAGCTCTAATCGACAATAGTTCCCCTATACAGTAACTGTTCGCTAACTGGGCACGCTTAAACTGGGCGCTCGCTTACTGGGACGCTTCCTAGGTAAAAATAAAGTCCTAGAGTTAAAGTTTGGCCGACTGTCACTGAAAAGTTCCAATCGAACAGTCAACAGTTTTTTCATCATAGGTTTAACATTGCTCATGTTCGATTGGAACGATTTTTGACAGTTCGATTGGAGCTGTTAGTAGCTAAATTACCATGATAACCTTTTTATATGCACCTTATTGATGAATTTTAGCGTTGCGGCTAGATAAGCTACGGATCAAAGGAAGCGGCCAAGATTTAATATGATCGAGTCCGACCTGTATTATAATTGACTATTACACAAAAAGTAATCCATATAAGCAACTACTTTTAACAAAACACACTTTCAAGTGCCAAGAGTTTTTGTTTCATGATTAATCTTATGATCTCAGCCAACAGGTTCAAACGAATAAAAAAAGACCAAAATCAATACGCTCAGAATCAGATAGCATCAAAATAAAGCGTTTCCAATTTTCAGTTGATTTGTCTACTTCTCATTGAGCAAGTTATTTATAAAATTGAAAAAAATATGGATTTTTGCCAAGTCAATCGCAACATTGAAAAATTAGGGGGAAGAAGAATGTTCAGTGTTACGTAATTTCTAAAGGGTCGGTCTTATAAATAAATATAATGTAATTGAAAAACTGAATTGAATTTAATCAGTTTTGTGGTATTAGAGTACTAGGCGTATTTTTTTTATGCAAAAACGTAACATAAACGCATTTATAGGAAAAAACGAATGATCCTTTAACAAATCTTTAAAAAATCACACATGCAAATCATTGGATATAGTGGTATTAAAAGATGTGTTCAGCATTAATTGATGCATTACAATTAAGTAACATTAGAACTGAAAACTTACCCAGTATTATTATTCAGTCCCGTGTTTCCATACACGTTCTGCGAACTGCTCTGATAGTTTTGCTGTGAAGGAAAAGCCGAGGACGTCTGGCTTACAGGATACTGACTGGACAGATACCCGGAACTAGAATTCGAGCTGTTTGCGTTTCAATTGTTCATAGGAAACATTATGTATGTACAGGGATAACAATAAAGATAGAAAAACATGGATTAAAGACACAATACAAACTGTGGGTGTGCCAGCATAGTCGATTACCTGTTATTACTAACACTACTGTTGTTCACCGGCAAATTCGAATTACCCTGGTTCACTGCAGAGACACCTACCGAGCTGTTGGAGCTATTATTCGGTACTACACTACTCGGCACGTTACTGCTCGGTTGTTGGTACGCGCTGACTCCACTTTGATTATATGAACTGTAATTGTTGGATGACGGCGGGTATGTGTTGGTTGCCACCTACAAATATTTGACTAGGTTTTTATTGTTCTTTTTAGAAAATATTAGGTATAAACTCTTGTCTTGGTTATGTAACATCTCAACTGGGAATAAAGTTCAGGTCATAAACTTTAGACACTGCTTAAAAGTATTGTTATTGCCTCGTCCTACACAATACAGTCAAAACACAATTCAATATATTCTGACAAGTTTGGATTACGGATATAATTTTCAAAATATCAAGGCAATTTCGATTTAATATTCATGTTACCTGGGAGCTTGAAAAACTAGAGTTGTTATACCCCTGCGGCGCTGCCGATGAAGGATAAGAAGTTTTATTCGCCTGTGACGAAGAGTACGATACGTTTTGATATCCGCCGGAGCCAGCATTCGTCGCGGTGGATTGACTATAAGGATCAGTCTTGGTCAATTGCTCCAGTGCTGTAGAAATGGAAAATTCCACTTTATTTGTGTGGGAAATTAAAGCAAAAAAAATCACTTACTCGATGTGGTACTGTTAATAGAGTTTACGTTGACACCAGCGCTAACCGAGGAAGGAACCACGGTGGAACTACTACGCTGTGAATAACTACTTGATAGAGTGTCGCTTTGCGACGCCGTTAACGAATCACTCTGTCCTTGCATTATCTGTGTACCTTGTAATCCACTGGTTAGATTAGATTTTGTCTGAAGATTATTAACAACGCTCGATTTGCTTTGATACTCGCTAACTTCTGGTTGGGACGGTTGTACCGACGAAGTCAGTTGTACCGCCGATGAAGTGTTCTGCTCTGAACTGTTTGCATTGAATTTGTCCGTTGCAGACACACCATCGAAAGTGTCGTCTGTACCAAAATCGAGAGCACCAAATTGCACATCCAAATAGCCAATATTATTTAGACTATCACCCGGCATTTCGACGGCACTGGACGGTATCTTCGATGGCGGAGGAACCCGCGCCCGTTGTCTTCGAGCTGCCGGAGCTTGCTGGGATGATGATACCTGATCACTAAAACTGTTGCTCGATCCATACGTGGTCGGATATTGCACAGTGCTTGGTTGGAACGAATTCACAACACTCGCCGGGAGAGCGGAATTTTGAGAAGATAACGTATTAAAATACTGTGATTGTTCTGCGGAAAGCGATGATGAAGAGTTTATCTGCGGAATATCAAGCGACTGACGTAAATGTTGAGCTGCAGCACTTGACGTCGAATGAAGATCCGGATACTGAACTGTATTACTAGCAGCGGCTGCTGCCGTTGCTGTACTTGACACAACTGTGGTGCTATACTGCTGCACTAGATCAGTCTCTTTAGGCTGTGGTGGATTTAAAATCTGCTGTTCTAAACCTGGTGGAGCTAACAATTCAGCAGGATCTGAAATATTGAAAATAAAAAGATTAAAAAAATGTTTATGACACAATTGTTTTGAAAACTTACTCGCCACCGATGTTGAAACCGAAGCCGGTTGAGTAGTTGTCAATGCCGGTTGTTGCGACTGTGGCTGCTGGTGTTGGGATTGCGGTTGTAGTGTTGATTGAGATTGCGATAACTGTGAGTTTGTTGATTGGGCCTGCGGCTGCTGTACTTGCTGATTCACCGATGTTGATTGCGTACTAGGCGTAAAAACTTTGGTATCCGATAGCGAACCTGTGTACTCTTCATTATCCCAATCTCCCCATGTATCGGTGAATGCAGAAGATTCTTCCGGTTTATTGAGATCATTGGTATTAGCGGTCGTAACTGGATCCCACGCATCGATCTCCTGATGATCGTTTAAGCGGGATCCTCGATTTTGATCTCGTGATCCAGGACCACGGGTTCCAACGCGTGCTCCACCGCCACGGCCGCCTCGAGATCCACCGTTGTAGCTTCCACGACCTGGACCACCGTCCCGACCATCTCGATTACGTGGACCTCCTCGACCACCGCGATCGAAACCGTTGCGATCTCTGTCACTCCGATCTGTGTCACGGAAGTTGCCACGACCTCCACGACCACCAGTTCCCGGACCTCCAGGACCACCACCAGAGCGTGCATTACCGGAACGATTTCCACGACGATCTTTAGTATCACCGCTCAAGCCACTTCCTCCTCCTGACGCGGAGCCTGCATTTGCCGTTACATTATCCCAATCGCCGTCATTGGGAGCAGCATCATTCTGCTCTTTATTTTGCGATTTGTTTTTCTTTTTCTTAGATGTTGTGGCAAATGCTCCAACTGGAAGCGTCTCCAGAAGAAAAATAACAGCTCGATCGAGATCATTGTCACACTCCTGCAAAGCGCAGCATACCTCTTCCTCCGAACGTTGCGTTGTTTCCATCAAATTCTGGATCTTCTCCTGTATCTTCGGGTCATCCATACCACTTTTGATATCTGTAATTTGAGCAATGCGAATCTGTTCGGCAGTCGGTTGCTTGACCTTGATAGTGTGTGTTGTTGTCTGCTGATGCTGTTTATCCTTCAAGTCACTACCTTTGGAACCGGCTGTCTCTGTGCCTTTCTTCTGCTTATCACCGCCTCCAGAGTTGTTTGTAGCCCCGCTTTTTTGCTGCTGCAAAGACTGCTGCTGTTGCTGTTGCGATTCGTCCACGCCAGCATTTTCTTTGTTCTCTTTGCCAACTTTAGACTTATTACGGCCGCCACCACCACCTCCGGAACGGGTTTGTGTGCTCATCTTCGCTATATATACAAATGTATTTACAAAGTAGCTGTTTGAGAATAGAAAAAAGTGTATATTTGAAATAAACAACACATGAAGTTCAATGTAAATTGAAAGCTCTGCTATTTTCCAGTAGATGTGACTCACTGTTATGAATGCTCAGATTTTTTTTTTTGTGTTTGGTTGAATTAAGGCACAGTTGGAATTAACACTAAGTCGTACACAAAAAGGTCCGAAATACATCGAGCAAGCTATCATCAACTATCATTGGAATATGAACACTAACCATTGGCTACGAAATCTATGTAGAATAATGTTGCACCTAAGATTTGGCTTTGATTTTTGGAAAAAGCTATGTTCCTATAAAGTCTTTCAGTCTATTTCCTTAGAATCTTCGAATTTCTGCGCAATATAGTTTCAACAAATGAGATCCGTTTAATATTGGGAACATTTTTTGTTTCTTCATCGTTGTCTCCAGGTTTGCCTTAGTTTCCACCACATTGAAACTCTTTTCCGCTTCTCTATTTTTCCTTCATACCAATTAACCAGCTAGTCTCGAGCTACGATACTGCTTTAAAGTTCTGGTGTAATAAATTTCAGATCTAGGTATTAGACCTGCAGCGGTACATAGATTGGCTTCTAAACATCTGTGAAAGAAGCAGGTCATATTCGAACAAATCCTAGGTCACTACTATCCGATTCGGAATTTGACTTCAACACATATTTTGCAGCCAACTATCTTGGAGACAACAGACAACGCTACGATATTATTGATTCTAATGCCCCCTCTCAGACCAGCATGGCGTTGCAATTAAGCAAGTGTCTACAATATATTCGACTTATAAAAACGAAGTATGGTTGCTATCTCTTAACAACAATAAGAAGAGTATACAGTGTACAAATTTCATACTGGCCTGTAAGTTTATGGGTATTTTAGACTTTGCTTGTAAGACACAGTCTAGTACATTCGGACTATAATTTAACAATAAATACAAGAAAACAGTATAATGCTAGTTGGGAAAGGATTTTTTAAAAAACTGGTATTAACACTTATACTATCATCTCTGAAACTTGTGAATGCCTCTTCACTTCAGGTACGATTTTGAATCTGGCTGGTATTTGGCATGATCCTAAATGTGATAGGTTAAGATACCTTTGAAATATTTATTTAACTCCCAAGAACTTAGAGAGAAATGATACTGAATTGATAGTAAAAACAATACTTTACAGTATGAAAATAATATTGAAGCACAAGCTTTTAGGTTTACTTTTAGGATTTTTTCTACAAGGAATTTAAACGCACTACATTATTATTAAATAAATTTGATTTGGAATTTGATGTTTTATAACTGAATTTCAGAATATAAATACCGCTTCTAACAATTGGAAATCAACATTTAAGATTTAGAATGAAAAAGTACAAACAAAAAGTTATTTATTTTAAAACCTACTTTTGTACGATTCCAAATTAACCTGAACTATCAATTTATATAACCAAACTGTGTTCACTATTTCTACTTACCCAATGTCGGAGCTTTCAATTTAATAATTATTCATGCATTAATTTATTAAAAATAATAACAACTGTGGAACTCCAGGATGACTTTACAATATTTCAGCATCATATTTTTCTTCATGTAAAAAAAGTTTGATGATTCTGTAGAATTTTGTTTGTTTATCATATGCCTACATATTTGAATTTTGAATTTATTTCATATATTTGTCAATACATCATTTAAGACAATGACGACTAAGTGACAAATGCAGTACACCATAGATTTCCACCGCTGTTATATTTCCTAGAAGGAAAAATCTCTGCTTCTACGAATAATACAATTTGTTTTAAAACAATGTATTCCATTAATTTTCCGAAACATGATGAAATCCACTCAAATTCGTTTGAACAAATCAGACATCAAGGCGAATATGAGTAACACAATGAAAAACAGATGAATTAGGAAACGGTGTATTCAGGAGACCGGAACAAAGTTTAAGGGTGAAGGTAATTTTCGCTGAGTTAATCGATTTTAACATGGTAGCGTACGAATATTTTTTACCAATATTGAAAGGAGTTTGAAGAGCTTCTGTCCACATGCAAGTGTCAAGTTTATCACCGGGATATTTCCACTAACTTGTCAAGAACTTGCACTCACAAACTACGCAGAAAATAGACCATGTGCCAAATTTTACTTTATGCTGCCTGCTAACCCGCTATCTTCTTTTTCTTTTCTTACTACGCTGGTGTTTTTGGTAGGTAGGGTAGCTGTCACAGAGGAGCGAGTAGAGATGACTCCTTGAACTGAACGCGCTACTTCGCTCTTGCTCCCTCAGATAGTTGCGGACGCCATCATTTGTAAGAAAGCGGACAGAGCGCAAATAATCTCTCTCGGAGATGTACCGTACTGTAACGGTGTTGCCAGGCACATTGTTATTTGTGGGTAGTTTCTCATTTCATCGCTCTTATTATATTCAAAATAACTTTGAAAACCCAATATGTAAACCGTCCTTGACACATCAGCTCTTCATTTGGTATCATTTAATTACGCATCAAACTAATCGCCAAAGCTATTCTTCAAAAACTCAAAGATTAAGTCAATTGGCGCAAAGTATACTCCTAGGCAGAACTGACAACAATGAACAACTTTGAAGATCGTTCCACTTGTTTCCAGCTTCCCGGCTGACAACCCGCTATTCATACCAATAATCCAACTAACATGGCACTAACACATTAACATTCGTTGATTTCACGCTCTTTTACAATATCTCCATGTCGCAGACAAATCAGAGCGAGCACAAGTTGAGAGCGAAAGTAGATGAGAAAAAAAATCCTTACAAAAGATGGACCGCAGTGGAGAAAGTCTGACCTAGACGCGAATAAAAATTTCATATATCTCGGCCGCAGAACACAGTCACTAAATAGTATAATCTAGAGATTTTTCCTTCCGCTGTCGAAAAAGAGCAATTTTAACACTGAAGTTACACTTTTTCAATGTGAAAATGTTCAATGAAAAACTGTTGACTAATAATGATGTGAACGATAGGTACCTGCAAATGCGCTTTAGTACGCACGGCGAATGTGAAACACTGTCGATCTCTATTACTCATCACTCGAAAGCATTAGCGAAAACAGGACCGCTGCAGATGGCAAGCTGCTTGATTTGCTCTACCATCGATAAGTACAGTATTTTGAAGTAAATAAAATTCGCTTAAATCGACAAACGAGGGGTACACGTTTATGAAAACCCTGAGCCGACATGAAAGATGGGTCTAATATAAATATTGCGTAACACTATATGTATTGCCTATAAACAAGATACGCAAAATTTCCTAGGATGAGGTTAAGTCGCCCCACTTTCACTAAAATCGACCATTTTTGCAATTATAGAAATGTTAAGAAAAAAAAAGTTTACTTATGGCAAAATTTCATGGTTTTGGGGTGAAACAATTTTTATTTTTCATCAAACATACACAAGATATACGCAAAGACCCAGTTAGACACACGGCTTAGAGCAAGCGCACCGGTGAGTTGCCATTTGAGTTACTATTTTCATAACGCTGGCCGTTGCTATTTCGGATAGCAACCGATGTTCGCACCGGTCGCTGCTATTGGGGATTATCAATTCATCTATTTCTTTTTCACGCCGGCAGTTGCTAATTTCTAAAGAACGTCACTAGCTAGCATTAGCAAAATGTTTGTGTGTGTCGTATTTTCAAAAAATTCTGCGCATCTAGTAATAACCAATTTATCTGTCCGTCAATTGTTTCCGGAATGATCTGCGTTCTTTCTGCTCCATAAAATATCCCCTTTGTTTCAAGCAACTCTGTTTTAACTTTGTTTGCGTTCTCCCAAATTATCGATAACACAATTCTGTTGCAGGTTTCTTCGTTTGTGCGTGCATGGATTTTTTTATCCTTGTATGTTTAATTAAAGTAATTGCGTTAGACCGTGGAACGTTTCACAACGTTGCCTTCAATAACTATTATACTCAAAATTGGCGAACTGTCATTAATTGTATTTTGTACTTTGTGCTGTCTCGATTCCTACAATTTGCTATAAATAGTTGCAAATTTGCAGCCAAACACAATTTAAATGTAGAACGCGGAAATTGTTCTCGAGTATTTGGTTGATTCTAGTGACGAAGAAAATGATTTTGCGAAACAAATCTTTTTATACGCGAGTATGGAAGGGATTTTTGGAAAGATTCGGGGTGGCTCTCAGCCTGGAAAACGGTAAAATATTGACTGCTATGCTGAGGAAGTTTGCCATCCAGCGTTTTAACAATTTTTTTTTCGGAAACACCGGTCTATACCGATGACCATTTCCGACGCCGCTCTCGAATTCGTCTTACTTTGTTTTCGAAAATTAAAAGAGCTGTAGATGCGAAAAATGGTTTTTTATTCAATAACCGGACGCAACGGGAAACTGAGACTAACATGCCTTCAAAAGAGTCAGCAGTAATAGTCAGTAATACTCCCGAGCAATTCGCTCAAACCTTTATTGAAATAATGACAAGGTTAACCAATCTTGTGAGGACTTGTGCTTTATGCTTCGTGTAGATGAGAGTGCCAACCAAAATGGTCATCTCGAATTTCAAAAAAAAAAAAAAACTATAAATGTTTACCCGCCAGAAAAAAACACCCTGTGTAAAATTTCAGCTCAATCGGAATTAAAATAGACTGATTCACGTCGATACTTGCGTCCTACGACGTGTTTAACCAAGGCAAAGCGTTTCGTCTTACGGGACCGACCAATTATGTTCGAAACACTCATTATTTTCATAATATTGTTACGAACATTTACTATCGAGAACAACAAAACAAACAATAGTTTGACATTATTCATCAAATAGCAACGATGCGGCACGTTACTATCGCGTTGCCAAATTTAATAACTCGCTACTACCCGAGGTGGGGATTGCTATTTCCCAAACCAACATAGCAACGCCCGGTGCGGTAGCCGCGTTATGGTGGGAGTTGTCAGACTAGCTTTAGAAACTTCAATTTAGCCACTGGTGGGCTTGCTCTTAATGACGCCTTCTCCATACAAATTGGAAGGCGTGATCGCCATCACGCCTTTGATTATGGCGCCAGCACTGAATTGGGTTGTTTAGTTATTCACGGATTTCTGAATTATATATATCAGCTAAAAGAGTGTAATTTTCTGAGCAAAACGTGACTTTAAAATTTTATATCATTGTCCTTCAATTTTAAATGAAGAAAAAAAATGTGCCAAATCTCTACAATGACAGTTGGTATATGGGCGAACCGACATTGTAGCGATTTCGATCAGTTTTAATTCGTGATTTAAAAATTGAAGGACAACAAATTTTTTTTTGAAAATGACGTTTTGCTTAGAAAATGCAGCTCTTTCAGATGTTATAAAAAACTGATATAGCTATTATTGCCCAAAACTAAACGCGGTCTAATCCAAACACCGTGCGTGCTGAGTTGCAAGATGTACACACTTATATTAAATCACCGAATTCGTCTTTTTTTTCACCGACTTTTCAACAGCTGAGCGCTCGGTAAAACGTTCGGTAATATAAACCACTACCGATTGATCAGTAATCAAATTTTTGTTGCTTTCTGTCATTATTACCGACCTAATTTGTGAAAACGGCAAATGCAATTAGTTGCCAAAACCACCGATCAAATCTATAAGTTGTGTAAGACAATACCGAAAGATCTGTGATATTTGTTATTTGTTCACTTTCAATTATTTAAGTAAACCAGTAATATGATGTAACATTGTTTTGATAAAAAAATATTTTTATTCAAATATTATTAAAATTTTTACCTATTAAAAATAAAAAAATAACCAAAATTGACGCTCGCCGCACCGAATTTGTCAGGGTGAAAATCAATTAACCTTCATGCCAGTTGTGCTCATAGTTTCAAACCCGAAGATCTTCCGGGTGTGTCCATTAACAAGGCGGTGTGAACTATTTACGTAGCATACAACAGATGCACGGAAGTAGAGGCAAATTATGTGACGGTTTGATGCCTAAAATATTTATAAATTTTGTTATTTTGTTACTTACGAGAAATTTGTACTATGCGATCATCTTTTAGCTGAAGTTGTTGGAGAATATCCTCCATTTTTTCGTAAAAATTTCAATGTTCAAACGGAACCGAGAATATGACTTGACAACCAGAACGAGAATAAATAGAATAGAAAAAATTTGACAGCTCTATAGTTGGTCCAGTAGTTTTTTGCCAATATTCGGTAAAAGTTTAATTTACCGAACAGTTCAGTAGAAAATATAGCAGTATTCAGTAAAATAATTTGCTGAATACAGAAAATATGTAACGTTATATCAATTTTACAAACTACTCTGTATTTTCTCAAACTTACCGATCGAAATTGTAATAATAATTACCGAACATTTATTATCTGATTGAGTGTGTATGCTGTTTTTATTTGCATCAACCTTCATTGTTAAAGTATCAGAAAAATCCTTGAAAAAATCACTGCTGGAGACAGTGGAGACTAAAAAGGATTACTAATCACCAGAGGAAAATCTATCGGATCATATATTCACTTTGTGGTTGCTGTTTTGAGCATTATGATATTTATATTAGATTAATCTGTAAACCTGGCACCCCTGACGTCGTCTCCAGTGCTAAGAGAAGAGTGGCCAAGATGATACCTCGGTTTGCTCCAGGTTTTTTGCTCCAAACGTGATTGGTTGATTTTGACCAGGGGGAATCTATCTGTCAAATATCGTGAAACCGTGACCAGCACATTTAGCAACAAGGCGTCTGTATGTTTTAGTTTTTGTCGTTTTGATCGAAGTAAAATGGAACGTTTTCTTTTAACAAAACTCGAGAAATAGCGGAAAACTTTTATTAATAATGCGTTCCGTAGTGAAATTTTGGGACAGCAGCAAGTTTTTAACGAAAATTGCTGATGGATTATCGTCACATTGGTAATTTATCAAACGTCATGGACCAACAAACTTCATGGACCAGAGTTGATCTGCGATAACGCACACATATATGAAATTTGACAGCGGTAAATCCCCCCTGATTTTGACAGCACGCGTGTGTGACAATATTCAAAATTCAATCATATTCAATATTCAATCATTGAGTAAGTAAAAGTGAAATATTGTGGACACAATTTTGTTTTCGTTGCGACAAAAAAAGCAAAAAAGAATTTGAATGAAGTGCCAAGAGTTTGGTCGTGAAATTTTCTCGATTTCCCAAGAATGCAGAACCTTATCGACAGTGGCTAAAAATATGCGAAAAATCTGAAAAAGATATTCCAAATTTTAAAATCTCACGCAATAGTCGAAAATGCAGTGAAGGTTTTTCTTTTTATTATTATGTTGTTTATTTAGTTGTTCGTGGTAACGTGAAATCAAGCTTTTCTTGAAAACAAGCAATTTTCCCCTTGATTTTGCAAAAGGAATTAAGTGTTTCGCCAAATATTTTTCATTCAGCTCTCTATAAAAAGTCCGGAGAAGTCAGAAAAACAAAAAAAAAGTTTGGCAGTGGTAGTATGATGATATAAATATGGACGAAGTTTTGTTGTTTTGTTTTATATGTTGTTTGTAATCCAATTTTCATTGTTGTGTTTTTTTTAAATAAAAACATCAAATAAATAAATTTTTCTGGTTGCACTGGATTTTGAAAACATAAAAAACATCTCCTCAAAATGAACAACCGCATGTTGTGTGTCCTGCGATGCCGTTTTAAGTCGGGCTTTTATTCGTGATAATGAACGGAAACATTTGTATCGATGTACAGTGCCCAATACATGCAATCGATACAATTTAAATCCTTCGCAGTGTTTGGTGGCGGATGATGATACTGTACAAAAACATGAGCCACAGTTCACGGGCAACTGTGAACCGGTTGGTTGCCGCATTATATAAAGACACGTGAATGATTTAAAACTTTTATAATGTTTCGATGAAAAATAAATCTATGATTTTGATTGTTCTGAATTTATTTTATTTACAAAAACCAGAAATCATCAAGTTTCCAAATTTAGGCAAACTGGGTAACTTGTACTCATTTTCGTTAATTCCTGGTTTGCATAAACAGAGTAGATTCTAATCAGTTTTTGACGTATGACGCCCTTACTCAGAAGTGAGTAACCGTAAAAGTACTCAAATTAGGGTACCTCCACTTTTTTCTAAAATGGGTCATATCTAACTCACGTTAGAGTAACAAATAATGAGCGTGTTAGCTCCAGTGTGCTGCCAAAATCGAAGTTAGTTTTGATCTTGATGGTTTTGATTTTGGAAAGGGTTGCCAAAACAGGTAGATTTAATTTTGGGTGTTGCTTACAGTGTCCCGAAGAAAATAAAATCAACTCGGCAACCAAGAAGGGCATTTGGTTTTAGAGTTGCGGTTTATAGTGAAACTCACAATAATCAACTCAATTTATGATTGGTTTGGTAGGTAAAATTTTGACTTTCATACTCTCCATACTCCCCTGCTTTCGAGCAGTTGAATACATTCTACAGAAAAACTGGCATCTTTGCTTTCGGTTCTATCCGTCTTATCATATAGTGAATTTCTTTATTCCACTGTGTGCGGGCAAAACTGCCAAGGAATAATGAAACGTCATCGCCATTTAAGACGCAAGTAAGAAAGAGATGCCAGATAATTGTTTACGAACTTAGCACGTGTGGTGGTGGGTTGAAGCTGACAAATTTTACAGTGCGCTTCGGGCAGCACGGCAGGTCAAAACTGGGTCAAAATCGAGCGAATAAAGAAGGGTTTTGACAGCAGTTAGTGCGCTTCCAGGTCAAAACCAGGTGAGCTGGTGGAATAAAAAAATAAATAAATTTGTTAAAAAAAATTTGCAAGTGTGCAGCAGAAAACGTAAATTTTCTATTGTTTTCGTAAAATGTCATTGATTCCGGCAAGTGGAACCGGACGATTCTGGGCGAGATCAGCAAAAATAATTCGTTTCGCGCGGCATGGATGTACCAATCGACCTTTCTACCATATAGTTGTTATGGAGGTAAGATTCCTGAAATAATTTTTGATGAATTTATAACCATTCAATTATTAGCGAAGAAAATGCCAGCACCAGCCGGTGATAGAACAAGTTGGCACTTATGATCCCATACCAAATGAACATAACGAAAAACTCGTCTCGTTTAACTTTGAACGAGTGCGTTACTGGTTAGGAAGCGGTGCTCATCTCTCCACGCCGGTAGCTGAATTGTTAGGTAACGACACGACACTGTCACGATATACTTTTTGTAATATGCTTAAACATTTCAATGATTGTAGGTATTTCCGGCTTACTTCCAGTCAACCCCCGTACGTATATGACCGCTTGGAGACAACGTCAAAGTAAAGAAACAATATTAAACGAAAACGAAACGTCTAATAGTTCACCGGCTAGTGAACGTAGTAACAGTTGAGGGTGTAAGCAAATAAATAGTTTTGAGTGAATCAGTTGGAATTATACAAGTAGATTTTTTATCGTATGAATAATCTAACATTGCGTGTTTGCAAGTCTTTTTGTGGGTTCTACTTTCTCCATAATCACCTTGATTCTAGATTTTAACTAAACTTATTTCGATGCTGATGAAACAAGTTTATCCATGCAAATTTATCAGAATCGGCGTGAACAAAAAAATTGAATTCAACTATACCGCAATTTTTATTCAGGGCATGAAATGAAAAGTTGAATTTGATTAACTATCACTGCAGTACCTACATAATATGCATTCTGTTCTTATACGACTGCTGCGTAGTCTGGATCGAAAGCAGAAGAATCTGGGAAACGGTTATAGTTAGTATTGGAATAGAAATGAACATTCTTCGATGATTTCTTAAGCAGCAACTATACTGTGCATTCACGTACAGTAGAAAAGTTTTTTCAACTGTTAAAGAACCTATTTCAACCAAAAACCTGCTTAAAACTCGGATGAAATATTGTTATTTGGGAAAGTACTCGATTTTTTTCAGTTATTAATGTGTCCACAATTAGTAAATGCATGCATTAATGTTAATACTAGCGATAGGAAAAAAGTTTGTATTTGTGAGGTATAGAAGGGGGCCAAGGGCCGGGTCACTGGTGTTATGAGGCACCATTCATGCTATACCAGTGATAAGAGGATTGGCATCACAGCCTCAGTAACCAGCTGGTTCATTAAATTCTGTGTAAATAACTAGAATAACCCTGGGCAAGTTGCAAAAATACTGTCTTGTTAGGGTAGCATCTTGACAAGACTCCTGAGTTATAACTAGTCAGTTAACTGCCGAAGGATAAGGAAAGGCAAGTATCTCTGAAGATTAATAAGTGTGTGTAAGTGTGAGTGCATGTGTGTGTAAATGTATGTGCATCTGTTTGTTTGTTGAGTTTACTATGCTGAAAAACAATGATGATAATAATAAAAATAATCATTCACATTCTGTGCCGAACACGCATCAGTATAGGACGTGTTTGATGATCGCTCCGATAGAATATAAAACAAAAGACGCGCGAGCAAGTGTTGGCATTGTTTGCCTGGTCGAGTGAAGGTTCAAGGTCGCCCGCCTTTGTGCAACTGTTTCGCATCGTGGCTGTTTGCTGGTGCGTAAGCCGATTTGGCTGCTAAGTGATTTGTGCTACAGCAGTGGACGAGAATCTCAACAAAAGGAGGAAAAAGAAGAAGCCAACAGTTGACAGCGAGTTGTGTCGCTGTGCTGAGTGATCACACACCCGGCTCGCTGCTGGTGGCTGTTTGGAGCTGCTGTATTGGTGCTGCTGGCTGTAACGGCTGCAGCTTCGACCGTTCGGACAACCAACCCTGCTGAAAGGAGAAGTAAAGAGGTACGTGTTCTGTCGGCGCTAGTGCGCTAGATTTAGCGCGATGGATGTAGATCCCTCGCCTCCCGTGCCACCATCCCCGAACCCCTCCGACCCTGTCCCTCCTGCCAACCCTTCATCTGTTAATTCTCCAGTCCCCTCTCGCCCCAGGCTTTACCCGGACGGATCTCAGGGCAGCTTTACTGTTTTCTTTCGGCCAAAAGCAGGACCGAAATCGAAACCGTTAAACATCCTGCAGATTTCGAAAAACCTGACGGAGGGGTACAAGGCCGTGACCGAAATCTCCAAGGTCAGACCCAACAAGCTCCGTGTCGTGGTCAGCGACCTGGAACAGGCCAACGCTATTGCTCGCTCCAAGCTTTTCACACGCGAGTATCGCGTTTATATACCCGCACGAGACGTGGAGATCGACGGTGTCATAACCGATTCGAGTCTGTCGGTCGAGTGTATCTTGGCAAGCGGTTTTGGCTGCTTCAAAAATGCTTTGTGTCACGACGTAAAAGTAAAGATCATAGATTGCAAGCAATTGCGGTCTGTGTCTCTTGTCAACGGCACAAAAGTGTACACTCCTTCAGACTCGTTTCGTGTTACGTTTGCCGGATCTGCTCTCCCTAGCCACGTCTCGATCGATCGGGTTCGTCTGCCTGTGCGATTGTATGTACCCCGTGTTATGAATTGCACCAATTGCAAGCTAGGCCACACAGCCGCCTACTGCTGCAATAAGGCACGATGTAGCAAGTGTGGAGAAACTCATGCGGACGATTCTTGCAGTGTAAATGCTGAAAAATGTATTCACTGCGGGGAAAATCAGCATGAGCTCTCCACATGCCCGGTGTACATGCAGCGCAGAGATAAAATCAAGCGGTCACTTAAGGAGCGTTCAAAGCGATCTTACGCTGAGATGCTGAAGAAGACCGTGACCACTTCTACCATAACATCGAACCCCTTTGATCTGTTGTCCTCTGATGAAACCGATTCTGACGAGTCACCAGCGTCTAGAAAGAGGAAAAATATTTCCTCTCCTAAACTTCCCCGAAAAGGTCCTAAGATTTCCCAAAGTGAAATGAAAGTTACAAACAAACCAAACAGTGCTGCGGAAAAACCGAAGCAAACTCCTCCTGGGCTTGCAAATTTAAAGTCCCAGAAAGAGTTCCCAGCACTGCCAGGAACATCTAAAACCCCAGATGTTCCTTTTGCACATCCAGTTGATGAAACAAACTCTGGCTTAGTGAAATTTTCTGACATTGTGGACTGGATTTTTGAAACTTTCAATGTACCCGATCCAATTAAAATTTTTCTTACAGCATTCCTCCCAACAGTTAGATCATTTTTGAAGCAGTTGACTGCCCAATGGCCCCTCCTTGCAGCGATTGTATCCTTCGATGCCTGCGTATACGAAGGATTCTATCTCTGTCTTACAGTGGAATTCTAGAAGTATTTTACCAAAAATGGATTCATTTAAAGTTTTAATAAATAGAAACAAATGCGATGCATTTTCCCTTTGTGAAACTTGGCTTACTTCAAATATTGATCTCAACTTCCATGATTTTAATATTATTCGCCTTGATCGAGACACCCCATAAGGAGGAGTACTTTTAGGGATTAAAAAGTGCTATTCTTTCTATCGTATTAACCTCCCCTCGATTCCAGGCATCGAAGTTGTCTCAATATATATTCCTCCCAGAGCACAGGTTGGGCAACGGCTGCTCTTTGATTTAATAGAACTTCTTCCCTCGCCACGTTTGATTTTGGGAGACTTCAACTCTCATGGTGTGGCTTGGGGTTCCACCTACAATGATAACCGCTCCTCTTTAATCTATAACCTTTGCGATGACTTCGACATGACTATTTTGAACAACGGTGAAATGACACGTATCCCGAAACCTCCAGCGCGCTCAAGCGCTTTGGATCTATCCTTATGTTCGACGTCGCTACGGTTGGATTGCACATGGAAGGTAATCCTCGATCCTCACGGTAGCGACCATCTGCCTATTCTTATTTCAATTACTAACGGTTCAACTCGCATGCGACCAATTGACATTCCGTATGACCTCACACGGAATGTCGATTGGAAGTTATACGAGGAAATGATTTCAAAAGCGGTCGAGTCGATTCAACATCACCCACCACTTGAAGAATACAACCTCCTCGCGGGCTTAATCTTCGACGCCGCGTTGCAAGCCCAAACGAAGAAATATCCCGGCGTAACGATCAAAGAGCGGCCTCCAACTCCGTGGTGGGACAAAGAGTGCTCCGATGTCTACACGCAAAGATCCGACGCGTTTTTGGCCTTCCAGAAGGGAGGTATACCCGACGACTTTATACGGTATTCGGAGCTTAATACCAAGCTTAAAAGCCTGGCTAAAGCAAAGAAACGCGTATATTGGCGTCGGTTCGTGAACGAGACGTCGAGAGAGACATCGATGAGCACTCTTTGGAACACAGCCCGAAGAATGCGGAATCGCGTAACGGTCAACGAAAGCGAGGAGTCTTCAAGTCGGTGGATATTTGATTCTGCCAGGAAAGTATGTCCGGACTCTGTTCCTGAGCAAAACATTGTTCGCGAAGCGTCTCCGGGCCACGACGCGTTAGAATTACCTTTTACGATGGCAGAATTTTCAGTTGCTCTCCTGTCCTGTAACAATAACGCGCCTGGGTTAGATAGAATCAAATTCAACTTGTTGAAGAATCTACCCGGCAATGCCAAGAGGCGCTTGTTGAACTTGTTCAATAAGTTCCTGGAGCAAAACATTGTACCGCAGGATTGGAGGCAAGTGAAGGTGATCGCCATCCAAAAACCAGGGAAACCAGCTTCTGATCACAACTCTTATAGGCCGATTGCAATGCTATCCTGTATCCGGAAATTGATGGAAACAATGATACTCCGTCGTTTAGACCACTGGGTCGAATCAAATGGTCTACTATCAGATACTCAATTTGGCTTCCGCCGTGCCAAAGGGACGAATGATTGTCTTGCGTTGCTTTCAACAGATATTCAGCTGGCGTATGCTCGCAAAGAACAAATGGCGTCTGCGTTCTTGGACATTAAGAGGGGCTTTTGACATTCTTTCGGGTAAACTTCACCGACAAGGATTTTCTCCAATTTTGAACAATTTTTTGCACAATTTGCTGTCCGAAAAGCACATGCATTTTACACACGGCGATTTGGCAACTTTTCGCATTAGCTACATGGGTCTTCCCCAGGGCTCATGTTTAAGCCCCCTTCTTTACAACTTTTATGTAAATGACATCGACGAATGTCTGGCAAATTCATGCACGATAAGACAACTTGCAGACGATAGTGTAATCTCTGTTACAGGAGCCAAAGCTGCCGATTTGCAAGGACCATTGCAAGATACCTTGGGCAATTTGTCTGCTTGGGCTTTACAGCTAGGTATCGAATTCTCTCCGGAGAAGACTGAGATAGTAGTTTTTTCTAGGAAGCATGAACCTGCTCAGCTTCAAACACAATTAATGGGTAAAACGATTTCTCAGGTTTTGGTACACAAATATCTTGGTGTCTGGTTCGACTCTAAAGGCACCTGGGGTTGTCACGTTAGGTATTTGATGAAAAAATGTCAACAAAGAGTGAATTTTCTTCGTACAATAACCGGACAATGATGGGGAGCCCACCCAGGAGACCTTATAAGGCTTTACCAAACAACGATATTGTCTGTCATTGAGTACGGGTGTTTCTGCTTCCGCTCCGCAGCAAACACACATTTGATCAAACTGGAGCGAATACAATATCGTTGTTTGCGTATCGCCTTGGGTTGCATGCAGTCGACCCATACGATGAGTTTGGAGGTCTTAGCTGGAGTACTACCATTGAAAAACCGTTTCTGGAGCCTGTCTTCTCGCATTCTTATCAAATGTGAGGTTTTGAACCGTCCTGTGATTGAAAATTTTGAAAGGTTAATCGAACTTAATTCTCAAACCCGTTTAATGACATTGTATTTCAATCACATGTCCCAAAATATTAACCCTTCTTCGAATATTCCAAATCGTGTCGACTTATCAAATACTTCTGATTCTACTGAGTTTTTCGATACATCCATGATAGAAGAAACTCGTGGAATCCCGGATCATTTACGCGTGCAGCAGATCCCCAAAATTTTTTCCAATAAATATCGAAACATCAACTGCGACAATATGTTCTACACTGACGGATCACTTCTTGATGGGTCCACTGGCTTCGGTATTTTCAATAACAATTTAACCGTCTCCCATAAGCTTGATAATCCTGCTTCTGTTTACGTCGCAGAATTGGCTGCAATTCAGTACACCCTAGGGATTATCGAAAAAATGCCCACGGACCATTATTTCATCTTTACGGAAAGTCTCAGTTCCATTGAGGCTCTCCGATCGATGAAAGATGTTAAGCACTCTCCGTATTTCCTGGGGAAAATACGGGAACATCTGAGTGCTTTATCCAAAAAATCGTATCAGATTACCTTAGCGTGGGTCCCTTCTCACTGCTCGATACCGGGCAATGAGAAAGCGGACTCTTTGGCTAAGGTGGCCGCAACAAACGGTGGAATTTATGAAAGACCAATTGCCTTTAATGAATTTTTCTCATTTGTACGTCAGAATACGATCATCAGTTGGCAAAATGCTTGGACCAGAGGGGAACTGGGAAGGTGGTTACATTCCATAATCCCCAAGGTGTCGACGAACCCGTGGTTCAAGGGGTTGGATGTAGGTCGGGATTTCATTTGCGTGATGTCCCGGCTTATGTCCAATCACTATAGATTTGACGCGCATCTCTTTCGTGTTGGGCTCGGGGAAAGTGGTATCTGTGCCTGTGGTAAAGGTTATCACGACATAGAGCACGTTGTTTGGTCATGCCCTGTACACCGTGACGCCAGGTCTAAATTAATAGCTTCCCTGCAGGCCGAAAGTAGGCAGCCGGCTGTTCCTGTTCGTGATGTCTTGGCGAGCCGTGACCTATCCTACATGTCCCTTGTATACGTTTTCCTGAAATCCATCCACGCCCCAGTTTAATCCTATTCCCTTCCGCCTACATCCAACCAAACGACAAGAACACGTTAAGACCCCGGATCCGGAAACAGCAACTAGACCCGCACGATACTCTCAGATCCCGAGGGAGACAACCCAATATGCCAGTCCGTAATATCTTGGCCCAGCAGCGGAGCATGTGCTTACCTATGGCAATGAAAACCATCATCCAGTAAACCAGTGCTTTTAATGCAAAATATTATAGCTTTAAGTTACATTTAGTTTCAGCTCGTCGGCAGCGAGGATAAAAAATTTGCTTTTAGTTATTAGGATACTTTAGAAAGTAAGCTACCAGATATAATTGGCGCCGTTAAACATTAAATTGTATTTTTGCCGTGTCAAATAAATTATAGATGAACAAAAAAAAATAATAAAAATAATGATAATAACAATAATAACCGTAACAATAAAATTAAAAAAACGGAACATAATAATAACAACATATGCTTATCAATAAGCAAAAACAGACATGATAAAATAATACTTAGCTTTGGAAACGAAGAACTGTGGTTCCTTGATCAAATTTCGCTGTGTTGGTGAATTCAATACATATCTAGACATCTAAACTCGAAATTTTATTATGAAACTCGGAATAAAAAATAAAATGAAAATATTAAAAAAAAAACGAAAAGGGAAAATAAAACAGAATGTATATATGAACGATGTAGTCGATAAAGAAACCACGTACACGTTTACTAAATAATATTACATACAACAATACACTTTGCACATGGAACTAACAATAAAAAGTGAGAATTTAATTTCACGCTTAACAACAGTTCATCCATGAATGCATAAGAGTCACACTGCCAGAAAAAAAGTAAAAGCATTTATTCATTTTATCTAATAGGTAACGAAGTATCATGTGGGACTGTAATGCATTCATGGATATAGACAAGAAAAGAGCTTGCACTATGTGGTCTGGTCCACGTGTGAGAAAAATTCTTTAGTGTTAATTGATATTGTTAAGAAACTTTCTCACATAGGAGATTGCCGAGATCAGAGTAGGAAAGACTACAACATAGGTATCTGACTCTCATCATCTCCCTTAGCTCCCATCCGCCACCCGGGAGCACGCGCCCTTGGGCTGTCAAAACTCTCATACAATAGTTTTGTGGCTCCATCTTAGGATTCCATAGAGCTATAAGAACCCGAGATAGGAGCTCAACCACCAAGCCCAGGGACTAGCGATAGGAAAAAATGTTTGTGGCTAAACATAAAGCTGAAATCTCTTCACCTTGACCAAGTTAAAAAGAAAAGAAAATCATTCGCACTCAAACTAGCTAAACCAATAAGTGATACCGATTTCGTTAGAGCGAATTCTAATTGTTCACAGATCTCATTGTATCCTTTGTTTCTTTCAAATATTTCAGTAAACTGTTCAAATAAAGCTCGCCTTTTATTCATTTTATTGTAAAC
This sequence comes from Wyeomyia smithii, assembly GCF_029784165.1. Taxonomy (NCBI): domain Eukaryota; kingdom Metazoa; phylum Arthropoda; class Insecta; order Diptera; family Culicidae; genus Wyeomyia; species Wyeomyia smithii. The sequence goes on along the minus strand of NC_073695.1, from coordinate 115,466,849 downwards.
AGAACAAAAATATCAAACATACGTCTTATGTTTTTTACTGTACCTGCAAATAATTATTAAAAGATCTCGTAATGGCTTCAAATTTTTCATCGGATAAAAACGAATTATTTCTGATTACAAAATATGACATTCAATGTTGAACTGAGTACCTAACTTAGGTCTGATTTGTTTCAAATTACAATTTCACGCAATGCGAGGGTATTCTTAAAATAAATATTTTCATTATGATTATTCATTTATAACCGTGTATATTCAGAAAAATACCATCTCCAACTCTGAAAGTAAATTACGGGTGTATGAATTGTGCAGAATATGTACTATTTTGAAGTGACCCATTTGAAAATTATTCATAATAAAAAGAAATGATAAAAGCTCATATTTTCATGCTCAATGAAGAAAAAAGTTAACCTGCTGTATCATTATTTAAGACAGCTTCTTGGAGATCACATCACCGGCCACCTGCTTAATTTTATCGGTAGCTTGTCCTAGTAAATTGTCTGCACCTTGAATAGAATAATTAACATTAACATAGGAAGGTCTATGGTAATCATGAAACAATTTTAAAGTGGTATATTCAATATTTTTATGAGTAAAAACAACTTACCAACTTAATATTTTTTTTTCGCCGACAATTTTTTTGAATAAACGGACTCGTTACTTACTTTTTTCATATTTCTTGAAGTATGGCAGGATTACTTTGTGATACATAACGGTAGATCCGTTGTTCTCTATTGGTATCATGCACCAAACAAAGAAAACGCACTGGAAGGAAACATAATTACTTTGAAAAATTTGATTGCATATTCAATGTCGTATTCTTCAAACCTTTAGCAGCCAGTAGAATGGAATAATCTGTACCAAAAAGAATGAAAAATGCTCAATAACCGACAGCACACCGTAGATGACCCAGTAAGTGAGCCATCTAGTATCATCCTCTTTGGTGCGTGTTTCTATTGCCTTCATGGAGATATATGCAGGGTAAGCTACACCAATCGCGTTACAAAGAATTTGGGCTGCATACCCAAACGCCAGATAGAGAACCACGATAGCAACGCCACCTGAATAATATGAAGCATATGTTAAATATTAATATAATCACAATAGATCGTAATAGGTAATAGATTAATATTCTTTGTATTCCACTACTTCAACCAATAAATAAGTTCATGGAACCAGTCATTCTTCTTGAAAACAATTCGGAAACTTGAGATCTTCGCTAATATGTAATATATAACCTGCGAGCATACAATAAACAAATTCACAATTATTATCTAGTGATTCGATTAACGTGCGTGCCGCGTCAAATATACTATTATTGACTTATATTCGATTAGCGGTCTCACTATCCATTGTTTCATGAATTTGCTTACAAAGAGCTAGATTTGTACCTAGCAATACATTTATGAGAGCCACCACTGGAAAAAGCTGCGCAATAGTGGGAAGTTTAAACACTTAATCCAAAGTGAAACCCAACACAATATCTGGTTGTTTTGATCCAAAGCTTTGATTAAAGTTTTTATGTTAATAACGAAGGGTAGCAGATTGATTTGTATCCAGAATATTGTGCCTAAGTTACAGATATTTTCCATATCGGTATTGTAAAGCAGGAATAGTGTAATTTTATTACCTATACTACTTTAAACGACAAAATCAACGCGTGTACTCAAAATAAATTGATTACCAACGTACTAATTACAAAGATCTATACTAAAACAATTCACGATAACTAATATCAAACACATTTACAAAAGAATATATTTACCAACAGCCAAACATTGCATACGAATATCCAACTTTTTTGCACCATCGAAAACGTCCTGTGCGATATTTTCGCCCAGCATTTTTGTAGTTAGATTTCAAAAATATATGTTACGTCAAAACAGACAAAATGCATTCAAGATCCAGGATAAATTAAAAGACGTCACAAGCACCGGATAATACTGAGCTGTCTTTCAGCTCACTTAACCCGCGTATCACCAGAAAACCTATTCGGACAATGATCGAGTGCTGGTGGCAACACAAAGTCAATCGCTTAATAAAATTTTCGCTTTGTTGCTCTTATATGTGCTGTGCCAATCTGACATCCCGGGATAGCTCGAAGATCTTAGTCTACCACCCAGAAAACGCCGCAATAACATTTTGGCAAACAGAATTTTTCGCATGCTTCGCCCTGTCAATCTGAGCCATGCACATAGTGTATCTTCCGAGATTACTGTGAGTATCTAATTATAAACACGGCTTTTCTAAGCCGTTTATCACCTGCGAAACAACTCGCTGCCCGTATTCCGCCGTTTGTTGTTTTATTATAATAATGTGGCATCATCTTGTATCGCATGATAACATTATGACTAAAGTTTTTTAATGTCTGATTTTAAACTTTCTGTTGTAAAAAATTTG